>NW_024066952.1:0-600000 GCF_015039405.1 Cantharellus anzutake
CTAAATCCCGACACGCTGCACAGCTGGCTGTTTCCTTAGCAGCCCGCTTTGACGACTCAGGCGAGCCATAGTGGGCTTTCCCATCAACTAAACTTAAGGGGCATTGCATTAATAGTAGCAATCACAATCAAGTGACCCTACCATGGCAGGTCCAAGTCAAGCGCACACAGCGTTCATTACCCTCTAAGGTCTGCTCGAAACAATATTCTACACGCAGCGACATGCGCGCCGCCCAGTTATTGAGCATGTTTTGTCCCTGATAAAAAAAAGGCTATGATTAGGGCAGCGTCAACTCCGGTGTCACTGTGGGACCTGGCTTACACATTCAATCGATTAAGGGTTGATCGTCGTACAAGTACAGTCTTCAGAAGCTGTGCAGAAGAAGCACGCTAAGGAGTTGTTTTGTAATTACAATTTCTGTGTATCAGCACAGCCTCGAAGCAGTTGCTCTTGTTGGAAACCCTTCCTCGGAGCTCTAGGGCGTATCAACGATTGTTGGTAAGTTGTTGTGGAAGCCTAACTCCCAGGATTTCATCCGATAAAGGGCGAGTTTTTCACTGCATCGGGGTCGACCCCGGGCGGCATGCCGATTGGGACTTTGCCATCTAGAAAAGCCTTAATCATTTCGCGGAGCTTACGTCGACGCGCCTTGCCAGCCTCAATGATGCTCTCAACGGCGCCATGATGACCGTAGAAGAGAGTTTCCCATATTGACCCCGCCTTTCTTAGACGTAGACAAGCGGATTGGAATGATTAGAGGGCTCGCATATATATATGGCCTTTTCCCATTCGGATCCAGAGAGAATGGGAGAAGAGGAATTGTGACGTCTGTGGTCGCGGTTGATTGATGAGGTTTGCTCCTGCTTTATCCGTCTTGCAACCTGATCACAAGGTCTGGACCCTTGATCGGAATTAGCCGTTATTCTGGTATATATCGATCTCCCCGATCCCTAGTTCATCTCAGAGGAGGCGGTGGCACAGCGCTGCTTGAGGAAGCCCTTATACTGTCGCTGGAACACCCGGTAGGACATGCGAGTCCACTGACCATTCACCATATGCCTTCTGCAGTGAGGTATGTAGGTGCGTGTGGTTGTCTGAGCCAGAAGCCCGGACACAAAGCGGCTGGTGGGCACGATAGAGGCCTAGCAGTCTGCGTTAGGTGCTGTCCAATGCCTCAATTCCACTTGTCGCTTGGGCTTCAATCTGCGTGGATCAATCATAGAGAGATGCAGGGGTCCACCTATCGGTCCACCAGCCAAAAGAGAGTCTAGTCGAACTCTACTTACTCGATGTTCATCTGTCACCAGTTAAGCTTTCAGGCAATTGGTTCGCAGGCTCTCTGTGGGATATAAATCCTTCTTTTGTGCGTTTCGCATGTCAATGTGGTGCTCAAGGCCCATGCAGTGTGCACCCATTACCATCTACTGCAAAACCTCCTCTCTCCCCGCTCCCCTATCCTTCCACAATCACCCGTTACTCCTGTCAGCTAGACAGAGGCGTGGCTTTTTATCTATCCCCATGCAAGAGGTATCCGTGAGGGTGGCTCCTGCAGTGGGTCCTATCTCAAACCTCGACGAATGTCCTCGTAGTTTCTGGGAGCGCGCGCCAGTTACTCACCACGCTCGTCCCTGAAACGATAGGATAGATTCATTTCCCTCTCATCATAATGATTGTCATTCGACGTAATGTCGCTATCCAGGCTGTATGGGATGTCAACTATGTATGTATTGCAGAAATATATATATCTCAGGGAATTAGTATATGTTTGATGGGCAGGAGAAGCGATGGGAAAGAAATGTGCAGTCGGCCTCACCAATGGCCGTCAAAACTCGTGAAGCCGCAAAGAAGGAAAATGGGGAAGTATCGTTTCTTCTCCAGTAAGGAACACCAATTCCAAGCGCTCGTAAGCCGACCATCTATACATGAACCAGCATCATAGAAGCTATCAGCCCCCGAGCCATCGAATCCTGGTGGACATGCATTAGCTTCAACGTCAACTGTGACGAGGGTCGAACCACCTCACCATGACGAAAGAAATCGCCCAAAATCTCGCGAATACAACCATCCACACCGCCAAATTCAGTATCAACATATTTCTTTAACTGTGGCTTCTTCATCAACTCCGGGATTTGAGATATGATATTGCAAATGGGAAGAAGAATCCGATAGATTTGACTATACTTGTCGATGAACATGAGGGCATTTGGCACGTTGTGATCTCCCATGTGTATCACGCTGTTGTAGTACACCAAAAATGTCGTTAGGAACGAACCAAACAAGTATGGCAGACAAACGAACCTCGAGCCTACCCAGAAACCAATGCTCTTCTGGGCACGTTGGAGAACAAGTTGCATCATCCTCGCCGTCTTGGGTGCATGCTGCATCCGATTCAGCCCTTGCCCAGTATCGCGTAACCGATATCCGTTGGAAGGACTGAGTAGATCCGTCTCTGCAAGAGACCACAGGCGGAACATATCTAGAAAGGCGGAATGATATCATCAATGGCCGGATAAGCGATGATATAACTGCACATGCCATGGAGGACCTCTCGCCAGAGAGTCAGACTCTGCAAAACATACTGGTATTGCTTCCGATGATCATGACTATGAAGGAGCTGATCAATTGATGGACGACGATAACGCAGAGGCCATTTCGCATACCTCAACCGTGCTCCTCCCTTCCCATATCGGATCGCCAACGATTCTGCGGGAGTTGGCCCGGGCGAATCAGGATTGAAGTACTTTTTTAACAGAACGATCATTCCGTCACACGGATCCCGATTCACCCTGAGGAACGCATGGTTATCTCCAATGCTGTACAAGCACTGCCGAATGGTCTCGGGATCCAATCCGTTTCTCGCATACTTCGACGCCAGTGTCTCAATGGCACGTTCCTTGGCTTTTATTTCCCGCTGGATTTCATAACGTGGACGACCATCGGCTATGATTTCGCGTGTGGCGATGGAGATCCGATCATCACGGAGGAGCGTGAGGGCATTGTGCTCATTTAGGAGGTCGTATACATTCTTGATGGGGGAAACGAGGGAAAAGCCAAGCATCTCACTGACCGTGGGATCCTGGGCATCCATCAGAATGTACATGAGTTTTCCATAGGTAGTTCGAGACCTGTCAGGGTTGAGAATCTACAGATCATTCGTGAAAGGGAGATCTTTGGTGATCTGCCGGGTTATCGTACCTTATGACGCCTCCCTAACTCGAATATCGTCTGAAAGTACTCCTCGTTAGCGGCAAAATCTCGATTCGCGAATAGTTCCTGTCCAAGTTTATAGTTCGACGCAATTACGAGACCGGAAAGAATGGAACAGAGTTCTTTTATTTGGTGAACAATTCGTTTTGGTTTATTGGAATATGTCAAAATGTCTGTTCGGAATGCCGACGTCGGTGAAAAGTTAGAAAAGCAAATCGAGGGCTTTTATGGTTTGTGGAATATGTACCTATGCGATCAGTGTACTCGGATACCTCTATAGTAATTATATGCTCAGTTTTGTGAGGATAAATATGACGGACACCCACCTAGAGCGGCTTCCAGAAGCCGAAGGAGTTTTCGCTCTTCCATCGTGAGACGTAGAGGAGTGTATTTAGAACGCTCCACGTACCACTCGCCTACAGACTCCCCGATGGAGGGCTGCGCGCCTAGTAAGGAGGCAGCGGTAATATTTCCTGACGGAGCCTGAGCCTCTTCATCGGCTGAGTCCATCTGCAGACGCCTCATAAGTCCTACTGGACAAGTGAATGATCGGATCATGCTCACCTCTTCGTCTTCTATATGCCCATTATCGTTATTCACAGTATTCCCATTCACTCTTGTTTGTAATGACTCAAGTGGTCGTGTCTTATGGTGTTTCCTGCCGTTCACCACGTTTTAAGACCGGGAATCAATAAGGCTGAAGTATAGCGCACCTCGATCCTTTCCGGTGCTGAGACGTAAAGCATACCTCACAGAATGAGTCCCCACACGTCTCGCAGTGGAGGTCAGCAGCTTGGTCTGTTAGGCGCGATAAGATGAGCCAAAACCGGTGATTCACGTCCTGACCCATCGCTTTCCGCGCACCTTCGCATTCCACACAGTATCCATCTCTAGGGGGTAAATTCTCAGCCTCGTCATCCTTTTCTTCAGAGTCGTCCGAGGTGCGTAGCTCCGGACTATCGGTGTCATCGACAACAGAGTCTAAGATGTCGCCGAGAGATTTTTTGGTAGTAGGATTGATGGGAGCAGAGGATGTGGACGCGGCAGATGCCATTGCGCCTTGCCAGAGTTTGAAAATGATGATCGACGTGGTTGGGAACTTGACGGCCCTGTGGTAGAGGGTGTGTTGAAGAGAGTGCTGAACTTTTCGCGAATGAATTGAGGCCTCTCGGCCTCGGTGCACCAGTGGCGGTGCTGCGACTGAATCAAACTCGGACATTTTTGAGCGACGAACGCCGGAAAGGTCACTGCGCCGCTGTGACCTTGTTTGCCATAGAATTTCACGCGAGGGGTTACTTATGGTTGACGTTTCGCACAATATTTTGCTGGGGGATGCGTAGTAACATTTTAAACTCCAGACTACCGAATAATTCAGGCATCACCGTAGCAAGAAGCTTTGGCCGTAGAGAGCAAATTTGGCTAATCTTGGGAGACAAAAGGAAGGTGGTTCTTGCATCGACAATGCGACTATCGAAAAACGGGGAGCGGAGAGAACGAGGTTGCGATAATTGTGGTCATAATGTGCTAGAGCTAGAGCCACTAAGTAGACAATCGGGCCGTTGACCGTTGACCTTCCTCCTTGAACTAGCGTGGTAACAGGTGACCTTCCCTTTCAGTGGGTGGGAATAGGATATTGGTGCCAGTGAACCGGTGAATCGCGACATCGCGACACCAGACTGGAAACTTGTGGCGGTCAATTTGACCTGCATCGCCCGACATCATGATCGAGTGGTACAAGTGGCTGTGGAAGGTCGAGCATCGATATCTCGATGACAGACAAGTCAAGAAAGGAGAGAACCTTAGACGCACGAAACAAGTAGTGGGCTCCTGCGTAGCTTTAAGTAAAGCCTAGCCGTAGAATTCACATCTTGATATTTCTATTCACTTCTCCTTGCGGAGGGGAAGGGCCTTAGGTGCGCGGCTTATGTCGTGTGCGAACAATAAGCCTACGCATACGCCTTAAGGAAAAGGCGCGCATGAAACTAGAATCCCTATAGTGCGGGCCCGCATTATTGTTTTCCAGTCACAGATGACTTAGGTGATTCCATTTATTCCATTGGTAAACTGGTGGACGCCGCCTGAGGCGGCAGAACCCGCTACTCAACAGCGCTGAAAATTCATTCGGTTCCGTATGGACATTACATCCAAGACCGTTCAAAGTAGTAGGCATGATTGCTGTGGGGAGAAGGAGCGGTGAGAGAAACAGCTAGGTTAGGCCCCGTATATGTAGGGGGGTAAAGGACCCTAGGTTACCGTTCAATGCATTTTCAGAGGACCTTGTCATTTTTCCCATTCAATCAGGGGCTCTAGGACTCGCTACAGAGAAGTACATACTTGTCTGACGAATTACAGGTGACAACCTCCGTCGACGCAGCTAGCTTGGACAACTTGAGCATGCTACATTAATAAGTTTGTACATGGTGACAAGCATGGAAATCATAATGCTCATTCCAAAAAAAAATCATCGAGATCCCCAAAAACTGAGACGACCATGAGGGGAATTGTTGACGCAAAACAGGGGTAAACTCGGTGCATCTAAGGCCCCAAGGGTCGTCACCTTGCTCCGATCTCCGTCAAGGACATCGGAAAGTCTCCACAGACATGAGGGCTATCACGGTCTGGGGTAGGCCAGGCAACGGACCAACGCCTCCTAAATCTCCCGTCATCCATAGTCGCTCCAATTGCAACAAGACCCTTCCCCGGCTTCTTCCTGCAACTCGATCGATAGGCAGCACGCATCGCTTCGAGGCCCTTCCCGATCCGCCTGATGTCATTCATTCGATCTTCGCTATCCAAATCCAAGTCATCTTTGTTCGGGTACACCCGATTTGTCGAATGAGATCGCTTGATAGAAGACGCTCGCCAACTGTCACCGTCGATATTCAGGAAGGGATCGCCGGGAATTACCATGAGGGACATGGCGGTAGACCATGACTCATTCCGTGGTCGTGGTGAGCACGGCCTGGAAACTCCATCAAGGGCAGAAAGCGCGGAATGATATGAGGATGTAGACGACGTCGTAGATAGGGATGAGATGGACGAAGGGCGGCTGGACCTGGACACAGAGGGCAGATAAAGCGGGGAGAGCGACACGAGTGAAGTCGGTTTGTGAGGGTATTGATGTCTAGGTGTGGATGCATTAGAATAACCTTGGGTTGAGTGAGAGCGTGAGGGGAAAGTAAAGGTGGAGAGCAATGGTGCATTGTTGGTGGCGGATGATCTTGATGCAATTGTTTTCGCGTGCTCATCCAGTTCTTTAAGACGTTGCTCCCATAGCGCCTTATTGTCGAGACAACAGTCAGAAAACGTACGAATCTCGGGGATGTATGCAGACACTAAAGTGAACAGTGGGGAAGAAAACCCGTTAATGAAGAAGAGCTGTCCTTTCGCCTGATGAACTGCGGCTTGAACATCGGAGGGAGACAAGGAGGCTAAATTGCTGATGTGCAGCCTTTGCTTTTTCGAGGACGATGAAAGCTCAGAAATACGGAGGGTTAGCTGGTGCGAGGGAGGGAGATTCGGAGGTACAGATACAGGGAGAGCAAGAGACCTCTCCAATTCGGCCTGTTTAGACCATTCATACATAAGCGATGTTGACCAAACTTCGGATATTTCATGTGGACGAGACTGTCCAATCAACATCACAATTTAGTCAAAATGAAATTATTCGCATATGAATCCATCGTACCGGATTGCTGATGTCTGCACATTTTAGTAATGCCTGGCAAACCAGCAGCTTGTTGCACTTGGTCGGACCTTCAATGTGTTCCCGGAAGCGACGCATCCAATCGCCATGAATTCCCATATCTGTTGCCAAAATCGTCCCAACGAGGAGGTCTCGGATATTGACGGTCTCCTGACCATTGGTTGGTGGCAAGAACGACGTTATGAGATGACCTAGGCCCGTATTCCTCATTAACTGTAATAGTAATGCGCAATGCATTTGTTCGAGAGCGGAATTATGGTCATATATGACAGAAACTGGTGTTGAGGCATTTTTCTGAACAAAGGCAGGGTGAGCTACATCAGCTAATTCATCAAGGTGGAACGCCATACCATAAACGCGTTGTTAACGCCAGGGTGTCCCACATCATGGCCTAAGGCGGCCACGAACAATGTAAAGACGTCAACATTTGATAACATGCCTTGCAGGTGTCCTCGTGACGACCCATTTCTGGTCCATCTTCTCGCAGAAGGGGTTAATAAAATAGAAATATGTGGGACGCAGCCACCTTCGTTGAGGAAAATGTACATCGATTGCAGCACGTCGAGCGCATGTCGAAAGTTGTGATAGGCGTTTTCCCGATTGTATATCGACTTTGTCGCAAGAAGAAAGGATGTGAGACTCTCCGCTTCTAGTCCCAGATCCTCTCCCATCCCCTCGATAGTAAACAGGAGTTCAAAGAGATAAAAAACACAGGCCAAAACTTGGTCCTCAGTCAATTCATGGGGATTGAATGCCCATTGACTAATCCTTTCGATTAGAGAAGATCTTAAGGACGAAGTGATAGTTTTGGAGGAATAAGGGGCACTACACGCCGTTTGCAAATACATGGTGGAAAGGAATTCGGCGTAACTACGTGGAACAAAGCTCAGCCGACAGTCATAAAACGATTTAAAAGTAGGTTCACGCACGGAATAGGAGTTTGTTCGTCTTCGTCCCAACCGCCCCACCCGCTTCCGGAGTCGTGACAGTGCAAAGACAAAGCCAAGCCGCCTGTATCCACACTCCTCCTGCGAGTGGCAGCCACTGAACACGGTAGGATTGAGCTGGATGTGAAGCTGGCAGTTGATGGCGTAGGATATGTGGATGAAGACGCCAGCGTCCAGGGGGGAGATGCGAACATGGTTGCAGACATCAGTTTGAGTGTGAGACTACACTCAAAACAGCGGATGAGACTTTATGTAAGGGAGGGAAAAAAGCCAGTGAAACCAAAGGTCGATTCTGTACTTACTACGGCTAGGTGGGAAGCGGTCAGTAAACACAGTCAAGGTTTCCGAATGCAGGCGAGAGACAGACTGTATACAAGGGTCAATTCAGGAATCGAGACAAAAAAGGATGATGGAGAGCGCTCGAACTGCTGCGAGGGGCGGGTTCGGAGAGGGGGCCACTAGGGGGAAATGGGACAGCAGAGCGGTGCCCGCCGATCTTTGCTCTTGAAAGCAGAAAATGAACGAACCCGCGCGTGGGTCGCTGGATCACCTTTCAGGACTGGGCTTGCATTGAAGCCAATTCAATTAAGTTGCCACGCGAGCGAAGCAATAGCCATTCATTGTCACGTGTGGACTTGTGCCTTTTCTCACTCATTCAACCCCTCAAAGTCCACGCGAACCCCAGGCCACAGCCTTCACCAAACACTTCCACATCAGTTCACCGCAAGCCTCTTCGAGGAAAGATCTCAGAATATCGCCGCGAGGGTTGATGGCGAAGGGAAAGAGGAGTAATGATCAATATTCCATGTGCTCGACAGGCCTTCTAAATCACAGGACACCCGTATTCATACACACGCCGGAACAAAATAAGCTGTTAGGAAGCCCAGTTCAAACGATACAATCAGTGACCACGCGGCTATAAACTGTGTGAGGCAAGAGCAATCCAATTAAAGGCTAATCGATCCAACTGGGCGGCCCCGATACATACTGTGCTTTTTACGATGGATTTGCCACTGTGCGCCTGGGTACTCCAGACTGAGAAACTGCAACGGCTGAAGGCCATCATGGCCGTTCTGGAAGCGTGCCATCTGACGAAACGTTGCCGAAGCCGTGGAGAAGCTCAGGGGGATAATTGGCTGCGGAGGGTGGAGCAGCGTAGAGTTGAGGGAACTGGAAGGCCATGCCACAAGCCTCTGAATGTTGTAGGGTAGAGTGTGTTTATTGAATTGACACGCCCCAATACCATAGACGGAACCGGTGTCAAAACGGACGGCGACCCAATCGTCAGGTAGCCTGTGGAAAGATTTGACACTTCCATGCACAGAGCCTGAACAAGTGCGTCACCTCCGTACCAGGCATAAAGGACATCACAATTTCCTATGACAGCGAGTTACCTTTTGCCAGAGTTGACCGAAGACGGCGTCCTTCCTAGCTGCAATGCTAGCAGCCACGGAGAAATTCGATTCAGGCAAGCTGTGCGGCACCAGCCTTCGCAATATTAATGGAAGAGAGCCGATCAACGAAGTAGGGACGTTACATTCAGTGATATCGTTCCCCGTTAGCATAGAAAGGGTTGGTGAGCCTGGACGAACCACTATGTCAAGAATGCCTTCATTACAGTGGCCACAGTCAGGGAGGTGTATCCAGGGTGACGCGAACAGTCTATCCTCTACATGAAACCGGCCATGCATACTATTTGTATCGTAGGGTTCGGGCCAGCATCACTTTCAACGAGGTAGGTTTTTCCAAAGGCAAGGTAACGTAGTTCAGCGTCAGTGTCTAACGTAGAGTTTCCAGCTGCAGCTCAGCAGGAACTGGATTGTATTTGTGTGACCGAAGATACACTCGTCTGGGTAGAGTATATCATAAGTGAAGGACACGCGCTATTTGTAACCTCTGGCCAGTACGGCAACGAGAAATGAGGACTGAGGGGAAGATGGATTAATTTGAGCAACGTCTATTATCAACCTATTGTTGAGCATCACTGGTTTATCAATGAGCCCATGTGTTGCTGTCTTACAACATACCTTTGATAAACTAGTCATAGTTGCTCTAAACATTGATACGCTGTTCGTTTCCGCGGGGGGCGGCTATCAAAATCGATTGCGGGATCTTGCCCTGGCCACGAAGGGAGGATTTAAATCGCTATATCATTCACCCTGTCGGGTACTTCGCCGGAATTGACCACGCCAAGGAGAGCGCATTCGTGGAATGAGATTTCGCTGCACACGATGGCGGGGCCAGCGGTCCACGAAATATTGTTGACGACAAATGCAGGCATTACCATCTGATCAAATTAACAAGAGGCAACGTACTACTCGGATGTCAGGGTACACACACGAAACAGTATGAAACAGTGTGTCTGAGACTCATCAGCGTTAGTCCATCAAGTGGCGAGATGGGAACAATCCACAATATTCGAAACCGGGTACTCGAGTTTTCAGCAAGTCATGAAGGGTGCATGCTCCTTCTCGCACGACCAGGTGGAGTTAACCTGATTATATGAGCACCTGATGACGGTAGCAACCGCCTGAGCGTCTTTCGGGAACGGGAAGGTAGATTTCGTGCTCCTGAGTGGTGAAGGGATGTTGACCCACATCTGCATCTGAAAGCGCAAACAATGACCCCCCTTTCGTGAATTCTGGATCTTCCAAGCGGCGACTTATTAGCCGTTCCTTGTGCAACTTACACGCACCATTCCAATAGCGAAGATGAGCTCTCGATTAAATGCGGCAGCAGGATTCGCTCGGCTGTGCGGTAATGCACTGGAGAAAGGCGAAGAAATAATATAGCCAATTCACGTTGGCCATACGGACACAAGATCCGTGAGACGTGGACTAGCCGTAGAATTTGCAGGCAGAGCTGTGATGGCTGTGGAATTGAGGTTCCGGCTCAGGGATTACTGTCAACGTGGTTAGTAATCCTGCGCGTGCGTCCTTGCTTACTTAACTTGCCAATTGTCTAAACCCTCCTGCCTTCAAGTGAGCCAAAGGCCATTTTCCAATGCGAGGGATGCTCACGGAGGTAGGGGATATTGACAACGCAGGGGGAGAGGCGGAAGTAGATGACGGGAAAGTGGAAAAGACTGGAGATTGAGGTCAAAATGTTGTAGACAGACCCATGCAGGATGAAGTGATTTTCTGAGAATCGGTCCTTCTTACTGGATAGCCTCCCGCAGCTTTCACTGAACTGATTGGAGGCTTGAGGTGGAGGGAGGAAAATCGATCTTTATCCAGATCGTGTTCAGCTTCACGAGGGCTCATTGTGAGGAAGGAGGGGACTTGGCAAACATTGGTTTAAGGTATCTCGAGCCAAAATACCTATAGAAAGTAGGTTTATATCTTTGGGTTATGGCTAACGCATGAGAATTTATGTTAACTACGGAGAATGCAGGGTCCTTGCCACATCACAAAGGGTTGGGGCCGGAATCCTGACACTAAACGCCGATCAGAGAAGTGAGAAAGTTGTCGGGGTATTCGGCGAGGAGAGTGGGAAGTCGCTTGGCGTCCCTCCTATCACGTCCGAGTAGCACAAATGCCTCGGATTCATTATCTATCAGCCCGACCAAGAACATGGCATCTTCTGATAACCTCACCTAGGTGGCAGAAATCAGTTGGTTGTGTGATGAAGTTCCCCGTAGTCATCGGCATGCCATTGGTAAGGTTCCCGGCAAAGAGCTTGTTTTCTTATCAACCCGACTGAACCTAACATGAAAATGTTGCGTGAGTGAGGCACCCCAACCTAGATGTGCTCCAACCCACCGAATATACTGTAAAAGGGAAACCCTCTGCGCTTCACCCATCCATTTGGTTAGTTATGGTCACAACATGACCCAGAACGCAGGCAGGGCTAAAGGCAAGCTTGATGACCGTATGGGTGGCGGCATCAATAGGTGGTTTGTGGCTGTATGCCATGTTGGGTCGAGCCAACAAGAAGCTCTGATCCACAATAGATGCGGCAGTTACCGATTGCAGCTGACTTGATCAGTGAATCAAACATGAACAACGTCCCTTGGCATATCCGAGCCGCTGCACCAGAGGACGTAGTAAGTTCCCTCCAAACCCTTCAATTTCATAACACGTTCACAAGATTAGGGAGCAATCATAAAGCTCATCGTGGATCTAGTGAGTGGAAGTTCTATTCGGTTGCGAGGAGACTGTTCATCATCGCTCGATCACCGAAATCGCAGGCAATCTACGAGAAGGCTGCTGATCGGGTGAAAGTCACCCCTGAACTGGTATATCAAAATCGTGATCCCTGACATGTGAGCTGAATTTGCGGCTTAGCTCCAGAAGAATCTCTTCGAACACAAGTATGCACATGCACTTCTAGCGTATGCAGGACCCGAAGGCTCTCCAGACGCGCAGCCCGTAGGGTTTGCTCTTTACTTCTTCAACTTCTCGACGTGGACCGGAAAACCGGGCTTATATGTGAGTCAACGAAAATCGGATGAAACAGCATTTAGTTGTCACAGAGCTGAATATAAGCTTCTTTCAGCTGGAGGATCTATATGTAATCCCAGAACATCGAGGGACAGGTATCGGCAAGGCGTTGTTTGGACATCTAGGCAAAATTGCGATCGAAAAAGATTGTGGACGTGTCGATTGGCAAGTTCTGGATTGGAATCAACCTTCCATAGACTTCTACGAGAAGGGCTTGGAGGCTAAGATGTTGAAGGAATGGCGAAGCATGAGGCTTGAAGGCGACGAGATCCAACGGTTGTTGAAGTTCCTTGCTTCGTGAAAGGCAGTCAGTGATGTCGCCCTGTTATCGAAAGGACAAGCGGTGCTAGACCCCCCATAAGACACAGAACGACAGTGCAATGCGCGGCAGTGTTACCAACGATTGCACTTGTCGCTCACCATTCTTCAGATCGCTGGTAGCACCAATCTCAGAACCAGTTAACAGGCAGAGCAAGTCAGCACACCCCAATCGAGAGGTCAAAGCGCTGATATGGGATCATAAGCTAACCCGAGCATGGCGTCATTGGCTTACGAGGATAAGCAAAACAAGGACGCTAGACTCCGATGATCCACTACAAGCGTATGCCACACGTCCAGTCATTCTCACTACAGCATGGCCCAGCAGTCCGAACGACATAATGTGGACGACCCCCTGATCTTGATCAATTTGGCCCTTTCGCTATGAGGAAAGCAGTAGTCTCACTCGATTTCAAGTAGCCACTATACGCGGGACATCTCTGGAGAGGCATTCCTAGTACGTAGTGCAGCGGAAAAAGTCACAAGATGATACCACGATGGATCAACATGTATAGAGCATGCATCCAGTCTCGTTCCCTCCGTCTAAACACGAACAGCGGGATGGGCTGAAAAGGGGACCAAACACCACAGAAGCGCAAATCAAATTGATTCCTGAATTTGGAATATGAAAACCGCATGAAATGATTTCATTCCACTCACGAATTTATCCAACAACAAAATGACCTGTGTACTCCGGTATCGCCTGCAGCTTTTTGAACAACGCAACTCGAACGGCGGAAGCATTGGGTTCTTTAAGCCACTGCACGAACGAAGTTACACTTGATGAGACTCCATCTTGTGATGTGGGATCAACATCTACATCTTCGCCCAACCGACTGCTGTACGCCGTCAATACTCGTGTGGCACGTTCATATTGCCGTTGAGCGACGACGCTAGTTCCAATCATGGCGCACAAGATGTCCATTTCCGGGGCCACCGTCTCCGCATCAGTGATGCCAGAAATCAGTCGTGGGAGGAACACCTTTAGAGTGTACGGCAATAAAGTTTCATGGACGCTCGAGGGTGACTTTGATCTCGGTACAGAGGAACTTCCTCTTGGAGTGGTCAAGATGCTAACCGATACTGCCACTGCTTGAGGCGATAGTGCCTCATTTCCTTCTGAAGTTGTTGAGCGAAGTTCGTGGAAGAGGCCCATAAGGACATGATTTAGGGGATAGTGGAAGAGTATTGGGAGGTTGAGAGGCAGGGGATCCATTGAGACATGCGCAAGTGCTTCCCGGATGATGAGGCGAGGCGCATCAATATATGGGACCGACTTATGACGAATACTTGTCTGATTTGAATCTGCTTGAACGGCAATATCAATCTCTCAAACGTTGGTCGCTTATGGCACAGCTGACACACCGAGGAATGGCAGGCCCAGAGCAGTTCGTACCCTGTTTTCCAGGGGCACAACATCCAGCCTGGCTGCTTGTGCTAATGATTGAAACAACTCGGTTCCTAACAGTCGCAGGAGAGCCCCGCCGGCAATAAGCAGTGCGGGCCGGGGCATCCGGGAGAAACAACGATTATGTTGATCAGCTCGACATGCATTGAGGCAGCAGCTCTGCTCTGTTGCAATTAGCAACAGTTCCAGAACCAAAAATAATCTGTACTTGCCCTTGTCGCTGTGTGTCTTCAGTAAGTGCGACCAACACGCCAGGCAGAGTCCAATTAAGTAAAGACCCATGGAAAAAGGAAGCGCCATTCCTTAGGGTCTCCCTATCTGAGCTTGCTGAAGTCACATAATCCGTGAGGGCCTGGACAAATATGCTGGGCGCCAAGCGCAGAAGAGATTGCGGCGCGGTAGTGCGCAATAATTCATCATCGATCCCCTCGCTGTGCAAGTCGAAGATAGCTTTCAACCAGTTCTGGGCAACCTGCTGGTCCACCTGAGGGAGACAACTGATAGGCACTGATGACGGGTCGCTGTGAAGATTCTGGGATCAATGGCTTGACCGTTCCTTCCGAAGAAGGTTTCGTGATTCAGCTGACAGGGAGTTCAGAAATACTTCACGTTGATCGGTTGATCTGGACGTACGCTGTGTCGAAACCGACGAAACGAGATTTTAATGAATAAAACTACGTCACCAAAATGTCCTATGGCAGTTTGTACATCGCCTGAAGCATGGGATTGGATAATGGGTGAGATAGCGATCAATCTGTCCAGCCGATCCTCACGTACCTACATTGGTGAAGCTGAAAGACGACGCGAAAGCAAGAGCGGACGCGACCAGATTCACCAGCATTGATGCTTGATGCAGAGCGATTATATCCATGAGATGACGGTGTGTATGAAGGAGGCGTGATAAAAATGCCAAGGATTCCAGGTTGACAGGTTCTGAAGCCACAGCTGAGGCAAATTTCTGATCATAGGTGGCAAGTGAAGTTTGATAACCTGCTTACGATGAAGACGCACCTGATGAACCTGATGGACGAGAATCAAGTGTGAGGAGTAGTCCCAAACAGCCGTATCGATCAAAGCAAGCGAGTCCTCAAAAATGCTGTCTGCTTCAAGCTTGGATGCTATATACGCCTGATTGACCGAGTGTCATGAGCTCGAAGCACGACACTGGATGAAGCTTCATTACCTCAATGGGTACCCCGATTTCATCAGCGTCCGCCGAAATTTTTCCATTCCCAGTCAGATTGCTGATATCACGTCCAGCTACCTGTAGGACAGTCTCAGGATCAATCAAGGACACAATCTGATAACCCAATAGTAGGTCCGCTTTGAAAGCTAGTGTCGCCCTAACAAACATTATGTAGGCAAATTTTTCCGGAACGTGCTCAAAGGTCAACTCACCTCTCTCTAGCTTGACCCTCATGCTCATTCATTTCTTCGTCTTCCCCAAATAGATCAGGAGAACGACTCTTGAAAGGGTGGTCATCGTACGCGCAAGCGTTTAAGAGATCAGAATGTTCAGTGAAGAGCGTAGTCAGAGACAGTTTGATGCTGGACAGCTACAGATTATAGAAATCTGTTTGCATAGGCGCCGTTGATCGCAGCCGGAGTACACTCACATAACCGCTGCCATTTGATGCCATTTGCGGACGCTCGTCCATCAGAGCAACTTCGATTACCTCTCCTAAACGAGCTAAAAGCGCCGGAAGCTATATTCAGCGATTGAATGGTTCAGCACCGAATCTGGCCCGTAGCACTATGATGCGTACCCTGCTGAGAGTGAAGACTCTCCAACGCACTAAGTCTTCTGGCAAGTTCGACGGGTCAAGATGACCTCGAGCCTGCTGAGTGATTTGGGCGAGAACTCGAATGGATGCGAGGACTATATTATCCAGAAACACTTGTGCGTCTGATTCCATCGAGCGGTACGCAGCTAGGAGTCGGGCAATCGCCGAAGGCTGATTCCCAGCACCAATGGTGTCCATGGAATCAACCTGTTGCAGAAACGCAACATAGCGGTTAATCGGACTTAAAACGTTGAACTACCATATGTGCTTACTAATAGTCTCAGGAGCATTACACTTTTGACATCAAGTCCATCAGAGACGTAAGGCTGAGGGGTGGCCTTCTCCTGGCCTTTGGTCCCAGCACCTTTCGTTTGCAAACTCTCCACAAGCGGACCGGGCCTATTTCCCGAAAGCGAATTCATGTACGTGTCTCCAGGTGAACTGAGTGCGAGGAATGTCAAATGATGCGTCCACTGCATCACACGCGCCACGCAAACGGGAGGTAAAAGTGCAGAAACATTGTTCAAACCCTTCATGAGTGGGAACAATCGCGTAATCAGGTTGTTCGGTGCAATAGATACTGCCTTATTATCGATCGAGTCCAAAACAAAGGATAGAATTTCAGGTGACGTTGTGTGGAGCGTGTGGTAGAACGGCCCCGAGGACGATGTTTCACCATTCGATGCAGTGGCAGCAGTTTGTTCAGCCGCGTGAAGCGTCAGCGAATACTTGCAGAAATCAGCCGCATGAATGGCCGCTTCCATAAGGGTTGACACATCTAGCGGGGCTTCGGGTATTCGTCTCGGCCTAGGTGGATGGTGCCCCGCCGCACCAGAAACTGTAACAAAGGTGTTCGGTTGCAAGATACCACCAACCCCACCGTTCTTCTCGTAATGCGCAGAAACAGCCATCCGACAGAGCGCTTCGACAAGTGCAAGCTCTTCTTCTTTCGCGGGAACCTCTTGACTACCTATGATATCTTCCTCGATCCACCTCAACAAGCCAACGACGAAGAATCGTAAAGGCAAGAAACCGCAGTTGATAGCAATCTGTAGGTACTGCTGAAGCGTCTTGTCGCGAGGAAAAACGCGTAAAAGCGGCCTAACTCCTATCCACACATCCTCACCAAACGCCGGGAACACGCGTTGGGGAAATGAAGTCCCTCGAAGTCTATCGAGCCATTGGCGAGCAAGTATCTCCCACTGTAAAAGATTAATCAACCCGACATATAAGGCCATAGAGAACGCATCGTGGATTATACGTCATCCACGATTGACCTTCTCCTAGGCCGTCCTGAATGGCACGCACTTTCTCAGGGGATACACCAGCCACAATAGCATTCCGTGTCAGTTCAGACAGGGACATGACATCGAAATCAACAGGTTTGGCTTTGTGCTTCAACTGAAGGTAAGCAGACAGAAACAGCGTCTAAGTGGGAAGCCAAGGTTGATGTGACCGCTGTATCGTGGGAAGAAATATATCTGGCTTCCCTCGCAGTAGCGCGACGTTTTGCTCGGTGCTTAGGTGATCATTCCATGCGCAGCTGTAGAAATGCACGTCAATGCCCAGTTGTCAAACATATGGGTACGATGTTAGCATTCTGACCATTGAAACTTCACTGCAACAAAACAAGATGGATAGCTAGCTGCGCTGCCGGGGACAAATAAAAAATTAAAGATTACGGAGAATACAAAAAAAGGAAACGTGAAGAATGGACTGGCAAAATGCAGCGCCTCAGACTCCCATTATCCGCCATCCTTGTTGGGGGGTTCACCTATATCGCTGCTGTAAACTACTGGTTGAAAAGCAGTGAAGATTCAGTAACTCCTGGCTGGCGTGAGCCACGCGAGAAGTGCAAGTGCGTGAGTTTTGGTTCGGTTGCGATTGGTTAATAACGTCGTCAATTAATCGAGGAGAAACGAACGGATAGAGGGAACCGGGGAGTGATGGGTTAAATCATCCTCAACAAAAATGTGGACCAAGGTTGTGCGATACAAGATAAAGATTCGGGGAGGAAGACAGCGAAAACGGCAAGGAGACAGACGAGAAAACAGAGCAAACCGTGCCTTTTAAAGAACAAAACAATTCGTGGTCACCCCATGGCCCAGCCAGCTATTAAGTCTGATTCCTTCCGTTAAACTTCTCCACGACTTCCAATCGACGTTGTAAAGACATGACTAATACGTGAACATAGAACGTAGGACAGAAAGAACACGAGAAAAAGAGAACGAGATGAGGAGGGAAACACCCGCAGAACTCACATCGAACATTTTTTTCTATGCAGTACGTGAAGGGTTACGAGCTAGTGTAGCACCAGACTGTTGAGCCTGAATACTGGCAAGGCGGCGAAGTTCGTGCTCTGATAAATGCAACCGGTTGGAAAGAAGAAACAATACGGGCGGATCAATCAGCAATCATGCCAAGAAATTTGATGGAAGGTCGAGAAGCACAGGAGAAAGATGCGATGAAGAACTTACCGCTCATCTTGGGAGGATTGTTCCCAAAGCCAACCTTTCGGACGGCACGACGCAAGAAGCTCGTTCGGTTCGAGTACAACGAGGCAGCACGCGACTGAGTGCGATAGATCTGAAGCTCTGAGGTTTGGGACACTTCCTTAGCGATCTTAGCCATGCGGCGTCGTCGAAGGTATTTGATAACGGTGGCTTTCATCGCAAACTTGACGAGATCCAGTGGGAAGAACCAAAGGATGTTCTGTGAAACGCGGGTCGAGTTGATATCATAAGAAAACGGCAAGGAAACAACAAGGAAACACACACCCAAACCCAAACAATGCCTATCCATGACGAATCGATGCTCCGGATGTTCGTGAAGCCCCAATCGGCCCAAGCGGCAATGACGGAGGAAACAAGCTGAGCAAGGAAGAAAGCACAAATAAGCGCAACTGATGGTCTCTCCATGAAGAAGAATCCATGTGCACGAGTGACGAAAATGAGGGCTTGGGAAATGATGGCGACTTGGAGGTAAATGATGGTGTGGATCTTGGGGTTGTTGGGATCCTTCTCATGAAAGACTTTCCTCTCGTCATAAGTGTGTGCACCAAACTTGTCTTCAAAAAAGGTTGTTTCGATGATGACCAGCATGAGACCGATTCTGTGAAGCGAAAGGAAAGGAAATAATTAACAGGTTGAACGAGCAAGGAATTTCGAAGCCTTGGATGTACTTACGTCGACATGGTGAGGTAGAGACCGTAAGCAACAGCGTAGGAAAAAATCTCAGCTAAATCCCAAGCATCCGGAGTAGTCGAGGAAGTACCCGATCAACTGAAAGCGTCATGATCGTACCGTCGTTCAAAAGTGCGATGATCAGCACCATGAACGGGGGGAAGTCAAACTTCCAAGCGAAAGCCATGATGGCAAAGCACACAACGATACGAATCGTTACTGCACAAGCATAAATGGAATAGTTGCGCATACGCTGAAAGATGATGCGTGATCCCCGAATTGCATGAACGATAGTGGAAAGACCGGGTTCGGTAAGGACGATATCAGCAGCGCCACGAGCGGCGTCGGTCGCTCCCTCGACGGCAATACCAACATTAGCACGGGACAATGCAGGCGCATCATTAGCACCGTCACCAGTCATAGCGCACAAATGACCAAGACCCTGAAGACGCTTCACGATTTCGTACTTATGCTCAGGGAACACACCAGCGAAACCATCCGAGTCCATGATCATCTCATCAAGAGTAAGGTGCTTCCCTCCAGGAGGTGGACCATCCTTAAGGACCTTCGCCGGGTACATATGGTCGCCTAAACCGAGACGACGGCCAGTTTCCTTGGCAATGGCGAGTTGATCACCAGTGACCATCTTAACCTTAACACCAAGTTCCAACGCATGATCGATCGTCTCTTTGGTGTCCTCACGAGGAGGATCGAAGATGGCCAAAAGGCCGACGAGTTCAAACCCATTACCCTCTCCTTCATGATCATCATGCTCGAGTTCCTCAAAAGCGACGGCCAAAGCACGAAGACCACGGGCGGCGAACTCCTCGACATCAGCCTCCAGACGATTCTCGATCTCATCAGTTTTATTACGGGTGCAGAGTTCGATAATTTTACCAGTCATACCCTTGGTGACACGCTTAAGACGACCAGTCGATTCTTCGCGGTAGGTAATCTCCGTACGCTTGTCGACAGGATTGAAAGGCTTGAAATCGAGAAGAGTGATGCCGGCACGAGCACGCTTAGGATCATCAAGGCAGCCGACGACGCAGGTATCGATAGCATCTTGGTTTTCTGTACGAGAAGCGTACGCTGCAAGGAGAAGGGTATCTTCCGCGGAGAATGGGCCGTAAGTCTTCACGAGAGCTTTGTCAATTGTAAGTTTGTTGGTGGTCAAGGTACCAGTCTTGTCAGAGCAAAGAATTGTGACGCCGGCGAGCTCCTCAATAGCGGTGATACGAGTGACAATGGCCTTGTGCTTTGCAAGTTGCTGTGCACCAACAGCGAGTGTGACGGAAAGCACGGTCGGCATGGCAATTGGAATACCACCGATCAAGAGCACAAGAATGTTGTCAAGACCACGCCGATACGTGAAGCGGAAATCGGCATAGAGGATGAGGATTTCGAGGAGGACGAAGATACCAATGGAAACCAAACAGAAGGAGCCGATGAGGAAGAGAATGTGCTGCAAGTGACCGGTTGAATCATCGTCTTGGCCGACGAGGGAGGCGGCCCGACCGAAAAAAGTGTTGGGACCAGTCGCAATGACGATCCCCTCGGCTTCTCCCTGTTTGCACGTCGAGCCTCTGGGAAAAAAAAAACGTGCCAAGGCAAGAAAATGGTGTGAGAATCGAATTCTGAAACAGCCTGGGAAGGCCAAGAGATTCCTCCCCCAATTAACATCACTCACGAGAAGCATTGGTCACCAGCCTTCTTGGACTGCGGAAGGGATTCTCCAGTGAGAGCAGCTTGGTCAATGGAAACATTGACGGCCTCCGTAAGACGGCAGTCGGCTGGAACGATGTCTCCGATCTTGAAGGCTATCACATCTCCGGGGACAAGATCGGCGGATTCTATTTCATTCCATGAACCATCGCGGCGAACCTTGGCTTTGGGCGCGAGTGAATCCATGAGGGCCTTGACAGCGTTGCCGGCATTGTGCTCCTCGTAGAAACCGATAGTGGAATTGATAAGGAGCAGTAACACGATACCAACGAAATCTTGCCAATCTGGAGCGCGGCCTTGACCGTTTGAAAGTGCGATAGCAACCAACGCAGCACCTTCCATGACCCACGACAACGGGTTCCACATGAACGATAGAAACTGGACAACGATCAACATGTTTGCAGGGACTGGAAAATCTGTCAATCCACCTGCAAAAAAGGATTTTGATCCTTGCTTTCAAGCTTGTTGGGGCCGAACAGGCCCAACCGACGCTCAGCTTCCACAACGGTCAGACCCTCTTCGCTGTCTCTAGCAGCTTAAGGACATCCTCCATTACGACGGTCTCTAAGTCAACTTTCTCCTTATCGTAGAGGTCCTCCGCCTTGAGTTCTATCTAGATGATGTAGAGGGGCCAGTTAACGCCGCGGCCAGCAGAGTCGTATCAATTCCGGCCAGACATACCTGGTCCATGTTAACCTTGGCATCTGGATAGTAAGGAGGTCACGGTCAGCGCCTTACACGCAAACGAAGAAACTCTTCCGCTGCAAGACTTACGGGTTGCCTTCTCGTCATCGTGCCCGAAATCCTTATACTCATGTTTTTTCTTCTCATTTCCATTAGAAGGGGTTATTTCGGCAGGCGGAGTAGAATGGGATGCATCGCTTGGAACTGAGCCAGGCTCTTTTTGGACAAGACTGAATCTGACATGGTTTGTTCGTGCTATCGAAGTTACCCCAAGGAAGGGGAGAGGAAGTAGGGTAAGTGGTGGAGGTCAAGTGACAACCTCTAGATGCTTTGGGGGGCACTAGACGGGCGCACAGACACAACGATGAGGGCGAGAGCGGGTTGAGGGCAAGGAACGATAACGAAAGAGAGGTTGAGTAAGGACGGTTTTTATCACTTGTGTTGTATATTATCGGTTGCACTCGGCTCGTTGCGTATCACACGGTCCAAACATGTATAAATACCGCGATGGATATTTTGGTCGAATTCAAATTCGTCCGGACACGAAGATAAAACTAAAACTCTGCTAGTTCTTGATTGATCATCCTTCAGAAGTCGTTCGTTGGGATATATATACATGTAGCCACTGAATAAAAGGCTTTTCTGCTGTAATTTACAGACGGGTTGGGGCGTAGTGAGATGAAGTTGTGTTGAGGGAGGCAAAAAAAGCGCAACTGATGCGCTCATTGCGGCTCAACCTCCCGATCTACAAGTTACTAATATAAAATGAATATAAAATGATCCAGAGCCACAAGCGAAGGAGCGGAGATGGCGTTTGCGTGCCGCTTGTGCCCTTGTGCACATCGCATGGCTGACGAGCCTGGCTCGTGTTCCTTAGAATTAGCGACGATTGTGACGTAGCGGCATTGACCGAACGAGGCCTTAATGAAAAAGAGGATATCAACTTGAGGTGGTTTTGCCATGGGGTGTAACCAAGTTTCGCATACATGGTTTTATATACTTGACCACGGCATCGGCAGCGCAGCATACATTAGACGCCCTTCATCGTATTTGCGTTGGCTTTCGAATGGACCCTCCTCATGTCATTCCGTGCGAAGCTGCTGTCATTGATATTCAACGCCCATCACCAGCGCTGGGCGCTTCTCGAAGCTAAGCAACCCAATCCACTAGGGCACTGATATATCTAAGCATAGCTGATTGCTTGCATAGGTCTCCTCGCTTATCTCGATGCCTAAAATTACATGGATTCCATATAAATAAGTGCCTTGCCTCGACTTTAGCCAGTGTCATCTATGTACATGACTCCGGCCTCAGTCTCGCGGGCTGAGCCTTTCGTCCGAGGCTGAAGACTTCGGCTAGAGGAGTCAAGCGCACACGGCACGTGCAAACGGATCTTGGCGGTCATGTTTACGTGATGCATGCACCCATCACCGGCCGGTCTTTTAATAAATCCAGGTATCTAAAACCGCAAGCCCGCTGCCAGAGCATGGACGCCCTTCAGAACATAATACCCTCTTACCTTATTTATTATCTACCAAGGCGTCGTAAGGCGGACTTTGCCTCATCCACTCCCTCTTGGAATCCGGCTTTCTGAGCTTCCGCCAGTGACCCCTCGAAATAGGATCTTCCTCCTTTGGGTTCTGAAGAGGAACGAGAGGAACCGAAGCGGAAAAGATGTCAGCAGAGAAGTGGCGAGACCCCGAAATGAATGGCGACGTTCCCGGGAAAGGGTCGCCGTGTTGATGACGGACGTCGTGGGATGACAAACTTACGTCCGAAAGCATTCCCACCGAATGCAATGCATGCGCAAGAACGATCCCACATTCGAGCCCTGCTTCGCCTTTTCTTTCTTTGGCAGACATGTCATTGATAGCCTTTTGGGCAACTTCTGTGGCGCGAGAGGCCCAGATCCTCGCTTGGTCTCGGTCGGACCACGAATGACCATGCTCAGCACTGCTCGCCGAACCTTCAGGGGAGCTATCTTTAAATTCGAGGGGATTAAATGTCGAAGAACCACCAGGAGTCCTTGGTGCAGCGGTCGCAAAAAGACACGCCACATTGGTCATTAATTGCGCAGCTAAGGGAATTTGCAATAGGCAGCGCGGCAGGAAATCAGTACTCTTGGGGCATGTGGTGCACAAGGGTGATAAGCAAGCAGCCATCTTAGGATATTCCGTATGTGGTTGACATGGGGGTTTGGCAATTCAGCGTGTGACAGGGACAATGCTGTAGCGCCATTACACTGAATCTCCGACCAGGAGACGAATGCCAACAGCGCAGTCAATTGGCCTCCCAAAGATCGACCAGGGGTGGCCCGGGGAATGTGAAAGCAATGGGAGAAGTTGGCTTGGAGCGAGCATACTCACCTCGGCAGATATTGGTAGGGGATGGGAGTTTTGATGAAGGGTGAGAGATGGATGAAAGGATTGGGCCAAGACTTCCAAAAGCCTCATCATTAGGACTCGGGAACAAAGATGAGATGGCTCGGATATAAAGTGGAACAGCGAAGCTGTTGGCATCAGGTTGTCAGAGGGATAAATCATATCTGTTTCAAAGAAAGCCCGTAGAGTCTTCTTCTAGACGGACACAGCACCGCCTCCCGATGACGCTTCGTCACCATGCAGCAGGGGTTGCATGCACGAGATGGTAGTGCACAAGGCGAGCCACGGCGCCAAGGCTGACCATAATAATGGACGGAGGCGCCACCACCAAGAAAATGATGCAGAAATGATTATTTACTTACGCGAGGTTTCCTTGTCGACCGTAGAATTCTGCAAGTCTCTCGAACACACTCACAAACTCCGTCCGATCGATCCACGGTGGGATTTGCAACTCTTCCTTCCATTTATCATCGTTTGGGTCTATGTCAGATTGCACTGGCTGTGTGAGATCAAGTTTGGCTGGCATATCCCTCGCTAGCCTAAGTGTTTCTTCAACTGCCAACGAAAGATAGTGCTCCTCGGTCGCAGTGTCATTGATTTTCGATGCCAGTTCACCAAGACGGACGGCAATGGATACAATCCGGTGGCGTTCTCTCGGAGTTAAGCCAGCCTCTGGTTGAGGGGGCCGAGATGTGCCATGCAGAGATCTGAGGTAGGTTATTGTTTCCTTGTAGGCCTGGATTGCACCGGTTAGATCAGGAACTTCCTCGAGGGTAGAAGCGAGTGCAATCATGAGTCCCGATATTTTCTTTCGATAGTCTTTCCCAAGTTCTTTCTCGGGATAATGATACCTCTTCACTTCGTCCAACGCTCTTCATGTTATAAAAATCGTACACGAATGATGACATCTAGTGTCAACAGGGTACAAGAGCTGCCAAGCGACAGTCGTGCAACTTACTTTCGAAACCAATATGCAGCAAGCTTATAGTCATTTTTTCTTTGCGCCTTGAGCGCTGCACGGAGGTCTGACCGTACTTTGCTTGGCCAAACAGTGAACCTCTGGTAGACCTCCCACCTGTGAGATTACAGGAGACAGCTTAGAGGCAAAACAAGACCCGAGATGCCACAGGGGTGCGCAACATACAACCCGTATGAAATTATTGAGAGAGCTATTATCCTGGTCACAGTTATCCTCGGGCTTTCTCTCTCCCATGGGTTGGAATTGGAGTTGTTCACCCATCTTCCAGTAGAGGCATGCCGAATACCAAACGATTTCCTTGCAAGGTTCCGTGACGAGCAATATTCTTCGTATGGTCGGGGCACATTGGACTGTTTAACAGTTTGCCTCAAGAGCCACGCAGTGTGGGATCGCACGAGGTTCATGGATTGGTTCATGGTAGTGGCTGAAATATTCCCACGTTCTTGTGACCTTGCCTTCCGTTTAAACCACGTCGCCATTCCTTGAGTACAACGTCTTCTTCTCGCCTTTCTGCCTGTCACTTTCAACGCTCGTTGACGGGGAACAAACACAAGGAGAGCCCTTGAGTCGAGGCTCGATATGTTGAAAGTCCTTTGGGCATGTGTACTGTTATTACTCGGTGCATATGGCGCCTGCGCCAGTTCTATGGACAGTGCACCGGTTAAAGTCTGGTTAAGGTCATCTTGGGCCGCATCGGACTTGCTGCTAGAGATAATGTGCGTGCTCAATATCCGAATTTTCTCTGTGCATACTAAGGTTGCATTGTACATCGCCATTCAGTGAGACTGTTGCCCTCGAAAATTCTGCTGATTTCTTCCCCGCTTTCGATCTTTTGACGTCACCAAATTCCGGGATAATTTCCACGTCGTCTTCCTCTAAGCGTTCGCAGAAGGAGACATATGATTTAGCTATTGAAGCGTTGCAGGTTAATGCGTTCTTTGCGGAGCCCAACTCAAAGGCCAGCGTGGAGCTATCTCTTTCCTTACATGCAGCTGCCCCTAAGCTAGAGGCATTTTATGAATTCTATAAAGAGAAGTTTTGTGCTGGAGCCGATCCTACTCCTCAGGGAAGCTGGGTGGATTGGCATGGGGAGCGACTAGGGAATCTGGATGCGCTTAAGCAGAGGTTGGAGAGTAAACATGTTGGGTTAGTATGCTCTATTATCAGAAGCCCAGAGCCTTTTAATTATTACTTTTGTCAGCATTGAGCAACCGAGGCTCCTTCCATTTGACCACATCAATCCACTACCCCTGACAAACACACATTTGTCCCCTTACACAGCTATTCTCTATGTTTCCTTTGAGTCGTTGGACTTTTGGGACTTCCACAAGACCCTTTACACCGCATCACAACAGGATTCCAACATCCAATATATCATTCGCTACGTTCCTCCTAGAAAGAACGCCAAATCCCCAGAAATTATCTTTCTGGCTATGGCGTTTCTCTTGATTTGAAGAAGATGGACTATCTTGCCGTGGATGACCGAAAGACTGCGATAAAAGACAACGAATGTACATTGTATTATATCATTTCTGATTGGAGCGTTCCTGACCTTGGTGTCTGCAGTTTTAGGGGAAAGGAGGACGTAAACGAGGTGCCCCCTGATGAGGATGACCAGACCTATTTGCTGGATGCACTTAGGTCGTTCCCGGAATTCGCAAATGCGACGGAGCAAACTAGGCCACTTGACGAGGATGAACTTGCCAGTAAGTAAACCCATAGAAGACATGATGATCAGGGTCGTGGCTTATTACTGGATCTAGACGTTGGGGTTAAAGCTACCTCCTTGATAATTAACTCGACGTCCCCTTTCATGATGCTCCGTCAGATATCACAAAACTTCCCGAAGTACGCTACATCTATTGCGCGCCGTGTTCCTGGGCCTTCAGATGATCTACAGTCTGAAATTATGACCAATGGGATGACAATCTCGCTTCATGGAATATGGATTAATGGGCTCCACATCCAGGATACGGACTTGAATCCTTTCAGGTTAGTGGGCCTCAGTCATGGGATTCGCTGGGCTTATCAATGAATTCAATTCTTAGTCTGATTAAATTCCTCCGTGAGGAACGCCGACGAATGCTTGCTCTTACCACTCTGGGCTTGTCACCCGCACAAGCTGTAGAAGTGATCTCCGACCCGGCCATTGGGCATGCATCTCAGCCGTCTCGGGGACTGGGCGAGGGCTATTTTGATGCAAGTGACCGCGAGGAAGGGGGCAATACGATACTGTGGTGGAACGACATCGAGAAGGATTCGAGATACGCTAGGTGGTCTCCTTCTTTGACTGCGGTCAGTAATTTGATCATTTCAGTTCTTATTGGCTCACCTGCTCTTAGTTAATGCGTGGGATGTTCCCTGGCCAATTCCTTACCATCAGGAGAAACCTGAATAACATCATTCTTGTTGTCGACATGTCGATACCGGCTTCGCTGAACTTCATTGGTGGGCCCATAGCGCAAATAATCTCTCGAAACTTACCTTTCCGCTTCGGTGTGGTTCCTATGTTGGAGACCGGAGATTGTGAGTTGGAGCCTGTCTGCTAGTCATCGCTGTCACTTACCGTGGGCTTGAAGCGCGGGGGGCTGCACGGCTCATTTTGTACTCGGTGAAGAAGTTTGGCAGGCCCAAGACGATGGGATTTATCAATGCTGTGAGTTTTTCTCAATTATGTAGGACGTTGCTGATTTCATTGCCGATTGCTTCACATTGTCTTTAGCTTATGGATCTACAGCGTGAAACCATTAATTTTGCTGTTGCTCGAGCTGCCTACGATGGTCTGGTGCAGGCATACACCCCTCTTGATAACCAAGATACCGAGCCTCCTTTGCCATTCGATGCCGTTGTTGCTGGCGGGGATTCTACATCACTCGCCGCTCACCTGGAACGTGCGTCTCAGTACGCTCGTCGTCTAAGCACTACCTCCGCCTCCTACCCCCGGGGGCATGGATTTATCAACGGGAAGCACTATGATTTCAATGATGTGAGTTCTCTGTAGTTCTCTGTTGTCTCATCGATTGACCAGGCTTTCATGGCGATCGGGTAGGAATTTCTCAGGGCGGTACAAATGGAAAGCGCGGTGCAGACCGAAGCATTGCAGGAGGCAGTACGTGGTTTAGACCCCAATAGGCGAGAACACCTGACCCACCCGATATGCAAAGATGTACATGGGTGAATTAGAGGATGACGACAATAGGGATATGTCTGTCTATTTCTACGATTTGCCCACGACGTCTAAACGTAGAAATATGCATGTCTATCCCTCGACCAAGACCGGCAGTCTTAAAGTCTTTTCAATGCCGGAGTTGTTCGACCAGGTTGGCATTGATCGCACGACGCTCGATTACATTTATCCCAGTAAGCAACCGTACCATTACCTACACCTAAGAGTTATTGAAGGATTTCATAGAAACTGAAAGTCCTGTTTCTACCACCGTGTGGGTGGTTGGAAACCTAAACGAGCGGTCCCATCTCGGCCTTCTTCGGGAGGCAATCCTTGCTCAGGTCCCGTCGTCTGTTCCTTATGTATCATTTTTACTAAAATTATCCTTTAGAATAATTCGGCCTCTTTTCGTCTTTCATACCTTCATATTCCAGAAGATCTCACGACATCTAATGCCTTGTCCCCGTCGTCCATACTGCAACGTCTTCAGCGGAGCCATAGGCTCTCCGCATCTCCTACATCCGCGGACGATATTCTAGACCTCTTGAATGCGATCGCCCCAGCGGAAGTCTATGTTGCATCTCCAGAAGAGCAAGCTGTTATCGCCGAGAATTCTAAGCTACATCGGATGCTATCGGATGCGGGCGATGCGGGCGATAGCGCCTCCGTTCGGAAGTATACCGAGTCAACGCTGCCCCTGAGAAGAGTGCTGGGTTTGGAGAAAAACGATGTGGTTCTCATTGTGAATGGGAGGGTAAGCGATAGTTAGAAACCTTATCTGCTAGGCTATTTATACCTTCCTTGATGGTAGGTTATTGGACCTGTCGAGCCTGGTGGCTTCACGTCACTCGACTTTGATGACCTCCTTAAATACGAATTGACAAAACGGATCACACCAGTCTTTGAGGCTTTGAATAGCACTTATCCAGGGTTTGAAAGTCTCGATCCGTACGTTCATTTGAACTTGACATGACTAATATCATCTCACTCAATCGCTTGCTAGTGGAGCCTCCGCTGAACTGGTGACAATGGCCTCAAGTATTATTTCAGCCGCCAATGTCCCCGATGCAAGCGCGCAGGGCCTCTTTCGTTCTCCACCTCTCAGCCGCAATCGGGTTTACAGGACTGTTGAAGCTGAATTTAGGTACACTTGAAGTGATGGCATCCTTTCAAAGCGTTATCTGACGGACCAATAGCTCATTCCAGGCTGGCGACATTCAAAGCGCCATGCTCCAAATTGGTGCCATCCTCGATCCCCTTACTGAGTCAGCTCAGAAATTGGCCCTACTTCTGGATGTGAGCAGTGAACGGGGAAGCTGCTTTGCGTAGCTAATCAATTTTCACAGTGGCTCTCTCAGTTAGATTTCAGTCACACTCAGGTTGTCTTGCTCCCAATGCCACATACTCAGGTAAGTTAGCATCTAACGAGGTCGTTTATATCGTAGTGACATTCCTTGATGGATAGCTGCCGCTAAAAAGGTTTTATCGCTATCACCTGCCTTATTCTCTCTCCTTTGATCACCTTGGGTAGGTAATGCGTGTTTTTGTTTCGACGCACACTGAAGCATTTGTGCAGCCGTTTATCGCAATCATCCCTGGCTTTCCGGGGTCTTCCTCCAGATCCTATATATACTCTTGCCATGGACGTTCCCCAATCGTGGCTTGTCCGCCCAAGGGAGTCGCCGCATGACCTTGATAACATCCATCTTGCCTCCTTGGCACGTCAGGAGATATCTCACGGAGTTGAAGCAGTATTCGACCTAGACTTCCTCGTAATCGAGGGACATGCTCGCGAACCTTCAAATGCTCCCCCGCGGGGGGTTCAGCTCCAATTGACGGACGCGTCTGGCTCGCCGATTGCTGATACGTTGGTTATGGCCAACCTCGGATATCTGCAATTTAGAGCAAAACCAGGAGTGTTCAAGCTTGGGATTCGTCCGGGTAGAGGCCAAGAGGTGTATGAAATGGAGAGCGTCGGAAACGAGGGATGGGAGAGTCTGGACGTACGGACTGCTGGTGATGAAGTTACCCTAATAAGTTTTGAAGGGTTAACTCTTTTCCCAAGGCTCAAACGCAGGACAGGGATGGAGGTAGCAGAGGTCCTGGCTCCGGCTGAGCTTCAACCGCAAAGTGTACTCACTCCAGTATTTTCGTGGTAAGCGGGATATAGCGTCCTTTGTCTATTGACCTAAGGATCCTTTGCAAAAGGCTTAAGTCCCGATTCGGTGCATCTGAATCGCAGGACGTCATCACCATAGCCCAACAGGCCGATATAAACATTTTCACTGTAGCTTCCGGACTGTTGTATGAGGTTCGTGCCTTTCTTCCTCGTCATCATAACGTTCACATCCTTCCCATCAGCGCTTCGTTGGCATCATGATTCTGAGTGTGTTAAAAAATACGAACAGCACAGTGAAATTTTGGTTCATTGAAAATTTCTTATCCCCATCCTTCCTGGTGAGCCCACCATGATTTATATAAGCCACAGTGAGCCCTGACACCTCCTGCAGGAATTCATTCCTCACTTGGCCTCAGCTTACAATTTCCAATTTGAACTTGTGACGTACAAGTGGCCGTCCTGGCTTCGTGCTCAGACAGAAAAGCAACGAGTGATTTGGGCATACAAGATTCTTTTCCTGGACGTTTTGTTCCCTATGGATTTGAAAAAGGTCATCTTCGTTGATGCGGACCAAATCGTCAGAGCAGATCTCAAAGAATTGATTGATCTGGATTTGGAAGGGGCGCCATATGGTTACACGCCCATGGGCGATGATAATGAGGCTATGGAGGGCTTCCGATTTTGGAAGACCGGTTACTGGAAAGATTTTTTGAAAGGCAGGCCCTACCACATAAGGTTGATGCCTCTCTTTCACTGCTATGTTCGTTCTCTCATGATGCGGTGCCTCAGCGCTCTTTACGTGATAGACCTTGTACGATTCCGCCAACTAGCGGCAGGGGTATGAACTATCCCTAGAGCTTCTAACCCACTTCTTACTGTTTGTTAGGATCGTTTGCGGGGACAATATCATGGGCTGTCGGCTGATCCTAACTCGCTGGCAAATTTAGATCAAGGTTTGTTACACTCAATCATTCTTTGATTTTATGGCTCAACGACCGTTAGATTTGCCAAATAATATGCAGCATGAAATTCCCATCGTATGTCCTTCTATCTGTCATTTCTGTCACAGTTTCATTAAGGAACGTCATCCACTCCAGTACTCACTCGATAAGAATTGGCTATGGGTAAGCAAATGCTCAATTTCTAGCTGATGGTCGATTGATACGATTTTCCTTCCTCAGTGTGAGACGTGGTGTAAGTCAGCTTACCTTATTCTTGTGAGCTTACTCACATGCATACTTCCATTTCAGGCGGCAAGGATAGGTTTGACCAAGCAAAGACGATTGATCTGTGCCAGAATCCCTTGACAGTAAGTCGTGACGTGTTAACCTGTTAACTGCTGACTTGGGTTGCATTACAGAAGGAGCCAAAACTCTCTCGAGCGCGCAAGATTCCTGAATGGGAAGCCTACGATGCTGAGGTTGCCAGCTTCGCCCGGAAGCTGGTCGGTGAAGGGAAAATACATGGTGGCGCCATCGCCGCGAGCTCGAACGATCTTGCTGGCATTGGCGCACAAACACCAAAGTCTCTGTCCGAAAGCGAGCCGGAGACACGGGAGCAGGTCACTGGTCGTAATGGGGGTCACCCGCGGGATGAATTCTAGCCTCGTGTTTGAATGTGTCCGATACAATTAGAGGTGCATAAATTATCACCCAAAATACATAGTGACATGAGGGCCAATAATGGTGGAAATGTGACTATGTAGTTCTGACACCAATTGTTCCCTTCCCCACTCATCGATAAACTCAGTCATTCCCTTCGTCCGCAACTTCTGCAATTCTTGACCGTGTACTGGAAACAGGGATGGCGGTCGAGATACCAGCTGCCAATGCGTCACTAGAAGACTCAGCTGATCCGTTCTGACTTTTCGGCTCGCGTTTGGATTTCTTATCACTTCCTAATTTCTTCTTTTTTCCCTTCTTCTTCGGCGGGAGGTCCCAATCCCATGCAGGAATGAATGATTCAACCTTTCAGGAACCAATGGAATAAATTCTAGTTTCAGACCGGAGCACAATATATCACTTACGAAGCCGACGTCGGCGAATAGCTTAGGGAAGATCCAAATGCCGGGGGAGGCAACGAAGATTGTAATGATGTAGAAGAAAAGTCGGAAGACGGAGAGTGCCATGAAGAGCCCAATGAGACCGAAGAATGCGAGCGAGAGATAGTAAGCGCCGAGACGCATGATCGGAGGCCATAAAGGAAACATGACTCCGCCGAGAATCAATGCGACCATTAAGGCACCACCAAGGTAAGTTGTCCATTGAGACCCTTGGTAGAACCAAGCAAAATATAAATCAGGCTGGAATGTCTGTTGTTGGACGATTTGAAGTTGTTTCGGTGATGAGGACGATGACCCTGAAGGCGGCCCTCGCTCGACACGCAGGAAGAACGCAAATGGAATAGCGGAAAGAAGCAGTGCATTCGCTTCCTCTTCGGTCTTTGGTTGAGGTGGTGCACCCTTCAATTTAGCATACGCCGGGGACATTATCGCCTTGACAGCAGCCTTGCCTTTGCTAAAGTGAGTATGTTAACAATCCGAGTCGTAAACCCGACTCACCTTTGAAGTAGTCTAAACGGCTGCCATTTAGGATGCCTGTCTTAGTTTTAATACCCGAGCTTGAGCTTCTGAGCCACTGCACGAGCTTAACAATATCAGGGGGGGCAGTAGCCTGCTGCTCCATGCTACGACAATAGTTGTAAAGGCTGCTTTACATGTGCGCAGTGAATAAACTCCCTGCTTACCTGTCCTTGACGCGCTGGCAAGTGTGTGGACGGAAGATTTACTTCCGGGCCGAGGCGGTGTTGAGGATTATTTACATTGACGCGGTGCGACTTCGAGACGCGTCGCCAAACGATTTCCACTATACTATTGCTTGACTAATCCTACGTTTCATGATGCATTTCAACCTTCAGGAGGAAATTCTTGCCATCCAAGACCAATCAACCTACCACATCCCTAACGAGATCACAGTGCAAGGGGCAGACTTGAATGACCTACGAACCAGTTTAGAAGGTGACGCGTAATTTTGGCACACTATTGCAAAATTGACTGAACTATGGTTTCCCACAGAGGTTGTCGAGGCTGTCGCTGAATCATTTGACGCGATCGCCCAGTCTCGTGTCTTCGATGTTTACCGAAGTTTCCTAAAGTCAGCAGTAACATTCCAATTGCTGATCCTCAGGTCACCCACTATACTCCTTGATGATAGGTGCTACGACTCGCTTTCTGGGCTCTTTATGACCAAAATTTTGGATTCTATCTCATCTGGACTCTTGGCGTCAGTCGAAGCGATTAACCGAGAGCTGGATGGGACTGAAAGAAGCGGGAAAGAGATCGGTCCGGTGCTCAGAAGCGCCCTAGAGATGTTCTCCTTTCTCCTTCAATGGTTTGCTATCGCGGCAGAGAGGCATTCGCCGAAGGAGGATGCAGAAACAATTGTGACCACCTCCAGGTCAAAGGTTCGTCCGAGTTTCCTCCCTAATAATAGGAATCAATTGAATCCTTCTCAGGGGAAGAAGACAGCTAAATCTGCACAAAGACGTGCTGCTGCCTCTGAGCAGTTTATATGGACAAATCATATCCCATCTACATTGTCCCTGATATCCAGAGTTCTGAGGGACTTACAGACGCATCGAGTATATACTACAACTGCAGAGAAGGATGCATTTATCAAGTATGTCTCGTACCCTTGTTCTATCAATTACTCATGTGAAGCTATCCAGTTGCATCACTCGACCTGCCTGGAGGATAACGGAATCTGAGGAGCATATGAAATCCAATGAGATAAGGATGAGCGTGTATAAGATCATTTGCCATGCGGTGAAAAAGCACGGCCACGCCTTTAGCGCCCAAATCTCAATTATGCAAGGTTTACAGTACTTCGAACATCTCAGTGAGCCCATGGCAGGGATCCTAGCAGTGTTGCAGAAGGAATTTGATCATACTCAGCTGGCCGAAGAGGTGCTAAGGTATGGTGTTGGTTTCATACGCAACTCGTCATATCACTGATTACTGTGTAGAGAAATTTCGCAAAAGAGTTTCAACGGCCAAGACACTAAGGGACCACGCTCTTTTTCCAAATTCTTGATCCGACTCGCGGATTTGTCCCCCCGCATCATTCTGAAGCAATTCGCGCTCCTTCGTGTGCACTTGGACTCTGATGCATATCCAATGCGTGTTGCTTTGGTTGAAGTTATTGGCGTATTAATCCGCGAGATTGCCCAGGACGCCGAAGATATCCCTTCTAATGGGGATGATGCTATTGGGCGGTCCCAAGAGGGGCAGGAAAAGAAGGAAAAGAAGATAAACAAGCTTTTCGAGCTACTGCTTGAGCGTTTCTGCGACATGAGCAGTTATGTTCGTGTCAAGGTAATTAACACCCTTTCCAAGTTATGGGAGTGAGTCCCGCTCTACATAGTTTGGGTCGAGCCAAGTAATGACCTACGTTCCCAGATTGCGCGTCAAATTACCTATACAACGCGCTCAAACAACGCCATTGGTCATAGCTGCTCTTTCCGACAAAGCTTCATCAGTTCGACGATATGCAATCGCTCTCTTGACCACGATGATTCTGACACACCCTTATGGTGCCTTGTATGGCGGCTATCTCAACTTAAAAGAATGGGAAGAACGCTACCGATCCGTCAAAGAGCAACTCGCCATCATAGAAGTTAAACAAGACAAACATTTGAACGCCTTGGCCGGTACCGATAAGGACGAAAGCCAAAATGAGGGACCTGAAGCCAATGATAGCGGCGATGAAGAGGACGAGAACGAGGATGAGCGGGGGTCTGATGACGACAGTCACGGAGCGGACCAAGTCCCTAAGAAAAAGAAAAGCAAAGCTAGGGCCCGGAAGTCTGCTACTGAGCGAGCATTAGCAATCGAACAGGCCGAGGCACTCAACACTCTAGACATGGCGAATCTAACTCGCTTCCGACTAACTAAGCGATACATTGCTGATGCACTCCAATTCATCAGGGAGGTCGAGAGTGCCATGGACATTGTGGGACAACTGCTGGGGAGTACGAGCAAGGCAGAAGTCCTAGAGGCTATCGAGTTTTTTAAGGTAGCATATGAATATCAGATGCTTGGTGCGCAAGTAAGTCGCGAACTTATCTTGCTTGGAATGGGATCATTGATCATACTTGTCAAAGGTGGGCGTCAAGAAAATGCTGCACCTCATATGGACCAAAGACAACAGTGGTACGACATCAGAAGAGGACAAGGAGCTCAAAGGCATCCGTCAACGGCTCATCGAGTGCTATCGTGCATTATACTTCGACCCCGTTGACGACGGAGATTCTCGCCAACAAACAAACCGCATTGCAAAAAACATGATCGAGTAGGCTACATTTATCAGTGTTGGGCGCTTTATACTGACTAAGTATTAGGCTCACCCGGAACTCCACCCTGGCTGAACTCACTTCCCTGGAAGAATTGATGCGAACATTATATGAAGACGATAAAGTTGACCAAGAAGTGTTGAACACTTTGTGGCAAGTTTACAGTTCGTTGTCTATCTTGATCAACAATATATGGCCTGCTAACAGCGTTCTGATTAGGCACTGAGCGTGAAATTCCTCGCTTTCAGAGAAGGGGTGCTATAATTGTGTTGGGCATGTTTGCTTTATCGAAGCGCGAAGTGGTCATTGAGAGGACGGATACTCTTCTTAAGATTGGATTAGGTCCACTAGGACGGGTAAACTCGCCTTCACACTCATCCTCAATCAACTGACACATGATTCAGGCCGACTTGGTTCTCGCACAATACACGTGTATTGCTCTTCAGCGGATCGGCGGGAATGCCAAGAAAGTTAAAGGTAGAATCACGACCTTCGTCGCTTCACAATCACTTATATCGAGACTCGTTCCCAGGCTCTCTTGAGGATAAAACTATACGCCTGTCCATGGATAACATTATGTTCAGAAAGATCAAGGAAACCGTCGAACATCCGTGCACATCAAAGGACTGGTATGAATTATTTATTCCCGAACATCCATATCTCTTATTACCCCGCGCTAGGTTTGGGATGGCGGAGCAGGCAATTAATACTGTTTATCTACTCGGGGAACAACCCGACGCCCTCTGCGGAGACCTCATTAAATCGTACACTCGTCAAGTCTTCGCAGAAACCAGGTCGCCGTCCGAACCCAATGGTGTGCCTAGTGACCTCACTATCCCAGGAGCTGATGCCTCATCCCGTGGTAAATCTGCTGAGCCTGCTGGTGATGCTGCGGCACCCTCTGGGGACTCGTTCTTGCTTAGTCAGTTAATTTTCCTTGTTGGTCATGTCGCGTTCAAGCATATCGTGTATCTTGAGCTTGTTGAGCGGGAGTTGAAACGGAGAAAGGAGCTTCAGGCGAAGGGCATGTACTACCTTCCCAATGTGTTCATAATTACTGACTTGAACACATAGAGAGAGGTGCTGCTGCCGCTAAAGGCAGGACCTCCAATACGAAAGATGTAGATGAGTTGGAACAGGTCGCCGGAAGTGCTGAAGACGATACCGCTGATCGGATCACCAAGTTCTGCGATGATGAAATGTTGTATGGAGAGAAATCACTACTTGGCCTGTTTGGGCCAATGATTGTGCATATCTGTGCTACGCCGAAGATGTACAAGGTCAGTTGCAGGGTCGCGATTCACGCCAGCCTTCTCATGCCATCGTCAGAGTCCAACCCTCCGGGCCTCAGCGACACTCTCCCTTAGCAAGCTGATGTGTGTTAGCACACACTTCTGTGAAGACAATCTGATGCTGCTATTCAAGATCATGGAGACCTCGAAGGATCCGATCATTCGCAGCAACTCCATCATCGCCCTGGGCGATATTGCCGTCCGCTTCAGCCATCTCATAGATGAGAACAACAACAAGCTCTACGACGGCCTCTCTGACCAGAGCATTGTTGTGAAGAAGAACACCCTCATGGTGCTTACCTACCTCATTCTTGGGAGTATGATAAAGGTCAAGGGTCAGCTCGGTGAGATGGCCAAATGTCTAGAGGACGAGGACCAACGAATAGCAGACCTCGCGCGACTGTTCTTCACCGAACTTTCCAGCAACAAGGATAATGCGATATATAACAATTTACCTGATGGTTTGTGCACCCTATGTCGTGACAAGGCCATCATTAACCTCAGTCCACCAAATACAGTAATCAGTCATCTCTCAATTGGGCAGCATGCATTGGAGGAAGAAGCGTTCCAAAGGACGATGCGATATATCTTCACTTTCATCGAAAAGGTACCTTCGTGTCAACCAATCGACAAGATTTGAATGACTAATTGGCCACAGGAAAAACAAGCTGAAGCCATTGTGGAAAAATTATGTCAACGCTTCCGCCTTGCTTCAGAGCCTCGTCAATGGCGGGACATCGCATTCTGCTTATCTTTACTTCCCTTCAAGTCAGAGCGATCAGTGAAACGTCTGATTGAGGGTTTGCCATTCTATCAAGACAAGTTGCATGAAGAGGCCGTCTTCAATCGATTCAACGAGATCCTGATCAAGGTATGACCGTTGATTCGCCAATCAATATAAGCACCTTCTCATCCCCAAATCCCCAGGCCCGCTCAAACAAATCATCAAATAAACCTGATACGGAGCTGAAGGAGTTTGAGCAGGTGAGCCGATCATCGGTAACTACTGACGTTACATCTCACTCCTGCATACAGATCCTGAAAGACTTCAAGGAGAAGGGTGAAGAAGACCAGGCACTAGAGGAGAGTATGCAGAAGAAAACGGCCGCCACCCGCAAGAAAGTTTCCCGGCGAAGTACGGCTTCTTAACCTCAACCATTCCGCATTACTGATGTCCTCCTTACAGAACAACCAACTCGCGGGCGTAAAGCCTCAGCGAAAAGTGCTACTCCAGACAATGACGGCTCAGAATGAGTTTTTACCTGGCTGATTTCACATATCCATTTGTATACTATGTATATGTAATCACAACTCGGCGCATTGATATAATACCACTTGAGTACCCGCACAATTGATGTAGTCCTTTGAAATCGAGACCAAGAAACAAAAAAAATGGAAGGAGCGTCGATCTAATCAACAGAATGAGCAAAAGCAAGGGGCGCTAGAGAACGAAGTAGATAGTGTCCAACATATGACGGGAAAGAGTAAACGAACGTGATATGGACCGCAAAGATCCTTTTTGAGGGGGAACCCGGGCAGCGAGCGAACCGGGGCGATTAATGAAGCTGACGAAGCTATTTGAACGATTGAGCTCCGCCGCCGCCACGCATAACAGATTTGAGAAAAGCAAAAAATCGGCTACCATACTCCTCCGCTGGCACCGGGCTGATCTTGTGCTATACAAATTCAAATCAATGATTGAACCAACTTCACAGTCCGACATACGACCTACCCTATCGGCATGAAGACCTTTCCATGCGTGCTCCAGCTTCTTGAAAGTGGTGTATGGTGTCAAGATGTCGATTATTCCAAGATAATAAATAGTGTCCATCTGTCTATTAGCTTCATCGGTGGCTCGGAATCCACCTTCGTCCTGGTAGAAAATAAAGTGCCGTCTATCGGTCGAGTCCACTTCTGGAAGCAGGGACGAGTCTGTCGTCCCAATGGCTTGAAGATCAGACCGCCGCATGACACGCCGCACAACGCTGGCATCCGTTGCGGTGTCTTTCCCAGATTGCGACGCTCGTCTTCTCCGTACCAGGTGTTGATAGACATCAGGCTATGCATAAAATCAGAATTAAACGCACTAGTCCAGAACGGGTGAACGCTAACCTGGAAAACCCTCAGCGTGTTGCGCCGCAAGTTGTCCCTATTCCCTCGTTGCATGTTATGTATCCCCACGAGAAGGCTGTAGTCCATAACGTTCAGCCTCTTGAGAAATTCGGAATCACGGCGCAGCTGCTCAGTCAACAGAGCGCACTTCTCGGGCCCAAGCTCGAGCTGTCTCCCACGATTGATCCAGTTTAAATCTTTTAGAACGGCTCGAGAATTGTTCAGAGCCTTCTCTTCGGGGTATTCACGTCCGACCGTGGAGCCTTTGAGATCATAAGTTTCATGAATATCGCGATGGGGTGGAAAAAGATTATTCATGATCACAAAGTGTATCTTCCGACCGTGCGGTAGTTTGACGCGATGAAGTCCATAGAACCTCGATAGTAACGTATGCGGGTTTGTTCTAACGTGCTCATAGTAAAGGGGCAAGATTTTACGGAGGAATTTGTGTTCGTTATGATGGATCGTCTTGATGATGAAGCGGTAATCGCGGGAGAAGTAGAAAAATGATCCTGATTTGCCGGGACTTCCAAGTTCGGAGAGGATATACTTCGAGGTAAGAGAAAGGAGGTAGTCAGCGGGATCCAGGTGAAAATAATCTTCCCGAAGCTCTCTGAACACCCAAGAAGCATAATCTTTGAACTTGAAGTCATATTTCGCCGAGGGGGTTAATTCATTGCCAATGCTGGAACAAGTATAATCAGGAAAGTTGCCCTGGAGATATTGACCATGATAATTACATGTCGAAGGTATATTTGTGCCGTGCGGTGTAATCCTTGGGAGTTAAAGGTCGTCTTATCTTGCAACGCAACGAGATACCTGATCATACGTGCCTTCAACTGTTGGTGCTACTACTAGAGTAGAGTGATGTACTTACGCCAATGCGAATCCCTGTTAACATGTTGTACATCAAAATGTAATTGGCATGATCTTCTCCGATCAAGTTCCCAACCAGAGGCTTGTGATCCTCCTCGTCCCTGCCTTTCGGGGGAGGCGCAGTATGCGGGAAGGCTGTCGCTGCAGTTGCGACCCCCATGGTCGAAGGATGGGCGACGCTGACGCCGCCGTCTTGAGCTTTCGTTCGTTTCGAAGTCCGCTCTCTCCGAATCTGCTCAGCTTCTCTAAGAATATCCGGATCCAGAATCGCGGGTGTAAATGCAGACGTGGATTGCGTAGAAAGATCCCCTGCACCCGTGGCATCTGCGCCCTTCATGAAGTCGAGGTTCAGCGACCGTGCCTTACGATGACGAGGCCGAAATGAAGAGTCAGTAGTATTGCGACGAAGGGCTCTCATGGGAGATGCAACCGCACTCAGGGGATGAAGGAGATTTGATGGATCGACAACAGACAGGGAGGAGTTATGAACTGGACGTTGGGTTGCGACAGAGGACATAGAGGCACGACCATAATCTTGATTAGTACCTTTCTCCGGACTGGATGATGGTGACGCCGTGATAGTATAGGTAGAACCGTTGTTCGTTCTCGGTGAGGAAGCATTTACGGATGTCTTGTCCTGGTTTTGTATCGCATAGCCATTCGCCGAATATGACGAGTCCAACGACATCTGATCATCTTGTCTTCGAAAATCGGCAGCAGTATGGGAGCGCATTCCCATCGCTACCCGAGGTCGGCCAGGATCTAATGATGGGATTCAATTGAATACATGTGCGCGCAATGTAGATTCCAACACACAAGAGACTGGAGGTGGCTGGGTGACCTCCCTCACCTGGGACGTCCCTTCTACCGCAGCAATAGCATCACCCGTTGAAGGGGGCTCTTCGGTCAACTGAAGACCAAGCACCGGTCCATGTTCCTCATTCAAACTTTCAGATGACGGTGGTGAAGGTGGTGCAAGATACCCGTTAGGGAGGATTGTGGCAGTCCTTGTATGGATATTTTTGGGCCGATCATCAGGAATTTCCTTCCCATTTGGAACATTTGTCGTCGCAGGGGCCGCAATGCCTGCGCCCGAAGTTTCCTTATCCACAGAGCTGTCCGATGTCACAACAACCGTTTGTCCTGGTGGGGTGGCTTTGGTCTCACAGACGGATCCTGGCGAGGAGTAACAATATTGTCGGTAACTTTTTGAATGTGAATCTGCGCAGCGCCGGAACAACTGACCTGTGTTGTTTCCAAAGCGTGCGTAGGACCCAAGAAGGGAGAAGAGGCACGAAAATATGCAAAGCAGATGCCGTATTTTCGCTCATTGATGCAGATGGGGCACCGTCGAGAATAGCAGTAGCGTATGAAGCCGCAGAAGTGGACACGATACTTGACCGCGGGTTATCCGAGACCGATATGAAACTCTTTCGACTGCTCTTCGGAGAGACAGTGGAAGGCGCTCTTAGACTCAAAGAGGGCCCTAGGTGCTGCAACGGTGACGATGAGCGCCGCGGCGACGCTGTCAGCACATCCGATGCCATTCGTGGTGAAAGTGTGACCAATTGAAATTGAATCCGACAGACCTGTGCACGTACACGCGCCCACAAAGGCGAAATCTTATACAGGGGAATAGCTCTCTGGGGATACGTGTCCTAAGCTGCGACAGCGCACTTACGCGGGAAAGAAGCGATCTGGCCAAGCCGCGCTAACAACCAGTTCAGCGCTCCTTGATTCTTGGTAGCTGTCGTACATTATTATCTACTTTAGTTAGAGGCTGGGATCCTACCTACATTATTAACGAGTTGCCGTACCTCCTTGGGTGATGCGGAAAGGTTTTTTCTGATCCGCTCTGATTTCAACAAGTGCTGTCGCTGGAATGGGGGGTGTCATCCCACGACAGTTACCACATAACAGCATGTTTTGTGAACATCCCTAATCGAGACTCCTCACTGGTATATCGGTAGAACACACGCCTGTCATTGAACCGTACGCGTGGGAGCTGGGTTCGACTCCCAGGTGGGGAGCTTCTTTTCTTTTCTTTTTTTTTTTTTTTTTTTTTTTGTTGAGTCGCGGCCGCACTTGCCCCACTAATTTTTGAGGCACGGAGTTCCAGACCAGAATGTCGAAGATGCATGTGTATGATTAGCTTTGACTGCGTTGATCATGTTGTTACGTATTTCTGATACCTAGTTCGTGGGGCCCAGGCCGCTCCATGCATTGACTTCACGCCAGGTGTCTACAAGTACCTTACGTCTTGTGAGAGAAGCCCGCGCGACGCCGTCCTCTGGATGAGCGAGAACCCTCGTTCCACCGTCCTCTTTAGCCCAAATAACCAGTTCGTCCAGTACTCTGCACTGGCACTACTGATATCACTTCCACTGTCGGCCCAGTTGGTGACATTGCCTTTCTTCGAACTCGCAGCCCACGAGGTGAGTCTGGGATCGTGGAATATCGTACGGCCTAGACGTCTGCAGCGTGCTTGGATGTTAACGACGAAAAGCTCCTTATGGCCTAGACCTCCAACCACCGCATCCAACCCATTTGTATGCTCAGCCAATTACTGGGCAGATTGTCGACCGAATTTAAATTATTACCCAATTGATCATTTTCCTTTCACTCAGCCAGGTTCGTTCTTCGAGTCCTCTCCTTGCAAAACGTTACCATCATGGTTTCGCCTATCCACCAAGCGAACCTAAGGAACGAACAATCGAACACAACATCCGGCGCCGGGCCGGGGTGTTTGGACTCGCTTGATCCGTAGAATTCTACGAAGGCGTAAATCTTTGCTCTGCTAAACGGATTTAACCGCTACCTTCCTCAGGAATCTTGTACATGTGTGCCCCAACCTTATGGTATCCCGTACGCACCATTCAGTGTCCCACGTTTCATCGTTGGGATCGTGTCCGTTAATATCGCTAATTCAATCAGGACAAAAGCTGTCGTGACGAGATCGATGAAGTCTAAATCCCTGCCCTCCGCTTAGGGATCTGCTGACTCGCTCAAAGGAGGCGAGAGTGTTCGCCGCGGCTTTATCTTCGCACAGAGACCATATTTTCCGACCAAATTTATTTTTTATTCGGCTGCAGGCTGATATATCTTTTCTCTCACTGTTTCGCCTGACGACGACCAAATCTAGGCCGAACAAGCCTTACTTGTCGCGAGAACCAAGTGTGCCAATGAGAGAAAACTCAACAGCTAATGAGAGCCCTGACTTGTGCTCGACCGCGACCGACCGCAAGATATAAAGCTTCTGTCCGCGACTGACGGATGCCCCTCAATAATCTTCTTGTCCCTAGGCCCTGTGCCTGTATCTCTACTTCACTTTAGCCTTCCACCAACTGTTTCCTATCATGGGCGTAGCTGTGGAGACTATTACGCCAGGAGATGGAAAAGTGAGCTCCACTGCCGGTAGTACAAGACAGTCCATAACTCACATTGTTCCTCTGTTGTCCGAAGACTTTCCCCAAATCTGGAGGTGAGCATGCAGACTCCATGACCGTCATCCAACTTCCCGCTTACTCACATGATACCCATCAGATCGCGTCACAATAGAATATACGGGCATGCTGGCAGATGGAACAGTGGCAAGTTGGCAGTGTCGCGGCACCTAAACATGATATCCCAATGACAGAATACAGTTTGACATAGCACACGGTCCAGGCTCAACCCCCTTAACCATCCAAATTGGCACGGGTGCCGTCATCAGAGGTCTGGATGAAGGTAATGCACCGAAGGGTTATTAATCTGCCACCCCCGTTTTCCGACACCTCCTTTGTGACGTAGGCATTACTCAGCTCTCCCTTGGACAGAGGGTCGTTTTGTGGGTGACCCCTGAATACGTCAGTCACTTTGAATTTGGATTGCCAGATCCGTGTCGTCGTACTGACTGGTACCTTGGACAGGGCTATGGTTCCCGCGGTTTCCCACCAGTGATACCAGCTAATGCACCCCTTCGTCTGGAAGTGTGTTTAATAAAAATCAATTGAGAAAGAATTCAAAGGGATACCTTAAGTTATACCAGTTATTGTACCATTCGATCTTCACCCGATAGGCTCGGGACTGCCATACTTCTGTGAAACTGTTCCCACTTTCTTGGACTTTCTGGTCGGTTACTTCTGGGTGGTTGGTGTTCCTTGGTGTTCATCAGATCATTCCAGCGTGCAGGACATTCATACGACAAATATAGCAATAATTCCCCCAGTCTGTCGAGCAGCGAGTACGATTATCGTACCAAGTGGGAACAAATCAGAAGCGAGTCTGAATAGGATCTGAATAGATGACCGTATTCGGAATTACAGACTTACAGCCACGAGTTCTGACTGAGGACACGCACAACAGAATCCCGACTGCAGGGGTGGCGTTATCGCATCAATGAATGAATGGAATCGCCAAATACCACATCGATTGGTCTGCACATACAGTACCGATCTCTCGATTCAGCAGCAGCCTCAATGTCAATCACGACCCCCAACAAGCGATAGACACGATCCTCCAACATCAGGAAAGTGCTCTTTCTTCGCGTTCACTCGGCAAGGTCATGAGTCCGAGCCGGCGGGTCAAGTCAGACCGGCGGCCACGATGTCGTCTAGAACAGTCGTGAAATTTCACACAGCACCAATAAGAGGCACAAAGGGACTTCCGTCCAGAAGGAGGGGTTACCTTCTCCCGAAGATGGGGAGCTGGACCAAGAAATTCAAATTGGCGGTGTGAGCTAAGCAGCGAGGGCGGTGGAAGAATTGAAACGACCTCGCGTCCTATGAATGGAAGCATGCGCGGTTCCACTGGATAGGACGGATGACGAATAACGGACGAGTGCAACTCCGAGAGTCACCTGAAGGGGGCCACGAGGCCCTGTGCGTTAGGCAGAGAAGCAGTAAGGGTGCAACGTCGGAGTTCCATGATGTCAAATGCATGTGGAATTAGGGTTCATTGCAGCAGACCAGAGAAGAGGATCGTCCACAGGCACGTCGGGCAGGCAATTGATGGATCTAGGAGAAAAGCTACCAAGTGTTCGACGGTACCAAACGGAACAATGGACATCTTGCCACGCTGCGAATTCACCAATCGCAATTGAATTCCGAGATCTTTGGACATATAAGGTAAATGTCGTGCATCAGGCCCGTTGGGGTGTTTGTGCAATATGCATCTGAGTGCCTGCCACGGTAGGGAAATCTCAACCTGGAACCATAACCCGATATGATAGACTGGGAGTGCTCAATGGCCAGATATATACGTATTTTACGCCTACAACACGAAAGCGGCCAATCAAAGGAGTGTAGGGTGGACAGTGGGAACGGCATATTCTGAAAGCTCAGCAAAATATGTGTCAGAATCCGAAGGTCGACTAGTCCTGCACTTCAATAAAACGCCGCGCTTACGACAAATTAATAAGGGTAGAAATGTCAATTATGGAATACAAATCTAAATAATACAATGCAACAGTAAGGTAGTACGATAACCAGACCCAAGAAGATGTTGCATTACATCTCCTGCGATTCAAAGGGTTTCTGGAAACATGCCAATCAGCCCCGCTGCCTGTATCAACCAGCGACACGCATACACACCTTCGTCTTAGACGGAAGAAGCTCCTGTGCAATGTGAGGAACGACACCACCTTGTGAGATAATGACAGAACCGAGTAGCTTGTTCAGTCTTGAAGACCATTCGTCAGCACCAGCGCGAGAAAGAGGTAAGCATAGACACACTCTTCATCATTCTTGATGGCAAGCTGAAGGTGGCGGGGGACGATGCGGGCCTTCTTGTTATCGCGAGCGGCATTTCCTGGACCAATGAACCGTTGACTCAGCACCTGGAAAGAATATCATCGCAACAAACTGAACGGACCAGCGAGCTCCAGAATCTCTGCAGCCAAGTACTCCAGAACAGCGGCGAGGTAGACAGGCGCACCTGCACCAATGCGGAGAGCATAGTTACCCTTCTTCAACATACGATGGAGGCGACCGACAGGGAACTGCACTATACGCCACCAGTTAGGATCCCAAAAACGGACGAGACGCGTCGCCAGATGAGTCACGCACGTCCTGCTCTCACTGATCGCGACGAGCCCTTAGAATCGTCACCACCGGTTTTCCCACTCTTGCCTCCGGCCTTTCCTCCCTTTCCTTTGCCTACGACGCGAGGAAACGCGTGGATTAGCGATCCCCTCACCAAGTATCCAGCTGACTGTTGACGAACCAGACATAATGGTTGCGTGCTAGTTGCGAAATAAGAAGGTGTTGTGGTTTTTGACGCGAGACGTGAGGCTCAAGAGATGATGGGGGTACGAAGGAGAGATGGACCAGTGGAGGACGCGGAGATGCAGGGCTTTATAGTCATAACGGTCAGTTGCTTTCGAGATCATCTGCTTCCGAAAGTGTAAACAAACATCACAACTCACGTGTGAAGCTTGATGGTCCAAAGCACGTCCCCGTGGTATTGACTGGTGAGTTACGGTTCTCGTGTGCTCGAGGGGACCTGTATGAAACGTCGAGGGCCCCTCAACTGGTTGTGCGCTTGTGCTTATCCCAGTTGCAGGTTTTTCCCTTTGCAATACAGGAAGCTTGATGCGCAAGTCGATGACGCACGGGGTGGATTTTTCATTCTTCACCGCTGGGGCCGCCTCATGGAACTATGTATGACAGCACCCTTCAGATTTTTGGACCTGGAAACCTTCTGGATCTCTTTTTCCGATGACTATGACAAACGCACCATGGTCGTCATAAGCGGGGCCAGGCTACATATTTCAGGCCACGAAGAGTCGACCTCCATTGCTCCAAAACTCCGGAACTTCCCAATATGTATGTTCGTGAATGAGCGGACGTCGTTGGCATTATCCAGGTGTGTTGACGAGGTCTCTGCGCCGGATGCTTGGTTGGACGAGCAATGCGGGTCGCCACCGCGCTCTACCGGTTCACGGATGCTGAAAAGAACTACCGTGTGCGGAAGTTCGACATGAATGGGAGGCCTAAGCTCGGAAACGCGACGTCGCGTGCCAAGGGTATGAACTCTCGCTACAGCTTGCTCCGAAAGAAACACTAACAAGGTGGTTTCAGAGCACATAGACATTTCACGATATGGTTTTAGCAAGATATGTTGGAGATCAGCCTCGAAGTGTGTACTTTGCTTTACATGCGAAGCAGCATGACAATTAATGAATATTGCTGAAATATTCCTCCCGCTGTTCTGATCGGTGAATCATCACAAGACGCTTGCCGCACAAAAATTCTGAACTTGCGCTTTTTCACACTTCCCTAACCATCACTTCCTCCGATCTGATGCACCCATCGGATCGCTCTGTTAATATGAGGGCTTTCTTGGGCCATGCACTGTGCAACGTATTCGGCCAATCCCGTATAACAATTTGAGGAACGAGATTAACCGGGTCGTGCTCTCAATCCAGAAGTCTCGGCATATGTCGGGGCTGTCTCAACAACCCCAGCCACTTCTGCAGGAGTACAAGATAACATTAATCGAATTCCCGTATGCCACATGCACCTTTTTGAACACTTGACTCTATTTAGAATATAGCACTAGCGTGATATAAGCTTGAGCACTAGTACTATCCCACTTTCGTAACATATCAATCACCAACTCGCAATGCCGATCAGTCTAGCCTCAACCGTCAAGCTCAACACTGGGGCAGAAATTCCAGTCGTCGGACTTGGTATGTAACGATTCGGTCGAGGGAACGATCGAGATGAGATCCTATTTGCAAAACACTTGTACTAAGTTTGAGACATCGTTCAGGTACCTGGAAAAGTGCACCAGGTCGAGTTGAGGAAGCCGTCGAATATGCCTTGAAGAAGGCAGGCTATAGGCACATCGATACAGCCACGGATTACGGGTGAGTTCCTGTCCTCGATTTCAACCGCGAGAGTGCCGCTTAGGGCCGGACTTCGACCGTGACGTGCACCGATCTCACTCATTCCCAAATCACAGCAACGAGAAAGAAGTCGGTGAAGGTATCAAGGCCTCGGGAGTGCCGCGCGAATCTATCTTCGTCACCACCAAGCTTAAAAATGATGACCACGATAAAGTGGAGCAGGCGCTGGAATATTCATTAAAGCAACTCGACACTCCATATATTGACTTGTGGCTATTGCACTGGCCTGCACCAATGTTAAGCCCTACCGGGGACGGAAAGCCTAACAGGGACTTGGACTGGCTTGACACTTGGAAAGAGCTGGAGAGGGTTCACCTTGCTAACAAGAATAAAGTCAGGGCAATTGGAGTAAGTCGGATCATCAACTAACAGCATTAAAGGCCGACGCCAAACTTAATCCATTTGCTGCCTAGGTCTCTAATCTCTCTGTGCCCTTCCTCAAGCGACTCCTCAAGGAAGCCAAAGTCATCCCTGCTGTAAACCAAATTGAGCTCCACCCGTAAGCCGCTCCTACCCACACCCTCCCTGATTCCGAGTCCTATCCCCTATCAAATCCAGTTCCCTGCCTCAAAAGGAAGTCGTCAAGGTCACAGAAGAAGCTGGTATCCTGCTCACCTCCTACTCGCCTCTCGGCTCCGACGAATCTCCACTCCTCACGGACGAAGTGATCGTCAAGATTGCAAAGAAATACAACGTCGAGCCCGCAGCTATCCTCGTTTCTTTCCAGGTCGCTCATCCAAACCGAACCGTCCTTCCAAAATCCGTCACTCCCTCGCGTATTTCGGCGAACGCTCAAATTGTCGAGCTTACCCCCGAAGAGTTCGCGGAGATTGATAAGATTGGCGAATCAAAGATTTTCCGAGTTTGTAATCCTACGTGGGCAGGATGGGGTGATCTCGGGTTTGACCTCAGCAAAGAAAAGGAGAGTGAGTAAGAGATGAAGCCTTTGGAAGGATATTCTCATCGATACACGGCTATTCGTGCATGTCATTGACTGCGGTCATTCATCCTATATATAATCGATATTCCATCGTGGTACGGAGCATCAAACTACATGCTATTGAAATTCATCTTGTGTGCACGCCGGAGGAGACGCAATGGAATAGCGTGGCGACAGTCCCGGCAAATGCCAGAACCTCTGGAATTGAAGACGAGCCGGGTAATTTACAAGGATGGAGATTGGGGAAGGAGGAGGGCAACGCGAAAAAACAAGGACGAGGAAGAACAAGGAGGAGAAGAACCGAGGTTACAAAAACAAGGGAACAACCGAAAATAAAGAAACCTAGAAAAAACTAGAGTAAGCACTCGGGATCCAACCCACCGAGAGTAACCGGAGGTCACAACACCCCCCCTGCTCAGTGAGACCGAAACGCTTACCAGAAGTAAGGGACTCCGAGAGAAAACTTCGACAAAAATCGCTTTTCAGGCTAACAGAAATGAGACTAAAAAAGAAACAAAGAAAACGCCTTCAGCAGAGGTTGAGGAATAAGAGGGCCAGAGCCCAGAAGCGTGAGCGGACGAATAAACACGTACGGAATTCGTCCGAAGAAATCGACTCAGGTATGCAGCGGCAATAAAACCTGAATCGGCATGACTGTAGCCTCGGAAGACACAGTATGCGTAAGGCCGACAGCGGGTACGGCGCATAAGATGAAGGCATCACCGGGTATCTCGTACCTCCATTAAATAACAACAAATGCAAAATTGTAGCAGAAACCATCTGCGGCCATAGGACTCGGAAAACACCGCATCCCGTCTGATCTGCGAAGTTAAGCCGAGTACCGTTTAGTTAGTACCATAGTAGGGGACTATGTGGGAATCCTGAGTGCTGTAGTTTCTATTTTGTTTTGTTTTTTTTGTTTTCCTCCCTTCACTTCACCTCACGTCTGATCTTCTTATCTTCAGACTTGATCCCCAAATTTTCGTTGGCTGACTCATACTATACCCTGGCCAGCCCACCGTGAACGTTCTATGTCACCCGGTCGCTCGTAGTTGTACAATTGTATACCCACGCGCACTCAAACTGTTTTGTGGCATTGTCACGCAAATGGTTCCTGGTATCTCACAAAGTTCGAAATATATACCATGCCTGTTGACTGGAGAAAAGCTGCCCCAATTTACCATCCGAACGAAACAGCAGAGGAATAGTGTCACGGTCAGCAACATGTTGAATCGATACAGTCACCACACACCAGATCCGTGCGATCTGATTCCCCGAACGCATATTAACCTGACGAGTGTTTCCACCTAGAGTTGTACGCTCTTCATCTAAATAAACTTCTCCGCTCCTCTTAGCCAGGCACTCTTTTGTCTTCGACTGATTTTTTCCCGTACATACACACTATTTCAGATCGTCTCCTGTTCTTGGGGGCTTCAGGGAAACAGAATTGTATGTTGAAGGCCCGCTCGGTGTTACGCAGGTGCATCAATTCACGGTTGGCGAGCAAGACCTGCCGCAATGCCGTCTTTGGGCTTGGTCCACTCCTTCTCTACGGCCCGGGGTAGCTTAGACATTTACGCCGTCTGGACCATTTCCGCGAGTTATGGCGGGCAGCCAGCGCGCATGCTGAATGGAATCTTCTGTTTCCAAGCACGGAAAGGCACGAACGATCGATTCATTGGTTGATATCAAGAATCGAAGAAACCAATTCATGGTTTGCACAGCTCCCGCGCGATCGACGTCTTACCTGTTATGGCCACTAGGGTCGAGCAGCTTCAGGTTTATACATACGTCCTGTCACCAAGTGCTCCCTTCAACACACCTGCACGATGTCTGAAAGGCTTGCGTCCCGTCACTCTACTAGGTCACAACGCCCTCATGAGCCTCCTAATGATCGGCCCCAGGCCTCGATCTCTCAGATAACTCCTTCCGCGGCTACAAACGACGGAACGATTCACAGAGACGATGATGGTTCCGCAGGGTCATATCCTGATACCCCTGTTGCTACGCCGGTGCCCTCTTTTAGCGGCACTTCACATGATGGCGCGAACCAACAAACGTCTCGTCAAGGCAGAATATTTTGGCCATTCCGGAGAAAGCCTGGCCCCAATCTCAATTGTCTTGATCAGTCAAGTACGTCCCATGCCAAACATCCTACGCCGATGGCACCCGTACAAATATCGCCGAACGAACCACGGCTACCGCTGTCCCCTCTTCCGACCGAAGTGAGTGTCGATTCTCCACGGGCAAGGAATTTATGGAGAAAAAGGACGGTCATTGCATCCGCTTCTACTATATTATTAGATACTTACTCGAGCACCTGGACCCATTGCAACTTTTTTTGCAAGAGTCCACTGAATTGCAAGACGAGTTTAACACCTTCATTATGCGAAACTTGCTAACTTTCATGCACTTGCGGGGCACAAATTGGAGATTTCCTGAAGAATTCCTTCAATTCGAGGTAAGTACAAACTATTCTTGTTTGAATATTGACATGTTGTCACCATTGATAGAATCACAATTCAATGCGACTCTTGGGGATTGTAAAACTGGAATTTGAATATAGCTCGCCTTGGGAATTCTATCGATCGATCCTCCCTTTCAATCAGTCTATCTTCAAACATTATGGCCATCTCTCTGATGTCCGGGTCTTCTCCATTCTTGACAAATTCTCTGGTGGCACCATCTCATTAAGCGAGGATTTACTCAGGGCCCAAATGACCATGCGGGCAAAGCTGAGTGAACTACCAAGGACGGTGGTGGACGAATGGGGAACTGTGAGGGTCGATCACGAAACCGAGTTCTACGAATCTGATGTTCGTAATGGCATTGTGACTTGTGCCGCACTCTCCCCTGATGGTCGCTATGTTGCGCTCGGGTTTGGCAGCGGTGTCATCGAAGTTGCCGATATCAACGATCAGCGTACGATCTGCCGGTTGCAGCGTGATCCAGGCAATCCCCCTGCCTGGATCAAATTTGTCTACAGCAGCCACCAAGTCGCGGCGGAGGGTGAAGACTGGAACGCACTGCCCCGTCTTATAAGGCCTGGTGCTCTTCCCACCAGTTCTTATCCACGACCCCAAGACAATCCCAATGACCGTCGTTACCCCATCAAGAGGGTCATATCTAATCCGAAGGGCCCATACATTCAGCTCCTTGCGCACCCTTCGAACCTAGGCGGGCCTTCTCTCACACGTATTCTCCACTGTCTGGCATTCGAGCCTACTCCAGGAGTTCAAAGTATCGACGCCTTCAATGATGGGATCCGCGTTGTCACCTGGTCAACGGAGTCCTGCAAGTTCATTGGGAGTTATCATGTGGAGAAGTTCCATTCTTGGATTATTGGTCCGAACGTCCCTCCGACTCGCTCATATCATGTTCCTAACCCTGGATTCAATCCAGCCACTGGCGACATATCTTACGTGCATCACCCCGAGATGGATGCAGGACGCGAACCTAAAGATGAGTTTTGGATCGAGTGTGCATTTTACAACCTCCCCGACTTCCCTTCACTCGACCCAGCAGAATGGGCTTGGCCTCCCAGCGTCTGCCCGTCTACAGCAATGACAACCTCTCGAATCGATTCCTCATCAGTATGGCTCAATGACGGAATACTCACGCTTCCAGTGGCCTATCAACCTACTGAATCTCGGCGAGCCTGGTACGGTGATCGATTGCCAGATGCCGATATCGAGCCAGATGACGATATCGAGCCAGATGATGATATCGAGTCCTACCCCAAGTCCAGCCGTATTGAGCTCCTCCAGTTCAACAGTTCCGAGTTCTACCGCCCTCAGTCCAGCAGAGATGGGACTCGGTTTTTGATCCAGGGCAAGTCAAGAGCCCCAATTGTCATCGATACTCGCCGAATTGTTTAACATTTACCAATACGCCTGTCATTGCTTTCCCATCACTCCTTTGGCTATTTGCTTGATGGGCTTTGCATTCCAACGCTATGTAGAATTGCGGATAGTCGTCGGAATGTACACTATGCACTATACTCAATATTTCTGCAGCGTTAGAACGGCAGTGCGTGGAACACTTTGGCGGCGACGATCTCTCACGTCCTGCACAGTACAGTAAGTCGAGCGTCAGAACCAACAGCGGAGCGGAGATCAGCTGGATATGGTCCCAACCCGAACACTGGTGTTCAACCTCCGATCTATTCTGGTCAACGTGGCTCCCCTCGCACCCCGCTTGCACCGGGATCCCGTAAAGACCACCATCACGTTCAACCGACGCGGTCTTAGCATCCAAGGCACAAGGGCTATTGGGAAAACTGTCACAGACCGTTCGTAGGGTTCGGGTTCTGTGTGGCCTAGAGCCCCAAGTATTCGGGGCAGGATGAGCCTGCGATTTTGGTCTTCAAGGATGAACAAATGGACAGGACTTTAGCAGATTAAACCTTGAATGAAGAGCTGGATAGTTGGGAAGACGATGCGCTATGTCGGTTGCGGAACGACGGTAGCCTTGTAGGAGAGGTTTCATCCGACAAGGGAGGCTTGATTGAAGGCTCAATGCCAACATCATATCAAGCTGGGGAGGTGCACGCATACACTACGGGTAAAACTATATTGCAACATTGTCACATGAACACGGTTCTTGGTATCCTGCCAAGCTGAACGACTAGATATATACTGTGCATGGCCAAGAAAGGTCCAAGTTCCAATCTACTACCCGAGCGAAAGGAGGAGGGCGGGAAAAGTGACAGCTCGGGGAACAAGGGAGGAGAAATAGTGCCTCGATCAAGCGGCCATGGCTACTCCAAATTGGTACGACTGCTGCAGCACTATTATAACCTGATACACCAAGTTAGCCCTAGCTCCAGGGAGGGCTACATGAGCAGGATAACATATACAACGTATGGGGGCAGCGGCTAACGACGGAGTGGGATCGCTCCTGAGAGCTGCTAGGGATGGAGATATTGAGTGTGAGGTGGGTGGCAAAGTGGGCAGATGTTGAGGCCATTCAATCAGTGTTCTATTACGTAACCTAGATAAGTATCTGAGGTCATGCAAGTAGAACAACTTTTTCTTCGTCCGTGGCTAGAATTGACTTTTAATGTGACACAGTTGTGCTTGCACATAAATCTGTGCTACGCAATGGAAGGCATAAGTCCGTCAAGATCAATGAACGCAATCATCCCTCCTAGTCCACCTAAACAAAGGTTGTTCCGAGATATTGCAACGGAAGAGCTAGGCTTGAAGTAGTCTGGAAGCCAACAGATGCGACAGGTGATACCTCCTTTGTTGATACAGAGAGAATTGCCATCAAGGTAAACAGGGTGTCGAGCAGGTTGGGAGAGAGACGGTGAAGTTGGGCTGCGGACTTCGTTTGAACTCAAAGTTTTTGTCTCACCTTGACCGCCGAACAAGATGCCATCAACAACGAATAAAGTCCTCAAAGGACGAAATGTCCTCACCAAATGCCAGTGGTCTCCGTCCTATGCACCGACCGCCAGCAGCGTCCCATGTACACACTGTGCCATCCTGAGAGGTCGAAGCCAGATGGTAGCCATCCCGTGAAAACTGCAGGGATGAGATCGAACCAGTATGTCCTTCCAGTCCTCGAAGGGGTGGTTTCGTCGCTATATCCCAAACACGCATGGTGTCGTCGCAGGAGGCCGAAGCTAGATGACGGCCATCCGGCGAAAATTGCACAGACCTGACCCGATCCGTGTGCCCCCTCAGTTCCTGAAGAAGTGCTCCCGTCTCCACACTCCAGATGCGTACCGTATGATCGCTGCTCGATGTCGCATAACATCCATCAGGTGAAAATTTTACGAACCTGATGAAACTCGTATGTCCATCCAGTATTCGAAGAGGTGCACCTGTCACCCTATCCCAGATTCGAACGGTGTGATCTCCAGAGGCCGTGGCCAGATAACGGCTGTCAGGCGAAAACTCCACGGACCAGATCGAATCGGTATGTCCCTTCAGTGTTAGAAGAGCCTCCCCCGTTTCCAGATCCCAGACACGAACGGTGTGATCCTCCGAGCCTGAAGCCAGATGACAGCCATCCGGTGAAAACGTAACGAACAGGATGGGACTAGTATGTCCCTTCAATATTCGAAGGAGTGTCCCTGTCGCTACATCCCAGATGCGCACATGGTGATCATCGGATGCCAGATGACTACCGTCTGGCGAAAAGGCGGCGGAGAAGACCGCAGCAGTATGGCCCCTGAATTCCAGAAAGAGATCTCCTGTCACCGCGTCCCAGACGCGCACGGTACGATCGTCCGAGGCCGAAGGTAGAAGGCCATTTGACGAAAATGTGACGGAGTTGACGGGACCAGTGTGTCCCTTTAACTCTTGAAGGAGTGCCCCAGTCACCGCATCCCAGAGATACACGGTGCCATCCGATGAAGATGAAGCCGAGGCCAAATGACGTCCATCTGGAGAAAACCCCACCGAAGACGTTCCACTTGTGCAAACTTCTAGTACTTGTGGTGGCCATGATTCGCTACTATACATACCACAAGCAACAATGTGGCATTCAGTTGCCGCGATCCTTGGAAATACTGTCTTTAACGGGCTACCCGACGGGATGAATGGGTGACCACTGCCAAGTATGGATAATGACGAGGCCGCGAATGCACTTTTTGATCGAGTGACCAACTGGTACAAATCACGAACTACGTGATTCATTCGGAGATCTTGCGTATCAAACTCCTTAAAGACGCCAAAATGAGTCACGAGGTTAGTTTAGTTTATTTTTATTTTTATTTGCAACCTTCGGACATACCAGCCATCGAACAAGTTCGTTCAGCCCTCGACAAACCCGGTCAATTTCATCCATGATCCCCATCGCTGCAATCCAGTGAAGAAGTACTGGGATGCAGCGAGACAAGGCCTTCATCGTTTCATCACTCCGGTCATCCGACTCACAAAGGAGAGGAATCCACTGGTGGCATGCGAACTTGAGCTCCACCGTCATCAACTTCTCAAATTCGCTTTGAAGATCGGGAATATCGCTGTTCAGTTGGAAACGCCATATCACTGGTAGGCGGTCGATCGCCGTACACCGTTCCAGGAGCTCCAGCGCCGATAGCACAGCGTTACATCCTGGGATGAGCTTGGAAAATGGTCCGAGATGGTGATTGACTGGATCGTAGACAACTGAAGAATGTTTGTGAATCGCAAATTCCACTTCCAACTGGGAAAAACAAGTGAGGACGTTGACGGCTACAGTAGCGTGATGTGCGTACCGATGATTCCAACAACTCAATAATAGTTGATATCAAGGCAATCACGTCATCCGCACCTGCCAGTGATTTATCTGAAGACGTCCCCCCAAGGTTTCGTCCCCATAATAGAAACGCGCGAAATAACTCGCTGAAATGAACCATATGTCAGGAGCTATACAAACAGATCCCATGGTTCGATATTTTACTGACCGAGGGAAACTAATTGAAAACTTCCGTGCTTCGTGAATAGCATAACATCCGTGGAGGTGCTCGTGAAACGTCCGGTTCAGCGTAACAAGGAGTCTTTTCATGAGTGAAGAGACATGAAATGCGTCCTGCCCCGAAAAGCTGCGATAAGCGGATCTCTGGCAGACTCAATTAGTTATCGTGCCCAGACATCTAATATATGAGGGAAAGCCGTTACATGGTGATTTTCCATAGCTTTCAAGATGGACTTGACAGCTTTGGATATGATTGAATCCCCAATCAAGGCGGTTAATCGTAAAACTGACTCCCATAGGTCGTTGATTTCAGCAGCGGAGGAGGAATAGACCAGAACTCTGATGCGGTCCCGGCACTCGGCACCAATATTAGGGTGGTTAAGGGATCCATGCTTATACACGGCTCCAAACCGGCACGTTAACATCTCCTGAATTGTGGAGGCGAAGAACCAACAGTTCTCCTATGTGTTTCACCGAAAGTTGGTTAATTAGTGGTCGCGTGGGGGTTGGAGGACGACGCTTACTCTGGATAACCTATATCCCGGAGATTCTGCGGTGACGGCATACAGGATTTGTGCAGCTGCAATGAGAGGAGCAGGCTCCGAAAAGCCCATGACTGCCTCTACTCCAGCTTTCGTGTTCGTGTAATCTAACAGATGGCCAAGTCGGCCTGATATAGCAGCCTTATCAAATACCCGCGCCTCTTTTAGCTGCTGTGCAAAACACTGCTGTAAAGTTCCACAACTTACGGTGTCCATCGCAGTATTAGATGTTCCCGAACCCACCATCCCAAATTTCCACAATGAGATAGCATTATCCCGTCTACGGTCCAGGCGCAGGTAGAAATCCCTTCCGTCGACTCGAGCAACGTGAAGGATGAGAAACCGATGGGGAATCCCATAAACATCGCCATATCGTGCAACCGACACGATCTTAGCATCTAGGGCACGACGGCTACTAAACAAACTCTCACAGAACGTTCGCACGGAATAGATCCTGTATGGTTTAGAATCCAAGTATTCGGTGCAGAATGCGCCCGCCGATGTGAAGCTTGCGATCTTGCTCCTCAAGGATGAACTAATGGATGGGGCTTTGGTAGATGAGGTCTCAGATGAAGAGATGGATAGCCGTGAAAGCGAATCCCTGTGTCCGCCGCGGAACAACGGTATCCCTATGGAAGATGTGTCGTCCGACTCGAGTGAAGTCTCAATACCTGCGTCGAGCTATCAGAAACAGATGAGTGAGTGATGTGTGTGTAAGGTTCGATATCACGGCGATTTGTAGCTTACTTCAAAGAGGAAATCATCAACGGAGCCCGGTTCTGGAAACGGCGTAGGCTGGGCGGTCACATCCAGGCTCAGGGACGTTGAGTCAGGAGCTAACGTGGTATATGCCTCATCCGCGTCATTAAAAGGACCCTGGATAGCTGAGCGCTTATCAGACGCTGTAGAGATCGATTTCGATAAGACTTTGAACGACCAGAATATCAATTTTAACTGAATATCTTACCTTCACAATCGGAAGCGCTACCCATGACTTCACCGCTGAACCCTTGGTTCATGGAGGTTGCCATGCCTGCTATAATGGATCCTTGGGTCGGTTCCCTGATTTCCGTATGCGTGGAAAGGGAGGTATCTGCCGCGGGGGATGGTACGGCGGAGCGTCAAAGCTATCAGCCTCATCCCTGGACCATGAAGGATTACTCCCTCACTTTAGTCTGGTAGCCGCTGTGGCTAATTCTTCAAATGCAGTAAAAAGAACGAGGTGCACTCTTGGTGTTTGCGGATGTGCTTTTTCCAGGTCAATAAGATCCTTGATCCCGATGAAGTCTCAAGTTCTTGCTGGTATGAGCACAACAAAATTAAGAGTTTACGTGTCACTCAAAGCGCCATCCTGGTCTCTTTACGGCTGATTTCAAACGGCAGAGCGCATTCCAGAACGGGCTAGAGAAGTGAAAGTCTAGATGAGCCAGCACAAGAACATTCATATCACTGCATCCCAAAGTCAGCTAGCAACTCTGTGAAGTGTATCCCTGCGCTGCATCCCTGGTGAGGGATATTCGTTGGCAGACAATCTGTTCACAAGTGGCCCGCACCGTCTGTTGCGATATGTGTATACCGAGGCATGATCATCCCACACAATAGGGGTTCTTATCTGTGATGATAAACCGAACGAGGCAGGCTGGTGCCAGACCTGAGTGAAACGCGATTTTTTGGGTGTCTCCCGGCCACTCGAAAACCGCTTTTGCGTGCGGCCCCGAATCCTGTTTCCTCAACAGAGCTGGCATGGAATCACCCGACGGGAAAATCACGCCATCTCATCGGCCTGGTCTAGAGATTGGTTCATATTGACGCACGGATTTTCGTTTCGAGCCCTCACGGTTACTGATACATAGATATCAAGACCTACGTCATTTTGTTTGGTTCTCCCTCTCACATAAAAGAGAACCATGTCCGTGCTGGGTTCACGATTTGGATCCGTTTTGAGACAATCATACGTTCTACGCCCTTTGACTGCTCGCGTAAAGACATCCTCGCTAACCTCCATTTCACGCTTCATGTCGTCCTCTGGAACGGTGTCGAACGTCGAGGGCAAGGCCGATCCGTTTCTGGAAGCTGTCCAGATCCGACGAAGCATATATGCGTTGACAAATCAGAGCACTATCTCAGACGAACGAATCGTCAAGCTCATTGAACATTCAAGTGCGTGTTGTGTTCGTTTCTCTGTTTCTCTGATACAATCGTTATTCAACTTGCCCATTCAATTTCGAACCAGTATTGCATACGCCAACTTCGTTCAATGCCCAGTCAAATGTGGCGATAGTGCTTTTTGGGGAGCACCATCTCAAGCTATGGGACATCGTTAAAGATGTATTAGTGTCCAAGTTGGGCACGGAGAAGTACTCAAAAACTGAAGCCAAGATCAACGGTTTTCGTGTGCGTCTATAAGCTAATTCACAATAGCACAAGTGCATCTCGACAGCTGAACCGCACTCTGACCTTGCTTCCCCAACCTATAGGGTGCGTACGGTACAGTTCTCTGGTTCATCGAGAACCGTCAAGTCGAAGCCCAGAAGCAGAAATTCCCCACGTATGCCGAGGAGTTCGATTCGTGGGCGATCCAGAGTATCGGGATGGCCCAGTCGAATGCATGGGTGAGCCTCGAGCGTGAGGGTCTCGGCGTGAATTTGCAGCATTATGGAAACTTGATCGGGGAGCGAGTTCGGAAGGAATTCAATGTACCAGAGGACTGGAGTGAGTTGTTTACTAGTTCTCTGTCTTAGGTTTCTCAAGGTTCATTTCACTGGTCGATTTCCATACAGTTCTTATCAGCCAACAGCCATTCGGCACTCCGGCAGCAGGCTGGGTGGCTCCAGAGAAGCAATTCAAACCAATTGAGGAGCGACTAAGGGTACTCAAATAAACAGGCTACCTAGGTCTGCAGATGATGATAACGAAAAGGTAGAAATGTGAACTTGAATGTAAATCAATGAAAAAATTGTTTCTCCCGGTGGAACTAGAACAAAAGCGCAAGTGATGAGATTATGCATACGACACAATTCGAGTCACCGGAGAAGATGCATGGATGCATAGATGTGTCCCATTACAACATGACCTGCTGTATCCAACAAAGCGGGGAATCGTAACTCAAGCCTGCCGTCAACAATTAGATTTTGTTTGTTATTGTTTTGATTGGTCACCTGATCTTGTTTTTGTTTTGGCATGCGAGTTTTGCATCCGCATCCACCAAAATCGCGAAGGATGCGAAAGGTATAAAACGCGCCCACCAGGGCAAAGGCGTCTCTTCCTCACTTCTTTTGACTCCACTATCTCAAGTTAACTTTCACTTCTCCATCGTACTTCTTACCAACTACAACTTCTTCAAGTAATGGCTCGCACCAAGGTAAGCTTGCTTTGATACTTGTCAGTGCTGTCGTTGGCGCGCGTATCCTGATTGTTTTTTCCATATCAGCAAACCGCTCGTAAGTCTACTGGTGGCAAGGCCCCTCGCAAACAACTTTCTACGAAGCAAGCCAAGAAGAGTACTTCGGTGAGCTTGCTCTCGTTCACTTTGCCTTGGCGTCGCGCACCAAGTCCGATCTCCATCTTCGTAGGCTGCCACTGGTGGTGTCAAGAAGCCTCACCGCTTCCGCCCTGGTACCGTCGCTCTTCGTGAAATTCGCAAGTATCAAAAGTCTACCGAGCTCCTGATTCGCAAGCTTCCCTTCCAACGTCTCGTCCGTGAAATCGCTCAAGACTTCAAGGTCTGTTACCATCTAGCCAGCCACGGCTACTAGTCCTCCTGGGCTAAACGTCTTACCTCTAGACTGATCTCCGCTTCCAATCATCTGCTGTCATGGCTCTCCAAGAAGCCGCTGAAGCTTACCTCGTCTCACTTTTCGAAGACACTAACTTAGCTGCCATTCATGCCAAGCGCGTTACGATGTGCGTTTTCCCCCTCTGTTCTAGTTGTAATCATTCATCTCACCTCGTTCATCTATCACAGTCAGCCAAAGGATCTCGCTCTTGCCCGACGTCTCCGTGGCGAGCGTACCGCTTAATCCATCCAAACTGTTAATCCCTCGTCATTTACATTCCCTACAATTCTGTCTCGGGTCTTTACCTTCCTGTGTATTAGTTTTGTCTTATTTGTTTATCTATGTACTAACACGGCTATTGCAATGGAGTACTGCCCCTGCGATGTCTGCTTCCGTGGAGTGAACGCTCGAGTGCGCTGCCTTGTGAACTGATTCGGCTCTCGGACTAGGGCCTGTATGAGCTCCCGTCGATGTTACGATCCTAAGATACTCAGCTTTCCATTATCCGAGTCATTTTTCCTCTTCTAGGGCATTGAACAACTATGTTTCTCGCCCACTTTGTAACGCTTCTGGGCTTTCCATAGACAGGATCCCAGCCTCTACTTAGGTCTTCCCTTTTTTTTTTTTTGTCGAATGTTCCACTTTCACTTTTTGCTACTACGGCCAATTGATTGTGACCGATCGAGAGGTGGACATAACGAAGTGAAGTTCCCTAGCTCAAGAATGAGTTGTCGGTTTCAGTTCGGAAGGAGGTTGTTAAGAATAAGGGGAAACACTCGAGCAGATCCATCGGTGTTCACCATCTTGGCTAAGAGGTTATGAGCCCATGGGGTAGAATCGACTGTTCGAGCTCACAGTTCGAACCCCAGCTGGAGTGATGCATTTCCCACGACACAATGTGTCTCATAAAACCCAAGAGGGTAAGCCACCCACCAAAGATAGGAACAAAAAAACAAGAATAGTTTCCTGAAGGGGGTGTGTTGAGCGTGAGGGAAAAACACTTGACTAGACCAAAGAGGTGTTCACCATTTTGGTCAAGCGCAGTGGCATGATATATAATTTTATGTATTTATTGTTCCAAATGTCTTTAATTGCGCCAGCCACAAGCAGATACGCACGGAGGAACAAAACAAACGGGAGTGGTTCTCTACGAATCACGCAAGTGGATGGCGATGTACAACTGTCAGAGACGTGATGCCAAAAAACCCGATACCCTGGTCATTGTATTCAGAAACCATCTGGACAGACCAATCCCTATCGTGATCACCAAAATTAGGAAACAAGAAAAAAGAGGGAAATGGCGGGAACAAAAAGACAAGACAACATATAGGTTCTAGGAGGGGCACGGTCTGCAGGGCGACGGATGGTAGTACAGTGCAATGTACATGTAATGGAAGGCAAGCAGATTCAGGTGGGCCGCTAGTAGACGGTCGGGAAGTGAGCTGTGGTGGGTGAGGGATTATTACGAGCTATAGTGGCAAATAAACTCGAGAGACGGTAAGATAGATCGGGCGAAGGGGAAGAGGAGAGTTGACAGGGACATGCTATGGTCCAAAAGACCGTCCAGGGGAGAGTGTTTTAAACGGTGCCCCTCTGGCATCCGCAGTGTTATCATTTATTGTATTTCCTACCCAATTCAATGTTAACCCGCCTCTATGAAGTCGGCATATAGGTTCAGTCCGACAACTTGGGGCACCAAGGGAAAATAACGAACTTAGCGAGGGATAATGAGAAAAAGATAACGACGACCCCTATTGCAACACCAGAATCTAGCGCGGCACTTAAGATGTAGTTATATGAACTCCACCACTGTTGAACATCAACGTCAATCTAGGCTGACTCTGAAAGGTGTGGCTGGCGAGACCTACTCGGAAGTGCCGTCGCCGGATCCAGTACTTCACGAGGACACATGATTAGCATGACAACAACAAGCTGTTGCCTTTTGGTCATACTTACTTGGAAAATAAAGCCAACCTAGTCAAATGGCTTCGATTCAGTGCAGTAACCTAAATCGTACACAGGCGAACTTACCAAGGCCCATGATGAGAAATTGATTCCTGAAGCAGGTGGCATTGCTCCCTTACGTAGAAAAAGGGAATTAGCTTCAAGGAGGAAGGTGAAGCATCATTCTCACCGTGCCCGTGAAGAATACAGGCGCATTGAAGTACTTGTACCACGATTCCGGATATTTCCACGAGAGGTAGTAGAAAAGTATTGGAATGAAGGCACCAATTACAAAGAAGCTAGGGGGGGGAAGATGAGTAATGGATGTCGGCGAATCGCAATATAAGCGGGCGCACTATAACAATGGATAACTGGTGCAAAAAAGGAATACTGAGTATGGAAGATGCGGGACATTGGTAAGAATGAAAGACTCACTATATTGCGCCGTGGCTGAAGGTTCGCTGCGGGCCAACACTCCCTAAGGATAACCGATTATTTCAGTGCCACCTTTTTGACCATGTAGGTATGTCATACCGAATATGAGTGAAGCAACACCAAATACTTTAATGTGGGGGCATGTGAATTTGTCTGATTGCTGTGGATCGCAGATATCCGCAATGTTGGCGAGGCACCAATCTTGTACTAAGACTGAAACAAACGCGGCAACGACTTATAGCCGAATAGTCGGAAGTTCAGCATAGTTCAACGAAACAGACAAATCATAAACTCACTCGTCGCAATCGTTTGTACTGTGAACATCAGACGCGGTGGTATCTTCATGTAATGACCGAGTTCTGTTCAAAGGGTATTAGAGAATATTTGAGATACTAGAACAGTCACGCACTAAGGTCAGATGTGAAGGACAGAGCTTGAGTCATCGCTGGAAGCAGATATCAATGTTGACTGATTGTACCAGAACACGCCCAGCGCGACTCACTGATGTAGCCGAACGTTTTGAAAATCATCATAGCGACAGGCTTCCCTGGTAATGCATAGCCGATAATCAATTCAGTGAAGACGCTATTTCGGTAGAGGTTAGTTTTAGATGAAGACAAAGTAAAGAACACGGCATACTTCAGCCCAACCTGCACATTTGTAATTGCTTCTACCATCCCTATCGGCACTGCATAGAACAACGCAACAAAGATGGCAACAATGAACGCCCAGATAGGTAACTGCGTATCCCACACGGTGATTGCCACAACACCAAGGGCGAACGAGACTGCACCGATGGTCAAGTAGTACCATTGAGGCACTTCCGGATACGCAAGCATTAATCTGAACAAAGAATGGGCAAAACCACAGGAGACTGAGGAGTCACTGAGCGCACCTTGCGTGCACGTCGGGCTCTTTGTCGAGTGAGCTCTGGAACTGCTGCATAATCTCTTCCCGATGCCATACTAATGGCATAAGGATGAGTCAGGCGATAACAGAGCGACGGGAGGCAACATACGCCAAGTGTGCACAAGAGTGGCCGTTAGTGCAGCGAAAGACATGCCATAAGAGAGAGCGAATGTCATGCTGTGGTTCGCTGAGGTGAGTGTCTAGGGAGGGTGTGTCATGACATCCAATGCTCACGGGATGTAGATGGGAGAGTAGTGATCGTCTGCGCAATCATAGTGAGTAGAAGTAAGGGGTAAGTGAACCAGGACATACACGCTGTACGATTGAAGGTCCCACTCGGTGACATGATTATGGTTGAATTATAAATATGGGCGAACTTGTCAAAAGCGTCATTACCTGATATTGGGAGGTACGCCCCATAAAACACGTTAGAATCTTTCGAGTCGAACCGGAGCACACGGCTATCAGCCCCACCACTAAATGAAAATAGAAACCAACAGCACCCACAATACAAGACGGGGCACAGGATCCAAAAGATAACGAGAAGCGAGGCGAATACATTCACTTCAGCCCACCTTATGAAGAACGATCAGTCCCATTGACACTCCGTCACCTCAATGAGGTGGAGTAATATGACAACTGCGTACCAGGGCGTGACCAAGGGACTACCGATATAGGCAATCATGCTCCAGTCAAAAGTGATAATGTTGATTCCGAGACCCGAGGTGTATCCAAAAAGCTAAAAAAAGAAAACGTGTGAGCCAGCTCGGAATCTGTGATGTGCGACAGAAAAGCCCTCACCTGATTGACGACGACGTTATTCGGGGCAGCCCAGCAGATGAAATTAAAGGTACTTAGGGCAGTGAAGAGATATCCGGGCACCCAATACCATAGGAACGAGGCAACTAAGACGTAGCTGAAAAACCGTTCTCGAGATAGTCGCCCGTCATCAAAACCTCCATACGTGGAATGTAAGGTATTGAACAATGCCGCGTAAACGAGCGTCTGAGGCCAAATCATCGAAGCTGGCCAGACTAGGAACCGCCGCAGTAAACCCCCAAAGGAGAATCCAAGCAATTGAGTGGAAAGTACTGGGAAACCGGAAAATACGCGCTTTGGTTTATCGATTGTAGGTTGACAGGAGATGGGAACATTACCTAATAGCATCTGATAACCAAATCCCCAACTTTGGCCATATATTTTCCATTGGGCAGCAACGACTTCTGTAGCGTACGCACGGCCCCATACCACATTCGCCATAACCGTAATCAGCACATGTTCCTTGATGTTGAATGGGCCGGGGTTGAGGGAGAACTGCGATCAGAAAAGGCGCTTGGTCAGACATCAATTTCCATTCAGGTCTCCTCCGGCGGACCAAATGTCCGCTACCGGTAAAGTGGAGATCTCGATATGATGGATTTTATGGCACACACCTTGCAACCAAGTATTTTAAATTCTGTCGTTGGGAGAACAAGTTCCATGACTTTGCCGCAAGGCAGTGCCAGAAGCTGGGCAATCAAAGCGGTGATTGTGACTGACGGATCTGCGTGGAGGTGTGAGTCAGCCCCCAAGAAACGTAAAGTAGAAACAGGAGAGCATACGTACATCTCAGGCTAAAGAACTGGTTAAGGCCAGCTATTATAATTGTGAAGAGAAGCCCCAAGATCCACCTGTGGTGAAATCCGCGTTGCACGAGTGTTCACGAAGGCGGTACAAAGTTCCGAGTGAAATGGAAAATATATCAGAAATCTCGTTCTTAAGCATCTGGGGGCCCAGATTCATGGCCGATGATGTAGGAAAACCAACTGACATTCTGAATGTATTGGCGGGCATAGTTGGATCATCCAGATTCGAGACTGCCGCTCTGACTTCTGGGTAGGGTGAGTCTTCCCCCATGGCTCTGCAAAGGGGTAAAATGTCCGGTGGGTCCAGATCAGTTTTTGTTGCATCTTTTAGAGCTTCCCTGGTGTCAGAACGCACTCGTCATATTGGTAAGACAATGATATTGAAGCCACCTCAGTCTTGTCGTATGATGGGGTCCCGAGTGTTGTGGACGCCATAGACGTGTCATTACTCATAGGGGAGAAAGTCTGACTGAGGTCGTAGATCTGGTCATCGAGGCGCGGACCATAGACGGCATTCTGGTCTTGATGGGAGACCTCCGTGACAAACATATCTGTGGCCATGGCTGCTGCTGCATACAGAGATGCGACAGAGACAGGAGTACAAGTCAAGGAGAAACGAAACGTCGAAGGGCAAGAGTTCGGCGATAATCCCCTTGTGCAGTGGTGCCTGGATCCAGCAATATTCAACGGATCTCTCCGCAAGTTCTCATCAGAACGCCCGACAATCTTACTCTCAGGGCTGATGAAGGGCGATGTGTATGAACAATGGCATGTCTGCCAATTTTTAGAGGAAGGTAAGTAGTCACGCCCGACCAGCGCCTATTTGGGCGCTATGCCGAGTGGCAGGAGTCCAATTATTTATGTTTGTGGCTGACGCCAATAATAAACTGTCGGCACCGAGTCCTGGGAATGCAAGCTAGACTTAGATGGCCAACATTGTCAGCGTTACGACTTGCGTTGGGGTAGATTGAGTGCGGCGCATCCATTCATCGAGCGCCTGATCTAACAGTCATACACAATTGCATTCCTGTCCACACTTGCTCGAACATCAAACATCAATTTGGCTAGTCCTACAACACATGACTGGGTGTTCTAGCGCCCACGAAGTCGGGGGGAAAAGAAACCATTTTCCACAACGCGGCCGTCGCAAAACCACACAATGCAACAAATTTGAAATGCAAGCCCGAGCGCCAAATTTCAAACGTCGGAGTGTGGTCTTGCCCGATGAGTCGTCCCGTGTGGATGCATGTATATGCTGCCCTAACAATCGATGCATCGGTGAAGCCTTTGGAGTTGACCCAAACGACCAGGTCCGTGGCATGAGCACCTTCGCATTGCGCAAGAGAACCCGTCCTTCAATCTCCAGGTCAACCCCCCATCACTCGAGAGTCGTCCAGGACCCCAGCTTCGAACCATCGACTGTCAGCCGCTACGACGTTCGCCGCCAAGTGGGTAATTAAGATGCACGGGGACCAGGGAGGAGAAGGACTCGGCTTACATGCAACCTGACATGGTTGGTCTAGATGACGACGGTACCATTAAGAAGCGGTACATGTTTAATTTGGAGCACTGCCGGTCGGGGGCTGATACTGTAAGATTAATCCTTGCCTGGACTCAAACCCAGCGACATAGGTTATCAGATGCCAGCCCCTAATACCAAGACTGTGAAGCCCTGGCGCACTTGTATTCCGCCGGCGATGTGACAACTTCCGCTCGCACCTTTGCGGATGTTGGCAGAAACGGCAACAAAGTGGTGCTGGATGTTGTATGTAGATGGGTGCGGAAGCACCCGGAGTGGCCACCCCGATAGTTTCATAGCGACAAGAGCGCCGTCTCTGACGGCTGATCGGCGGTGCTGGAGAATCTTATCGTGGGGAAAAATGAAGCGCAGGAGAAATGAATGGAACTGGAGCGAATACTTGTCCTACGTTTGGGAAATTAGTTTGAGAGGTTATCTTGCTCAAGAATGCTGGGGGCTGGCTGGGCGCCGTTGTACTGGCTCATTCCACGCACGGGGCATCGTGCGTTTGATGAAGCAGTACCTCCCCTCGGATGACTAAAAATCCGGATCCCATCATGATGTGGCGCCAGGGCTGCCCTGACATGAATCGATACAACTCCTGAACGATATTACATAAATCCTCCCACTTTGTGGGCATTGGCAGCTCCTGCATGCTTGTCCGGATCGTGCTGCGGTGATCCCTTGAAGGACGCTGTCCTCTCAATGGCGAATTGCGCAGCTGTCGCCCAAATTATATAATGAAATTGATTCGCTCTTCTGTCTGGCACGTATCTCCTTTGTGCTCTTTCTTGCGTGCACCAACACGAGACGTGCGTTCCTCCGAAAAGACCGTTCTTATCTTGCGCCCAGGAGGGTCAATATACCGGCCATCTGGGATCGACGTACGTCTCATAGAGCAATGTGACTTCTCAATTGGGCGAGTAGATTGTTTGGCTGTGTCTCCAGAAGTTGCCTAGTGGACGCGTTGTGGATCAGTGATATATAGACCTACAAGGTCGTGACCAAAACTTCCAGGTTGTGACGCAGGCAAAAATCGTATGTGCCAGCACACGCTGAGCATTACTGCAACTATTGATCTGGGGATCTCGGGAGGGACCGTGAACTCTTTGGACATGGACGTGATGCAATTTATGCGCTTGCAGGTGCATGGTGTAACTAGCTCGCCAACTGAGTGTGTGCTTTTATCTGGACACTCAACCACCTCCACGGGAATGACGAGAACGACATTGTTACTACTCACTTATCTCCCACTGCACAGGAGGGCAACGTTGGGGCCTGGTGGACCTAAGTCATGCGCAGTGCACGCTATTTTAAGCAGACTATTACAGGATTCTTTCGCCATTTGGTGCACCCAACTGCAGGAATATAGTCATGCAAAGCGCGTAAACTGCGAGTTTGCAAGGAGATTCCGCTTCTTGAAACTAGGCAAAACAGTAATGGCGATGGACTCGAGCATCCATACTTCTGACCATATCCTGGCCATCCTCACTATTCATGACAGTCTGTACCGATGCTGGTCCCACATTCTTACACCACCCCGGCGCGGGGCGCGAGGTTCTTATCCCAATACGGCTTCATCCTTCCAAATCCCTCCGAATCCCCAAGCAGATCCACCAATTGAAGGCTTCTGCCATCTGCTCCAACTGAGCTTGTCGCAATCGCGCACCAAAGTGGATCAGGTAGGTTTCTGATACCGTCGAAGAGGAAGTAGTCAGGTTTCACGATTATGCGGAGGAAGGCAGCAGAGGGTGTGTCGGCCCGGGTGGCACGTAAATGGTCACTGCGCTCAAGTCGAAGGCATTTGGATGCGTGGGGAGGTTCCGGAGGCGAGTGTGGAGGGTCTTACGATCGTGAGTGATAATTTTATACTCGTGATTTAGGTATGCTTTGGTGGCTGGCGAGATAGAGAAATCGGCGGGCGAAGAGGATGGAGTACTGGTATGACCAGCGGCCCAGGATATGGTACAGGTGAAGTGCGAAGTATCCGAGCTCACGAATGGTTGACATTGGCATGGACATGGAGAAGTTGTCGAGGATGATGACGGGTTCAATCCGTGACCGTGCCACCCGTGCCCTCTTTTGTTGATTGCATTAAACAAGTTACTGGAATTGGACGTTCAAACCAAGTCAGAGAAAGTGTCTGGGAAAGCGGCTGTCCCAGCCCTGCCTCTAATGGAGCAAAGAACCCCTCTCAAGGAGAAAGGGGCTGTTCCTGTCATGCCGGGCACGCCTCCATAATTAATCATTCCTCGTCACCCTAACTGAGCCTATCACCTGGGAAATTTCCTCCTTGTTCTATCCCTAGGAAACCAGATCTCCACGCGGAAGCCTGAAGCCTTAGCATTCACTGGAGAGCCCTTCGCTGCCTTTTTATTCAACAAATTATCCACTGCGGCCACACACTGGCCCCGAAAATTGGGGGTAGCCCCGACGATGCCCTTCCGTCACCTATGAAAGCTACCGACAGCCTTCCCACTGCCGCAAGACAGGACATGCCGTAGCAGCCCTCGCGTTCGGCCAGCTTATTCAAGATGCAACCAATGATCCTCATCACTTCCGGATAACATTAATATCATGTCTGTCGTCTCAAAGGCCTTCCAAATAGTCGGGATCGACGCATCGAGGCGTCAAAATTCAACGAGGATAGAACTGGACTTTAGCGAGAAATCTCGACCCTGGTGGAGCCTTTGATGCTTTATGTATCTCCCCCTTTTTGGTAGATTGTGCGTGTACGATAAACAGCACGAACCCTGGTCTCTACGACAGCAATGCCATAGTGCTGGCATTCTAACCCCCTGACTTTGAGGACATGGGTAGAAACAGCAACGGAACAAGAGCCCAATACCCTGGATGAGAGCGAACACATAACAGGAGTTGTGAAACCCGATATGAAGAATATTACAATGTCATAGAGGCTGTTGGAGTTGAGGCGTGGGAAAGTTTTCCAGTCATATGTAATCGAGCAGGCCCGTGAAACTTCTAGAATTCATCCACGAGAAGCGCCGTTCCGCACGATTGAGGAACACCTCCCAGCTTGAGAGTACAAAGTATCGAGTCATAGAATCAAGTTCCCCCTTTGGATTCACTCTTACACTGATTTGTGAACAATGTCAGAGAAAAACCAAAAACTTGTCCTTGCAATCTTGGACTTTCTCAATGCATCCATTCAAGATGGCACGGTCAAGGAGGATGACAAGGAGGGCCTCGACGTAGCCAGTAAGTTAAAATAGTGTTTTCACACATACCCGTTCACTGCTCAAATGATCGATTACGTATCCAGTTCAATGTATCGGTGAAGCTTTTGGCGTTGATCCTAACGATCCGACACAATGCGAACGGCTTAGTATCAAACCGGCGACACTTTCTTCTCTCTTCGATGTCTTTTCTAGAACGCAAAGCAAGCTGAAGGCTGGTGCTTCGACGACACCTACCCCTCCCCCAGCATCGTCGTCCGCCCCCAGGCCTCCAGTACCCTCCGATGCCGACAAAAAGAAGGCCGAGGAACACAAGAAGGAAGGAAATGCTCGAATGTCCTCAAAGGACTTTGACGCTGCTATCCAATCGTACACCAAGGCCATCGCACTCGATCCCAGCAACCCTGTTTATTACTCAAACCGCGCAGCTGCCTATTCGTCCAAGGATGAGCACGACAAAGCCATCATCGATGCTAAGAAAGCTCTTGAAGTAGATCCATCGTTCGTCAAGGCATACTCAAGATTGGGGTAAGTGATGCGTCACACACTTTACCCATTACTGACAAGTCCATTCAATTCAGGCATGCCTACTATTGTTTGGAGGATTACGCAGAAGCTGTCGACGCTTTCTCGGAGGGGTTGAAACTAGAGCCAAATAATGCCAATCTGAAATCTGGTCTCGCCAACGCCAACACCCGTGTTTCATCTTCTTCTACACCTGCTACACGATCCAAGCCTTCTGCCGGAGGAGGTTCAGAGGCTGGTGGTCTTCCTGACCTATCGTCGCTTGCCAGTATGTTTGGTGGCGGCGGCGGCGGCGATGGTATTCCAGATTTCTCCAGCATGATGAAGAATCCCGCATTCCTTAAAATGGCTCAGAATGTGATGGCTAACGGTACCTTCCAAAAGATGATGGAAAACCCGACGATAGCCAACCTTGTGAGAGTGTTTTTCGATAAAATTCATTCTAGAGTCCTGTTATTCACTTACATGCAGGCACAGAATTACCGGGAAGGCCAGACTCCCAACCAGGAGGACTTTCTGAAAGATCCGGAATTGAAGGCTCTGTGAGTGTCTTGAGGCGTGATGGGTGGGCCCTTGTAGCTGACGAAACCTCTCCAGCGCCGAAGAATTCATTGGAGGGCAGGGCCGATGAACAGATTGAGACGTGCGGTAGAATCGGATCGTCGGGGTAGATCTTGTTACCGATTAGTACGTGATGGATAAATTCCGTAGGGCGATAACGATGGAGGGGATTCATAATTTTTTGTTGTGCCACACTGTTCAGAAGTCTTTGCAATTGGATGCTAGTTGCAAATTGTTCCTGTACATCATTCACAAATTGCACACATTTCCCTACTGAGGGTGAGGGCATTGGCCTGAGGGACTGATTGATGTTATATGGAATTTGCTGTGGCGCTTGTTTGCTTCCGTAATACAGACTGAGACCCCCAAAGCAATTCCCGTCTTGCCCTCGGTCCTATCAACCTTCTGGGCGTCAACTTTCCCTCCTGACGCACTATTTAAAGAGATAGCCTCAAAGACAGCACGTCACACATTTAGTCCTACCAATATCTCGGCGCTTCGCACGGTCAAATGTTCTCTGGTTTGTACCCTTTTTGCGTCCTCTTGGCGCCGTCGATCTATTCTTTCCACAACATCAACCGTTGTGATCATGGGAAATGACCCTTCCTTTGTGATAGAGACCAAATCCCCAGCTCCTCTGCAAGCTTCACCCACAGTCGAGCTCCTTTCACTCGCTGTACACAGAATCTGTACCACACCCCCAAGGCTTATTGCTTCGCCTCCAACTCGTGAGTAATATCCTCTCCAATGATCCATTTACGAGTCATTGTCGTGTGCGAAGGCACAAAGATGCGACGTACATTGCTATGACGCATGCCAAAGTCAATGGTCAGACGATGATTGCGTTAGCACCATTATCACCATTATTCGCACACCATCAGCTTTTGGGCTAACAAGTTGACCTTTGGTCGTGCAGAGCCGCGACGTGCAGCCGTTTCCCTCGTTATGAGGATTCGCCCACCCGAGGGGTATCCCCTCCCGGAACAATCGGCATACGAAGTTCCCTCTTTGGAGAAGTTCTTCGAGCAAGATTGGGCTCGACATCCCGAAGCACGCGCGGAATTACTGTTCATTCGACGAGATAAGAGCAAGCAGAATTTCAAGGACGTTAGGGGTGCCGGTGCCGGTGCCTCAACGAATGGTGCATCGGCGCATGTTGCATTTCCTGGTGGTCGGACAGAAGAAAGCGACGAAGGGGCTTTGTATACCGGTGAGTTTCTTTTATTTAACGAGCACCCCCATCCCATCAAAACTTCGTCGCTGAAACAGTTCAATTTATTCCGCGTTGTCCTTATGCCGTCTATTCCTGGCCTGCTCAGCTATGCGACAGACCTGGGAAGAGATAGGTTTAGACCTCGCCGAGAAAGAATTCACTTGCGTCGGGCAATTGGATGACCGTGAAATAACCACTTCGTTGGGCAAACGCTTGCTCATGATCCTCAGTCCATTCGGTTCGTCCATCGAAAACTAAGTCAATGTAGTTCAGAAGAGTTGATTAAATTCGGCGCTGCTCTCGACGTAGTATTCCTCTACCTATCGCCATACGAGATGACCATCGAACCTCCAGAGGAGGAATCCGATGTGACGCTGCATTGGGTTCCTCTTTCTGCTCTCCTCTCTCCCTTACCAAAATGGTCTTTCGTAACCGTCGATATCTCGTCACGGCTCGCTCCTCGTCATAACATTCTTCGTATACTCGTCCGTTGGCTCGTTGGTAACATGAGATTCCGAGCACTAGTCATCACTGAGGAAGACATCGAAGAACTGGATGATCTGCATGTTAGTTCAAAGGCATGGGAGAAGCGAAGGGAGAGAGAAGGAAGCCCGAAAGAGGAACTTAGACTGTGGGGTTTAACGCTCGGGATGACGCTGTAAGTATTATTTGCTGCTGAACCGTCCATTCCCTAATGCCACACTATATAGGGATTTGATCAGATTTATGTACCCTCGTCGATCCGAACTACCACCCGGCGATCCTTCATCGAGTGAATTCGATGAGATCGGAAACGTCGCGTTGATGCCATCGATGGCGTAAGTCTCTGATACGGAAAAGGTCGGTGCTCGAAGCTTAAGAACATCACATAATAGGTCTGTCTTCCCTCGGTTTTCCATTCCTGACGTGAATTTCTGGATATGGTAAGGAACGTCTTCGGTCATATTTGATGCATCTAATCAATATCATTCATTGTGAAGGGTATTTGGACGAAGATACCGTGCAGTCCTTAGAGCATGGGAAGCTTCTGTCGTTCGTTCCCGAATCACACCTGGGGGCTCATCAACCGAACGTAGGATCAACTGGTCAGGACAAGCTCTCTCGACGTTTTACGCGGCAGTACGAAAAGCTCTGATCGTTGTTATCGTGGGTCGTGCTCTCGGTTTACTCGCTGCTTTGTTTGGGCTTGGTTGGTGGCTGAGGAAGAGGTTTGACGGCTGGTTGGCGGATGTGTAGAGAGCTTGTGACCCATTTTCCACCTTCGTTCTTTACGGGTTATCCAAACAAATTGGGGTAAGTATATCCAAAGTGGGTTTGCAATGATACACTATGTATGCACAGAATAAGTATGCATTGTAATGCGAAGGCAAAAATCGTTGTAGAAGTACGAAGCGGTTGAACAACCGTCGCCAACTGTCCTGACGTATGGTATAACAATTCACCAGCTGTTAGGGAAAAGATCAGACGTTGCGCACGACTTGAAGGGGAGCAGTAGGGCTTACGCTTCACGAGTACAATATGGACTCCCGCCAACCTCATCGACATGCATCGCCAACCAATCTCTCATCTCCTGCGAACTTGGTATCAAAACAACCTTCTCCAACCGTCGATCATCCCGGGTCCTCCTACCGGAGCCCGTTAAACTGCTTCCATTCCCACCCCCACTCCCACTCCCACTCCACCTGTACCTTTCCACGCTTGAACTTACCATGGACCGAAGATGATGATGATGATGATGTGTATAGTACCTCGACGATGGCATCGAAGAAAGATATGACGATATCATCTCACGCAAACATTCTTCCAATTCATTCGAAGGCAAACTAGATTTCGGCGAGTAAGGGGACCAATCGAGGACGATGTCGAGCAGGGAGAGGTTCGTGAATGGGAAATGATTCATCTGCTTGAGGAAAGTGTAAATCGTACAGGCCATACCTCTGAGGACGAGGCTTGATATGTTTGGAAAGCGGTTGATCTAGGGGAGGAGAATGGTGGATTACAAGTTGACCCAAAAAAAAAGAAAAGAAGTCTGTTTAATCTAATCTGCGATGGAAATAATGAATATCCGGAGGAACGTACCAGTTTCTGGGCCCCTATGCAGTCGTCCAAAGTAAGGGAGAAAATGAGGGTCCTCAGCGATGGCATTTCGACCAAGGACGTGAATAGTCGAACCACATCGTCCTCCATCCCAGTAAACATCAATCGCTCCAATGACATGAGTCGCACTTGGGGAAGTTCCCAATGGGGATCGGGCTCAATCCCGTCACTACCTCCTCCTGACATGCTGAATTCGATTAGATGGGGACAGGATGAAAGCATCACAACCAAAATCGGGGCGGGATAGAAGGAAGTCAAGGTTAGATTCGTGAGGTTTTCGGAGATGGAGGAGAGGTTGAGGAATGCAATTCCATAGAGGCGCAAAGTACGCAATGAAGCGATCCGATAGGGGGACGTGCGGTAAACGATTGGGGATGCCTCTCCACAAAATCGTAAAGAAAGTTTGGTCAATTTGGGATCAGGAAGCGATGAAACGGGTTGAAGAGTTTGATTCATGAGGTTTACGAACGGGTTGGTAGTAGGTTCGCTTGAGCCTAAGAGGGAAAGTGAAGTCCAACGGTGAGCATGCGATGTCAACATGCTGATGTAAGGTGAAGATGAGCGAGTTTCGGAGTGTCCGTTAAGAGGGACGACCAGAGGTCGGTTTCCAGATCTGGACAAGCAAACGTCGATCCACTCGGGCTTCCAATTCTCGAAGTCGGGATGAGCCCACAGAGCTGTATGCTCGACCGCCACGCTTCTCCAGAATCGAGAAACGCTCGAGACAGCTCTCACATCGCGCATAACACATTTCACCGACAATGATGATGATGACGACGACGACGACGACGGCGACGATTCTTCACTTTCCGACGCGAGCATGGAGAAGATGTAACATAATATCTCAGGTGGGAGGAGTGCAATAGGTGAGAATTGTCCCTGAATGTCATCACAGCATGATCGAATAGATTCGACCATAGAGTCGATGCTGGCGCGCACGTTGGCCACCTGATCGCGCGCAGCTTCCAGTTCACACAGAGTTGAGGCGGTGACACGATCCATTTTGACCTTTCTCCCAGGACGCCGATTTGCCGATGTTGAATCCACCACAGACTCGATGCAGGTGATGCTCATGTGTTTGCAGTCCGACAATACCCTGTTGCAGCTATCTTGAAGCCCAACGAGCCTCTCCCTCAACGAAGAGATTGAAGAGCACATGAAATGAAAAGCAAAGTCACACAGACGTCCCTGGCTCCCCGATTTGTCCTATTCAGTCTCAAGTTGAATACCTCGATCAGTTCGTGAGACTGCGAAAATAAGAGGTTACCTTGAACGATGGATATAAACAACCTGCGGACGATATAAGACCTGTGCAAGTACAAAGATCTTGAAGCTGACCCTTATTATATCATGCAAAGAGGAGCATTTCAACGGATTCTTGCGAGGATGACAAATGGAATGGAATTAACTGTTTTGTTTCTCCCAACTTGGCTGACGAATCCATGCGTGGAAAGGAGCTAACGCGCATGGCCGAGACTACATAGTAGTACTTTGTCTTCGAGATGGTCAGATGCCACTATTTGGAATCCACGGGCCGATCCGGAACCACTCCATCGAGGACCAAGGCGCCAGCGATCATGAAAAGCGCAAGGGTTGGCCAGCCTCACTGTGTGCATGGTCACTGAGCTAGGCTCTATGTATTCACGTGCGTAGAAGCCCACTGCAGTTACTTCACTGCACCAAACTTACTGACACCAAACCAGGTATTGATTGATGAGTCCCGTTACACAGACGGTGCAACCGCGAACGTACTGGATAGAGGATAAAAGGACCAGTGCTATGTAGCGCTTCATTTATCTAAACATACAAAATCTGCTCCTGATCGTATTTACGTTTATCAGCATCGACTCGATTGTACGCCAACTGGCATCATATTGTGCGCATATATTGCCGTGAGTTAATACCTTGGAGCTAGGTCCTGCATGCATGGGTACAGAGTTTTCCTATCGGGGAAAAATGTTTTCTTACGAACTGCATGGGGTTTTGTGATTTTGCCGATGGCTGTTACTCAACCGCATTGATTGACGCGGTATAGTCCCCGCACTTCAACAAGTACGTACTAGCGATATTTGCTGTGCTGTGCAACGACAATTGCCGAGTCACTGCCATGCGCAGTCGACCTAAGTCTGCATCCTATGAAAATACTAAATGTCCATCCTTTTCCGGGTGTGAACTAGTGATGAAGGTTCCAAGTTGAGCAAGGCAGACACAAGAATCACCACCTCTTCGAGATTGAATCATAATATCCAACATGATACGACACTGGCCATCTGTACCCACTGCAAACACATAAACTCTGTGTTTATGTTGCCAGGTAAGCATTCGGTACTAAAACGCAACCTATAGGTTCTTCGCCCGTTGGCCCGGTTAGAAAGAGCACTGGCGGTTCAACTCTTAGTCCGCCTGTAACTCGTAACTAGGGGGACGTCCTACCCCGACCGAACAAAAGGAAGGGCCCATATCAAGGGGAGAAGCTTCTTCACTGGAAATGTGTGACGAGAAGCCCCCGGGGGTTTCTGTCTAGTGCGCAAAGATCGGACTACACTCCGTACAACCCATGCGTACGCATGGGAGGAAAGATGCGCCGCAAGTGAAGGCGAAGCCACATCGAGTTTCGAAACAGGGCTTGCGTTGGGTATCATAGGGGCAGGGGCAAACCAATTAGCCTACTGCTCTCATTATAGAGTCGTTATCGGATTGTGGTCTTAAAGAAAGGGGGGAGGACGTGTCATGAATATTGGATCCACCACGTCATCGACAAGCGATAATGGGACTCACAGTTCTCGTATTGGAATAAAAACTTTCACCTCTATAGGGCCATCAACGTGCAACTTCAGCCGATTGGCGGTACTTTCTGTCAATTCCGTAACTGCGACACTTTGCAGTTTACTTTCCACCTGACCTAGTTTGTACTTGATGTCGCGATAAGTCACAAAATGGATGAGAAGCTTCTCAAATTCGATCTGACGGTCGAGAATGGCGTTATCTAGCTCGATGTCTAGGTGTCGCAGACGTGGAAGGGCGGGCCTGTCATCATCTTGCGCGCGAAGGAGCCATAATAAGGTAGTCTTGAGACTGGGAGGGGTACCTTCGATATGCAAATATTCTAACTGGTTAAATCGCGACCCCTGAGATGGAGAGAAACGTAAGGGACGTGGACATCCAATTTAGTGGCGATAGTACTTACCAGCTGGACTCGCAACAGAGGGTCTTCGTTTTGTGAAATAGACAATCTGCGGAGGTTGGGGAAATCGACATCGCATTGCAAGAATTGAATGAGACCAGAGCCTGCTCCATCCACATAAAGCTCCTCTAGTGTTGGTACTAGAATACTAGGACCATCCTGAAGGCCTTTGGATACCAGTTGAGGGGTCATGACATCTGTGATCGTCAACTTCCTGATGAACTTCAATGCCATGAACAAATATTGCCAGTCCAATGTTCGTAACTCTAAATTCGAGAGCGTTATAATTTGTGCATGTGGAGTAATGTGGCCTAATCGATGGAGATAGATCCCATTGAGGCTGACGTTCTGTACAGAACGTAGGACAGGAATGGGGCTTGTTGGGAGAACCACTCGTCTCTCCGCAACGTCATTGATGACGAGCTTCTCGATACGTGGTTCTGGGCGAGCGCTTACCCACCGTAGGAGACGCACAAGAGTGGGAAGGTCGCTCAGGCTTCCCCCAGTGCATCGCCACTCCAGACTACGCCAGCGAGGGAGATACGGTAACAAGCCAGCCGTTAGATCAGGCCAAGTAGCGAGGTGCTTTCCACTCCCTCGAAGGCATACATCTAGTGGTCGGGAGTCACCAGACCGCTGGAGGCAGATATTCAACCACTCAATGCTGCCTCCGCCAGGGGACCACAGCGAGCTGCATCCGACAGCGGCTGCTCTCCAATCTCTGGAAACATGGGATACAGCGAGTATATCTCTCCAATCATCCAAAAGCGAGAATATGTCGCAGAGGAGTTCGAGAGGGAGCATTGCCACTGGACACAACTGCGAATCAATGATGAGCCGCTTGTTTTGATAGTGTTCGTGAATGTTGGATATGTGGTTCTGGAGGTATTGAAGTAGTTTCATGCTAGAGCTGATATGGGTGCGATAGGAGGCTGTCGATGGGTCAGCTCGGGGAGGTCTTGGGGCGTCATTGTCGGATCGAGGTGGGAGGGCTGTAAGGCTTTCTTCTTGGTTTATTGCATCGATATAGATAGCAGCAGTGCTGATTAGAGCTCGCAATGCCACCTGCGAATGTTCTACAACTTTCTGCGTAGTTTCGGGGTCAGCGCTGTGAATATTGCTCTTAGTGCATGAACTGGGAAGTACTGTAACTACACACGTCTGTGGTTGCTTAGCAGTCTGGTCATTTGTAATGATTTCGTGGGGGGCTAGGGACGGCATGGAGGGAGGGAAATTGACCGCGTGCCGGTTGCACATGGCTTATAAGCCCCATATGTTCCGTGGTTAGGACAAACATGTGACGCGAGTCTCGAGGAGTTTGATGGTTCAGTACGTGTCACCGCCAACGCTCGAATACGTAAATAACCTATTTTGAAATTCATATCTTATTGGGAGCTTAATTCGAAATTCTACGAAGCAGCAAGGCACATTCATCTCCAAGAAGCTTGAAGAAGTTTAAATCTTGAGGGTAGGCATAACTTTACAAGCATCAGTCATTAGGCGAGTTCAACACCTGGTTTTCCGGCTTCCTGTCTTGATTGCCTTTCCGGTCATTTAATGCCGTGTTTTCAGTAAGCGTCTCAATCCCCGACCGTATACTTACGTACGAATAAGATGATTAACGGGTCAAGATGAAACCAGCTTGCCCGAGCGCATCATCTGGAAGATTCCTACTCGTCTGGCCCGTGTTGAGCACTGTCGTTAATCCGATGGGTGAGTCGGTAAGTTAGAATATGCGTCGAAGGCTGCAGCCGGCCATTACACTTTGGGAACCCACAAGTCGAATTCCGCGTACACCACAAACTCCAAGCAGTGGCTATCGAGGGTTGTCGGTATCAGAACTCGCCTTCAATCATCCTTCTGGCTGCCCTCGATGGGGCGAAGCCTGGCCAGACGCTATCTGAATTCCGGCGGCTAGCATTAGCTCCGAGCGCTGATTAATTCCTCTCCACGTCCGGGACTCGCTTAGAGATTCATTGCCGTTTGCAGTGCCCACTATTAGGTAGTATCACCCAACAGCGTTCGTTACGAATGGCCGCATGTGGAGGTTCACCAGCACTGCAGCTGTGACAAAGGTGGCGTGACAAAGCATTGTACGTCTCAAAGCACAAATTCGGAAGACAGGAGCTTTTATGCCTCTGAGAAACTCCTTTCCTAGGCCCAGCTGGACACCATTAGCATGCATGTATGTTGTCCAATCGTGTGGGTCATGACGTCTTCGGTGAATGAGGGCAGGTCATTTTGGAAGACGTTGGCCGAACAGGCAATCCTTCAGTTTGGAATGGGAGAAAAATCTTTAGTTGCGTTGTACTGTGGAGTCCCCTTGATGTAGTCAAAGATGTATTCCGAGGATTTTTCTACCATAACTCTCACTCAATCTGTCAAGATTGATATTACACCGAGTGTAGATATCCTGTGAATGCTGCTGGTGGGCTATATACAAAGATCATCGGAAATGGACATGCTCGACGGGGCTCCCACCTGACTGAGGGGGACCCCCCTCACTTCCTCGGAGAAGGCAACGAGACATACAACGACGTGGTCGGAAAAGTGACGCCTTCGATTTAATGAGCACACGTACTGGCTTCATCGCATGACAGTTGTGTTGCATATTCCATATAGATATTACCTCGGTCGTTCTACTCGGGAGATTCAGGACCATCACTTCCTGGCACGATCTAAGGCCAGAACGTCAGAGACGCTGGGGTGGACGCAGTGAATACTACACGGACCATGCAAATATTATTCCCATTTATCAACGTCGAATGAAGCTTTGTTTTGACTACTCCTTGCTGAGAGTGTTCACTGTAAGAACTCTGAGCTTCAGGAACGATAGACTAATAAGGGATGATATGGCTTACAATTCCACCACATCCTCGAGTACCAGATCTAGTTCAAATAAACGTGTTAGGGCGAGCGATGCATCTGGGCTTGAAGGGCAGCACTTCACGCACTAATGAAGTCATCAAAACCTAGCAAGGTACCTGTGTACTCTTTGTTCAACCGGGTGATGACCCATACCTTTGATCCAACACAACGGTCGATCAGCTCTTCAACGTGGATTCTCAGCTACTCTCCCCTTCAAAAAATGAACGAATCTCATAGGACCAACCCATTGGATATATTGGCGAGGCCATGGCCGATCACTAGACGTTGGGTTGCAAGTCGCTTCGGGAACGACCGAAGGACGTGAACAGCGCAGTTTATTATCTCTTTCTTGCCACTAACAACTTTACAACCACACTTCCAATGGACGCTCGCAGTTCGATTCCTGACCATCGTCGCGCAAGTCAGTCTTATTCCCAGTGTTTCGATCGTGGATCTGTCCACTGACCACTCTCCCACATAGCTTACAAGAACAAGGGTTTAGCTAAACCAGATGAACTTCGTCGTCGTCGCGAAGAACAGCAGGTAGAAATTCGGAGAACAAAACGCGAGGAGAACATCGCGAAACGCCGCAACTTGGATGTTGCTGGCGTCGATTCAGATGATGAAGACGTGGCTGGCGCTGGTTGGGACCCTAAGACTGCCGCTGAGATGGTTAGCGGCGTCATGTCCGATTCACCTGAGCTCCAGCTGGACGCCACCACCAGATTTCGAAAGCTCCTCTCTAAAGAGAAAAACCCTCCAATCGAACGAGTCATCGAATGCGGTGTGATCCCATTTTTCGTCAGGTTTCTTAGCTCAAAGCAATCAATGCTTCAGGTAAGCATATTGGGATTCTGGGGCAGCTTGGGAACAATCTTTTTTTTTTAAACTGACTTGTTCTCTAGTTTGAGGCAGCTTGGGCACTCACAAATATTGCATCGGGAACTGCTGAGCACACACAGTTCGTGATTGATGCGGGCGCCATTCCGGAATTTATCAACCTCCTGTCATCCAATGTCATGGACGTGCGTGAGCAAGCTGTCTGGGCTTTGGGTAACATTGCCGGAGACAGTCCAAAATGCCGCGATCAGGTTCTTCAGGCTGGAGCTCTTCGGCCGTTGTTGAACCTGCTCAGCGAGAACCCCAAGTTGAGCATGCTTCGAAACGCGACCTGGACTCTGAGCAACTTCTGTCGGGGAAAGAACCCTCAACCCGCTTGGGAACTGGTGAGTTTTGCTCCCATTTGTTTTCGATGAATTCGTCGCTCACTCAGGCGACATTCAGATTTCCCCCGCTTTGAGCGTTCTCACCAAGCTCATCTATTCGCTGGACGATGAAGTTCTGATTGACGCGTGCTGGGCTATATCCTATCTTTCTGACGGCTCAAACGACAAGATCCAAGCCGTTATCGAATCCGGCGTATGTCGTCGCCTGGTGGATCTGTTACTTCACCATTCCACATCTGTCCAGACCCCGGCGCTGCGATCAGTTGGGAATATTGTCACCGGGGATGATTTGCAGACGCAAGTCGTCATAGCATCCGGCGCACTCCCGGCGCTCCTATCGCTCCTCTCTTCTCCGAAGGACCCCATTCGCAAGGAAGCCTGTTGGACTATCTCCAACATCACTGCAGGCTCTCCTCAGCAGATTCAGGCAGTTATTGACGCTAATGTCATCCCGCCTCTCATCAACATCCTTCAAAATGCCGACTTTAAGACCAAAAAAGAAGCGTGCTGGGCCATTTCAAACGCCACTTCCGGCGGTCTTCTCGAGCCTGCCCAAATTCGTTATCTTGTGGCGCAGGGATGTATCAAGCCATTGTGTGACCTGCTGAACACGATGGACAATAAAATTATCCAAGTCGCGCTCGACGGGCTCGACAACATCCTCAAGGTCGGCGATCTGGACAAGGATGCAGCTGGGCCAGGCGCCGTGAACCAATACGCTAATTACGTTGAAGAGGCTGGTGGAATGATCACAATCCACCATCTGCAGCACCATGACAACCTAGATATCTACAAAAAGGCGTTTTACATCATGGACAAATACTTCCCTGATGACGATGACGAAGAGAACATCGGCGCTAGCGTCCCTCAAGTCGACGAGTCTGGGTCTTTTGCTGTAAGTTTCCCTCGCTAACTGTCTCCCAGTTCCGTGTGCTGGAATGAGTAACCTTCCTTTGAAATAGTTCCACACTGGTGTTTTAGCTCCTCAGGGAGGTTTCTCGTTTGGGCGTTAGATAAACTTTGGCACGTTCTTCGTGTCTGTTTCTATTCTTCCTTGGTTGCAGGTAATCATTTGTTGTCACTTGTCCCTCGTTCCCGTTACCCTTGCAGTTGGAAATATTACTGGCCCAAGATCAGTACAGTTCATCTGCTAATCATATTGCCTTTTGTTATCGCTCCGTCACACACCTTGTCTATCATTCCTCATATCTTTTTTCATGTTGCTACAGAGCATAGCCGTCCAAAGGATGGCGTAGGTACGAGCTACATCTGCAATAATATTCCATGCACATGCCGACCCGCGATCGTCGGTCGATCGAATCGCTCAAAATAATGAATGAATTGGGGTGCGTTTGTTGGCCATGTGATGGCGCGCACCAAGCGTCCCGATCCCCTTAAACCACCTCAGAAGCCCCTGCTGGCATTAGGTCTTGAAGGGAGTGCAAATAAGCTTGGTTCTGGGATCGTACAGCATTTGCCAGACGGAACGACAAACATCTTAAGCAACGTCCGACATACTTACATTACGCCACCGGGGGAAGGTTTCTTACCCAGAGACACCGCTGTTCATCACCGGGAATGGGCTACAACAGTTATCAAAGATTCCGTTGAGAAAGCTGGAGTGAGGATGGGCGATCTGGATTGCATTTGCTTTACAAAGGGTACATGGGGCGCGGACACATTTCTCTTGCTGTTTCACTCTGCTAATGGGGTGTGGTTCCGTTCGACTAGGTCCGGGGATGGGTGCGCCCCTACAATCTGTAGCGCTGGTAGCAAGGACCTTGGCTCTCATGTACAATAAGCCTCTCGTAGGGTGAACCACTGCGTTGGACGTGCGTTGCCTTGTTGCCCTGCTAATTTGGGATGTAACTTGAAAAAAAGAGCTTTTCCCTCGGTCCAGATATCGAGATCGCTCGGACCATTACACATGCTCAAAATCCGGTCGTTTTGTACGTGAGCGGCGGTAACACTCAAGTCATTGCCTATTCTCGTCAAAAATACCGTATATTCGGAGAAACGCTCGATATTGCTGTGGGAAACTGTCTAGATAGATTCGCTCGTGTCGTTGGCTTGTCTAATGACCCAAGTCCCGGATACAACATCGAGCAAGAAGCTAAAAAGTGTGTGTGTTTTCTCGCGTTCAAGGAGTTGCTTTGGTCATGAGTGCCGGGTTGACTGACTGTCGTGCAAGGGGCCGGAAGATTCTTCCGCTTCCCTATGCTACTAAGGGAATGGACGTGACGCTTTCTGGTATTTTGACATCGATTGAGGCATATACCCAGGACAAGTGCTTCGTCGCCGGCCCGGAGTCTGTCGATGGTCAAGGCATTCCAGAGGATTCCTATACATCTGCAGACCTTTGTCTCACATTGCAGGAGACTGTGTTTGCCATGCTTGTGGAGATAACGGAACGTGCAATGGCCCACGTTGGGAGCAAAGAAGTTCTGATCGTTGGGGGTGTTGGTTGTAGGTGTCTAGGTTAATGCAGCTTGCTACTGCTGTATTGAATAACTATTTTTGGTGCAGCGAACGTCAGATTACAGGAAATGATGAATATAATGGCGGAAGAGCGAGGTGGTCGGGTTTTTGCAACAGATGAAAGGCAAGTCACCATCAGCCCGATATTCTTATGCCACTCATCGATGACGGCAGATATTGCATTGATAATGGGATCATGATTGCTCAAGCGGGGCTTTTGAGTTATAGGATGGGTTATTCTACTCCCCTTGAGGAGACCATTTGCACACAACGGTAAGTAACCGGCTCTCCCTCCAGGTTGCCACCCATTTATTGTGAAGCAACACAGATTCAGAACGGATGAAGTCCACGTCGCTTGGAGAAGCTGAAACCTCGCCCGGGGTTCCTGACATGACTATTATATCACAGACTCATTTGGTGTAAAGCGAAATATTCGGTACTGTGAATCAAGTCGAGTACAAAATATCTAGTGAGGTTGTCTTTACGGGATAAGATAAAATATTGTGGGCAGTTGTGTCCAACAACGTCCACAGAAAAAAGGGGGGTTGTTTAAGTGGTGCTCGGGACATCAACGCATTAGGTACTTGTCGAGACGCTTCCTAATGGCATTGTCAGGACCTATTCCAGATATCTTGAGCGACTTGGAGAGTGTCATTGCCTTTTCACGTGCGCTGACACCCTCGGGACTGTGCGGAGGAACAAGAATAAGCTCTCCAACGATACGGTTCAGACGATCCTTGGATGAGTCTGTCGATATGGAAGGCGATGGGGGAACGCTACTCCAAAGCAAGGACGCGCTGCTGGAGCGGGATAATGTTGGTGCTTGGAGCGTGGAACTAGCGGGAGTAGATGGGGATGGCCCGGGGGAAATATCGTCACTCGCGTCATCATCTTCAGCGCCGTTATCCGTCTTTACCGTCACTCTGCCTTTCCCTTTCGTGTTCTTTCGTTTTGTCCTCCTTTTGGCAAACCTAGGTGTTAGGTGACTCGGTACACTGGGTCTGGACTGAGTGGAGCGTGGAACGTTCAATGTGAGGCCTTTGAGTTGAGCAACTACCTCATCAGAGTGACTGGGTGAAGGTTGGCTGAAGGCGTAATCTAGAACCGATCCTGTCGTCGTCGTCGGTGGTGTCTCAACGGGTGTTTTGCTTGAAATCAAAAGGGGCTCAATGACCTCCAATCGCCAGCAACGATGAGCAAGAGAGGCGATAGGGATTATCTTGTCCGAGGAACTATGTGCCTCCGCGCAGGACTCTGCGAACCTCTTCTGTTCAGGGGATCCGCCACTGAAGCCCCAATGCTTCAGAACTTCCTCTTTTTGTCTTCCAGTAACTCGATTTCCTTCTTCTTCTTTAAATCCATCCTTTTCTCGGATTTAAGCACAATTTCCTGAAGCGATATCCAACCCATCCCTTCCTCGGTGGCTCGAGAGATGAAGTGTCGATTCAGGTAGGCGAACTGGCGGTTTATGATAGCGACGCCACGGAAAAACGGGAATAGCCTCGAGATAATAATCGAGTAGTTCGGAGTCGTCGTTCGGTATTTTGGAACGAATTTCCTTCGCGACATCTTGGAAATACTCTTCAAGGTGCACATAGAGCTCGAATCCCACCATTGATTTAACTCGTTCAGCACGCTCAGCACCCAAGCTCTTGGACACTTGAGATGGCGACGGCAAAGCAAGTTCTCCGGCTGAGGAAACGAAATCAACGGAGGCAGGTGGAAATGCAAAGCCGAAGTGGGACATCAGTGAATTTGAGTTAGCAGACCGGAGCGTATTTTCGATACGGCTGGTGGTAGCAAAATTATATATCATGGTGTAAACGCCCATGTAGTAGTTTACGTCTAGAGCAGGGGCCTCGCCATTCTCTGAAGGAGAACGCATGACATGATCCAGAGCCGGGACTATGTACGCCCAGAGAGCTGGGAAGCTGATCACCCCGCTTCCCGAAGCTACAGGAATCGAGTCTGGGGCAGACATCCCTATTTCTTTGTGCCCCGGCTGGCTCGTTGATTAAAGTCGATTCAGGTGCACGATGAACCAAATTTTCGTGATTATTCTCAGGAAACGGATATTGCCGTTTGGCGATATGTATACATATCCATATTCATCGTCCCGGCGCTAAGCTTATGTACATGGCTTCGAATCAGAAATTTAAGAGATATAATAAATACCAATTGGGACGTCGTATGGGTGGGTTGAAATCGCCGAAGTAGAAGCTGAGGCAGAGGAAGGGGACGCATTTTCCATAGACTGGAGTATCAGTGTTTGTAATTGGACCCATGAAAGATTTGAGGATGCTGGAACGAGGCTTCTATTAGGCCATTGACCATTTCCATATCTAGAATGGAATGAACCTCAGCGGATGGAATTCTTGACGCTAATGCTTAACGTACTGATTTTGTCTCCCATGTCCGAGATGAATTTCATCTTTATGGTGGTGTCTGATAGAACCGTTCCGATGACTTCGACGTACGTGTCTGGTAGTTTTGTATCCTACGCGCAACACCAGGAAAGTAAGTATTGCACAGGAATCATTTTGCATTAACTCACCCGGATAAGCTTGACCTCGACTTCACCAAGGTCAGTTGCCTGTACCCTCAGAAGTTCGTCTTGATGCTGTCATGCCACCATTGAGAAGGCGACCTTACGGCTACTTGGGCAATGACTAACTTTGATAACTCTTCCGGGAAGTCGCACGGTCTTCCCTAAGAACTTCCCCATCATCGCACTATTGATCCGTGGCTCATAACCCTCCATTCGAATACCCTAGTATATGATAGGTACCCAAATAGCAGACTTGGTGGTGTTACCAGCAGAGACGCGCAGGAAGGACGCGTTAAATTAAATTCCCCGCCACATCACGTGTTACACAAGCTTCATCATGAGTCGCGAAACGAAGGATCACAATCTGGTCACCCAATATCTGCACTCTCGAGCAAGGGAAATCCTTAAATGTTTGCCCGATGTGCTTCCGAGCGATAAAGTGGATCCAGGAAGCTTCAGCAGCTGCTGTTGGGTTTCCGTCCTGAAGAAATCTCTTTTGAAGTGATTCAAAATGTTGCCATTATCTCGATCGGCCCTTCGTTTGACCCTTCAATAGGAGTAGAAATTGCTCAGAAGCTGGCTTGGGTTTCTTTCTCGGAACCTGCGCGTGTGAAGGAGATCGAGTCTGAGATTATCTCGGCCTTTAACCATTTGTTCCAAGGATCCTTGAATGCCACTACAGATGCAGCGTACAAAACCGCGTTTTGCCTTTACGCACTTCTTTCGGCCGTCCCATCGCGCATTATAGATGTTTTTGCGCAGAACACAGAACTTGTCACGTCTTTGGCACGCTGTTACGATGCACCGTTGCTATCGAGCTCACCCAATGACACATATGCCATAAACGCGAAGGTATTAATCCTGGATTGTCTACATATCGTCTTCACGCATCACCTCAACAAAAGATCCAATATTTCCATGGGCTATCTCTTCGCGCTTCTCCATGCCGTGTTAGATCTCCCCTCCACTCCCAGTACATCTTCCAAATTTATTCCCTTCTTCAATAGACCTATGCTGGGAGATTACGAAGCCGTATGGAATTTGTCGGATGAAATATCTCAACGTGCCACTGAAAGCTCGTTAACACGTGGTGTTGAGTACGTGGTGTCAGCTCTTCGAATGAGAAAAGGGAACATGGTAGGCACTGCCGGCACTGGCACCCCGCTGAGCGCACTTGCTCAGCAGCCAAGGTTGCGGACATCGGCTACACTGCCGGCCGCACGGAGTGACGTAAAGGGAAGGGCAGAATATCAACTTTCAATGTCGACGAGTCAGCCGTATATCAAGTGCTGGATATACTTCCTGACGAAAGCATTGTTTTCGTCAGGAAATGCCTTGCGCATCCAGCGTTTTATGGCCCAGATGGTGCTGAGAAGCTGGTTGGGATACTTCTTGAGGGATCCGAACTGCCTGACGGATTGGACAAATTCAGGCACTCCCAGGACGGGAGTTAGGAACATCGTTCAGAACTTCGGAAAGCGTCCCGACCGTGAGGGAAGAAGCCTCTCTACTTGGTTCTCGCAAAAATATTTTTGACAGCGTGCCTATGGACTTTTCCCGGCTTAGGATCGGAAAACAGTGAGTTTCAAGCGATTTTCTTGCTTTCCACATCTATTCTTCCCCTTTTATGAGTCCAGACGTCCCGATATTGGAGCTTCCATTGAAGATTCCCAAGCGTCATCGAGGGAGAAGTACGATTTGAAGGCAGCCATCCTTCGTCGTGCCCGTGAGCAGATTGAGGCTGAGTTAGAAGAGGCGGGTGCCCAACCCAGCCCCAGAAGCAGGGGCGCACTGTTGCCTTTGAAGAAGAACTGAGCGACGGTGAGAGTGAGACGGGAGCGACGAACATCCGTCGGTCACGTTTGACTGTCGCGGATGGGGATGGGTCCGAGGAGGGTACGGATGGTGAGACAGATGGACCTAGCGCCGCGCCTACAGTTCGTGATTTTTTCTTGGCACAACAACGACTAACTGATATGGGGCCCCCACAAAGCCCGCAGAGAGGATAGAGACTATTTTGGAGTTAGCATACACAAAGGATCCAAAAGTCTTTGACCGAAATAGTGAGACACGGCGATCCAAGGAACGAGCAGGCCTCAAAGCCGAGACGGGTTCGTGCACCTTGCATTCATTGACCCCTTCACTAACACCTGTACGCCCAACAGGCTGGAGTGATGAGCAACTAGAAGGGTGGCGAATAATGCTCGAACGTAATGTAGGTCCTGTTTAACTGAATGTAGGAAAGAATGATGTGTGCAAGCTGACCTTTGTTTGATAGCCTCGCCAAAAGGAGAAGATGCTGGAACGGCACGAATTTTCCGGCAACATTTCATTGCCAGTGACGGAAACGGATTTGGGAGGGTCGGCATCCGGTTTGAATGCAAGCATGAATCGAGGGAGTGGACGGAGAGGCACCGGGAGGAGACATGATGGGGGACGCCAATTGGACGGGAATACGGTACGAGATCGGGCAAGGAAGGATCGAGCGGGAAACCAGCAGCGAAGGCGAGGGCACGACAGGAAGATGGCACGCACCGTTCCATCCGTAGGATGAGCACCGGGTTCAACACGAGACCTAAATCACGGCTCCGATAGAATTTATTCACAGCGCTCAGGCTCTAAATTATGTTATACTTGATCGCAGCAGTGTCAGTCTGTATGTGATCATCAGGCCGGAGGCCTTGTTTGTTGGTGGACTGCGATGTACGCAATTAGCTTGGCCAGGCTGGCCTCACTGGCCTTATTGTACTCCAGTAACTGAACTAAAATCTAGGCTACCTGTGGACAAACTTCTGGGTAGCGGAAATTATGCAATAATGTAGAACACATCTACCAGTGCAAGTTGACATCAGTTGTGCAAAACAAACTCCTAAGTCAGTAATTTACGGGCAACCAAGTTGATGAAGAGAATTAAGTCAATGAGTGCTTGGCCATTTTGAGATTCAAAAGCAGCTGAGATGCCCAGGTACATAGGGAAAAATTAGGCGGTAGGGAGAAAACGTAAGCAGCATCAACACACAGCTAATCCCGTCTTTAATAGACAGTACTGTGCAGACTTCAGAACCTCATTTTAGAGATCTACATTTTTCTCGTTAACCGGTTCACTACCAATTTTCCATCCCTAACAGCGTAGCGGACTTACACGCGCGGTGCATATCTCACGTTTCGTAAGCACGCCGTGTGTGGCAAGCTAGCAAGGCACGCCAGCCTATAGTGACCCAATCCTGACGCACCCTGATAACGGAATTATTCCAGGAGACTGGCATGGCTTGGTGATGTATCTCCCTAATTTTTCTTCAATGACCACACCATTGTTACAGAAATCTTCAGCTAGTCTGCTCTTCAGAGCTACTTTCGAACCCCGCGTATCGAAAGGTTCCAGATATCATTGACGCCGGGAGCAAGTAACTTGATCATTATCGTTGATCCAGAGGACTGTGCACTCCAACAATGAGCGACCTGTTTTAAAATAATCTGATGAGGCAAATTGCATAAGACCGTAAACAAGCCAACCATGTAGTAACTTCGGAACATATCAGAGAATATTTCTGTGCTGAGTCGTGGAGAAGTATCCGAAACTTGGCCCACAAAGATCAGCCAGTCGACGATACCTCAGAACTGAGCACGTCCTCTCGAGCCAGGTCAATACCCTCTTTCTTTGCAAGCCTCCCCACACTAGTCATGCTCCCGACAACCAATACGTCCTTCTCGTCTGGGCCTCCACTTTCGCTAAGGTCTTCTTCGGGGTTCGCTTCTTCGATCATACCACCTTGTTCTCTAATGAGAGTATAAGCACGATCAGTCACCCGCAAATTTTGACCCCAGCTAAGGCCCTTGATGATCATCTTATCGTGGGCTTCGTGCTGAGTTCGCCTAGTTGACCGAGAAAGGAAAGCGGATATCGTTGAAAGTGGCCAGGAGGGCGGTACGTTTGTTAGCACCTAAGACAATGTGGGCCGGTGTTTAGTCCTGAACGGAAACGGATGTGAAGAGCATTACATCGAGGACGTCAAGATTCACGGCTTGTGAGTTGAGTAAGTCAGCTGTCTCCTTTGAGATCATGTCCCTAGATGAGCAAGGGAAGGCGAGTATGCAGGCATGAACAGAATGACCCAGTTGTGGTTCGTCAAGTAACTTACCTCCCGCCTCTCGTGTAAATTTCCATAAGTATCCGCAGCAGTGCTTTCGTCCGTGCTGCTTGACTAGCCACCCTCGAGCCATCCTTACTATTCTCGCTTCTAGCAGGGAGAAGCTCTGCCCAAGCAAGCAAGCCCTCGCCCCTTCCAATATCGAGCCCGACCTTTCTCGGGATGACAATACCTTCGAGGACGCAGTAAGTCTCTGCCGACACGAAATCTTTCAGGGAGACAAGATGAGAAAGAGCAGAACGGTCATTCCCCATCTGATGATCGAATGAGTTGAGGCACTAGCAGTCCACATCCCGTTCACTGACCTTTCCATCTAAAATAGCCCTTTCAATCGCCAACAAGTCTCTCAACTTGGCGTTATCGTTTATTCCTTTCTGGATAATCCTCACATCATACGCTCCGGAGCCCTGCAGAAACAGCACAAGCTTGATCCTGGTTGTCTTCGCTGTAGAGAATGAGGATGGAGGTGTAGGAGGTGGGGGAACATCCACAGACGCGAGATAGAGTAAGAACGGAGGTCGCGGGCTCGCCAATTCAGCATAATCGTTTGCTGCAAAGGAGAAATGAGAAGGTATCTACAATGAGACGGTTCGTGGTCACTTACTGAGAATCTTGAACGCTCCCACCACGCTCTCGTCGTGGAAAGCGGACACAACGCCGGCCAGGTATTTAGCAGCCAGCTCAGTGTGGAAATCAGAGTCCTGGTCAGATGCCCATCGCCGCACGGCAGCGAGTCAGCGCTAGAGGCGTAAGGAAGGAACGGTGGACGGACCTGAATACCTCTGTTAAGCACCAGGTATTCCAAGTACTGTTCTGCAAGCAAGGGATTCGCTGCTCGGAATGTGCGTAGGATAGCATGCTCGTCAAGCTTCAGAGCTCTTTTCGTTCTTTGTGGTTGGGACGTAAGTAGCTACGGGTGACGCGTTAAATGGGTGGCCACTGATGCGGTCAACACAACATACGGAGAAAGCAGCTAAAGGATCGTGTTTTGCCAGCCACGTACTCCACTCGCTGATAAGCGAAAGATCTGTTGTAATTGTCAGCAGCTGAACAATTTCTCCTCTTGGATTATAAACAGAAGGGTCATTCCATTCTCCAGAGGCAAGGCTACGGCACCAAGGTTGGATCAAAACCGTAGACAACCAGAAGTAACACTTACTGCGCCCAAACCTGCAGCAACTTGCGCTCATTCCTCGCTTTCTTGTAGAAGTCGAGCAGGATGGCAATAAGACCATAGTGAATTAGAATTGGCTCGATCTCGTCAATGACAAGATTATCGAAAGAAGTCTCAATGAGCTCATTAAGTTCTGCTGAGGACAAGCCCATGGGGACGTTGGTCGCAATAAGTTTGAAGAGGACGGTATCGACGATCTGCAGAAGCACTTAAAACGGGCAAAAATTTAGAATTGACAAAACAACTTACTCGGTCCAACTTTTTTTCATCTTCACTTGTCTGTGAGCTGCCTCTGACAAACCTTTCACTGATTCTTTCCTCTCTAAACCGCCTCAGATAGCGCAGTAGCATCACTCGCGCACTGTCATTGAGAACTGCATCCAGCTCGCTTGTTGAGGGAGCACTCCGCACTGAAGGTTTGATGGGGGAATAATTCTTGACTAAATTGTTCATAACTGATCGTCAGTCAGCGCCTACGATGCCAACCAAAAGGAGGCAAAACTAACTTATATCCTCAATGGTTTGAAACGGACTCAGCTGTTCGGCAACACCTCTAAATATAAGAACATTGTCTGTGGGCCCAATCATCGTGCCCCGATGTCCGGAAATAGACGTATCAGTATTCGGGGATCAAGGGATGATTTGAGAAAATGATCTGCAGCGTCATCGAAGAGAGTCGCAGAAATGCACTTCAGAGCCAAGCGAGCGTACATGTATGCAACGTCTGTGGCCTTGAAAGAACGCGTCACTGTTGGTCTCCCATAATGAAGCTAGGATTCGCTTCCTTACCAGCTCTGAACCACCGACGAGCCCATCGAGACAACTTCTCACAAGCTTCTCGTAATCATCAATCCTTGACTCCTCAAGCAAAGCCTCCGCTCTTGAAAACAGAGTCGAAGGAACTGCAGCCATCAAATTATCTCTTCCAAAAACCAAGCACCTCGACTCTAGGGCGACAGTTGCCTTCAATACTTCTCTGGTCTCAGGAGTGGAAAGCGTTCGAAGAGGGTTTTTTGGCAGTGGCGAGGCTGCCGGGAGCAAAGCAAAAGGTACCTTCTGGAGCAAGATGGCACGATCACTGTACGGGATGAATAGAGAGCATGGCGATATGGAAGAAAGTTGCGAAGAATGCAGTGGTGGAGGGAGGATGCGAACGACAGTGAGGGTTTCGAGAGAATGGATGTGTATGGAACGGTTGGGAAGCAACGCGTAGAGGAAGGGTGAATCAACACCTGTGAACATTCTCGTTTAGTTAACTATCGAAATTGCAGGCTTAGGAATAAACCCACATATCGACAATGGGTAAGCTGGCCATTCGACTGGTGGCTTGGTTGGATTGCCTCCACCATCCAGGAATAGTCCTGTTGTTGTATCGCCGGTTAACATACAGAAAATAAATTCCCCCGGCGAAACAACCTCAATCAGCGGAGACATTCCCTGCGTTTGAGAAACTTTATCATAGGACGCATGCTGAAGATCGACAATTGCGTAGTGCTCCGAGTCAGCGATACAAACAAAGAGATCTGAGCGCTTCAAGGCCGTGTGGCTCCCTAACGGGAGCTCCTTAATTGGATGGCAAAAAATAAGGCATAATTCATGTCTAAACTTGAACCCTATGACATACCCTACCTGGTACAATTCGATCCCTCGCCAGGTTAAAGGAATTCAGGGATTTTTCGCGCAGAACGCTCAATGCTATAAATTCTTGATGCGCATTCCTTCCAGTGGTAGCGTTCCATGACGAGCTCGACTTCTGGGGAGGTTGTTGGTTCCGACGTGTGTCTGACTGATCGAGAGAAAAGGAGACAATGCCCCGCAACGGGCCCATATGCGGCAACAGTTCCAAAGACGGAAACGAATAGAAGAGTAATGTGCCACCTAATATATACCGGCGATTAGATGATTTAGTGGTATAAAGCAAATGATGTGGCATACTGGTCTGGACAAGGAGTTTCCCAATAAATGGAACTATCTCGATAGCTTCAACAGCCTTTTTAGTTGGAACTAGATGCCGAGACGCTAGCATATATGCATCACCCTGGAAAGTCAATACAAAAGTTATCCCGTAGAGGATAGTGCCCTCGCGTGTGCGCTCTCACAGTGCTAGGGCCATCATTGCGTAGGACATATCGCAATAGCGAGCCATCTCCACACCCGACGAAAACTTCCCTCCCTAGTGGTACATAACAGCCACACAGGATCGTGAATATACATCTACTAAGTCCTGGCTAAGAACCGACTCACCAAAGCCCTTGGCACAACGAATGTCGCTCGTATTCTGCCTTGATTGTGATGAGTTTTTCGGGGAGTCAGAGACTACGGACAATCCGACTTAGTCAGCAGGGAGGAAAATGAACAACATCAGCGCGTCCTAAACTCCCCCACATATCAAGGAGCAAACCTTGTTCATCCTCCGAAGATACGTTGGAAATGAGAACCTGCAATCGCTCTGGAGGATACGCATCTGTCGTCATACTAGCGCTTTCAGTAAGATGTGACGCTTCAGGTTAGGATGCCACAGCTACGTCGGTGGTATCCTGAACGGAGGGAGACAGCCAGGATGGGCAGGCGCTTATTTTTTGAGTGATTTAATTCGATTGGTCTGACTGGTGGAAATGCACGTGATCCATGATCTTAGCGCCCCGAGGTAGAAGCTGGTAACCTGCCTGGTTGATGTCCAACTATAGCTTGGAATGGGGTTTTGTAGGTGTCTCGCCAGCGCCGATTACTGGGACTATGTTGGTTTATTACACCCTATGACACAACGGGAATGACCTTCTCAACGGGACGTGGGATTCCGGGTCTTTTCGCCAGCAGAAAATGCACTTTAAACAAAAAGAAACCTGGCGTCCTGCCTATTGTGCTGGAGCATCCATGAAGGAACATTGGTTGGTTGTGTCTTTCCCGTATCCTTCAATAGGGGGATTCACGAAGGCAAATCTGGAGCAAAACTAAGGCACAACTTGAACGCAACTCCATCACGTGTGGGTGCAGTTATGCCTCAATAGTTTTTGAAGTTGAGGATTAGTTTGGAACCAGTTACGGGGCGTTCACGAAGATCCATATCTTAGGCTCAACTAATATTTCTTTAACACCGTCTACCCTTGACTTATGTAAGAACTGCACAGTTGATGTCGACTCACAAACAACCGACGCTGAAGCATGCTCACAGTATCCAAAATTCCTACTATCAGCACCACCATCGCTTAATCCTGTCCCAAACCTATCCTGCCATGATATGTAATCAAAACCGTACAGTCCTCACCTGACTTTCTGTCACTGGGCAGCGGAGTTAAGAAATTTCTAAAGGCCGAGTTGGGAATGAGTTTTGATCCAGTTGGGCCGTGTGAGTCTCAACTCGCAACTCGACACAACTGGCTGTTTTGTTGTAGTTTTGTTCAGTTGCGTTTGAGTTGAGGAACTCAAGTTGAGTCGAGTTGTGCATAGTTGTGTCTTCGTGAACCCCCTAATGTGTTAGTGGCTGTGACGGTTCCACACCCTGCCCAGTGGCGAGTCTATTCCAGGTAACCTGCCTATGTACCTAGCGAGTACCTAGTATTCGGTCACTAAACACCTGCCTCGATTTAAAGTAAGCGGATATTATACGCCACCCGGTACGTTGGCGCTCAACCCAACAGCACTCAACTGCTCAGTTATGAGGAAACAGCCCACAGACGTCTTGCCACCAGAAATCCTGTCAATAATATTCCTGGAGGGACTACCTAGTTATACGCATAGGTTTAAGGTGGATAGGCACAGGCGAAGCATCTCCCAAGTATGTCGATCATGGAGAGCGTTTTGCATCGATACCCCGCTCCTTTGGCGTGCGCTCTATATCTCCCACAAAAACATCTCCACCGGAGATGACTGGGAGAGGCTCAAGCTTCTCATCGAGAGAGCGAGGACGGTACCCTTAGATCTCAGCATCTATTTTTACGACCTCAATAACCCTTCCATCAATCAAGCGACTCTTTCACGACTAACCGGCTATTTAACCCCACTTCTCCCTCGCGTCCGCAATCTTCACTACACTTCCATCCACATGGGCGCCATCCTTGCATTCTTCCCTCTTCCCCGCTCAATGCCGTTCTTGAGAAAGCTTCGACTAATCCTGGCACCGTGGCCAATGGGCCATAAGTTCATTACTTTATGGAGACACGATTCCTCGTTTCCGCTGCTCGAATCTCTTAGCGTTGAGGGACCAAGTTTCGAAACAATCAATTCCACGTTGGATGGCATCCCTCGCGGTCAGGTTAGACATTTCAATGTCAACCATATTTTCTGCGCACGCGAGCGCATCGGATACATCTCACAATCCAGGCACCTAGACTCGTTGGGATGGCACCCTCTCCACCTGGAGGAAGCGCGGCTACAGAATAGTCCAGATGATCTGCCCCGATTCTGTTCTAACACGCTTCATTCCCTCATTGTCAATGGATCCATTCACGTCTTGCTCAGATTACTCGACACCACCCATTCGATCCGTCATTTGGAACTGTCTCCAGGTGGCGTTGAATGCATCGATGCGGCCAAAAGTACAGATTTCATTCATTTAAGAACGATCTCACTGCGAAGTTCCCCTCTCACACAAGAGATCAGTCTCTATGCATTCATATCCACTCATCCCACCATCTTTGCAATCGAGCTCAATGCGAGGGACTATTACAAACTCCTCCCTCTGCTGTTTTCGGGCCGAAATCGCAAGGCTCACAACGTTAGCTTTATCCGGGTTGTTGCAACCAGTGATTGGGATTTATGTGATGTACCCGAGGCAGTAATGAGGGACTGGCTGGAATCCCCTTGGACTTCTCGACTTGAGTGGAACTACCTCGACTTTACCCGCCGAGATGGTGCAGAATGGCCTAATGGTCATGAACGCATCCAAGCACTTGCGAACAGTTTCCCGGAGCAATTCAGATGGATTGAAGAGGATGAAGCAGTACCATTCGACAAGATAGCGAGTCTAGGGCCAGACGGTTGGCCAAGCTGCGAGGAAGCTGTGCAACGGATTTGAACGTATGGATGGTTGGTATGGATCAATGTACGCAAGGGTGGGCTTAGTTCAGAGACTTAGGGAGAGAGGCTCTCGAGCAACAGCATATTTAGTAGATGCAATCTCATTGTCACGCTCACTTTTCTATCGAACCGACAAACATCTACTTTCCACGATGCCATTGAACAAGCGACAACATGACAGCTTAGTACAAAGTCACAATGCTCCCAGTTCCAGCGTACGGATTGTCCTGAATAACGTCAAGTTCGAACGATCAATAACCTCTCTTTTCCCACCACCCGAACCCAGGTGAGAAACGAAACGAAATAAGGACTCACCGCATACGTAATGTTGATCGGCGGCCCAATCGTCTCCTTCGTCACACTCAAATTCATCCCAGGGCGAATATAAGTATGCCCAAACCGGTTCGATTTAACTGGTGCAACGAACGGAATCCATGCGCTGGGATTGAACGGACCGGGGCACATCCCTGTCAAGTTCGTGAGAGGGACTGGGTTAGGCGGGGGTACATTTTTAACATTGGCTTGTTTGGCGACGAAGCTATTCCATTGTAGGATGAGAAAGGGATGATGCATGACTACCAGTAAACGGAAGAAGGGATCCATTGTGGGGAGAGAAGGAATACGTACTCAAAGACGTTGGCCAGTGAGAGATTTGTATCTCCACGTCCAAGCTAGGGGCGCCATGATGTCAGAGTTGAGAATGTATGACTGCTGTTTGTAGACGAACATTACCGAGTTGCCAATTCGCCTCGACTGTCGAGAGAAGGGAATAATGCGTGTAGAAGGTATCGTCGCTGATGATAAACGTTAGATGGGGCGAACGAACGGACAGTGCTCAATCCATCACTGACACTGTACCCTTCAGATGCATCGGAACGGCTGATCCGAGAAGGATGGTAACGATTCGATTCTGAACGGTGTAACTCTGTCCCCAAGATGGTGATGGCGCTCCTCAAGGAAATCCGAATTTCGCACTTACATGATTCTCATCAAATGTAAGAACAATAAGGGTCCCATCCGCCCCATGTCCACTATTGAAATTCTTGTTTTTCAAGAGCGGAACCAACCAATACTTCAACCATTCGCCCGCAAAATCGATTGTCGTATCATGGCCATCATTCACCATATTGGGTGTAATGAGAACCCACTGTGGTAATGCGCCAGCACTGACATCCGCTGCGAAATCGTTGAAGTTACGAATGCGACGCGCGCGGGAAGTCTTGTTTGAGATGGCGTCATGGATGATGAGGGGGTTGTGTTTGCGGACATAGTAGCCGTAACTGCCAGAGCCGGTACTGAACTGATGGTGGTTGATGGATAAACGTGTGCGGGACGGTCAAGCACATACTTGTAGTTCTTGGAGGCGTGGTTAAGAAGGTAAGCATCCGTAGGCATGTTCTCCTGGTACGTGGCCATGAAACTTTCTTATTCTCAAGGAGATCAACGATGGTGGAAATGTTGGAAGGAACATGATAGATCTAGTATGGTGGCCCCGTCTCAACAAAGGCCGATGCTTGAATGTAATTGACATACATTGTCATCAGCCAGGCCATAGAAGTCACCCGAGATGGACGCGATATAATTAGGCTCCGAAGGACTAACAGGAGCCATTCAATGCAACAAAGAAAATACATGAGGGGATATGTCACGTACTGCGTCAAGGCGAGGTAAGAAGAGAGGAGGATACCCTCCTTAGCAAGGGTTCGGAAAATGGGAGTAGTGGCCGCGATGTTATAGTCAGCTGTTTAGGAGTAAATGCTAAGCCTTGAGAATGGTTCAAGGACACACTGTTTTCAAGCCAAATCTGAATAATGCGTCCGAAGGCTTTCCCTTTGACAAAATGCCCGTTTTTCAAAGTTCCATCTGATCCAGACGCAAATTGAATGGCGAGGAATAACTGGGAGACAGGGGTGATAACACACTATTTGGTCCAACGTAGTTGGGAGAGAAGCAAGTCGGGCATGGAGCTGGGGGTACCCAAGGGATGGCCGAGGATGCAATGACGGTGCTGGGTAGGGCTACAAGGAGTACCAGTGGAATGAGCATGGCCAACATTGCGAACCCGGTGGTGCAACAGTAGGTCAAGTAGGGGAAGCAAATCACTTTATAGGAGGTGTGAAGAAATGATCGGTGCCGTCAATGGAATCCTGAATCGCGGGCATGCAGGACGTGGAGCGGCACTAGACGCAATTTGAATTTAGAATCCAGCCGAAGTCAACCTGCTAATTCTAGTTCCATGTTTCCCACAGTAGATCAAGACGCTAAGTGCTAGCAAGATAAAAATTGTCCTCCTTCGCGGTCATGCGGTACCTAATCATCGCGAATGTTGGATGGACAGGTCAGGTCATAATGGCTCCCAGCGCTCGCAGCGTCAAGGCTGCGCGCCACGTTGTGGTGTTAAATAATGTTAACCGTCACCGCTTTACAACGCTTCTAGCTTTATTGTTCACATCATTCTTCCTTGCCACGGTTATTAGCCTTTGGGTGCTTCCACAGCATCTGCCATAAATATAGTACAGACTACCTAGGATACTACTTCCCTCTGTTCGATGCCCGAGTTGTCCCACCAAAACCGGCAAGCTGTGACAACAACCGCATGATTCAGACGTTACGCTCTTGGCGCAGCCTGAAATGTCCAGAATAAACTCAAAACACGGCACCGACATCCGGCACTGCCGTTCATGAGTACATATTATTATCCCCATTTCTGATGCATCCGTATGTAGCAGATTCGAATGGCAACGAGCGGTCACAGCATTATAATCCAGCGCTTCTGCACCGCAAAGTTCCCAGCGTCAACCGAAAGGCGCTTGTGAATCGATCCACTGGCGAGCTGTTCGAGCACGGTATGTCGAACAAGGGCATCTCACTTGCATTATTTTTGGGTGTCCTGGCTCTCAGAGCTTGCGCTTGCGCTGGTGAACACAGCAACGAACATTTTCATGCCAAGAGGTCCTTTCCGGGCGCGACACAAACTACCGCCTGGCCTAGCGCCCCTCTCGTCTGGGGAGACGTGAACTTCCTTCATACAACGGACTCGCACGGTCAGTCATCATCTGAATTTGCCCCACTCATTTTGATATCACTGATGGCTTGACGGTCATCAGGATGGCTCCTTGGTTCGTTCAATCACTTTCTGCCTCTAGCTTCAGTTTCTTATGTTCCCAAGGTCATACAAAGGCGTCTTACCCCGAGCCTAATTACTCAGGGGATTTCGGCGATTTCAAGTCCTTTGTAACACATATGAAGCAAGAAGCTCTTAAGCGTGGTGTAGATCTCCTTCTTGTAGATTCTGGTTTGTTTCTTGTGAGGATTTTAATCAATTCTATGACGGCTGATTTCATTTTAGGGGATATCCATGATGGTTCTGCGTTGTCAGACGGTGGTCCGCCAGGCTCGATAGATGGAACAGAGGTCTGATCGTGACAGGAACGCAAATTCCGATAATGATTGGCTAATTTTTGCGTCCCCAGACCAATAAGCTTATTGAGCAACTTCCTTACGATATCCTCGCAATTGGGAATCATGAACTTTATGTGTATAATGTTACGTTCGACATGTACAAGTATTTTGCGCCGAAACAGGATGGAAAATACCTCTCATCGAACGTCAACATTACAGTCAATGATGGTAACGGTAAGATCATCAGCACGCCAGTTGGAAGTAAGTGTTCATGAGCCTTCTGTCAACTCTCGAATGCTAATTACAAGGTTCGTGCTAGGTCGCTACCGGAAATTCAAGACACTCTTGTGAGCACATTCTGTAAGAGAAGAACACAGAAGCTCACCAAACTCATTCAGCGGACGTAAGGTTACTGCCTTGGCATACTGTTCAACTTCAACGCGAATGCAGTAAATACGACCGTGCAGACTGTTCAGAACATGGTGAAGGAGCCGTGGTTCGCCGCTGCCATTACGGAGGAGCCTGACTTCTTCCTGTTGGTTGGGTGCGTCCATATTCGGATGGAGGTCAGCACGGCAACATTGACACCATTATTCAATCAGGCACATGCCAATTGCTCGAGATAACTGGCCCGTCGTCTTTAATGCCATTCGCGCTGTTCACCCTTTGACACCGATTTTCATCTTTGGAGGCCACAGTCATATTCGAGATTGCAATCAGCTCGATCCACGATCCATGTCCCTCGAATCCGGGCGTTACATGGAGACGGTTGGTTGGATGTCAGCGCAGCTTCCTCCGAAGCACCTCATCACTAACACCACAACCCTGAATGTGACTCGACGATATCTCGATGCCAACAGAAACACCTACATGTATCACACGAAAAAGAAACAATTTGACACGGCCGGCGGCTTGATCTTGTCGGAAGAGATCGTCCATTTGGCTAAGAAGTACAACATTAGTTACCAGTTCGGAACTGCTCCGCAGGATTACTACCTCAGCCGCGCGGCTTATCCGTCCAACGCATCAGTGTTGACATTGCTTGTGAACGAGGTATAGCCCAAACAGCCCTTACGCACCTGGGTGCTCATTTGCTTTCCCAAAGGTCATGCCAGTCGGTCTAGCCATTGCCAATCCGGCTCGAGCTTCAGTCCCTAACATTGCCGTCACCAATGCCGGCTCACAACGCTTTGACATCTATTCAGGCCCATTCACCCGCAACGATGAATTCGTCGTTTCGCCCTTCAACAACGGGTTCCTTTACGTCACTGTTCCCTTCAGTGTCGGAAGAAGGGTTCTTGGCGTACTGAATAATCAAGGAGCACCGGGAAAACGTGGCAATAATTTAGAAACCGAGACAGAGGAAGAATATGCTCGAGGTTACGTTGAGGGACGATTTAATGCATGGATAAGGAACATGTGGGCAGCCGCTCCGGCCGATTTGAAGCGCGTCCAGAATGCGAATTTGACGTTGGGTTACATGACCAATGATGTAAGCTCGGTTGCTTTCATCGGGATTTCTTGGCCAAATACCTCACCCTTGACCCAACTCAGAGTTGCCCAGGCGTCGGCGATGACACCCTTCACTCGCCAATGCCGCACTATAGTTCTCCAGCTTATATTGGCTCTCCCACTCCTACCGGCCTTACCGACTCGGACCCTATGGATGTCATTTTCCCGGACTTCTTCGAAGCGCAAATTCTTCTTGTCATTAACAGCTTGCAAAACACAAAGAACTACACAGCAGCAGACATTTCTACGTATGGGAATGTCTACACGAATACTATTTATGGGATCTTTGCAGAGGCGAAGTGGAAGTAATTCGGTACAACGAATTCTGCGATCGTTCGGTTCTGCTGATTCAAGTAGGGTTAGCTATTGATAGTTAGCCATCGTACTTTATCTATGAATGTGGCGACGACCACTCTTGTAATTGTTGCCAGAAATACTTGTCAAATTGATTCCGGTCGGAAGGATCCGAGCCGCTCTTCCTATCCTTTTGAAGGTTGATCAACTCAAAGCTTGTCTCCTTTCACGGTCCTGCGAACACATATGGAAGAGGAAAACGTGAAGGTGGAGGATACTAGGGACGTCCGAAAGGATGATAGGGGATCACCTCGTGACAGTGAGTCGATTTGTAGTAATTTATTTTTGAGTCCCAAATTACTGAACTTCCGTGTTCCGAACTAGGGAGAGACCCCAGGAGAAACACTAATGATCACTATGAACCTGACGATCGTAGAGACGTAAGTTCTGCACTCCTCGTGTTTACCATGCCAAGCGCTTACTTTTTTTGTTGGCGCTTCACACGCTAAACAGCGGCGCTCCAAGAGAGACAGATCTCGCTCTCGCTCTAGGTCCCGTGGTCGCTATCGTTCATCCTCGCCTCGGTCTCGTCATCGGCGCCACAGTCGAAGCCGCTCTCGCTCCAGTCATCGCTCTCGTTCCCGCTCTCGCGACCGCTATCGCAGCCGGCGTGACCGCGACCGTTACCGTGGTCGTGACCGAGACCGTAATCGCGATTTAGGCCAAGACCGCGATCGCATTCCTCGCAGCCTTGGAGGCCCGGTGAATGCGCCCCACGAAGAAGCAGTCGAGTTCGCGAAGATTAGCAAGAGGGAAAATCGTGTTTATGTCGGAAATCTCAGTTACGACGTCAAGTATGGTGATTTGATTGAGTTTATGAGGGGAGGTGGGTGGCGTTACGTGGAAAATCTTTTGTCGCTGCGATGTTGTTATTCCTGGTGGTTGGGGAGCTTGAATGGAAGTATTGAGCTTATCAGAGGCGTATGGGCATGTTGTGGCTGAAAGGGCGGGCGGGCGGGCAGTCTTTTAGCGGGCGCACCAAGCTTCACACTAGGCCTCATGCTTGATCAAGTTCCCCAGACCCATTCCTCCATTTTTGTTCATATATCCATTTTGCTGGTCCTGGGCCGATGGAAGGGACGGAATGTTGATGAGTGGTTCTTTTGGGTTGTAGCTGGAGAAGTCCTGTTTGCCGAGGTCCTTGTTACCCCTTCAGGTGTCTCGAAGGGCTGCGGGTAAGCAGAAAAAAATTCTTCTCCTGCGTGGTCATGCCGTGATAACATGTATTTGTTTATAGGATTGTTGAGTTTTCCACTACAGAGGAAGTACAAAGAGCGATAAAGGAACTTGGGGAACAATTGCTTCTTGGCCGGCCTGTGTTTATTCGTGAGGTGTGTATAATCGATCATCCTTCTCATCACGAAACTTAGTTACGTGCGCGTAGGATCGTGAGAATGAGTCTAGGTTTGGTGCAACACCTGTTCCCGGCAAGATGGGAGCGGCGCTTGCTCACGGAGGTGCCCCATATGGTTCAAACGCTTTTGGTGGTCCACGCCCACTCCCCAACGTAGCCAACCCTGGGAATCAGCTTTATGTCGGTAATGTACGCATGGGCTCATCATTACTCCGCGCTTGAATGAGCGACTGAATTTTCATAACTAGCTTCCATACCAGGCGGGATGGCAAGATTTGAAAGACTTATTCCGCTCTGCGGGGAACATCGTCCGAGCTGACATCAATATTGGACCAGATGGCCGGGCAAAAGGTTCTGGGACCGTCATTTACGAAAGCGTGAAGGACGCACAAGCAGCCATTGGTGTGTATTACAGCTGAAGCCTCGGAGATGCATCTGAGTCTGGCCTTTGGATAGAAATGTATCATGGATATGAATGGTATGGTCGTGCTCTTGAAGTGCGCGAAGTAAGCAATCTCTTTCTGTGGCATTTCTTCATTTTGATGGCACACTGCTGCAGGACCGCTATGCTGGTTTGACAGGACCCAGTGTCTATCGAGGTCGTGGTTTCCCACCCCGTGGTTTAGGTCGTGGTTATATGGGCGGTCGTGGCTTTAGTAGGGGCGGTTTCTCCCGAGGTGGCATGGGTGGTGGGGTCGGACGACAGTTTAGCAACGACATCTACGCCGACTACAATGGCCCCAATGCGAGTAACTACAACCATGTGGGCATCCCGACAGGCCCCCATGGCTACAATGCGGCTCCCTACGGTGGTGGGTTCCCAGGTGGAGAGCCCAACAACCAGATCATGGTTCGAAACGTGAGTGTAGATTCAATTGGCAAATCCACGTAGATACTAATGTATTACGCCTCCAGTTACCGTGGTCTACTGCGAATGAAGACCTGGTCGAGCTTTTTGAGACTACTGGCGTTGTTGAGCAAGCTGAAATTTTATTTGACGGCACTAGGTCAAAGGGCTCTGGAGTGGTTCAGTTCGCTTCAGTGGAAGAAGCTGAGACGGCCATTGCCAAATTCTCTGGGTATCAATACGGCGGGAGATCCCTCGGTACGCGCGTCTCACTCATTCCATGGGCATGGGTTAACTAACGCCAACTGCCTTCAGATGTTCGTTTCAATGACCGAACTCACTTGTTCGCCCCCACCGCCGCCAGGGGTACTCATATGCAAGGATAAAATCTCCGCTCGCGTTCCCAAAAAGATCACTTTTCCCGTTGATTGCTTGTTACCCCTTTCACTTTGCTGTGTCTGCGACCCAAACCGCCATTTCTATTTGTGCAAAGCGACGGCTCACGTCAAATAATGTAAATTTTCACTTCTTGACGATACTCGCGCAGAGCGATCATGGACCGAGGGGACGGATGACATTATCATTAAATTCTGGAGTATAGTATGAGGGGAATTACGCGAACAAGGGGACACAGTAGTATGGAGCAACAAAGTTATGGCAAAAAAGCAGTCACAGCATTTAAGCAACAGGGCGAATAATTATCAAGACAAAATTAATCATGAATCCTAATTGCAGGAACATGCATCAACACAAATTAAAAGCGAGACACACCAAATTTCAACACATGTCAATGACGCAATGGTTTTTAGGATCCAGTGGCTGCTACAGCCCTTGCAGGATCGTTTCGATCGTGATTGGGCATCTATGCGAACGCAGAGAAACGTCAAAGGACAAGACAGCGCAGAAAATGCTAAAATGACGCACAACTCCGTTTTGCTTGTAGAAATGGGAATGCGTCGGTTGAGAGACGACATCGTCCAAGTACGAATTCCCGTCAGCATCAGGGGATGAAAGGGCTTCAAGTTCTAAGGCCGTCGATTAGTAACCAAAGATTTTCCCTCAATAGGAGGGGAGTTGCGCCTACCTGCTTGTAAATCCTCTTCGTCTATCTCATCTGGAACGGCATAGCTTCGCTTCGTTGACTCCTCCCTTGCACTCCCACGGACATCTTTCCTTCCCTCAGGAAAATGCTAAATATACCGATAGTCGAAATGTATGAATCAGTCTCTAATGGGGGACAAGCACTTGTCCCTGACGCACATCGACTTTGGTGACTTCCGCCTACACAAAAGGGTACGATACAAGGTTTGCTACAACTAAATTTCGAGCAAAAATGAAAAGCAACGCACCCTTTGCTGGCTTGCCTTTAGGTCCCCACTTGGGACATTATCGACGATAAGCGTGGCACTCTGCATATCGAAACCCCTTGACGTTATGAAGGATGAACGGTTCTTGTACCTATTCACAATCGAGTCAGTGATTATGAGTATGCGAGGAGAAGGGTTATATAGGAGGGTGAGTGATGTAGAAGTGTGAAAATGTTGATTTCACTCCGGCGGCGAATAGGAGGAACAGAGGCTGTACCACAAAATTTCCTTTCGTCTCCGCGCGTATCACCGACTGATGATCCGAGAGCTGTCGAGCGGCCGGCGACGTGTCAGAGGCGACGGGCGAGAGAAGGGCACAGGATGCACACAGTGACGGCAGGACAGCTGATGTCCTCAATATGGTAGAAGGAGTTAGGAGGGCTGAAAGGGCTGACCTTTGCCCGTTAGTATTCAAATGGTTCTTCAAAAAAAAAACAGCTAGGCCTCTGATTTGGCTTCACAGGCCCTCTGTTCGAAATAATTTGGATCGGGTGGTGTCCACAAGGAGGCAAGTCACCAATGGGAAAGGATTTGCTACGTAGGAAAGGGGATCATTGAATACCCCCCATTCGGGTTTGTCATAGAAGTCGATAAGCCGGTGTGTGGAAACATGGTGAAATGATGGGCTGGGTTACCCACGAGATAAGACTGGACTCAGTTTCCTTGCGGTCAGTGTTTGATGAAGTACTGTGGCAGCGGAGGGTGAAGCTCGTAGAGAGAAGTGGGGAGCAGGAGGAAAGTCCCCGTCGATTGTTGTCCTTTGATCCTATAAAGGCTCGTCTGTGAATGAAGTTTAAAACACGTGCGCAACAATTATGATTCAAATGGGTAGCGGAGTTGTCCGAATTTATTGTTAATTGTTATATTGTGTGTGTGTGCCAAACTCTTTCGATCTCCATGGAGTTCCCGCAAACACATCCAGAAAACACTTCAAAAATAGAGATTGTGAGTAGTTGGTTTCCTCTTTTGTCAGGTGCAAGCTGAGGGGTTTTCAGCTTCCCGGGGCACAGCCTGATCTGTCGGCAGCCACTTATGTCCTCCACCATGAAACACATACGCTTGGGAATGCCCTGCGGTGGATTTTGACAAAAAAGTGAGCTATTTTTAACGAATTAATTCTAGACTTCATTTGAGGCCTTTGTTTTAGTCCGAAAGTTGAGTTTTGCGGGTACAGGTTGGATGGGCTCTCGCGAGCTCATTGCACCATACTTACCATTTCCATCATTCATCCAGTGTGCCGCATCCCTCAGAGCCAAAAATACACCTACGCATACAGATGTATGGTGCGCCCTGGTTTCATTATGTCTATATTGAAGCCTTTCATGGAGTTCTCAACCTACTCAGATAACCTTTCATCACTCGACGCCCTTATAGAGGCTCTGGACAATCTCGATAAACTTTGCGAAGCCATAGGCGAGGCATATGAACAAAGCCTGGCTTCAAACGATTACGAAAAATTTAAGGAGAGATTATAAGAGTGACACCCTAGAGTAAGCCACTCTGACTATGACAACGCAGGCGACCCCTTATCTTTTCATTGAGGTTTCCAATAGCGTCCGTTATTCTGGGCATCCGCCGTGCCCCTTGCTAGGTCCAGCCCTCTTCTGTACGCAATATTCATCGCATGACGCCTCTTCACTGATCACCCGCGACGCTCATGCACTTGTTTCTTTAGTTCCCCATTCATACTTCTCGATCGGTACGTCGGTTTTATCTTTTCTTTTTATTCGCGTCCGCCGGCCTCTGCCTTCTTTCTTTTATGCGCGCCCGCTGAGCGTTTCGGCCTCCGTGCCTTCTCATCTGCACCTGTAGTACGCTCCGGCTTCTCAGTCACTACCTCTTGCGTGCGCTGCACGCTTTCGATCCACAGCTTCTCTCTCTCTCTTGCGTCCGCGCACGCTGGAGTTTATTTCTTTGTTCTATGACTCTATCGTATATTTTTGAACCAATTTTCTTATCAGTTTGGTTATAGGAAATTTGGTTGGGTTACAAATATTCGGGATGAAGGCGGTTTAGCCTTGGTTATCCTTCGCGAGTTGGAACCCGGAGGTTTCCTTGTGTTTGCCTCTTTACTCTTAGCTGTTTTCATCGTTATTCTCCACCTGCCCCATCGCCTCCTTTTTGTATTTACCGGCTCGCTTCAAATCAAGAGGCTTCGACATCCTGTCGGGGCCGTCGCCACTACCCTTCGCGCCTTCTCACACACAAGGTCTGCAATGTAATACGAACACTGCATGCCTAATCTCTATAGCCAACCACGTAACCGTCCTCCATCAGGTCCGGAAGGATCTCAGAGGCTACGGCGGAACTTTCATAATGTCTAAACTTCCCCCGTCGGAACCGAAACCGAACAATCAAACCCACAAGAACGAAGTCGGCTTCACCACTGCCTCCGTGCTCGCAACCACGCTCAAACTTTTCCCGACCCTCTCAAACACCTTGATTCCCCCCCCATTTACACCGCCGGCAATGATATACCTGCCATCATTACCCCCAATACTCATCCCACGGAGATGATGTAGACCAGTTGCCACAGAATTAACGAGTTTGAACTGTGACTCCCCATCAAACTCATACAACAATGTGTGCTGATGCAGTGTGAATATCGCGATGGAATCGCCTCCTGGCGGCCCTTCATTCCGATTCGATACATACAGGAGTGGGATAGGATGCAGTGGCGTGGAATCACTGATCAAGATTTCGGCTGCCGACATTCCGGGAGTTGAATGAATAGGTTAGAGGCAGCAAGTCGTATGTGGTGGATAGAAAAAGGCAACTTGCACCTACCAAGGAGGTTTTCTGGCTTCGCACCCTGCGGAAGACTTGAGAGTGACCCGAGCGGGATGGACTTTCCAGGGCGCTCAGTGAAAATGTGTGATGCAACCTCATTGGTGAGTTCAAGAGCTGTGTAAATAATGTTGTCTTCGTTTTTAATGCCATCAGTGATTGACGCGAGTATTTGAGATCAAATCACGCAGGCGGTTTGCATTCAACGTACCATGTATCACTGCGTGCCTGGGACCGCTGCCCGGTACAAAATCGATAGAGCCGGCAACGCTCCATTTGCCTCCGTCGCCCTCAGTCAGTCGCCAGATCTTGTCAGCGCCCAAATCAGGAACTAGGATTTCCTTTTGTGTCCCATGACGAAGGATAACTTGATGAGGGTGTGAAGATTCTTGACGACTCTTGTTAGGGCCTTTCCCTTCGAATGTGATAGGGTCCTGGCGTCGCTGCTGCAGGTATGGGGAGGTAGCAGAGAGCGGCACCTCTAGGATAGAGCTTCCCATGTACTAATCCCAGCGTGTCGTGATCTTAAGTTATCGATCGTGGAGGGAATCTTACGTTGGCAACCACGACCGCATCCTCAGACACCCCTAAATTGGCAGGAAGAGCTCCGCCCGATGAACATTCCTCGAGGAAAGTTAATCGCCCATCCTTAGCGAGTCTGAACAGTTGGATTTTCCCATCCTCCACTTCGTTTGTAGCAAAAATAAGTGACTTGTCGGTAGGATGTTGTGCTATCCATGATGGACTTTGTCCTGCCTGGACGGTTGAAAGCACTTGAAGGGTCTTGCGATCTGGATCAAACGCCAGGGTAGTTATGCGGTCGGTGTACGATCCTACCAGGATCTTATACGACATCAGAAAGGTGATAAGAAGGATGGGCGAATAATCGAGGTTGGGACATGAGCAATATATATATGATATGATGTCCTGCATGGGTGCATGGAAATCGGAACTTCACCGGAACTCACTCGATGCCGAGGCGTGTCAGATAGCGATTGATCGTGGGGAAATGTTCGCCTTGCCCGAGTTTCGTTCTCGATCTCGCATGCGGGCTATCTTGAGGGCGATATATCACACTGGCTCAATTTTTAGGTGCTTGGCGTATAACACAAAGTAATGGATTTCTCCGCTGTTATGTATGTATTAAAATGAACACAATGTCCCACTCTTTCATGTCAGAGGTGACAAGGAACTGAACAGGGATCGGTGTGAAGTTGGATTGTGTCCCAAAGATCTTCTGTTGAATGTCGCGGACTATATCAAGGCTGTGAATGACTGGCGCGAAACATCGGCATCACACTCACGATGCTGCTCTGACACTGAGGGTGTATAGAACGCCCGGAGATGGATAGGATTCAGATAGCTATTAAAATCCTGATCTGAGCCGAAGGCATTGTCTGCAAAAGGGTTTAGCCATATCAAGACTGAAATGATATCATTTCTCACCTAGTGTCCCTCGAACGGCAACCAACGCGCAGGTATGATCATCTCCAGATGGGGAAACCTCAAAATAGAGCTCACTTCCCCCTTCCTGGAGAGACCTGGATATAAGTTCTCTTCTCCGTCCCTCTCCACATCCTGAAGGGGGATTAGATGTGTAGCCTCCCTAATTAAATACTCACTCTCAGGCAACGTATCCCATGTAGCTCCGTCCGATCCTGTCTCCCTGTTGCAATGATACAAAACTTGAGCCTCGACCGTAGCTGACCGCGGTAACTCCTTGACCCCAATGATAACGGCTGTGAGTTTTATTCCTGACTGCGTCATGTATTAGCCGATCAGAGCGAAATGAGGACCTCGCCCGTGAAAGCGCACGTTTGAGTGCTTGTTCCAAGCAGCCGCGACTATTTGCACATCTTGAGCTGCACACTCTCTAGCTTCGAGCCAGAAGATGGCACTTTGAGCAATCTCCTTCCCTGCTCCTTTCTGATCGATCATCTCGGACATGCAACGAGCAATTCTCCGAACATGCTGCAAAGAAAGGGCGACTTCAAGAGGCAAAGATTTCGGCGAAGGCATCGTCATAGAGCTGGGTATCAGCCCAATCTGACCAGAAATAAACAATCTCTGGCCAATCTTCAACAGTATTTAGTGATAAGGCTGTGATACAATTGCCAGGTGCGAACTTACCGATACACATTGAGAATATGGCCCAATGTTTGCTGGTGCCCAGTAGCTCATGCTTTGAACATGAAGGGCTCTGCGGTCACCAGGCTGAAGTCCACTGCATGCTATGACGTCCAATCGAACGCGTGCTGGCGAGGGAAGATTGATTGCCACGCAAGCGCGAGTGGGCGGACTGGTGCCAAATAATTGGTACATTGCCATGTTGATGTATGGAAAGTGTTCCATGGTACCCAGGTAGACGTTGACATGAGATATGTGGGAAAGGTTCAAGGAGTGCCGGCTAAGCATGTCTTAAGACCCCATCGGGGAATAATTGGTAAGCAGATGCCACGGAGGAAACGTTGTGATGTACCTGAAACGAGATCCCAACATTGTGCACACTCCTCTTCTATAGACAGCAACTCTGTCGTGCTTCCTTGTACATTTGATAGGGAAACCCACTTGCGACTGTCCGAGAAGGCGCTGTTCATCGCGCATGTTGGGAAATGAGGAGACGGGAGAGGAGGTGATTGGAGCTTCAATGGAGTAAGAATGGCGGTCTGTGAGAGATTCTCCGCTGAAACCTTAACGGCCACGCCCAGTTCGTCGAGCATAGGAGGGATTCCCACAACAAAACTTGTAGAATGCGAATCGTTTTCAATCAGGTCAGCACCCAGTATCCTTAGATATGCGACGGGGGCAATGTCACTAGTTGAGTGCATCACCGTTTCGACTTGTCGGCTGAGGCAGGATCAGTAGCGGAAAATCAAATCCAGAAGACTGGCGTATCAAATCTCACAGGCTGATTCGGCGGTGAAATATGGGACACTCCAAAGTGAGTGTCTCGTATTCCCCACCCTCCCCGCAAATATGAGATCCATACAGCATGCACTTTTCCCCCAAGAAGCTATATTAAAAACAAAAACGTACCACTCTTGCAAAGACAAACTCACAAGTCTTTCGAGTTCAGGTTGCATTTGCGCCAAGGTTCGTCCGAGATGCTTGGGATACAGACCAAGACCAGCTACCTTAATAATAACGGCCTCTAGACCAGCCTCGATCATCTCTGAAAGAAGCTCCCTTTGGTTTCGTTGCCATAGATAGCTAAGCGAAGTAAGGCCCAGCCGACGGCAACTTTGTGGGTTCATTCTTTAGTGTTCGAGTTGGGGGGAACAGATGTATGCACCTACACATGTTCCACACGAATACGCTGATAATTTGACAAAATCGCACCAACAGATACGCCCTCTATTTCAGGATGATTATCCTGAAGACGGTTGTTGGCCATTGCTTTCTGTATCTGGCAGCGAAGTCACCTTCACGATTTTCAATAACTCAAACATATCCTCTGTCTCATCCCCTTCCACACCAGTATGGCTCGCACTGCTCGAAGGCGCTACTTGCGATGGGATTAACCGAGAACCATACTCTGATCCTTGTTCAAGAGCGAATCCATTTATGACGTGACGATAAAGCGGGACCGCAAGTGCTTTTGCAACGTATTCTATGGCATCTTGTCCAACCGTCTGATACATGAAGGAGTCAAGCTCCTCTACACAGATCTGCTTGAACGAAATAGTCATGTTGCCAGATCGATCCGAGCCAACCTTTGCCAATATTTGGCCGAAGTGATGCAGCTGCAATGACAGCATGGCCATTCCTTACGCAGTGCATTAGGTTGTAGCAGCTATCCTTCCCCCCAGAAAGAAGCGCTACGAGCTTCATGTTGCATAGGGACTCAAAGTGGACTTGTAGGCGCCGCTCTATTCAGTTAGTTTTTCTTAAATCGGCTAAGGCCGATATGTCAATGAACTCACGGAGTGGCTACTAGGGAAGTCACTGAACCAAGACTTACACGAGGAGTGTGTAAATACAGGACTTAACTATCTACGAAGATTGGGGTTTATATACGGATCAAAGGTGGCTCATATAAGCTGAACGCTTACATTTGCCCTCCTGCGATGTTGACGAAGGCTCGCATCTACAAGCCAGTTAGCCATCTGTGCACTCCGTTTGTGTAGCCATAGAGGAAAACGGAGCGAACACGTCCGCTCAAACGAGCAAAGTAGCAGACATTGTTGACTTTATTTCGTTGTTTTCTCTATCTTCGGAAATTCCCGCTACTCTGTAGCGGGTCCTGCGAAATGCGTTTGATAACAAGGTCCTCTATTATTGCCAATTCTGCATAATCCGGGTTCGTAATTATACCGGCCCACTCTCAACTCGCTTCCTCTGCCTTCCCCCTCTTGCCTTTGCTTGTTCTCTAATGCTTTCCGGATCACCGCTAGCTTTCAGTTCCTTGACCGACGTCACAGGTGTTTCTTCATCCATTTTGCATATCCTTAGCTCCCTAGTCTGCAAGCTAGGCTTTTACCATCTGCCGAATTGGCTTCTCACCAGTTGATTCCCATTGCTGAACACCATGACATTTCTTTATATGTTTGCGCTCTGTCGCATAATCATGCACATGTTCTGTTTGGTGATTGTTACGAAATTCGCATGGCCGCTACCACCTTCCCCGTGTGTGTCCATCTTTCTCCGATTTACTGCATATACTTACCTTTTTGCTCTCTTCTGTATGCCCTTTCGAATATCAAAAATGGTTCTGCCATGCTCTACGCGTTTTGGGCTCTCCGAACCACGATGACGTCCTCTTTCGATTTTAACAATTCTCCTGCTATTACCCTGATCCACAGAACATCATTGGAGTCCATGTCTTCCTCTGACCTCTGCACCCTCTGTTTTTTTTTTCCACCGCATTCATCACAGACGTCGTGATGTAGGCCCTAAATTCCTACGCCGCGTGTTGTCACATTTTAACATTCCCTTCAATCCAAATACCATTCTGATCTCATTACTACAAACCTCTTTTTCTCTACTGCTCCTCATTCTGACCATCTTTACCAGCAATAGCGCGCACAGTGTGCCGCCCGTTGGCCAGCCCAAACCCTTGACAGCAGTAACAAAACAAATGATAAAGGACTTTTACGCGTTATTATCCTCTTCGTCCCTCGCAACAAGAGGGCTCAATGTTCATCTTAGGGGGCTGTCAGTGGTTCGGACAATATCGTTCATCTCACTCCGTGATCGATTGCCTGTCATGTGCTGTGGTTCATTGTGTGTCCCTCCCTATCTTCATGCATAGTGGAATCGTTGAACAAGCAAGGGAAGAAGAGTGGCGGGTACTACCGCGTCAGACGGCGTGCTAACTAGCTCGTAAATGCGAGTCTTGGTTAACATGCAGGCGTTCAGCTTATATAAGCCACCTCTGACCCATATACAAACCCCAATCTTCGTAGATATGCAGTTAAGTAGAGATCGTGTATTTACACACTCCACTTTTTGTGTAAATCGAGCTTACTTAGTTCAGTGACTTCTCTAGCCACTTGTGAGCTCATTGATCATCTAACTTCACTCTTCGGCCTTCGCATGGGATTCCGCTTTCCGCCGTTCTTTACGAATACTCTCTAAATTCTAGCGCGTCGCTTAACATCGACGAAGACACCAGCCTCAATGCCTAGGGAAGTCTCCACGCAAATTCGATTGCTGCGGCCCGAGCTCTGTCCCACTTTACTGGATCCATCGAAGCATTGGGCTCTTTCCGTCGCGGCTGCTTGATAACCTTCCTCTGAAGTTAATAATTCGGAGGGAGTGGCATTAAATTTTAAGTTTATTAAGTCTGCAACTTTGTCACTAACCTTCCTCGACGTCTTCACGAAGAATTTCTGGCCCCTCACTTGATCTCCTAATTTGATCTTGATTAAACCAGGCTCTTGTATGATGTCAATCCCCTCAACCGTGTCACCATTGTCTTTGGCTACTTCAATGTCATATCTGTCGTGGTACATAGTCTTGTTATCGACGACAATGTGGAGCTCCTCCGCGCTTGCTCCAATAAAACCGGCCCTGTAAGAGCGAGAAGAGTGTTCATATTTCTCGTAACGCAGAGTCGCTAGGAAGACGAGTGAGTGGGGAATATAAGGAACGAATCCATCCGAATGGAAAAACTTCGCGATGTTGACTACGCATTGTGGAATTTCTCCCACAATTCGACTGGCGATAGCCGCTGGAATACTTCCGTTTGGATTCACTGAGAATATAGTATCTTCCGTCACCCGCAACAGGGCTACGTATCTTCCCGGACGCACCTTTGACCAAGTAGGTTACATCCGTATCAGTTTCTCCGGATGGTCGAAATACAAAGCCTGCTACCTTCAGGTTTGCTCGAACTTTCCCAGAGGTCTCAGGAGTACGGGCGTCATTCGGAACAGATGTTTGTACAGCTTCTATTGTACCGTCATCGTGGAATATTGCATCGTGCACGCCGACGATGTCGCGTTGGGATACAAGGACACTGGCAGCACCTCTTTTGGCAAGTCAGCTCTTGCGGACAAATCTTGTTCCCATGAGGAAAGATAGCTCGCCTTTCAATCGAATAAAATTTGTAGGACCGACGACCATACCGGGCCAGGGCGTGCCGTTCCAGGAAACGTGCTATCAGCGGCGACAAGTTGGTGTCGAATCAAATCCATCAACGTTGCAGGGCCATGACCAGCACGCACGGGGAGTGGCCCCGAGATAAAGAAGTGACTTACGATCCCATGCGCGTCTTGCACCTTCTTGGAGCGCAATTTGGCAGAGCGCCTCTGGTTTCGCTCCCCGAATGATACCGCGCCCTCTAACAAGAGGGATCTGTGATGGATCGTCTGGAACACGTTTCTTCTCCATGACAATCCCATCCTTGTCACCTGCGGTCAAGTTTCATAGCCTTGGATCGGAACAGCAACGTCCGGGCGCACCGATAAATTTCCAACCATCGGCAGAGACCGATTCAGTGCGAAGGTACTCATAGGCGCGATTCAAGTAATCTCTATACGGGTTCTCAGAGTACCCGTTGGGCACTGGGTCTTCTGGTATATTTATATTCCCCATTTTGCTTGTCTCCTGTCCAGCGAACACATCAGCGGGCTGTGTCTCGTTTTGAGGGGTCTTGTGTGGTCGCGTCATATATGAATGATGGGGGTATAAATAGTTTGGGGTTGGTTGGTTGATGTGCCTTTTATTTATTTTTTGGGGGGGGAACCTTCGCGGGCGGTTGCCGGTGGGATGGAGTGCGGAAGCAGCGCGGAGCTTGCTTTCCAGGAAGGGGAAATGCGTTAGCGCACACGTGAATTTATCGCTCCTTGTCGGAAAACACGGAATTTCGTTTTAACGCGTTAAGAGCTCTCAACGCGTTTCAACGCCTTATTGATCCGTTCCAACGCTTTATTAATTTGTTCCAACACTTTGCTAGTCCGTTCCAACGCTCAATGCAAAAATCAAATTGTAAATACTCAGCCCCGCTGTAAACATCCCTGTTCACAAACGCATGGACGCACTTCCCCTTCACTGCCAACCACGGCTGCAGCAACTGTACACTCACATTTCCATACCCTGTACTTCCAAGCCACATGGGAGTCCCCCATACTCAGGCAAACACACGTTCCATGATCCATTGCCACAAATTACCTTCACTTGCTTCACATCGATGACGTCTACCTACTTGACGGTCAAGCCACTCTCACAGCGAACGACCACTTCAGCAAGTGACAAATCCCCAACAACCCCACCGTTCTCTTCCTGTGTCATTTTAACCAGTGGGGTTCCATATGGGAGGCTGGGCGCTGAGTCGTAACATGTCATTCAGGGACAGCATGGACAACGATTCCGACCACACACAGAGTGCACCCCCCATCAACTGTCAGTGTCCAGCATAGGAATCTTCCTTTATCGCTCCATGTTCCACCACCCTCAATGTCCACCGCACATTCTTATTTAAGCCACTTCATTCACTGAGTTCTGATTTGTGTTTGCACTCATGTTCTCCTCAATACCACTGCTAAAATGAACAACAATCACGTTCAACTTCGTTCGAATTCTAACTCCACATAGCACCACCATTGAGCACAATGAGTTAGACCTCAATCCCACAGCGGGTGTACACATATTGAGAATACTAAGTAACTTAGCCCATATACACTCAAAAGGCCTATGATTGATACAACTTTATGTCAACATATCAGCGCGGAGCTGAGAGTGCATGGTAGTGTAGCGGTTATGAATGTACTTACTATAATGATCACAGTGTTCCTCGGTTCAATTCCCACCTGTACCAACCATTTAATGATATTTAGTTCTGGTCCTATTCCGCAATGTGAGTCACCAAAATCGAGGATAATGTGTGGGGATGTAATGAAGTGAAGGTATGCTTCAATCCTGGCTTGCAAGGGGTTGTCTCTTTTTGTTGACCCTACCTTGTTGCCGTTGCAACGCGTTGAAACGGAGGCAAAGCGTTACAACGCCTCGAAGCGTTGGAACGATCGAGTTCAGTGTTGAGAGCGTTAGAACGGCACGTGCCGTTGAAAGGCGTTACAACGCCTTGTAACGGGTTACAACGCTTCCGCAGTGTTTTCCGACACTCTCATGACCTTGGGCTGCTGCTGAGACAGTTCTCAGGGAAACTCGCTTTGTTCAAGAGGGCACCACTCCAGGCGCTAAGGACGAGACCTGCTTTTTAGAGGGTGAAGTTCAGGACCCAAACAAAGCTGGATCACCTTGGGTCCTTATGAGTTGTCCCCGTCTCAGCAGCATTACTCGGGGGAGGAATTAGGTCTGATAACTGTATGTATTCCTCAATACGCACACGTACAATTTTTATCCCAAGGACGATGATGTTGAGTTCAAGACCTCTAAGGATTGTCGGTTCGTACGACGTTGCACAGCGAGAGCTTATCCCTGAATGGTGGTTGGTTCATCAACTTTGAAGATGGTCCCGTATATGCACGAGTTTCCTTTCTACCTCCAGCTATAAGTATGTACATCCTATATCATGACTACCCGGGGGATTGTAGCTACTTGTCGACATGTCATACGCCCTAGCTTTGCTGCCTGCCGAGACGGGTGGATTGGCTTGGCATCGGAACAATCCATGGCCCCAGCCTGGATTGCTGGATATGTTAGTGTAATTCGGGGCGAATGTTGGCACGGCGCCTTTTTCACATCTGGACGGCGGAAGAGCGTGTCTAAGCAGGCTTTCTGTACCGTTTAAGATCTATTCCCGATTCTCCTGTGCTTGGACTGAGTACAAAGCAATGCTGCGGGGTCCAGCATGCACGACACCTCATGACCCTGACGCCAAATCGCACTACTGAGCTAGTAGGGAGCCCGGAGATTAGCTATCTTGACGTTCAAGTACGATGCGAGGCAAAAGTTCGTGGTTGTCCACCTCGTAGAAGTGTTTGAGATGCTGGTCCTCGGTCTGTAACGGCAGGAAAAGACAGATATGGACCTTCAGCAGCAAAGCCACCCTTAGATCGGAAAGTGTGGCAAGACCGTACCCCTACTCGGAAAGTCTGTGTACAGCGAATGTGGCGAGACAGACTCCCTTGCGTTCGCAGGTCTTAAATTTGGGTGGAGTGTTGCCGTGCGTAGGTCAGGTCATATTGACGTGGCGTGAATGGTTGCTGTGGAATGACGAATGTCCAAAGGATTTCAAACTTTGGGGATTCATGGCATCAATGTCAATTCACCTAGCGAATATCGGGATTCAGGCAATTCATTTCTGCAGCTAGAAGGCTTGCATGCGATCCTGTCAAATTGCAGAGGCAAGGGAATAAAAGATAGCATCTTCGATAGGTTTCCTCCCCTCACCCATATCGACCTAGGTGCGTTTTGACAAGTGAAGTGACGGACTATGCCGATGGAACTCGGGAAGGACATCATGGGCTGTAAGACGGTCGATCTGTGCGATCGACACATACATCCCAATGTGCCTTTTGTTTACATTCCGAACTCGAACATTGATTTGATTTACTAATTACACGCTTGCCTCCCGTCTAACGAAGCTGTGTGAGTGAGTAACTGAGGAATTTTCCTCATGCAGTATTCTCGGGCTGCTGCGTTCCGCTACGATGCATATGCCCAAGTGCATGAACTATCACGAAAGGAGATGCAGAAACAAAGAGGCTCATAGCTCGTACTTAGAATAACACGCGCCCTGTAGGAATCCAATGTTCCCGCGACGGTGAGTGACCACCTTGGAAGAAAACTATTTTCCGGAAAAAGGCACCTGCTGATCATAGGCCGTTCGTGATATATGCAACCCACTATGTTCATCTCCTTACCCGCGGGGACCTTCCTATGTATCATTCTTGAAAAGAAGAACAAATTTTGAGCGTGCTGACGGAGAAATCTACAACCACGAGATCTACGCGAAGATACTATTTTTCAACCACAGCTAACCTTTCTGACGCAACCAATTAACTTGGAGCCCTTACCGGACTTAGGTCTCTCTGGACCATGCACCTCTCCCCCCTGTTTTAGGTAAAATGCTCGGACTCATCACGCTCGGGACAAGCAACAGAATTTGGATCAGAGAATATGTGACACCCGAACATTTCCGCCAATGATCGGTGGCTTTCGAGTAATTTGGGTGATGAGCCGTTGCGCAATTCCCCTTGCCGAAGCCAGAAGCCGGGGCACATCTCAGGTTAAAGTCAAGGTCCGCAAAAATGCGCCAACTGGCATGTTACAGGGGGCCTCCTTCAGCCCAATGTCAGGAACCTCAGGTTACATTTGAGCTGCCGGGCGGACGAACATTACAGCCAGCAATGACGTCGTGACTTCGCTTGAACAAAGTCCAGGCTACGTAATCCCTGCGATACCAGGAAGCTTTCTGTCTGCACCAGTCATGTGCCAATGAACTAATAAGTACGCGGGATTAGCAGGAGAGGAGACCTACATGATAACCAAAGTACTGATATTCATGCATCCCGAAACCTCATGCGAGTTAATGTCGGACGCGAAACAGCCCGAGAAGCGAATATTGATCTCGGGTATAATCAGTGAGTGGGGGTAAAGCAAAGGTCCCCCTTCTCTAGTCCTACAATCACCATTGCAGTACGCCCTCATCGTCGGAACGATTCACGAACACCCAGGCTAGGACTGCGCAAACTCAAAGATGTATTAAATAGATCATTACTTCATTGCCATATACAGACACAGTCCGAATCAACGCTCACACTCCAACAACGACGCTCCGAGATCGGAAGCACCTTGGTGCAAGAAGGACAAATTGACTGGAGGGACGCTGGTATTGAGCTTGATGGGTAAGGAGATTGTCTCTCGATATATTGGCTACGCTGCCGGAATGGATGAATTTCCACTTCACAGTCAGCGCCAGACTTGCGCTCATAAGTTCCCCCTTGTGGGAAGGTGGGAACCTATTGTGCCAAAGGGGTTTGGTTGTCGACCGCGAACAGTCGGAACGTGCACTTCATCCTAGCCGGTGCAATCCACTGTTATCGGGGAGATCCACGCAATGATACTAGATAAACTCACAGAGATCTGACGAGTACATGGTGTGTACTCAAGCATACGAGACATTTGGAGATGTCTATTGGTTGGGGGGAGCTGGCGAAGGAATGGGAACTGAGGGAGGGGGAGGGGTGGTGGCAGTGGTATAGGTGGCGGCGGTAGTGGGATGGGGAAAGGCTGAGGTTTTATCCACAGCGCACCAAGATTTGGCCCCCGCTGATCGGGGTGAGGGGGGGGAAGCACGGCATAGAGCAGGTGGGCGGGTAGGATTGGAAAGGGGCCGCAGATGTCGTTGGGGAACCAGTACTACATCCCAGCGGCTGATGGTGCTTCTCGATCGCATCCCTGACTGCCTCCCTGGAATGGAGGCCCATGGGATGTCGTTCGCGGGTGACCATGAAGCGCCGGTCCCTCCCCCTCCAAACTGCCTTGCTTCCCGCCTCAAGTTCCTGGATCTGGTTGGACAATGAGAAATTTTAGTGTGGTTTTCAAATTTTCCAAGTCAAATACGGAAGCATCACTCACCATAGCACGCACATTGAAGCGCCAGAAAAGAGGATACGGCCCATAGCTCCGTATCAACTTGTCCATGATCTCAGGACTTAGTTCAATACAGAGCTTTATAAGCCCTTTCTGCCTCCTTTTCTCGCCAGGTTTCAACTGCTCTATGGGACCCATTTGGGCTTGAGTATCGTGGAAGATTCCATGGGGCGTAGCTGCAGCTCGAGAGCAGCCAAGAACGCCTTCTCAGTCACTCGATTGCCCACTAGCTTTCCTCCCTGGCGTGTTTCGTGGGTATCGGATGGAAAGAGCCGTCAGAAAAAAATGCGGAACCAATGTTCGACGCTGGAAGCGTAAACAACAGGTCGGCATTTTCCTTAGAATCCACCCTCCTCCGTCTGCAATTTCGACTGCCATGTTACGTTTCGCACTAGTGTAACGGCACAGTGTTATTTGGACCCTAGCTGCCTGAGCAAATTCTGTCTGAAGTCAATCTTGCAGCTCAACGTGTTTATGCTCTGAACTTCGAATCTTGGCCGAGACGACTGGGTCTGTTCATCCCACGAACGCTGACTCACCGATTTGAAGCAAAACAGCCAGTGACGCAAGTGGTGCCACATACTCTGCAGTCTGAACACTTGGGGATATATTTAGATCAGTTCTGGCGGCCGATCGAGTAGCGTTTATGAGAGCGAACATCTCCTTTTGTCCTTGCAGATTGTCTATTTCGCCACAGACCCCTGGATTTTTACTGCTGCCACAGGGTCCCCCTTTTTTCCTTTCCTCCCCTTGCGAGCTCGAATCCGATCAAAACTCGATGGGACTGCACATAACCTCACTCTAGCCTTGGACGCGCGCGGGCTCCTTGGGACGAGTCTATGGCTGTTACGTTCCAGTGCTTTGGAACCCGAGTGAGATATTGGGAACTTCCTGCGTTTCCCCCAGATCCCTCTCTTGTGTTAAGCAGTATTGAACGTACTACTGTGATCCATTATAGTCGGACTCCTCACCTGGTACATCTATGCCGGCCGTGCGCAGAAAATTGCCGCCGTTTCTCGCAGCGCTCACCAAAGTCTTGCACGCTTAGACCCGCACCTCGGCATGCATGCTGACTCCCGCGATTTTCGGGGCTAGGTGAAGGTGGAATAGGCGAGCAGGCGTATTGCGCTGTCACCCTTTACTCGGGGGTCTAGGTTCATTTTTATGGAAGTGAAAACACTCTGGAAATGGACATAGACTAGGTCTATGCACTGCGATCATGCGCTACTACTTTATCATCCATTAGTACACGTCATGATGAAGATCATCGCTATGACCTACGACGGCCAGACGTATACTGTGCTCTTCGCGCCCAGCCTCACCTTTTTAGCCACTCTTCGCTCATACTTAGCAGTAGTAGCCTTGCTGCGTTTTTGAAAGGAGTAAATATATATACAAGTACTGGTGCCTCAATTGTATTCCTTTTTTCTTTTCTTTTTGCGTGGTCTTCCAGCACTCATGGCCTATCGTATACATAGGCCTTTTCTTTTTCTTACGATTAAGATTCCAAAAAGGGGACAGCCGGTTGGAGATATCCTAAATCGGGAAGTCAAACGATCGAGAATGACACTGCCACCAGCATTCGAAGGGGCGCTCACACGGCAGCGTCGTTTCTCGCCGTTTGAGTCTTACAGTAAGGGATGTAGCACAGAGGAGTGATTTACTCTGTTGTAAAACAAATAACTTTATTGTCTACGTACATGCTGTTATAATCACGGCATCGCAGCCCGACATCCTAAGCACGCCGATCTGAGCACGATATCAGTGTCATCAGATGTCGCGCTCTCAGCTCACACAGTGTACTTACATACATCTCTGAGTGGCACAGAGGGACAATGCGCTAACAACAATGGAACCTTAGCTTTGTCTCAATGGTGGCAACATATAGCCAACCATCGGCACAACGTCGGGCATCGGAATGCCATATCAACACATACATGGGCCATTCACCATAGGACCCTGAATATACCTTTACACGTGTTCCCTTGCGCTTTGATCCCCGACTCTCAGTCGATTGACGTGCACATTCATGATAACGAAGGGAGAACGACGGTGCCATGTTTAAATGCATTCTCACAGGGATGTGAGGTGTTCTACTTTAGTAGTGGCTGGGATCGATCCTGCCAGTGGGGCGTCAAACAAGGCTCAAAAAATATGAACAAATTGATATTGAAATAAGACTGTGTAATAAGTATGGAGTACAGGTTGACGCATCGATCGACATGCGCATTTATGATAGCAAAGGGGGTTAGTTTTGACTGAAGGCTCGTTTTTGGGGACACATTTTGAATGGTTCTCACGGGATATATGAGTAGTCAAACGAGTCAATATTCAGTGATCTTTTCTGATGCGTATGTCTTTTGTACATCGGTGAGGAATGGTGCGGGCCGGCCAGAATAAGACTGCCATTGTTCGGATCAATTTCGATGTCAATCACCCGCTAGCCCAACCTTAGGACCAGTGCCTTAAATACTTGAACCGTTCTCCTGAGGCGGACGCGGCGCCAGTACCAGGTAGCGAACTAGCCCCCGAACTCCCAGGAAAATTCCCAGGCCTGTAGCTCATTGTGTTGTCTTGGCCTTATAATTGACGATACAGATTCTAACGCGATGTCGAGCAGGTTGGTGGTGATCCACGGTCGGGAGTGGAGCCAGCTGCTGGCTTACAATATCATTGGATACACGCATGAAGAAATGTCGATCTGTTGGAGTATTACTCCACCCATTTAAAAATTGGCCTGTGTGAAAGTCTGTTTGGCGAGACAATCATTTTAAAGCGTGCGTCTGTGCATATGTCGCACTACATGCATGAGGGGAGCGGTGAAAGCCAAGTGTGCGTTTGTGGCAGTGTTGTGGGCACGATGGGGAATTCTCGAGATGTGTGTTCAGTCTACGGAGGATCACCCTGCCCCAACATTACATAAGTTTGAATCACATGCCAAGTAACACGTGATTGTATTCTGAGCTCTTCGATCCGCTTCAAATCCCCACTGACGACGCGCCCACCGACCCTCCTTCATCCCTCCGTGTCGCTGCATTCATACATGGACTCTGATGTATTAAACGTCGTTGTTGCACTTGTGGTAATATTTGGCATCTTTCGGTGGTGGTCAAAACCAGGTACGTCGGACTTACTCCTGGATCCGGTTCTGGTGTCAAACGTTGGACATGCTTCCATTCTTCAAGATGCACAGACTTCGAATGGTGCCACTTCCAGCCGCACTGTCTCGCTTGGTTTCCGGCCACATAATGTCACTCCGACCATGGTAGGATAACGTGTTTTGCCTGAGGCATTGTTTGTTCAATCCAACCCATCGACAGATTTCCACAGTGCAATCCGCCTTTCCTCAAGAACCTCGGTAAGGAAAGATATAGGATAGGGCCTCAGTACAATTACCTAACACAAACTTGCTTGGACAGTGAAAATATATATTATGACTTGCTACGCACCGGAAATGTTCAAGTGACCTGCAACAAGTTACTGGAGAAAGGTTTCTTGCCAACACCACCGCCTACCTTCTTTACCCTCTATCCACAATCTACTAATGTCCCTGTTGCGCCTTTACGTGCTCAACCTGAACCTCCAGCGTCAGCCACACCATCAAACCTCATTACTCGTTTGGGACTGGATGACAGGCTTTCGGAGCCTGTCGGCACCCTTCCAAAGATTGATGGGAAGACAACTTGGCTAAGCACTGCTGAAGAGCGGGAAGCAAGCCTGAAAGAGAGGAAGGCTCAAATGGTTCTGGCCGCCAGACGGTGTGTTTTCGCTCCGCCTAATTCGTGTGAGGTTGTGACTTACGCATTTGAATTTATTTCCTCGGTAGGAGGTTGTTGGAAAAGCAGAAAGGGGCTCAAGCAGGTGAAGCTGCATCTTGAATATTGGAATCGCGTTGCCAGTCCTTGTTTCCCTACCTTACAACGATTTTCTTCACTGTTCGCATGGCTCTTGGCGCATCCAGTCAAGCGGAATTGGGCAGTCAATGTACTCACCACTAATAATGCGCCACCGTGCAGTTCGATCCCATCAGATTCGTTTTCGCCCGGTCGATGGCTTCATCTTCATTCTATGAACGGCGTTCAATTGTTGGTCTTGAGCTTTCCATTTGACTTGGCGATCGCGGGGTTCAATAGACTCTGGTCAATGTGTTCTTGGTTGCCGCGGCTTCAAAGCTTGCGCTGAACAGATGCTATCATCGGAAGCATCTTTCGTATCGCTACCTGGTCTTGCTCTTAGCTGCTGAACTAGTATGTGTGCTGGTTATCCGGGCCACCCCAGGTCCTCTCCTTATGCCTGGTGTTCCCTCGGAATGGGGCCCTTTCAAACATGGTCACTGCGCAGAGGTGCAGATGACTTGCCACCTGGGTATTGTCATTCAATCCTGAATATCATTTGAACATGGAAGTGGGTAAAACATTTTGAGCACCGATCCCCGACTTCCACTCCTTTTGTCCAAAGCATCGATGCAAACCCTAGCACGTATCCGCTGAACAGTTGTCTGGAGTGGCTTTTAGTACTGGGATACCACTGCCACGGCACCTCCATAGAATCATTACTTTAACTAGTATTATTGTTCCAACATCAAGTCGAGGACACTCGACCACACTCAGATCGCAAAATCGACCGGATTGAACTGCTGCAACTTGGGCACAATGATTGCTTCAGAGTAGCGAGTGCCAACGCCTTGTTACTTATACTGGTACATTTAGGAGCACAACTAGAACTCGCGATGCCTCACCCTCAAAAACATACTGACCACCACACTCAACCCTGTGGCACTCAGCATACTTCCCACGAAAAGAATAACGCCTGTGAATCCGTATCCAGAGTATTTCGAAGGATCAATCGGTTTCGATGAGTGATGAATGACACCTGACACAATCGGCCCTGCCGTTAAAATAAATTAGTTATGACCCGTGGCGTCGCGGACCAACTTACCAAGGACTATTGCGGCACCTTTCCAGAGCCCCAAGCTTGCTAATACCATACTAGCCGATTGTCCGTTTCCTACATGATATCAATCAAAAAGATTGGGATGAATGTCCAGGGAATGAAGGGGCGTACGGCGACCAGCAATATCCGCGCTAGCTGACGCGAATGAACTAGTGAACACCCCGCTCTACGTCAACTGTTAGTGTAGGCAGGGAGCACAGCGATGTGCAACGCACAACGGCACCAAAAATCACTGAAAAAAGGTACACTAGCCCAGAAGTGTGCGCAAAACCCCATATGATGTAGACCGCAGCGGCAGAGGAAACAGCAGATGCGAGCATTAGCACATTGTATCCCAGACTCTCACAAAGCGTCCCTCCGCAAACTTGACCTGCAGACATGGTTCCAGTTAGGTCCCTCATTCAGATTGGTATGACTTAGTGAACTGACCTAGTAACGTGGCGAGATTGAAAGTGGCGAGTGCTAAGGTACCATCTGTGCTCGACAGGCCTAGAGCAGCGGCATAAGAGGGTATATAGAATGGAACCGGATAGTATCCTATTGCTTGTAGTGCTGTGGCTAGAGACTGTTCAAATATCCGTAACGCTGATCTCAGGGGAGCTGTATCGTGACTTACCACTGCGACATACAAAGGAGTGCGAAAGATTCGGTAGTTAATGGTGGGCAAACGGTGAGAAGACCGTGCCGAACTCGCTACAGGCGCGGGAGGGACACGGGGTCTGATCCCTAGATTCCCCAGGGAGCAAATCACGAAAGAAATGACTGATAAAGCACGCATCGACCCTGAAAACCCTACTGAACTCAGGAGAGCATCTGTGATGAAGGGGAGCATAGCCCCGCCTAGCCACGGGGACGTGTGAGGGATCAGATCGGAAGAGTAGTTGAATACTAACCAACGCATGCCCCACCAAATATGATCGATGAAGCGAAGGCCCTCCTCTCAACAAACCATTCTGAAAGCTGGGCATGTGTGACATTTCTGGATACGTCAGGTGCAAAGAGCCCTTACGTAAATAACTATCGGTGTATACAGCAGGCCGCTGCTGACCCCAAACATCATACCCTGAAGAACGATCAGCTGCCACACCTTCCAAAGGCAAACAATATAATACAGTCAGTCGGGAATGGCATGAGAGCCGGACAAGGGAAAAGCAGCTTACGGACGTGGCAAAACTGCAGAGAAAGAGCGATAGAAAAAGAGTGCATGTCCCAGCCCACATCGAGGGGTGCAGTACTTTGGGACGTCGCTGGAAAAAATGGACGAAGAATGGTACAGTGAAATACCTTGCAACGATTGGCAAAATTTGATTTCAGTCATATCTGAGGCAGGGGGGCTACGCACTCCAAGGCTAGAGCAATTGTCCCAATGGAATTGATTGTCGCTTCGGACGCGGCGTTGAAGGGAGGATGGTTGAGGTAATATGTCTGAAAGACACCAAAGCTTCAAACGGAAGAATGTCATTCATGTGTTGGCAGATGCCTGAAAAATAGCTTCGCTCACGATCCAGGGAGACCGAAAACGAACATATCCATGAGAAAACTACACCAGATGAATATCCTTGGAGGGTATTACAACAAGCAAGCATTGTGTAGAAGCGATCATACCAAGCCCCTTTTCCCCGGTCAATTGGAGCCAGTTCTACGACATGGGGTCTGGACTCTTCCACCGAAACTCCGACGTTCACTAAAGGCAGCACTGAACTTTCTGCAGGGAGAGGAACGGTATGTGGCCTTTGGATGTGTGCGCTTGATGGAGCAATGATGGGCTCGAGCTCAACCTCGAACAGACGATTCCTCGACGAACTCATTCGGGTGGGGGCAAGTGGGAAGTGGATCCGCTTGCGAACCTACAAAACATTTGATCCATATCTGCCACGTACGGGGGACCGGGAAAACCGCCGATTGTCATCGGCACAAACAACCGGCAACGAACCCAACCAAACCCCGATGGAAAGGACCGCGTCTGGTCGCGCCGGGCTCATCACAGCTTCTTCAAAGAACGTATCGAAGGTAATTACACTTGTTCGATCCCACGCAACTCATTTCGACGCGTTCATGGTTTGAAAGACCATCTCGACAACTATCACCGCTGGTCGAGCACGGAGGGCTCCATCAGATGGCGCTGCTTCTCGTTCGAGCCCAACACTGGCTAGAAATCCAACCTCAAAAAGACATGACCGCTGTATGCTCCTTTCACTTATCCCCGTAAACGATACAACTTACGGATTCCCATCAGCATCAGAAGCTCAAGAGTCATCTTTCATTGAGGAAGCATCATTCGTGCAGAACCCTCTGAACTCAAGACTTGGTCCTAGACCAACTGGAGGCAGGACAAAAGGGACTTCACGTAAGGATGCGCTGGGGGATATGCCTCTGGAGATTCAGGAAGCATTGATTCTTGAAGATCTTCTGTTCGTTCTGATGGTGCACACTTATGCCGTCAAATGAGATTCCAACCATTTAAGTTTTCTTTTGTTTCAGGGAATCCCTGGGACGTACATTACCCATGTCTCCGATTATCTTGTTGAATCTGAAAGCATAAAGGGGGGTAAATTCGTTATTGCGAACGATTTAGGTGAGCATCGTAGGGACTCGAGCTCCCGAATAACATTCAACCATCCATTGGTGCCAATATTTAGATGCTTCTTTGCGAGACCTCGTGGAGAGGATCCTGCCTTTGGCCACATACTATATGTCGATCGCCTCCTTCATGGAGCTTCGCAGTCACACTGATTATGGACTTGTGAATCATGCATTATGTGCGGCCATTCGCGACATGTTGAAGGTGAATATCATACCAGTCGTATTCGCCGTTTCTCTCGTTCATGGAATGGTTGAATTTAGGACTATTTGACATTAGTCTCCCAACTAGAGCATGCATTCGTCTCATCTTCAACCTTCAGTCTTCAGAAGATGTGGTTCTATGTTCACCCAACATTACATTCACTATCGATTATCTATGCGCTCATCACCGAGCTTGGACGCATTGAAGAATCAGAGAAAGGAGGCTCGGATGAAGATGAAGATGATGAAGAGGAAGATCCAGAGCAAGCGGCGCTTAATAGAGAGATGGGTCTCAGCAACCTGAAAGATGTCATCAAAGCCATGATGGCGGACGAAAGCGGAGGCATCGTTAAGGGCGGCGAAGTGGTGACGATTGTCTGGGAGCGGATGAGGAACAACAGTGGGTCAGCCGCCTTCTCTTGTCACGGTCGATCTATGCTGATGCCCAGAAAGCGACCCTACGGCTTTTCAGGTCTACCGAACTCTATTGCATCGCTGTTCATTGCCATACACCCAAATGATACGCACCTGGAGCACGACCGGGTTCCTTCGGGATCCTTATGACGAGCTCATGGTCAAAGAGTCCAAATCCATTAATAGGGGCATGCTCGAGATGGATTATATAGACGAATATTGGGAGAAGCGATATACAGTGCGTGGAGCAGCTCTGTGATTGCTGCTTTCATTCATTAAGTTGCATCTCCAGCTTCGAGATGGCACGACTGCATCAGGTGAAAAAAGAGCCCAAGCCGGTGTACCAAAACCGCGGGCGGCTACTAATAGGCTTCCCGGAGGTGCCTGCATGCCGCCCCTCCTTGAACCATGGAAGCACAAAATCCTCCAGTCCGGAAAATACTTGAATGTTATCAGAGAATATGGGGTTGATATCCATTCTGCGAACGGGTGTAATGAGGATGACTGGGTGTTAGATGAAGAGAAGTGAGTTTAAACGAGCTATCTGGCAACTCCAACTCACTTTTCCGCCGTTTCAGATTCTACAAAGGCATCGAGGATGCGTATACGTACGCTAATCGAACGCTGCTGAAGCTCGTGATTGAAGATCAAGAACTGCTTCCTCGCCTCCGGTTCGTACATGGCTTCTTCCTCATTTGGGTGTGTCTCAAGGATTTGGCAGTGCGATGAAAAACTATTTCTTTCTCTCACAATCATCGTTCTTAGTGCATTTTCTGGAGCTAGCTGCCCTCGAACTTCGCAAGCCGTCAAAGAGTGCACCGATTGTCAAATTGCAGTCATTACTTGACTTGTCCTTAAACATGAACTTTAGTGGCGAAGAAGTGGCATATAAGTATAAGGATGATGTTCGCATCACACTTGCCACCAGTGGATTATATGATTGGCTGCACCGAGTGATTAACTCGTCTGGAGTTGGCGGCCTTTCGAGTTCAGAAGATGGCGAAGGAGGCGAACTTGTGGCTGGAGCGAACGGCTCTGCGACGGAGGATGTAGAGAGAAAGAAGGAGAGAGATAAGGACAAGGACAAGAAATGTACGTCTCGGATCCACCTTTGACTGGTGTCAGCACTGAACCCGTCCCCAGTGACTATCGTCGATACGATTGCTCTTGACTTCACCGTCCCATTCCCTCTTTCCCTTGTTATCTCTCGTAAAACCATCCTTCGTTATCAGCTTCTTTTCCGTTTCCTCCTCCACCTCAAACACGTCGAGCAAAGCCTCATGACAATGTGGATTGACCATAAATCAGATGCATGGAAGAATCCCGCTGAGGCATGGCATCCCGATTTCGCAAGATGGAAGCGGCGAGTGATGCTTCTTCGCGCTCGGATGATTGCGACTATACAGCAGCTTGTGAGCTATGTTGGTGGTGAAGTTTTAGATAGGAACTGGGCAACACTGGAGGGGAAGCTGAATACGGTTGCCACCGTTGATCAACTCCTCCGAGATCACGTTGATTATCTTGATACGTGCTTGAAAGAATGCATGTTAACGAACGCTCGGTGTCTTAAGGTGAGCTAGTGCAATTAGGTGTATTTTGCCTCTGATTATATTTATATCTCCCAAGACCATATCTCACCTGCTCCAAACATGCTACACGTTCTCCCAGTATAGTCCAATGTTCAACAAACAAACTCAACAAGTATACGATACGTGTCTTGCCGAACAGAAGAATGGCAATGAGTTTGACATCGAAGAAGACAGAGCGACAATGGAGAAGCGGTGGGCGTTCTTTGCGAAATTTGAACAAAACTTTAACCACGTTTTCAAGGTAGGTTCATCCAGCTATAAAGCGGTTCGATTGACCAGCTGAAAAATTCTGATAGGTTCACCTTGATACTGTACAATTCCTTGCGAGTAGTGAGAACACTGCACTGCTTGCACTGGTGGTACGTCTCAACAACATAAGAAGTTCTTGAAGGACAGCTCCCTACGAATCTGTTCACATCGTTTGTATGCTCACGTTTAAGTAGTTCTGGGATGTAGTTGGCCGGGTCTATATAGCGCTTATATCTTTTACTGCATCACGATATTCCCTGCTGCACGAAGTCGCGCCCCCATTATCAAACAGTCCATGGTCCATAAACTCTGTAAGTACATGAAAGCCAACTGACTAGCGTTTTCAACCAAGGCAGAATGAGATACACAGCAAAGCCCAAAGAATTGCCTGGAATGAGACGGCAAGGTAACTTCAGCAAATCAGAACAGGCAGACGAAATTGCTCGGGAATACGGTTCGACCAGGGACCCTCCTCACATCATCGAGCAGTACACCAGACCACCATCCATCTTCCGGAGTAGCTGTCACAGCAATAATGTCACCAGTTTGGAAGTCAAACTCTTCTTCAATAGTTGCATTGTAGTCATAGAGTGCTTTGACTGAAGACAGCCAAATCAGTTAGTGATCGAGACAATTAATGAGAGATCATACCATAGAACAGGACGGCGGTTCCGTCTTCCAGGTACTCTGTAATGGGCGCCTGAGTTGGCGGGTTCATTGGTGGTGGTGGGACCATCTGTTGCTCGGTGACTGGGAGATTGCCAGGTGCTGGGTACCCATAACCCTGATTCTGCGGCGGGTACTGCTGAGGAGGCTGCGGCGGGGGCTGCGGTGGGGCCTGATTGGACGGCACGTACCCTCCCGGCGGTGCATAATATTGAGGTTGGTTTTGTTGAGCCTCGATGGGTGGATAATTTCCAGGAGGCTGTGATCGATAAGTGACTGGATTGTTGTATGTTGGTTGAGGCGGAGACTGAACACTTTGATTGGGATAACTTTGCTGAGTTTGAGGCTGATTGGGAGGAATGTTGACACGAGCTTGCTCAGTGCCGTATGCGGGACCTGTCTGCGTGGGTTGCTGAACGAGCGGCGGCTGAGGCGAATAAGTATTCTGTCGTTGCACATTCGGCGGTGGAGGCCCGGCAGGTGCTTGATTGGCCGGAACCGGATTTCTGAATGAGGCCTGACGTGCGGGAGAAGTGCCCCTGGCTCCATTGTTGGCTAGGTCATTGCGCAGGCGAGGGTCACCAGCCACTGGTCCGGGGGTAAAGCTTTGAAGGGGCTGTTGAGGCTGCCATCCCATCTGCCCGGTTGGACCAGCTGGACCAGGTTGTTGCGGACCAGGCGAGAACCGATTTGCGCCGGACAACCCCTCGGCAAAAGCATCACGCACACGGCCACCAGAATCAAGCGTGATTCCTACCGTCGTCGGACTTGTCACCCGCTGATTCTGTCTTGGATCGGCACTTGGTGGGCGCACTTGCTCGGGATAATTAAATGGAGGGGCGGCCGTGTTGGCGTTCGGCAGGGATTGCGACGACATGGTTGGAAGTCCGCCAAGAGGCATTGGAGCAGGATTTGGGGTGATAGAGGCGGGACTGGTGACGCGTGCAGGAAGCCCGGGACTTGGACTACGTCCATGCGCCCCCACGCCAGCGAAAGGTGGCATACTGGGGGAACTTGGACGCGAGTTACCTCCATTAGGAACAGAAGATCCAGTAGGCTGCAAAGCAGGGCCTTGTCGTGACATCCGACGTTCACCTGGAAGTGATTGCTGGTAACCTTTCACGACATTTGCTGGCTCTACCGGTCCACGTTGTTGCATGAAGACAGCTTGAGGCGACGACGGTGGTTGCGGAGCAACAGGGGAAGAAGGACGGGATGCTGGATGCGGTCCAACAATGGAGTCTGCTGCAGCTTGGAGATTGCTTGGAGGCGGAACGACGCGTGGGGCATTGGGTGCCTCCTCATCAGCCGGTATTGGCGCAGGCTTTCGAGATGGGCTACGGGACACGTCCCGAGGAATTGTGCTGATTGGCCCATTTGCAGGGGCCACTGCCGCTGTCGCTCCACGCCGCAAGCTGCGGCCCCCAGCATTTCCGTTTTTCAAATCTTCCAATGCCTTCGCGATAGGGTCATCAACATCACCTAGTGATGAACCCGTGGGATTCACGACGACGCTTGTGGGTCCCCTATTAGATGGCTGAGGATCCGCCTCTGGGTTCACATCATACACATTAGGCCCAATTGCGATTTGTGTCTGAGTTATCGTCGGAGCGCCCTGGCCTTGGCGAGGTGCATTAAACCCCTTTTGAGTACTGAGAGGGGCCACGGCTGGAGACGAATGTCCATTAGCTGGACCTGCTGGCATGGCATTTGATAGGGTCGCGGGCTTGGGCGGGGACGCTGCGATCTGAGGCTGGGAAGGGACATTTGCTGTAGAACTAGGTGCCAAACCAGTGATGTTGCTTTGCACCGGCGGCGCAACAGACGGTCCGGTATATGGTCCGCCTCTCACTGCTCCTCCAGCGCCGATGCCTGCCTGCCCATAATCCTGGGGTGACTCCACGATCGGAAGCGGGGACTCGGTCATTGGCCTGGAACTTGTGGGTCGCGTGGATGACCGGTTGAAATTAGACCTTCTCACTCTCCGGGGGGGTGTGGATGCGTTACCATCCGCATATGAGTGGAATTTCGGTAACTCCGATATCTCATCACCAGTAGCGGCATTCGAGACGAAGTACTCAATATCTCTCTCGGGCTCCACTTGTTCCAAAGCTATACGGAGTTTTTCACATGACTATCAATTCCGGGTAAGCTTTGAAGTTGTCCATATGAAGAGCCGTACGAACCTCGTCATCCGAAACACAAACCGTTGATACGCAATTGGCGTAAGACCAGAGATTGTCTTTCAAAAATTCGATCCTTTCTTCGTCCAAATCCTGACATTGCTGTACAAGTAAAGAGAGGTCTTAGCCGTACCCAGTAAACACCAAACGCCAGACACTCACATCACAGAAACCCTTCCAATCTTGTTCCCACTTCCGACACGTTTCGCGAAACACTTCCACAGAGTTTGCGTAATCACGCTCATTTTGAGTTACTGTCTGTTTAGTCCTCTCGAGCTTGATCTGGGTCTTTTCCAGTTCCTTCCCTTGCTGCAGGGTGGCTCGTGCAGTAAACAAGTTGATGTTGACGCAGTCCGACTTATACTTGTCGTGAGCCTAGGATTTCCATGATGTCAATGCGCAATTAATGAAATAATCCATAGGGAAACACGCCTTCCCGACGAAGCTTTCTTGAGCCTGCAACGTCTTGAAGGCCTTCTCGATCGCTGCCTGCGACGTTCGCTTGTGATGTACCATCTTTGCGATGACCTTATTAGCTTCATCCTCCAGCTCGCGTCGCATAGATTGAGCAAGTGCCGCATGCGTACTGGCCTGCTTTTCGGTCTCAGCCTTCAGAGTGTCAAGAGAGTTACGCAATTCGCTATCGCTGTATCAGCAGGGTTGTTCTCCATAAGGATTGGATCACTCACCCAAACTCATCTCTCCCTAGATTGAGTTTTGATAGTTTGGCGAGACGCTTGGCGTAATCATCCTCGATGGCAGCCCTGTGGAGGAGCGGTCATGTTGGTACAACGTAATAAGGGGACAAATCAGGATGGCCTTGCTTGCCTCTCACGCCAAAAAGCTCTAACTTCCTCTAGGGTGCGTTCGGCCATCTTCATCCTAAAAAGTAGAACATCCACCCCCTTCTCAGGCTCTCTTCCCCAGAACGCATTGCAAAAGTCGGGTGCAGGCGACTGAACATTCACGGGTATGGGTTCGCGCTGGACCCGTGCCAAGGAGGTAGCCGATGATTGTCTTCTAGCAGTGTTCATGGTGATAAGCACATGGACGATGTTGAGAGAACGCAGAGAATGGAGATATGTAGGTGTTCACAAGGTGCTGTGCGGCGCTGTTCGGCATCCCCCTTCAATTCAGCCAAGATCAATTCGTGCACCGCTCAACAATATTCTAGAACGTGCGAATCTAGGAAAACCATCAGACCCCAATCATGTCAACAGCGCACAGGTAGGCGATCATGATGTCTCGGAGAGTCTATCTGCAACCCAATCCTCGATTACAGGCCGACATGGGATCCAGCCCAAGCCAGAGACATAAAAAGTGGTTCACGCCAATATTCGACCAGGGACATGGCGTCTCAGACGAAACTCAAATTTCGGTTCGCAGCGCCACGTCTTCCCTCTGGTGCCAGCACAGGCTGATCACAGGATAACTCGTACCAGTCAACCTGGTCAAACATCTACCGATGAAGTGAGAAGACGCGACCTTCGCGCAGAATTACTCGCCGCAGAAGCAGAAGCTCGGGAGAAAAAAAGAAAGGCCGAAGGGAAACCTGCTTTGGGATCTGAGCCCCAGCTGAAGGCTGTCACATCCGGTAACGAAGACAATGAAGCAAATAAGCGACGCAAATTGCTCCAGGATGTCATTGCGTTGGACCGAGACGACGACGACGACGTGAAGGTCAGTGAAACTTCAGGGTTGACGAATAAAGGGAAGGAAAAGGTTGTAAATGCAGACGTAGATGGCGAGTGCGTGTCTATCCTTTCGTTATATCTATCATCTTTCTAAATTCATTCATCTAGTGATCAAGGGGCCGCCGTCGAGGATGAGGATGACGAGGATGATGAGGACGATGAGGACGATGATGAGGATGACAGTGCAGAATTATTAAGGGAACTCGAGAAGATCAAAAGGGAGCGGGCAGAAGAGAAGGCTCGACAAGTTCCGTCCTTTCACCATCATGTCCCATGCTACACGATTGACTCGTCTGGACGTAGGAGCAAGAACAGGCTAGGTTATCAGAAGCGGACCGGGAAGCTCAAATAGCGACTGCGAACCCACTGCTGAACTTGGCCACTGCTCTTGGTCACAAACAGCAAGGTACACCCTCAGTTGGAGGGAGCTTTGCTGTCAAGAGACGGTGGGATGACGGTGAATACTTTGCATACTTGTTGCCCACGAGACGCTGATCATCCGTCTCCCAGATTTGGTTTTCAAAAACCAGGCCGTGAAGGAGGAGCCACGCCCAACTCACTTTGTCAATGATTTACTTCGAACCGAGTTTCATAAGTCCGTATCCAATTCAACCTCATTGCCTCTGACTTACTCTCATCTCAAACCATCAGGAAATTTATGGCTAAGTTTATCAAATAATATCGCCGACTGTATCAACTCCACACAGTATACCTAATACCTATTACCTGATAGATCATCTCGAAAGAGTCGCTCGTAGGGCGTGTGCATTGTGTATGCTCCGTCTCCAACAATCTAATTGTGGTTGGAGATGGGGTTCAAGGGTACCTCCATCTTCATCACTGCATTTATGGGTACACCCGCCTTGAGTACCAAGACACATGCATATGATTTCATGAGCGCCAAGAGTTGTGTACGAGCCCGGGATTCTGCTTGAAAGTACATGTACATGGCTATGTCAGTAATCAGACAATGAGCTTAGCTTGAAGAATGATGGGCTCTGCTGGTGAGGCGGTTCCGGATAGGGATCGAATATCACGAGAACGAGCACAACGCCGTGAGAATCATGACCTTTCCCACGTTTTTGGCACAGAATCCTGACCAGTGTCTGAACAACTGACTGGCAACAGCACCATGCGGCGAACTAGCTCAATACCTAGCGCGTTGTTTCGTATTTCAGGGCGCCCGTACGCTGTCGCGGCAGTGGATAATTTCCCTCAAGCTCACGTTGAGCTGGGACGTATATTCGCTCCACGAAAAGCTCAACTGCATGCCGAATACTCGCGTTTGATCACAGAAAACTCCGTTATCCTCTTTCTAAAACACTCTAATTTCTCCCAGTCAGCGATGAACAAAATAAGACAGGATATTACCGCATTGACCGTGGACAGAAAGTCGCCTTCATCGGGGCTAAATTTTACCGTCATACGACCTGGAATTTTTGGCGCATCGTTAAGAACGCGGTACCCATCACATTTATTGGAACGATTCAAGGAGCAGATGGGAGGCCCATTTGCAGTCATCACTTCACCCGAACTCAACCCTCCGCAACTTGCCAAAGCTATCCGTCTCATTGACCGAGCCATTCCTCCATTACGCGACGAAGACGCTGCGAAACCGAAAAAACCAATATCTCCGGATGATATCGAAGATGCGCCGCCAAAAGTCAAGGTGCCTCCCCGTATCAAATTGGTTGCTGCATTCGTAGAAGGGCGTTTCATGCTGACAGATGAACTGGGCACAGTCAGCCAACTTCCAACGTTGCAGACCTTGCATGCACAGATTGTTGGGCTACTTAGTGCTCCGGGCTCCCAGCTAGCGGCAGTATTAAATGCCTCGGGTGGCGGTTCCCTCCTGCGAACATTACAGGGATATCAAAAGGGTTTAGAGAAATTGGAGAAGAGTGATTCCAATAACGATGGCCCAGAATCGAAGTAGAGTGAGTATCGCCTTCCAGCTCCATGAGTTCGTATTCACATTTGGGTTAGGGAAGTGATTGAACCATTGCATGTTGTGAACTAATGATAATAATAAATATGTAATAAATATTATCTAGATGCCAGCCCTTCCAGCATATCATTCAGAATCCGTACTACTCTTCCAACACCTTCCTCCACAGCCTTCTGATGAGATGCTTCAACTAGCGATATGTATCGCCCCACAAATCTATCAGGGTGGTATGCTAGCAAAGCCTCTCGTATCCTTTGTTTATGCGTTCTACCGGGAGAATGATCGTCAGAGAGAAGGAACTCAGATACGGCTTCTCTTGTTATAGTTTCGGGGCCTTCAGGTAGTTCGAATACCGGCCAAGGTATGAGGGAGAATGTAAGGAAAGGAGGGTCAGCCCCGAATTGATCGGACGTAGATGATGCAGCTGCGGCTCGGGCCTGCAATTCGGACCAAAAGGACTGGTAAGTGATCCCCGCTTCCCTTCGGGCTAGGGCTTTCTCCTCAGCTCGTTTTGCAGCTCGTCGTGTTTCTTTACGCCTCTCTGCCTCTCCGTATGCCTTACGTGCTGCACGTTCCCTCTCCTTCTTTCTCTTCTTTTCCTCTTGTTTCCGTGCTTCGGCTTCGACTTCTTCACGGTGTGTGCGACGCCACATGCCCCTCCTAATCCACTCTGCATACTCTTCATCAGACATAGCGTTTATGTCTGCGGCAGAATCATTCGCCGTAGCCGATGAGGCCACGGGAGAACCCCAACGATGAGGAGTATGAGCATGAGAGTTAAAGGATGCCTCAAGTGCTTCCAGACGTTCATCGTCTGCCATTGCATTGAAAAGTTTCGAACGGAAATAAGCTTCTTCCGCTTCAGCTCGAAGATCATCCACAGTCTTCCGTGGCTCATAGGACTCGGAAGCCAAGTCTTCTTCCTCCATGCTGTAATAGCTAGCAGACTGAGCAGCAGAACGAGCATGCCGGCTGGGGCCCGGGAATGTAGGATGCGTTGATGAAGCAGAGCGGTCTCGATGAGGACGACGGGAACGATGGTGTTGCCGCGACGACGGAGATTCATTGCGGTACAGCCTTGGACTTTCCCTACGAGCCGCACGCTGGGCTTGACGCCTAGCCCGATCTTCAGCCTCTTGAGGCGTTTGTTTAAGATTCAGTTTGGACGACATGTCATCAACACGGGGGACCCAGCCCAAAGGGGGATCACTTTTCAGTGATGAATAACAGGGACCGATAGTGTGACGTGAAGTGGTAGGGGTGATTGAGAAATCAACGTTCCTGTTGCGTCGGCCAATCCCGCACACTTTCACGAGGTTCTCTTTTCTTTTCTTTCTTCAATTTAGACAACTCCTTCGGGGCGCGATAGTCTTGGCATAGACTTGGTCCCGACTTGTGCAAGTATATGGGTTGCTCGGGATAAGGAATCGTTTTTGACGTGCAAGTATCCTGTCCATGAACTCTTCCAGCTTTGAATCCGTCGATCTGGCGGTGGACCCGGATAGAGAAGGCACGAAAGGGGTGTGTTATAGGGCTGATATACAATGTCTTCACAGAAGCAATTTAATAATAACAGGTCAAGGCTTCATGAACCTAAGAATTCCTCCACCACAGCAAGAAACCCCTGCGGATTATCCACCATGGGTAAATGCCCGCTACCCTCGATCGAGGCAAATCCTGAAAAACTGTGTTCTGGATCAAGCTCCTCACGCAATGTCTTCAGCACGTCGGGAATCCTTCCGTCGAGTTCTCCAGCTAGCAAAAGCACTTTGAAATCTCCGTCCTTCCCCGCCTCTTGAAATGCAGGAATTAAGCCATTCGTTTTGAGATCATACTCTTGTAGTGCTCCAGCGCCTCGTGCAAAGCCTTCCAGGGGCGTGGCAATGATCTGATTCCTTATAACGTCGTAATTTTCTCCGCCATGCCTAAACGGACTTCCCTCGTTTGGAAACCACCTCGCTGTGCTGTCTTCCGCCAACTTCTCCATCCCCTCCGAACGGGCGAGTGCGATCCTATCGGCCCATGCTCTCTTGTTGCCCTGGGGAGATACTGGTTGTGTATCGCAAGTAACCAGTCGGCGAACACGGTGTGTGTACTGCAGCGCAAAAGAGAGCGAAGTTGCACCTCCCTGCGAGACACCTATAACCCCATGAACGGAATTAAGCTTGAGATAATCCAAGATACGCGCAACATCCTTTGCGAGCTCTGGAATTGTAGTGCGGGGCGATTCGGGCGGCACGGATGACTTCCCGTGGCCACGTTGGTCATAGAACACGAGTGTGTACTTTTGGGACAGGGTAGGAACAACGGCAGACCACATAGTAAGGGTAGTTAGAAGCGAATTAATGAATAATAGGACGGGCGCCTTGGGGCTGGCCTTGTTCCAGTATACACGAACGTGGAGGGTGATGTCGGGATTAACGTATACGGGATATTCTTGGTAAGGATCATCCTTGGATTGAGGAGCAGGAACTATTTGAGAGGCGCGGTCGTCGACATCCAATGCCACAAGAAATCTTGACACAAGATTATATCCGCCAACAACAGTAACGGCCTCGACTAGTTGGCGTTCAACCGTCAGGTCCCGAGAATCGGCGCTGCTGAACGTATTTGAAAGCCCGCGTTTCAGTCTATCAAATACTCCGTCTGGTATTTTGATGGATCTAGTACTGGCGTCCGCAAATTGTAAAGCTGCCCGCTGCAGCGGACTCAAGGGATCATTTGGCAGGACATCCGTCGAGAGAGCCGTTGATGTGTCCCCAATAAGAACAAGCTGCTCAGTAGTCAGGCCCGCGGCTCTTCCTTCATGTTCGTGGTGAATCCATTCGAACGCTGCGCCATTTAGAGCCCCGGTTCGTAAGATCTGAGTTTGAAAGTCACTAATCCGCTAACTCCAGCTCATGCTGTCGCACCAGAAGTTCCCTAATGTCGGCCGGGAGCGATGTACCAGTTCTCAAAGTCCCAATTATCTTGTTCCACCCATCTGCAATTGCAGGAGCGTTGAGCAGCATTCCATCAAGTGGGGTGAGTCCTCTAGCACCACGCCGCTCCCTCATACGATCAGCCACTTCATCTTCACCCGGAAGAGGGACCCTGTAGGGGATCCTAGGCATTCTGGAGGCCCTCGGGTCAAAAGGATGCGCGGAGAATTTACCGACCAAGCGTGGACGAAATCATATATTATCATGGGACAGACCTTGATCCCGGTCTCGTGATCTGTTGGACAGAATCACGTGGCGATTCCGTCGGGGAATCGGCTCCGGTCCCGGATGAGGATCCGATTCTTCGAGGATTGCTGCTAAATTCAAACTGGATATTACAACTCCGCCACCATCGTCCGACCCTCGAACGACTTCATCCTCGTCTAGCCAGTTCCACAAATTAACATACAATAGCACTTCTAGACTCTGCTGCAATGAACCAGCCAGCTATCCTTTTCGTCATGATGGAGACAGGGGCGAAAGTTACCGAGCAGGAATTCCACGGTGCCGTCATTGTCATTTGGGAATGTGTTTGTTTCACCGACGTACTTTCCTCGTAGAGTGGTACAGCGAAGAGCACGTACCACTCAGAGTCAACAAGTTCCCTTCGTTTCGTACCGCCGCTCGGTACAGAGCGATCGATGGAGCTACTCCGAAATGGATGGCGATGTACACGATAGAGGATATTAGCATATTTTCTGATCCGGAATATACTATACTCCGAGAGCAACGAAGCCCTCGTGAGGCAGACATCGTCGCCAGACTCGCTGCACTCGATCGACGGGTAAATGCAGCTTTCCGCGCTCGTGACAGTAATTGACGTCCATCCTATCCTGAACCTACCCTTCCCTTAGATTTACTCCCTTATCTCTGACACTAATCCTATGCCTGATGCCCTTCGGCCTTCTTCCATCGCTTCCAACATCGTCGTCACGAACTCCTTTACCCCAGCCCCTGGAACGGAAGAGAAATTCCATAAATGGTATGAGGAAGAGTATATCCATGCTCTCAAGCAAATTCCGGGGTGGGCCAGAACAAGACGCTACAAACTCGAAGATCGCAGCCTCACTGGGCTCGAATCATCAGAGCTGGCCAAGGACATTCCTCAATTCTTGGAGGTCTCAGGTACGCCCAGTTGGTACATATCGTCACTTGTGTTCAATAAGTCAATCTATGAATATTGACCGAATCAATGCATGATCAGAGTTCGACGCCCTCTCGGTCCTTCGTAATGCCAAGTTCCCCTCTGAGACGTTCGGCTCAGATATCGTTGGAAATTCGGTACAAAGCGAGAGGCGTGTCTTCAAATTATTAAAGGGGTACGAGCCAATTGCTGCATTCAGGAGCATCAAGACGCCGGGTAGTTTCACTCCCGGTTGGAATCCGAGTGGTTTCACATTTACAGCATGATATCTACCGTACTCTCGCCCTATGGCTACGCTCGTTCCGCCAGCATCTGGTGGCGGCTATGTATAACTCAGTCCGACCGTTTTCTTGTAGATCCAGCGTAATATGAAACAATGTATATACACTGATAAACAGACTGTCAAAGCAAGCCACTGATACTTCAGCAGTCGTGCGCAGAACCTTGGATGTAACAAATTAAAATGTGCAGTCTGCCATGCTGCCACTGCTCGAAGTCTGCCACCTCCAACCGTGAAGTTCGGTTTCTATCCACCGTTACCCAACTGATCTCCTCGTTCCCGCAAGCGAAACTGAGTCTGTCTTCTCTCGTTAAACCATAAGGATTGCGCAAAGCATGGACGATTCCAGTACATGCTCAAGAGTCCTCTGTCAATGGTCACGGTATCGTTGGTCTTATGTGCGGTGCTCTAGTTTTAAAGCTCGGAGGGATCCACCATCGAGAGGAACTCTTAGGCGCACAATATGCATACCACGCGAACTCAAGAGGGTCCATGCTTTTGTGGGATAGCATATCCTTTACGGTGGCACCTGAGGTCGTGCATGAGAGCTTCATGAACAGCTGACTTTCCAAAAGGATGGGCAACTGTGAAACGGTATTCGGCGCGATCAGCCGCCACCACACTGAACAACGTCGAAAACTCACATAAGACGCACAACTTGCGACAATGACGAGGTGCTCATAATTTCCTGGATGATGCAAGGAGGAAAGACTCGAGCTACATAGCAGGGGGTACATGTGTTCAACGGCCAAGGTGCTCTTTCCTGACGATCGAGTGGTCTAAATTAAAATGGTCAAGAAGAGACCAATCCCGGCACCAACGACGATGGCCGGCCACTGACCTGGGCGGGATCTTCCCAACGGCTAAAGGCCTACTGCCCAACCTACGCTGTCAACATTTGGAGTAGTGAACGTTGTACGTTCAAATTGCGCTTTAACGAAAATCTTTGCGGGGTGGGGGGGTCGTCGTCGGAAGATGGAACGGTCCTCTTGGGGTGATTCCCGGGGTGAGTACGGCCTGGTCGGTGAATTCGACTCCGTGTTTCATGATTACTAACGACTAGTGGGTCACTCTCCCGCCTTCACACACTGCATCCAGTGGATCGGCGATTTGCCCATCGCCAGCCACTTGTTTCGGAAGGATGGATATTTCAGCCGTCGTCTGGGCAAACAGTTGAAGTGGTCCTTGCGTTCCCAGGGAATGAACAATAGGATGAGCCATTTTTCGTATTCTCATTCATCGTAAGGGTAGAGGGCACCGCCATCCAGAGGAAATCGCTGATACCGATTGCGATTGCAATTGCCTGGGTTACTTTACGGGCAGAAGCTGCGTTGTGCGACGCGGTCGAGGATACGGAGCAGATATTAATATAGCGGAGGTAATCACTGTAGAAGGTCCCCAAGGAAAGATACTTTGTATTTTGGATAGCAAAGGGCCTTGTGCTTAGTTTTATGGATCAAAGTTTGTAGGACTGGGGTGTTAATCCTTCGGCTTCCCACTGCGACCCCGTTTCGCGGGGATACTTGGCCGCCAAGCCAGTCGGCCAACTCCCTCAACAAAGATAATCGGGGATGTGACCCAACCCCATGTGTGCTGGTTCAATTTGGTAAGGCCGTACGTTAATATAACCATATGTTACGTACAATCGGGTCTCCGATAACTTTTGACAGCACTTTTGTTGCAACCTGCAGGCAGTATAACCATTCGTGCGTCGTCTAGGTTTGTAACGAGGCACCAATTTGAGCGGTTGGGGGAAGTGTTGCTACACTTCAGGTAGGTATGTGCCTCCTACATTATCATACATATGAGACACCTGGGTTCATGTTTTCTGGAACGACGGCCGTTAACAGTGCCCTTGCGAGCGGGCGGCAACATTTGGAAGCAGCATTATTGCATGATAATAGTATGGTGTTTGGGCATGGCGACACTCCATGATACGATGGAGCAATCGAATCACGAGATCAATGGGAGCCATGCATTTCCGATTCAAAACAGGACCTTCTAGTTCCAACCCAACCCGCACAAACCGATCCATGCCTTGTATTTGTGGCAACCACAGTGCAAGAAGGATATCTCCTTTATATAATTTGAGGCTGAGCAATCATGATCCCCGAAGCCGTACACAACCTGATCGGAGTCAAGAAGGGGGCGTGTCTTGAGGGCTCGGTTGCGCCGATGTGGGGATGGGATCGAGGTCTCAATTCCCTATGTTGCAAACTGCGCTAATATCGCGTCCGCAGCACCGTACCTCAGCTCTTGATGCAATCTCCTAGTAGGGAGAAGGATCTAGCCATCAAGGTGTCTGAAATTGGACAAAGAGTAACATCACAGATGAATTCTAGTGCTGAGAAGGTTCCTGCTATTGTATGAGGTCATTGGAGAGATTATTACCAAGATCGATGGGGATCATCAATGAAACCGCGAGGCCAGAAACGGACCACAGCCTCCGCTCCACCGCGATAACGAAGCAGTTTCGCCGCCAGTCTCCAGTCTGCTGACGAGACAGAGAAGCAATGACCGGTTGCTCTAATAAATATCATCGGAGGAGAGTGCAGCATCGCCCTACAATTCTTGATGGGCGTAGGGGGCCACAGTGAAAGGAGCACGGCACAGCCTACGGATATTGTCAAGTCCCTGATCGGCGGCAAGCTTTGAAATGATGGACCAATCGCAAAGAAGGGAATCCTGCAAACAAATGCGAGGCTGGAGTCGATGGGCCACAAGTTGCCATCATGTCCACGTTCATGGAGATCAAATTGATGATGCCGAAAACCTTTTCAAATCAAGCGAGTTTTGTACCCTGCCGCTGATCAAGAACAGGCTTCGCAACGCATGGCGACTAAAAGGGATGTAGCAGCACAGCATCGCTGGCTGTTGAAGAAGGCATTTCAGTATTCCATAGATCGATGACAGCCATCCGAATGAACTTTTGATTCTATGATGAATGATCTCCAAACAAAGTCTGCTTGGCAAGCCAGCGACGGGAAGCGAGGAAACTGACTGTAGCACGGCTGTGGCGGGGGCAACGGCTCTATGGAGTTGCATCCAGAAAGGGTCCAAATTGACTTTTTGAGCGTCGTATTGCAATACGACGTTGGGAAGGTTTTTTGATGAGAACAAGGGCTGAAAATGGTACCATCAATCAGCGTGGGTTTACATTCCAGGCGATTGTGGGACCGGCCGGACAGCTACATGTAATACCATGAACGGGACAAATTGCCAATTCAAGAACCATCGTTACGTTGCCATTTCACCGTCTGCTGATGGAGCACTCTGATCACTGATATGAATCAGTGGCAAGTACAATAGTCTATCCCATAAGAAGTGGAAGAACACGGCTAAGCGCTCTTTGATGGTGCAAATTTGTCACGGCATTCACCGACACACACATATAGACTCCTGCCATCGGCCACAATCTTGGTTAGCGACTATGGCCACCCAGGAGTCCCCAGAGGCACCCAGCGTCATCATAGACACGCAACCCCTTCTTCCAGACTTGCGTCTTATCTCTAGAGGCAAAGTCCGCGACCTTTATGAGACATCGAACCCAGATGCTATCCTCTTCGTTGCCTCCGATCGAATCAGCGCTCACGATATTGTCATGAGAAACGTATGCACTATTTCTTTGGCCCTCTGTTTGTCTCATTGATGTGGTTTTTGTATAATTATGGCTCGATGCACACCTCGATCCCTCGACTTCTTCCACATATACACAGGGCATACCTGGAAAAGGGAAGATTCTGACGAGAATCTCGCTTTTTTGGTTAAATTTCTTCGACGAATATGTATCCACCCACCTTATTACAGCCGATGTCGATGAGATGCCGGAGGAGGTGCGCAAGTACAAGGATATCCTCCAAGAACGATCCATGCTTGTGAGGAAGGCTGAAGTTTTACCGATCGAGGCAATTGTAAGAGGCTATCTCACTGGTATGTCCATGTTCCTATAAGAAGATCTGACGGCTAGATTGTATATCTTGGTGAAGGTTCAGCAGCCGTGGAATACCAAAAGTCAAGAACTGTGCACGGTATCGAACTACCCCAAGGCCTCCGAGAGTCAGAGAAGCTTCCCCAGACCTTGTTCACACCTTCTACCAAGGGCGCTCCCGGAATGCACGATGAGAATATACACCCAAATAAAGGTTCGTACCCAATCCTTCCGATGTCCCTGTGCCCGCATCAAAGCGGCCTCTCATCACCTGCCCTCATGTTATTTCTTCGTGTGCCCCTTGCCTCTTTGCAACCAAAACACACATATCCAGCTGCCGACCTGTTAGGTAGTCCGGTGGCAGGGCGTGTTGCCCGCTTGTCTGTCGAGTTGTACACCCGTGCTGCCCAGCGTCTGAAGCAGCGCGACGTCATTCTGGCGGATACCAAATTCGAGTTCGGTTTTGTGCGATCCATTCCGTCGTCCCCTTCATCCCCTTCTTCACCCATCTCTTCTGATTCCTTCGACGACGACCCGTTCAGAGATAAAGAACTCGTCCTTGTCGACGAGGCTGTCACTCCTGATTCGTCTAGGTACTGGCCTCTGGAAAGTTTCAAGGTTGGACAACAGCAGCCCAGCTTCGACAAGCAGTTCCTGCGAGACTGGCTGATTAGCCAGGGCTACAAGAAAGGATTGGAAGGAGGCCCTGATGGACAGGGGTGGACCATGAGTCCCGAAGTTGTTGAAGAGACTGCACAGAGATACAGAGAGGCGGAGAGGCGAGTCCTGAGTCGATAGAAGAAAGAACAAGAGCGTTTTTTTTTGTGATTTCACCACGCTATGAATTTGTTTCAGTGGAAACGGGGATTTGCTAACCTCGTAGCTTTCGTCTGATGTTGGATCCATGTACTCATGTGGCTTTTATGCTATTAACTTGTGCCTTGGTGTTTGCCACCTTCCCTCGGGACTGTAAAAGAGGGGGGTATAGCAGTGCAATTGGCTGGCCTTTAAATACAATCATAAAGCGTCGTAATCAGTCCATGTCCGTCAAGAAATGCATCGCTCAAAGGTGTGTCGTAGGGCGAAATAAAATGTGAGACTGGAGGTCAAGAAAGCATGATGCTATGTCACTGCGGTACTGTAGTATTTTGGTCACCAATCATAGCTAGTCGTCCTGGGATGGTGTAGTTGCTGTTCGCCTAGAGAGATTAAATCTCGAGGGAGAACTCAAAGGCGTTCGTGGATGTGACGCCAAGGATCCATTGGTTGATGATGCCTTCTCATAATCCAGTCGAAGTTGAATGAGTCCTGAGCCATTCCGAAGCTCAGCCCAGACATCAGAAGACAGAACCGGTGTTGCGCCCAAGCGGATGTGTTGCCAAATCTGCTCGGAGGGAAACTGGGGTTAAGGTGAGCAGACGGAACAGGCGAAAAACCTACAACAATCTCGGCATCCGCTAAGACCTTGTCCTTAGCCAACGTCTTGTGATCCAGTAGGGCCAGCGAGATAGTCTGGTTGTCAGGTCCAACGGTGAAAACAAATTGTTCATTCCTGCATGGAAAATATTATAAGAGTAGATCAAGCAATACTTTGATGCCCACCATTCTGGCGTGAGTGCCTTGTGGACGTGCTTAGTCTGGTGTTCCTTTTTGCCAACCTTGATCGACACGTATGGCTTGACACCATCGCCAGCCGCAGCACCGACAAGGCCCTTGGCCGAAACGACAGTGACTCTCAGTGTTCCAAACTCAGTCGGCGGCGTCCCTTTCCCAGAAGCATCAACTATGGGATACGAGGTTGCTCCGCTGGCGGCAAGCGCATCTGTCACAGCAGGCTGGGAAAATGGCGTAGAAGGGATTTCGGGTACAACCGCGGAAGCAGGGACTGGAAGCTCGTCGCTCTCCTCAATGGTTTTGTTCTTCCTAAGTAGCCCAAATGTTTTCGACCCCACTGCTCCAACACCGTGCGCTGTGCCCTTGATAGCACTAAAGGGCAATCCACCGACTTGTGTCATGGCGCGGCCAGCAGCAATGAAAGTTGAAGTATTTTTACGTGTGCGAGCCACAATCTCAGGGTTGAACACCATCTTTATGGTGATTGTACCCTTCGTACCCTTGGGGGTCTGAAGGCTGAGTGTACGTTCTGTGGACTCGAAAGGCTCGAGATCCGCCAAATTGATGGTGGCGAAGCCAAGAGGATCATCATTGCCGAGCTGATCCCAGTCCTTAACTTCCACTTTAAATTGTGCAGCCACTCTCGAGGGCTAAGATTGTCATGGGTCAAATCTTCGATACACTTTATGTCACACTCACTACTGGAACCGTGAAATTTTCATCCCAAGTTGGAGTGAGTGTCTTCATCTTCTTTTCGGTCTTGTACACTTTCTGGTCGTTTAGGGTGAAGATGGCGTAAGGATCTGATGTACCACCCCGATCCGCTGCGAGAAGATCTCTGGCACCGAGGACATCCACTCTTAACAAACCCATATCTGTACAACAAAAGTCAACGTCACTCAGTTACATGAGGAAGGGGTTGCGCTGACTAGTGATACTCTCTCGGGGTTCGAGGGTGACAGGCACCGGGATGTACTTGGCCATCAGCTTCACCTTGCTGGTCCGCCTGCTATTTTGGTCTGTGAGGATGAACTCAGCCTCCTTGCCCTGATGACGAGTTCATCATAAGCTTGACAAACTCGCACTGCTGCACCAACCCAACATACCAAACATTGTTCGAGGAAAGCCTTAGCCTCGATCTTGAAGTCGCCGATAATGTCATCTTTCATGCCTTCCTCGTTTTCATTCAATCGAAGCCAGACCCTCCCAAAGTCGAGTTCCCTGATGAATCCTTCACCGACCTGATCCCAACGAGCAGTGGTGCTTCGCGCTCTCTCGGTACTGAACGAGGGCCAATAGCTTTCGTCCACTAGGAGTTCAAGGCGAGCCTTTTTGCAGAGCTCTCCTGAAATGGCGTTCACCGCAAGGACGCCCGATTCTAGCAAAACATCAAGTGAGACCGAGTGATTGGCCAATGAAGTTGTGCATACGTTGTTTGAGTAGCTCTTCCTGAGACAGCTCAACACCAACCTGTTCAGGGACGGGAGGCATGGTTTCTGATTTCTTGGCAGCAGCAGCTGTACCTGTGCTGCGGGTGGAATCAACAGATCCTTTTTTTCGATGGGCCTTTTCCTTGGCTGATCCATCCCCATTAGCCGTGGTCGGAGAGGTAGGAACGTCGTCCTTCAGAGAATAACTCGGAGCGATGGTAATGCCATCAAGAGACTCCTCATCAGATGAAGATTCATCTCCCGATGCGATGTCTTCTCCGGAACCATCTCGGGGGGCGCTGTCATCAAGTTCCGTGCCAGCGGCTGGAAATGTAGTACCAGCAAGATTAAGAGCAGGGACGAACTCCGCCGCGTAATGAAGTTTCCCCTTAAACGTGTTGCCTTGAAGGCGGATGGAAGCCTCTCTCTCAAGTTTTGCAATGGGTGCAAAAGGATACTTCATATCTTCCGCGTTTTGCTTGGCGAGGTCCTTGACGGCGAGTTCGCAATAACCGAGAGTCCGGTCCTTGAGTTGATCAGAGAATACTCAGTACGTTGAGTCCCTTGTGGCTCTTCCGGAAGTGTGCCTACCTTTGTCAGGTTCTGGTAATCCATGGCCTCTAGCACCATAACCTGTGTGGGCGTCAGTATGATCATTCTTCAGGACCGTGTGCCACGTACATCTGAAAGTGCATGCACGGGTACATAAACGATGGCATCCCATTTAGGGTTGAGATCTAGAACGACAATAAGCCACATCAATACTGCTCGAAGGAAGACAGCTCACTATTGTTAATGACCTCCGTGCGAGCCAACGTGATACCATTCATCTGAACGCGAATGTAGGGATCGCTCTGAAGAACATGAGAATAAAAGATAACTTCGATTGAAAGTCACCTCACCTTACCCCCAAGGGCAGCTTCAACATTCTTGACATCAGACGCCTCCTTAATCCTAACATCATTATCAGTATCACACTTGATGTAGCCCCAGGCGGAATTTCCTCACCAAAGCCTGACGACACCAATAGGAGGAGTATATGCAGCGGCGCCCTGAACGCTGCCAGCCATTGCCAAAGGTTTCCATTCCGCAGACATCCGCAGTTTGCCGGTCTTACAGCCGCTGAGTGGGAACCAGTCGCGCTGCTGCTCCTTTGCCTTCAATAAGTCATCAAGACGAACGCTCAAGAAACCAATCACGGGATCCTTGAGCATGTCTCGCTCGTCGGCGATTTTAACAGCAATTACACAGGACGAGCGGTCCGAGACAAGGAATTCAGCCGCAGATTCCCAAACGGGAGATGCTGTATGCCTGAAGGTCGGGGTTTTGTGGATAAGTTGATGATGAAGGAGAACTTTGGCGAATGGGTTGAGGTCTCTGGTGAGCGCTTTGGACAAGTCCAGCTCCTTCGCTTGATGTAATATCAAGCGAACAATTCCAACAGCTAGCAGGCATTATTAGACCCTGGCGTTCTGTTAAGAGCAAAAGGGACACTCACAAGTTTCCGGTACAGGCTCCAACTGTCCATCAGGGCCTTTGGCAGGCGTTAGGACAGGGAAGTACGATCTACAACATGTGCATTTGAGGTCCTCTGTTATCTAAGTAGGTGTGTGGCACTCACAAGTCGAAGATAACTTCGCCACACTCCTTTCCATCCTTCAAAACCTTGACGATGATACCTTCACGTGTGGCATCATCCAGAAGCTGGCTGAGCTCGTAGCTCGCGGTCCCAAGCTCAGTGTCATTACGATGGTCGTTGTGGTCTAGGACACTAAGTGTGAGAGTCTCATGCAGGTTCGTCGAGTTAAGGAGGAGATAATGAGTGGAACCAAAATGCGGGTTGGGCCTGGGTTTGGACGGGTTACGGAAATTGCTTTGACAGAAGTTAACGGGACCTACGAGCTGCGCTTAAACCTTGTCCTCGCAAGCTCGACACGGTGTTCGATACTGAGAGAAACATACGGGTCTGGTACTCCACCACCAAACTTGACTGCCTTGAGATCTCTGGCAGATGTGATTTTAATTTGCAAAACTCCAGTTGCACTATCTAAAGCCCGACATGAACGATGGAATAGCCTCGGCACATGGGTTGAGCTTACCGAGAGGGGTTCCCGACAACATTTGCTCGAGGTTCAGAGTGAAAACTAGGATTGAACATCAATACGATCATGAGGGGATAGGGGGCAAAACGAACCGTTGGGATCATACATCATGGGTCCCAGAGTAGCATGGACCTGGTCACGGATGAAGGAAGAAAGTCCAGGGATCTAAGAACGCTGATTAGAATTGCATCATTCTTGGCAAGGAATCACAAACATTATTGATATCAAAACCGAAAGTATCACCGCCGATAGGCTTAAGAGAGTAATCAAGGACCGGGGGTTGCAAAAAGCTGATTTCAGCGATTTGAATATGAGGGTAATTTGTCATCAGCTTCAGCTTGACCCTCATTTCTCCGCTAAAAACAATGTTCTCAACAAGAATGTGCATTCCAGCAGTAGCGACGCCTCTCCCAATGCGAATCTCGAGAACAATTTTGGAATTGACCTTATTGACCAATTGTAATGAGGTGGAGTCAGCCAAGTCACTTGAGTTGAATGATATTGCCCAATCCATGAGAACGATATCATCGGCTGTTCTTGGGAAAGTCCGGACTTTGTCTATCCTGGGTGCCTTCGTGCCCAACGTGAATGTGGACAAACGCATAGAGTCAACCCCGGTTGGAGTCGATATGCTGAGGACCTGGTCAACTGAAGAGACTATGGTAGAAGACAGGATTGGCTCATAAATAAGCCAAAAGCGATCCAGGAAGTTGTTTAGCCAATCTGCGGATTCATGCTCGCTAGCGAGACGGTTCTTGATCAGTTCTCGCTGAATGTCGTCGCGCGCCGCACGCCGCAAGCGCCGCATCGAGGTGCTATAGTAGGTGGCGCATACGGCAAGAACAATAAACAACCACCCCCATCCAAAGCGGAAGACGGTTAAGAAATAAGTTGTCACCACAGCCTATTTAGACAAGATTAGCGGCTTGAATGCGAACGGAAATGAAGAACACGCACGAAGACAATTATTCCTGCGTTGTGGTACCATTGGCCATAATACATGTCATCAATGAACATGGAAATGATATGTCGGTCGCGTTCTTCCCCGTCAGCAACCGGACGGTCGATTCCTGAAACAGCTCGCCAACCAACGCGATACCAGTCGGGTATGGCATAAGCAGGACCATCAGGAAGGGCCCCAGGAATGGGCTGTTCGGTGATTTTTGGGGGCGTGGTTTCCGCTTTCTTCTCTCCGTCGCCGATACTTTCGTCGATATCCTCAACCTTGATAGTGGGTTGGACAGGCGGACCGCCAGTATCCAGCTTAATCCCTGCACGCGAATCATTGGGTACACACCAAATTACCGAGCGGTCGTTTGTACACTTACCCCGGGCCTCTTTCGGAGCACCGTTGGTCACACTGGAAAGCTGACCTTTAGCCTGGCCTGCAAGTGCAGCCTTCTGCTCCGGACTAGCATCTGGGTTGAAAGTATGCACCTTCCCACCCAAATCTTCATCTCTCGCGTGAACAGCATCGAGTGTGCCGCGAGCAACAGGCTCAGCCATTTTCCAAGCTCGTACCCTGTCGAGGCTGAGGCGCAGGGAGTGGAGTGGCTGGTTTTCGGATGCAAACCGCAACGTCAGCCACTCATTACCAGAATCGGCAACACGCGCCCCCCACACTGTCGGATGTAGAAGCGGCCTGGACCCTTCTCCGACGATGACAGACTTGTCTGCGTATGCTGCCTTTCAATTGTGCACCTGTCAAATGGGAATCACCTTTGCAATGTTCGGTCATTCCCGCATACCTACTTTGATTTACGCGCAATGTTGACGCGTCCGACAGCATTTTATCCGAGAGACAATAAAATTTGGACACGTAACTGGTAACAGCTAGATCTCGTTGACCGATAAGACCAAAAGCAACCACAAAACCAAATATCAAACAAAGGAAATACAAGGCGCTCGCACACCAAGGACACCAAGAAAGGACTGACGGTTCAAACAGGCCGACGAACCACGACCTCTGAACATGACCCCAAACAAGGAAATAGTCACATGGCGAATCGTGAATATAGTTGTACAACCACACCAACATAACATATTATCCCTCCCACCATACATACGGAATATTTGGTGGAATTTGTACTGCGGTCCTCTCCTTTCCATGTAACTTTCTTGCAACATTGCCTTTCGGCAGCCTGCGTGCGGTTGATACATTGATTTCCGGCCAAACGATACGTCAATACTTATTCTCAGACTCGTACTTATTCTTAATTTTCCTCCTGGTTTCTATCTCAAATGCGGATTACAGATATTGGCGGTGAAGCTGAGTCCCTCTATGGCCCTAACGACATTGAATCAGCATCAAACCAACGTCAATGATGGTCCAGATCTCAGCAGAAGACAGCAGAACCAACAATTGGAAACCTAGTCGTCTGGCCCCATTTCAAACTCTCAGAGATATACGCAAGGGTCACCCACGTAGGATAGTTCACGCGGGTGTGATATATCGTCCCACTGGTTCCCTTTCTTGTCGATTAGCGCTCTACCGCCACTCATCGCCATTGACAGCCAGTCCTGTGTTTGAACTTTGAAATGGAACAAAGGATTGGTAGGCAATTCTTCTGGCCGTGCCTCCTCAGCTTAAAGTTAGCTAATCTGGAACTTGCCTTGATAGGAATTATCCCGATTACGCTTTGGCCTACACAAAAAGGGCTGAAAAGCGAAATAATGAGTTATTACGACAAGATGTCCATCGCTCCCTTTCATCCTGTGCACTTCCCTGAGGATTCCGGACGTGCGATTGATCAACATCAATGCTTGCCCCTACAAATCTGCTCCGGGCAAAACCGAGTCGTGAGGATCCAGGGTTTGCGCTTTGGATTCATGCATGTTCAACGGCATTGCTCCGCGGGTCTACATGGGTATAAAACCCTTCATTTGAACTCCAGCCTAGCCATGCCTAGTTAGCCATGTCTGTGGGCCAAATGCCCCACCTCAACCCGGGTAAGTCATGTTGGTGAGCAGCCTATCCTCTTCTAACCGTTTGATTGTTTAGCCCCCGTAATAAAACTTATTATTTCTTCTGGATCATGGAGCTCGGAACACATCATCCTCCCACTTAACGTCGCTTCAATCACCCCGGGCTACATCTTTTTACCAAGGATTGACACATTCTATCAAGTAATGAAGAAAACACCGTCTTTGGTAACGTGAGTTGCGTGATCTCGTGTCTTGCAATTTCGTCCAACACCCCCGCAGAATACTTCGAGGAAAATACTTTGAAATTGTCCGAACAGGGCAGCTGGCTCCGACGTCAACTCTGGGCTGGCTGGAACTGAGCAGAAACGGACCGCTCTGGAGAAGAGGGCCGTTGGATGCAAGGGAACCGGACCCCCCTCGGGTTCCAGGCCCCTATGGCCTCAGAGAGATCCATGTCGTGATACGACCGATTCCAGAAATCCCAGATTGTACCAGTGAGTTGTTTCTTGTTTGTTTTTTAAGCCCGGACTTCATATCTCCGGCACTCTTTAGGAACTACCCCACCTGTCTTGGAAGATCTGTTCGTAGTTTCAGAAGCCATGCCTCCCCAATCCCTGTATGGGATGGTGTACAACGGCTCACCAGATATCCACGATAATCTGACGCCCACCGTCTCCACGTACCTCTCCCGTAGCCCTGGGACTTCCAGTAGCTCGATTGTGGGTAGAGGTCGGCGACGGGGGCCAGAAATGTCGAGGGCACAGCCCCAGGCAGCGCAAGCTGTAGCAGGCCCAAGCCGACCCACACCTTCGTCCTCCAGCCGCCGACGACAAGCGTCGGCGAATGGAAAGAAGTCAAAGGTTGTGAAGTCCACTACACAGCAACCGCTACCTGTCACTCCCCTGTCCAAGACCACCCGAGCCGATAGTAGTCCCTGTTATTGGTACCCACAAGTTGAACCCTCAAACCCTTCACTCCAACAAACATCCAACACTTTTCCCGGAGAGGCATTTCCAAACTTTGGTGCGATCACTCCACCAGGAATATTCGGGCCGCAGCCCACCACAGGCCCTGTTGGCCCCTGGAGGGGCTATGATGCTGCGTCTTCATCGGGATGGCAAAACCCTGCCCCTCTTGAAGCCACATCGGCACCCTATCCGCACATCCAGAGGTACCAGGAGTCGCAGCCATGGCTTCCGGCCTCCATTCCTGGAAGGGATACAGTACGGGACCTCTTGGAATCCCTCTCGCCGGCCTTGGGTAGCAGTGGGCACACCCCTGCGCCGTCGGTGCCTCAAAGCTCCACCTCCGACGAGCTTGTGCAGTTCTCTACATATTTCGATGTAGATCCCAGGCAAGAGTTTGACGCGCCAGTTTCTCTCGATTGGTAGCTGCCTCGGCTTGTCATCGGACTCCGACGATTTGCTTTTCCCTACCTTACTGATCTTGCAATCGGTAACGATCAGTTTGTGAAGACCATCCGCGGTCCTTTAAATAATCATGTTCCCAAATCACGTGGCAGGGCTGTCTGTGCCATCTTGTTTCAAACCGAAGAGATCTCCGATTCTTCGACACATTGTAAGGTTATTCTGGAGTGTGTGTAGCTAGCTTTAAGACCCTCGGGAATGTATTGCCCGGTATGGATTCGTTGAGTGGTACAAGTCCCTGTCATGTTGGCTTCGTTGCTTCGTCAAAACTGTATACTTAATACGTATCGTCACTCGTTCAACTTAAGGATAAAATCCAGAGACTTCCGAGAAGTGTTGTTGTGTCAATTGCATCTATACGAAACTTTCAGAAATGAATGTCCCAATTAGGCGTTAATTGACCTTGACGCTCAACCCACCGGCGACGTATTGGGATCAACAGAAGGTTCCTTAGCGCGTCAAGCAAAGATGTACAGCGTACGCCGTTATGTTCAGGTTAAGGGAGATTGAATTGAATTAAAGAATGGCACAAAACGCGCAAGTACAAGACATGAGACCACGGACAACTTGAACGCTAAGCGTGACGGACATGAACGGTTACATGGCGTACCTGATTTTAGCAAGGTGAGTCACGGGAAAGATGGGACAAAGGATTGAACCTTACTTCCTTGTCCATTCCCGGGCAGCTGCCTCATACCGTGGACGATCGGTCTTATACAAGTGAGCAATGTCGGGCACCAAAGGATCGTCGGGGTTAGGATCGGTCAACATCGAGCAAATTGAGAGCAGCACTAAAGGAACCAGGCCCGGGGTGAATCACGGAAATTCGGAGGCGGTGAGTCAGCACAGAGGTGGAAGATCAAATAGGGGAGCCTCATAACCGTGCCTTTAGAGATCGTCAACGCTGGAGACCACTGATCCCTGAGGATGTCAAGACAAATGCTCCCATTGGAGTTGATGTTTGGATGGTATATCTTCGTTGTGAAACTGACTTTGGGCGGCTTGAACGGATAGTCGGTCGGGAAAGTGATAGAGAGGAAGAAGACACCGCCAGCGTATGGCGAGTCGCTCTTTAGAATGTGAAGTATGAGTTTTGCATAATGTATGTAATGAGATATGCCTTATTACTCACAGGACCCATAATAGTCGCTTGCCATTGGAACATGTTGTCGCCTGTTGGACCAGCGCTGCATGAAGAAGGCGGATCACGTCCGAGGTCAACGAGTTCCTAATAACCGCCAGGACAGGGATAAATTAAATGAAGTGAGATCGGTCAGATCGGTGCACATCACAAAGACGGCGATGAGCAGATGAACGATACCACAAAGGCTGTGATGAGGGATTAGCGCACCTTGTTGATGCGTCTCAGTGCCATTATGGATAGAGATGAGGCTTGACTGGCGAGGAGAACGAGATGAGGGCGAAGTAGTTCGTCAGGAGTGAGTGTGTGGTGAGAGCGAGAACCGGTTAGACGAGATCGGAGTATTCTATGGGTCTGGAAACTTCCGATCACGGGCACTGCCCAGCGCTAATTAGCTGGTAGCCACCAGTACCCCAATCGCTCTGCAAATGTCACAAGAGGAGTAGCAGAGTGCAATTAATCATGTTCCAGAAACGCAAGGCTTGGGGATTTATTACGAAGGTGGGATATGCCGTACAAAGTGTCGCAACGAAGCTTCAACAAGACTCGCACTTGCACAAGAGAAAGCGCTTGAGCAACAACTGATTGGATTCGCCTTTACGAAAGCCAAGAGGGGGGATGGTAGGGGCGCAAGCATCTAATAAGTGAATCATTAACATGAAGAAATGAAGGTTTTCACGGCCGAAGCATGCACAGCACAGCTATTAAGAGATGTGCCCATAATTAGTCCTCAAGTCCCTCGTAACAGGCCCAGTCTTGAATGCTTTTTATGTTATCCGACTAGCTTTATGCCAATTCGGAACCGGATCGGTGGAGAAAGGCATCGGGTAAGCACGATGCGACCGAGAACTCGGGCAATGGTCCTACCAACGACGTGATTCTCTGTCGTGTGGGAAATAATAGGCGCTGATAGCGGTCGAACCGCTGAGAGAGCTTGCCGCCCTTTAATCAGTGAGCTCCTCGTAGCCCAACCCCGATCGTCACCACGGGAACTAGAACGACATACGGACGCATTTCGTCATACAAGTCGCTACTTGGCGCCAGGACCCCCACTACTGCAGGCTAATTCTGGGTAATTACATGGAGATGGAGACAAGATAAGGCGCGAACCATCACTATACTCGGATGAGTCCAGGAGCAACATAACACCCTCTGGGGCGCTGCCGGGCACTCACGCGCCTGAGTTGAACGCTTCAGAGTGTGATGGCTGGTCAACTCGGTTCTCCTGACAGAGGCTTCCTCATCTATCGAACTGTACGCAGGACCTGAAGGAGTACGAAAAAGGATCTATCAACCTCTGCTCGGATCCCCGACCCATCTACAGCTTGAGTCTGAGGACCCTGCTGGAACAGTTTACGCATTGAGGGCCGAACTTGTGGTTGGTTCCGTTAGTTATCACTCGGACAATGCTTGACGAGGAGCGCAGGCGGAATAGTGCATCGTGAATTCTTTTGCTCAAAATGTTTCAACCCACATGCCACTCAAGATCAACGAGTGGCAAAGATCTCCACCCACGCGGGTAGACTGCGACCCCGATAATCCAGTCATGTCACGTCAGTGCGTGAGATCCGGGATTTAGGGGGCGTTCCGATACCAGCGGTTCATGATGGCAGGCCACCCTATTTGCCGTATGGATTCCCTTCCAATTCGAATGCGGACCAGCCATACCATAATAAATAATAGCGTTAACCAATGGCATGAGAGTGGATCTTTCCATGATTCTGGGCAAAGCGTTTGTTGACGAAATTTGGAAGAAACGGGCGGCATGGAATAAGTAATCCGTTTCTGCATTTCATTTGTTCCAACTCCGACTGAGCCGCATGTTTCTTTGCATATGCGGTTGTCTTTATTGATGTGAGCTGCATTAGTTGTTCGGCAGACGATATGAACATTCATCATCCCAGTATGTGACTACATAAAACCAAATAGGGGAGGGGTGAATATCGTTATCAGAGCATAGCACCCATAATTATCCGAGCACTATTTGAGGCAGCGTACACGTCCTTTAACAAAGAAGAAGGGGAGGCTAGCTAGCTCATGGTCGAAAGCCCCTGCATAGCCTTGATTCGAGCTTCTGCAAGCCACTATATAAATGCGAGCGCCTCTGGACAAATTTGATACCAGTGCCACTTCTGATCGCATCGTGTGATTCAGTGCGGAAGAAGGGCGCTGATGGTGGCCCCTGATCAGAACCAGTGACCTCGAACCAACACCAACCGGCACATGGCCCGTCACGAAATCCGACATAAAATGTTTGGATGGAAGTTTCGCGTGGCGCCGCTACAACATGCAGTGTGCCATTTAATATCACTCCATCACGCGCACCACAGCAGCACAGGCCTGGTATATAGTGGGAAAAAGTGATGTATGTGTGTGTGTGTGCGATTTTCCTGATATATATAGCGTGGGGGAGAGGCCACACTTGGGCGCCAAGACAATCGCCCAATGCAGATCACTATACTGTACATGTGATCTATGAACTCCAACCTATCCAGGTAATGACGGGGACTGAAACCCGAGAGAAGCGCTAATCAACTCGATTCCGTTCCAGGGAGTATGCCCCCCCCCCTTATCTGGCCTATCATCTTCCTACTCTACTACTACGTCGAGTTAATTAAAGCAAGAGGCAACCGATTAGCCAGAACAATTGACACAGTAAAGTCATCAGTCCACATGGATCGATTGTTGAGAAACCCTCGTGAACAGATGGTTGGGGTTGGGCCGCCACTATAAGTGATCAGAGCATTCTCGCAAGTAAGGTCGCATAAGGGAAGGATGCACTAGCTGGGGACGGAGGATCAGGAGAACATAAGATGGAGAGAAATGAATAAGCGCGCATCATTTAAATCTGCTTGAATATTTTGATATGAATTCACAACAAAATATAGGTGAAAAAATGGCACCAGCCCACCCCCTATGCAGTGAAGACAACAGGAATATCACACAGGGGGGGCGGCGTTACCACCTTGTTCCTATTCTAGACTCTCAGGTGTAACGTAAATCACATCGTAAGCATAGAAGGGAACAGTGCGCACAACGTTGGAAGAATCGTAGCGATCGTGACGATAACATAGAGCATGAGCCTGAAGCACCGAGTTTGACCGAAAAACATGGCAGCAAAGCGACCGGGACGGCAACAAGCAATCCCAAATAAAGAAAAAAAGGGGGGGGAGAGAAAGAAAGAAAGAAACTGGAAGGAATAGAAGGGAAGATCGATGAAAGATAGACGGGAAAAATGAACTAAATAGCCTTAATCTCCCCCTCGTCACTGCTGGATGGCTCTTTCTCGAGGCGATGATCATCGAGTGGCTGGCGACCAGGCCCGAAACGCGACTCAATGGATGTGATCGCAGCAGTAACGTCAATGTGAAACGCCTCCCGATCCACCGAAAACACAGGTAGAGATTTAACAGCTCTATCCACCCTCCATTCCCGCTACTTCAATGTCATCTGCCTGAGTATTACTTTGCTACTCAAGTTCTCCTGCTCAAGATGCTTCCTCACTTCATTGGGATCGCTCGCATCCGTAAGCTTTGCAATACTGTAAAGGGGCTCGACGTCTAGAGGGGTAAGAATGCGTCCGAAACCACCTGCGACAAGACCACGCTTAACCCATGGACGGGATACGCCAGCAAAGTGCCACTCCACAGCATTTGGGGACGCATGACGATCAAGTTGAGATCTGACATCCTGGAGGATCTGGACGGATGTAACATCAACGTGCTCGACAGCCGTAAAGTCCATAACGATCGCCTTAAGAGTTGGGCGAGGATCGGAAGCGATTGCATTAGGATCGATGTGGCGAGGACCAACAAACTAGAATGGCAGGACATCATTCGAGCGTTAGATGCAAATGTTTGTTGAGAGAAAAAGTCGGATATACGTACGTTCCAAGGACGATCACCCAGCGTGGGGAAAGAATTGGCGTTCGTCCTTTTCGTCTGCGCCTGGATCACAGCCACGAGTTGGTCTGTGTAACACCCGACGCTAGGGTACAAGGGACTTTGCCTGGGACGGTAAACGAAGACACCAGGAATAGGCTCTTCGACCGGTATACCAGGGTTAGATCCATCAGCATGGTCGAGCGGGACATACACCCTTCGGGACGTATTGGTGACGAATTTGCTATTCGTCCAGACTTCAATGCGGCCTAGGAAATCGCCACGGGACTTGGCAATGCGGAAGAGGAGAAGACCACCTGTGGATGCTATCGCCGTGCTATGATAAAGTAGGGAAGTCGCTTAGCGGACGCCGCACAAAGCGTGGCTAAAGATTGTGCTTACTAGATACCTATCTCAATGGTACCGAAGATGCAACCGATCACACCCGCAAAGAAGATGGCGATCTCCGGGGGAGAAACTTTCCACCAGTGATACAACGATTTTGGCGGAGTGATAAGATCCAAAACGGCGTGAATGATAACAGCAGACAAGGCAGCATTAGGAATGTAAAAGAAGACCGGTGGGAGAGCATAGATGGAGAGAAGAACAACGAGAGCGGTGATAACACCGGCCAAAGGGGTGCGCACACCACTTTTGGACTTGATAGCCGTGCGAGAGAAGCTACCGGTTGCAGGATAGGCACCAAAGAAAGGACCAAACAGGTTAGTGACGCCAATGGCGATGAGCTGTAGAGTTATCGGGGTGAGCCAAACTTGAAGGCATGTTGCCACATGGGTCTTACCTCTTGAGAAGGGGAGATGGTGTAATTGTTTACCCTCCCGAAACTCTTCGAGATAGCGATGTGTTCACTGATAAAGTCCAGGTGCGTTAAGATCCAAAATTAGGGTCCTTTTTCCAAGAATGCTCACATAAGCAACACAATGATAGCACCGGGAAGCTCTTTTGCGAGAGCGACCACGGTAGTATGGTTGACCGTTGGCACGTTCATGTGCTTGAAACCTCTTGGCACGGTACTCAGAATGGAGAACCTTGGGTGCTTCTTCCTGTGCCTGTTGACTAACCATGAGATCAACGTATATAGCAATATAACGAAGGCGGTTCGGAGCGTGCTGATGAAGAAGAATAACTTGGCACGGGAAGGATCACGGCGCGCTCTCCAGGTGCACAAGCTACGTATGAGATATAGGAGGAAAAGAGCTGTGAGGCCGACCGCTGCGTTGATATCGGAACGGCCTAAATGCTTAAGGATATTGATGAAGACCTTGTATGTCGCATCGCGGGTGTTTAAGCCGGTGATACCCATGAGGGCGGGTACTTGACTGATCGCAATGTTGAGCGCGCTTCCAGTCATGAAGGCCCCGATGGCTGATTATTAAATAAGGTTGGGTGACTATCAATTTCATCTGCAGAAGTGAACCTACCAGGGAGAGGGATGAAGTCTACAATGAACCCCAGACGAAGAATGCCAAGTGCGGTGACGAAAGCGCCACATAGTACAGCCAGTACGCCTGCAATCTGGTATGGAACGAGATGGGGGTGGGTCCTTCGTACGCGGGTAATAATCTGGCCTGTCAAGGTCGACATGACAGCAACCGGTCCAATGGTGATACTATATCGGGAAATGATGGCCAACAAGATTAGAGGATCAGAGCGGGGCAGGGTACCAGGCACATACTCTTTAGAAGTGGCGAATGCAAAATATAGCAGGACGCCGACGAAGCTTGAATAGAGGCCAAACTCGGGTGCCAAGCCGGCAAGTTTGGCATAGGCCATGCTTTGCGGCACGACGACAGCACCAACGGTAACACCAGCGATTAAATCCCCAGCGAACCAGACCTTATTGTAGTTGGGGAGCCATTGAATGACGGGAAAGAGATTTCGGAGGTAGGCGGCAGAGCTTGCGCGAGTAGGGATGACACCCTGAATCCACCCTGAGACCGTAGGATCTTCCTCGACGTACGCCCGAGTACGATTCTGTGCATCAAAGTGTGTCAATCGTGAGGAAGAAAGAAGGAAAGCGGGGGAATTGCATACGGTTGCAGAGATGGATTCGCCGCGAGTAATGCGAGATTGAATGTTGTTTTCATTGCTGATGGGAATACCGGTGAGACGCTTTGCCCAATATTCCAGCTTGTCCATGGCTGGTGAACGCCAAAGGGGAGAAGGAAGGGGAGAAGACCGACTCTCCGTTCAGACGTGGAAGCAATACTGTTGGGCACATGCATGGATATATAAGTAAGCAAGCCACCCACATAATTCTTGGAGAGAATTGTACCTTGATATCGAAGATCCCCCTAAGCCAAAAACGTGCTTATGGCGTGATGGACTCACTGAAGCTTCTGTATGTAAGATAAGAATTAAAACTACCTATTTCTGAGGTGGGGGGTTCGCCGCCAAACTTAAAAGACGCCATCATTCTCACCAAGCACGCAATCCAACTTTCTCTGTTCTATATCGGTTATCTCTTCCCGCCTATCTCCATTTAAACTCCCCATCTCCCATTCGCACACTCGAAATGCGTAGGGCGGAAAGTGTCCAAATGACTCCAAGACCACGTACGGGCGCTGTCAATGAGTCTATTCAAAACTGGCCCCGGCTAATCATAGTGCCGGCACCAACGATCCCGGCAAACTCCATGGTGTAACTATTTAGGTGGCCTTTTGCTTCCGTCGTTTTTGCTTTCGCTCTTTTCATGATCCTCCATCTGTCTCAACGGGCAGAATCTCGATGCGGTAGGTGCTTATCTTCATCGAACCCAATGTGATGTTTTATACAAACTAGAGTTTGTGACTTACTCATGAACGTATCCTTATTTTTCCTGATCAATCATTAATTTTCTTCATTTCGCATTTGCTGATCTGCTTGTTTTTTTTTTCGTAGTCATCTGCAATGTGGTTCCAGTTTCAGTTTCGGTAAGTTCTTGCCTTGAACACGACTTGGATGGTGTGGGATGATGATCAGCATTGGAGTTACCGTCAGAACACTATAACATGACGATACCAATTGGCTAACAAAAATCTGACTGCTCCTACCAAGTTGGCTATTGGATCTTCAGAATGACTAATTCCGTCTTGCCACCTTCTAGATGTTGACCGTTTTGCTCTTGTTCGTTATTTCATCGTCAAAGGTTAGTCTCATCATCTCTTTTCTGTCCCATTCCACACTGCATGATGTTACACACGATGGTCTTCCTATCATTATGCGGAAACTGCCCAACCAGCTCACGAACAATCATGGGCATCCCAGCTGAAGCTTTTCCTATCTCGTTGTTCTCGTCTATGATCACAGTGCAAGTACTGATTCTTCGTGCTGTAGGTGCGCAAGTTTTTTTTTTCTTAGCTGTATGGTACCTGTCGAGTGTATAATCATTTGGAAATGTGATAGCCGGTTAGCTACGTTGAACTATGCATAATACTGAGAAGGGTGCTAAGGGGTGTGAACGAGTTAGGCGCGTGGCGCTACTCTTATGTAATGCAGCCCTATAAAGGAGCAGAAATTTGGTTCCGTTCCTGTTTTTAGCTCATGCAGCAGCCTCAAGGCCGTGTAGCTCGTCACCCACCGAAGGGCTTCCAGTCCTTTCACATTCGCGAGCGGGTTAAGGTCTGAGTGTTTGATCCTCCAGGCTTTGTTCATTTGGACTTGGTCTCGTTCGTTCTCGAGAGGAGACTGTTGGTCATTCCGACACGTTGACGTACCAGAAATTTCGCAACGTTCGACTGATACCCGGAGAGTCATATAGTGGCATTCTTTTACGTGTGCGCTGTGTGAGGAGGGACGTCCGTCCAGGTGTGGATGGATGAGCTTCGATCTGTTTTGCTTGAAATCGTCAAGGAGGATGGGCATGTTTTCGATCTCTTTTGTCATTGTTCAGCATCATGAGGGTCTGAATTTCCGTTGGCTGTGTCAATCTATCTCGTTGGGACGCGTCGTAGCCCGTACAACTACAGTCGCGCGGGAGGATATGTTTTCTCCTGGTTGTTCCTGCCTTGTTGTGAGAGGGGTGCACACGTGAAGGCGGATCTGGTGGGGGTTGCTCCACGGGGGCATGGGGAAGGCTTAATCGCCTTCCGCTTCTCTCTTCTTTTCTGAAAGTTCGATAGCACTTCCAGATATGCCCCTAAGTGTGGAGCATCAGCGTTGCATGGAGGCCGGTGCAAGCGCCAGATGCCAGTTACCCCCGGGAACGTGTAGTTCCTAACCTTTCTGCCCACCAGGAACCAACGTATGAGGAGAGATGCAGCCTCAAGTTATTTGGCTTTTTCGTGCTTGGATGTTGATGGAGAATACGAGAATGTGACCTTGAGTGCAATTCACGGCGCCATGGGTTCTTCAGGTGGGCGCGAATTGTCTCGCCCCGCCCTTGATAACTCAATTCAGACTACTCTGGGTCTGCTGCCTTTGACCATTCGTCATCCAATTTTTCGCTCCCAACTTTTCTGTGCCATTGGTCTCAGATTTGTGGTTCTCTTTTCTCCTTTTCATTTTTTGTTATGGTGTATGTAATAGTCCGTCGTCCTTAGTATACTATCGCGTTCTGCATGTTCGGAAATACTCAGTCCCGGCCATCACACAACACACTAACACATTAGGTTGTCACGTTAAATAATATCATCAGATGGCGCCTCAGGCCTTTAGACGCTGGTGACGCTTGCGCCTTCCTTATTGGGGTATCAGAGCTGAGCTTATGTAATGTTAGCCTATTTAAATCGGCAAAAACCGTCTTGGTTCTTTCTTTTCAACCAACAACATCCCAAGGCTGCGTAGCTCGCCACTCACTGAGAAGCAGGTTTGTGCCTTCTGCATTTTGCGAGCGAGTTAAAGTGAGTATTCCATTCCGTGTCCCTTCGTCATATGGCGGAAGGCGTGTGAGGACCTCGTGCGTCTGTACTGAAGCTGGCTTGCCATCGCTCCCGGAGATCCACCGGCTGGCATTGGTGTTGTGCCGCTTGTGGGGAGGGAAGCCCGCCTTGGGTGGATAAGTCGGATGTCACTTGGGACTCGTCAAGGGGTGGTAGCGTCTACGTCTTTTGTTCCTTTCATCTTCCTTGCTTTCTCTTTTTGCTACCGTCTCCTCCCTCCCTATCGGCGATGGAAGGGCGCAGTCTCATTGACTGTGCCTTGCTAAGGTGCAGCGAGGCCGTTGAGCATCATGTGTGTCTTTGTTCGTGTCAATTATGGCGCGGAGTGGTGAGCAGTGGGTTATAGCAGTGCATGAAAGCACTTGCGGCATGCGAGCTGTGGGCGTAATGTTTTCCCCCGCAAGCCGTTCCGCCGTGTTGCCGAACGCAATACGTTTCCAGCCTCGCTACAGCGAGAGAGCGCTTATATAGCGCTGTTAGCTTGACTACTGGATTGATGAATTACCACATCCAGTGATGCAGTTGTGTGATGCAACCGCTGCATCTTTGCCGACGTGTTTACTACTAATACTACTACTGCTGCTACCATGGCCCTACTAGGCCTGCGACTCATACCATGTCGCCATATTACGCGCTTCATATTGCGTATTATGTACAGTCACCGTCGAGCACCTGTCATGGGCCCATGTCCCATGAGTACAGATGAGCATAGCCTATTTGGTATGCGATGTCAAGCTCTGCCCTGAACCCGCGTTTCGGGTGTGCAGATAGAAACTATCATAACTAATATTACCAGTGCCGAGATGGCCAACAGGAACGTATGTCGCACAAGAGGGAAAGAGAGAACTCCTCCCTCTTGGTCGAGGTTTCATCAATATGATGCCTCGAATGCCCCCGCACTCCAGCAGAATGCGGTTCCGCGGGTATGACCCATTTCACGTTGAAGGGGGAGCTGTTTGTTCTCTTCTGCTTACCAAGTCATATCGTACGAGGGGAGGGTGATGGCTAGTGCCTCGAGGATTCAGGGATGATTGGACGAAGATGGACGCTGTTTTGGGTGCGATATGCAGCACTGATGTCCTTGCATTCTGCAGGATGTTGGTAACTCAACTCACTTGCTCTGGGTCTGTTGTCCCCCTGCAATAATTTTTCTCACCCTTCGTTCGCGGCTCTTTGAGCCGTGTCGAAGTTCCAACCGTTCGCTTGGTCGACGTGTCACTGCCGTAATCTATGGCTGTGATGTGTGTCCCGTATATTTCATGTATCGTATTTTATATGTAAGCTTTAACAATAAAGGCGACATAATATGTATTTCGTTAGATCCAGAAGCCGCGATGTTGCAGACAAACTCATGTTTGTGAGGCATTGACGTTAACCTAACAGTGGGTTTCCATCGCTCCAGCTGGACGCTTGTTCGAGAAGCCGATGAGACGTACACGTCCTATTGTTGATCTATCTTGCTGTCGGTCTTCTGGTTCTTCAGCAGCTCCAGTGTATTGCATCTCGTCATCCGTTCTGGGACTTGATGTGTGTTGTGGGCGATTCTATCCTAAACTGATGTTACGATGACGTGCGTATACCACGCGATGGCGGGTCTAGTCATTGCCCGTTCGTCGGTTGCATTAGTTCTTCCTGTCAATTCCGGTTCTCGAGGCGGACGTTCAACGAAATTATATATATCGTTTTGGTGGGACACATTACGTTGTCGCGTGGTTGAATTTTACCACAAGCAACGTATCAGAAGAACCTTTCATTAAACTTGGAGATCTTGGGCCGGATATTAGCAAGGAAAGGTTCGTTCTTTGCAGAAGAAATGAGGCGGACGATTCGTCCCCCCCCCCTCTGTGGGCATGGGGGCTTACGAGTGTAGCCCCCCAAATCATGCTCCGCTCTCTATAACTTTTCGCTCCCGCATATATCTCATGCTGATTAGACCTGTACATTCTCTGCACCCTTTGTATGACTATTCGGTACTCTATCGTAACGTACGACACGCTGGTACTATCGCATTTGACGGATATTTCTTTCAAAGTTATCATTCCTCCCTCTTCCACTTCCGCCTAAGCTCCACTGGCCCAATCTCTCTTCTCATCAGCTTTGTTCCTTTTATTCCCTCGTCCCACTCCAAAATCGATGATGGACGATTTAAACAGCTTGATGAACTCGTAACCAAGGTATGTAGTGCAACTTCAGAGACTGCAGCCGGTGCTTCAGGTGGCGGCAAACAAGGGGCCGACCTGCTCTGTGTCACTACACTTGGGGACCAACATTACCGGTCAAGCTATACTGGCGGATGCATGCAGCCTGTCATATGTAGGTGCCGGGGATATAGCGCATTCGACCCAAGATTGCGGGGCAAAAGCTCCACGCCCAGAAATGCCCATGAGTTGCATTTGATCACTTCTTATTGCACAGAACGATTGGCACGGGGATGAGACGAACCTAGCAAAGAGTTAGTACGAGGGGGCTAGCCAAGAAGGGATCGGGCTCGGTACCCTGAATCTGCGCTTAACGATGTATCTATTCAACTGATGAGATCATAACGTGTACGACAGAACGTCTAGGTATTGTAAAAGTTCGCCGTTACGTCGTCAGATACAGCCTCGGAGTCCCACTCAGTGGCAAGGAAATTGTTGCATATGCCTCCTCAAGTCCAAGTTGTGTTGGGTCAAGGAGCCAGTGAAGATTGGAGTCGCCTTCAAGGGCACAGAAGTCATAACCCAAAGACCGTATCTGAGGAGAGGACAGAGTCAAGCCTGCCCAACACGTCAGAGGGGACGAAAGTGGAGATTTTTTTGAGCATTTGATAGCCTAGGGAACCAATGAACGCCTAGGCGGAACCGGAGAGTGCTATACAAGCCAACAGGCTTGTGAGGCGTCTCCCATGTCGGCATACGTGAATGCTGGAGAGTCAATTATCTGGCATCTTGAACGCATCGGTGCCCATAATCATGTATCTTGCAGTGCTGCTGACACCGGTGTGCACACCCGAGTTCAAGATGTCCGAACTGCAGGCGGTCGCCCCTAGTGTGCGTGCCACATTGAACGTACAAACTTATTTAATACGCACCTCGGTTTAATATTCGTGGATTAAGGAAGAAGCGGGCGATTTTTCCTGGATGATCGAGATATAACGAAAAGGACTGACGAGGAGGCATCATCGAGCACTTCTGAGTTGTACCATTCCTCTTCCACATTCGATTCCTGGTGACCGTTGATGGGCACTCCTTGGCGTTGGACATAAATCCCAGCTACATCCTCCGGGGCGGCACGGATCACATTTTTGGCAGGCCTATACGGAGAGGTGCATATCCTCGACGGTTTCTCCCTCGTCTTTGTCGAAAGCCGAAATTTCGGACCTGATCTCAATTGATTAGCGCTGCGATCGGTGTTTGGGCAGGGGCTCACCTTTCCCAGATGAGGCTTAAAACCGATGAGGATTTTCTCATCGGGTTCGTTCCCTTTCCCTCAGTCCACAATTGCCGATGCTCAGGTGAGCCAAATTGCGCGGTCTTCTCATGAACGAAAATACCACCTACATCATAACACAAGCACTGAGTGTGTACATCGTAACATCGGCTGGAGGAACACTCACATCGAGTCTCGAAATAACCGGCCATAACGAGAGGTACAGCGCTGTAACATTGGAATGCTCCAGAGCGTCGAAAAGGATCGAACCGAAAGTGGTGCAATGAGATGAAGAGCCATTATCACACTCCGGCCATCCAGAGATCGACAGCGAAGCTATGTGGACTGGCAGCAGCAGCACTCAGGCCGTTGGACCACGATTTCGATCGGGGCTCGCCATTGCATGCCCCCAAAACTGACCCCCCTTTAAATTCCACTGTACGGCTCTGGAAAAAAATGGAAGTCGAATATTCCCTTCGTCACTTCCAAGCTCAAATTTGAGACGACTGGCCTAGCCAAAATGGTAAGGCTGGAGAAGGTTAATTTTTTTTGTTCCAAAGGTTTTTTCGGCTGTCGTTTCAAGCAGAAGGTAGAATGTTGGATGTAAACATGTATACCATAGAACCACAATCCAATTGTCAATAAGTGATATATTCGGTCAGGAAGTTTAACGCACCCTCTCAACAGAAACAAGTCTAGGTGACGATCAAAATTTCAAACTGCTGGGACACATTCTGTTACACCCTGCAAACGCTCGGGTCATCGCCTGTATCGGCATCGTGAGAACTGAATAGGGTTCACGAACCTGTAATCCCACTGTTGCTGAGAGGTGGTCATTCGGCTTGGGAAGTCATGAGTGTTGTTCAATCCGATGATGCTGACTCACCTTGTTGGATAAGTAGTCGCTATTGATCTGTCATGTTTGTGTTGATAATTCTACCCAAACTCGGACCCAGGTTCTGACAAGATAAAACAGAACGGCTGGGTACGAGCCTGCCGCCATCCCAACTGAGCTGCTGAGCTGGTGCTTCGATCGACACAGAATCTTCCAGAATGTTCTGACGCACAGTCGATTATTTTACGTATATTCTCATTGTGATACGTTTCGTGGATGTATAAATACGCACGGACGTGGGTTGGTAAAAAATCATCAGTAAAAGCTACTAACATAGTTTTCCGGCTAAACATCCAGAATAAACAACAACTAGCTTACCTCTGGTCGATCGCGAGTTGAAGTCGCTGAGTAGCGGATTGCCACACCTAGAATCCCTTCATTACAACAGTACCTCCGTATTTGGGCAATTGACACTTGTCCGATCACCGAGCAATCTGATTCGTGGTCCGACAGGCCCGCAACACAGGTTGTCATGCCATCCTCTCATTGTCGTCGGCGGAAGCTAGTTGACAGCTTAGCTTATGTAATCGCATGCACATTGCATAATCACAACACTGAGGCCAAACCGAGGCTCGCTTTCGTAGCACTAGTACCTCCTTCGACTTACGTACCGCTAAGAGGTGCTTCCCGCTATGGACTCTCGATCGCTGAGGATATGGGCCTTGCTCATCATCGATTCCATCTTTCTCCTCGTGGAGCTCACTGCCGGCTACGCTGTTGGGTCGCTGGCGCTGGTAGCAGATGCCTTCCATATGCTCAAGTAAGCAAGCGCGATCGAAGGGATGCGAGCCGTTTCGCCTAATTTCTTCATCTATACAGCGATGTGCTCAGCTTGGTCGTGGCGCTCTACGCCATCAAGGTATGACCATTCGTAAGCCCGCAATGGATCTTGTGTTAAGCCAGTTTCTGTGAAATGCAGCTCTCTGCTAATTCCCCAACCTCCAACTACTCATATGGATGGCATAGAGCGGAGATTCTCGCGGCTCTCGTGAATGGCGTCTTCTTACTGGCGCTTTGCTTGTCCATTTTTTTGGAGGCGGTTGAGCGTTTCTTCTCTGTTCCTGGTAAGAGTTCCCCAGCCCCGGGCCATCTAATTTTTTTTATCACTATTTCCCTCACAGAAATCAGCAACCCTAAGCTCGTTGTGATCGTCGGCTCGCTTGGCCTCGCCTCCAACATCCTAGGCCTCTTCCTTTTCCATGGCAAGTCAAACGCATTTTTTAAATGGGTACGCTCGATGATAACAATCCCAATACGCAGAACATGGGCATTCTCATGGTCACGGCGATTCTCCCGCATCATCACCATCCGCAACTCCGAAAAAAATGGAAAGCTCGCCAATACCCTCCGAAACTACCCCACTTGTCTCGCCGCCCTCATCCCCCAAGAGGATCAGAGGATCGGCGAAGCGCTCTAGGTCTCCTAGCCGTAAGTGCAATCTAGTTGATTCACCTGGCTGATCCTGAACTGCATGACTTCATATCAGCCTACACCGGTCACCCAGCCCAAACCCGCGCACGAGTGGTTCAAACAGCTGAGCAAGCTGGGTATCACTCGGGCTCATTTTCGATGGCACAGAGCCCTTCTAGTCCTTCTGCCTCAAGGGGTTTAGCAAGAGTTTATGGAGCTTCTAGAGCAATACCCATACCACCCGAAGACGCAGTGATGGACGATTCAGGAAGCGATGGAGACGAGCATTCTGTCCACGAGCATTCACGCCCGGATGCTCGTTTCCACAGTCACACAAGCACTCACACGCACAAACATGATCCCGAACATGTTCATTCAGCCGTTGATATTGAAACTCAGGGACCGGATCATGGTCATATCCACTCTCATGGCTCGATGAATATGCGTGCGTTATTACTTCACGTGCTGGGCGACGCGTTGGGCAACGTTGGCGTCATCTCGTCTGGCCTCATTATTTGGCTGACTACTTGGAGTTGGAAGTACTATAGCGACCCCATCATCAGTTTAGTGATAACCTGTATTATCTTTACTAGTGCCCTACCTCTCGGTCAGTTCTTTTCTATGGGAGATCCTGTTTTACATATAAATCTCACCGTTTATCCCTACAGTTAAAAGTGCCTCTTTCATTCTATTGCAGGGCGTTCCACCGTCCATTTCATTGGACGCCGTTCGTGAGGACATTGAGGCAATCCCTGGAGTTCTTTCCCTGCATGAACTGCATGTGTGGCAACTTTCGGAAACCAAGATCGTCGCCTCAGTCCATGTATGTGTTGCGCATGAAGGAGAGGAAGGGAGCAGAGCATTCATGGAGGTTGCCGGCGATATAAAGAAAGTGCTACACAACTACGAGGTGCACTCGAGTACGATCCAGCCTGAGTTTTTCACTATCGCTGGACACGAAGCCCAATCCTCCAGGCCCGGAAGCGGGACGGTGAGTTGAAATTTTATTGACATGGGAAGGTGCATATGGGTTACCCTGTGTTTAGGTAACGCCGTGCAGGATGCCTTGCGCGCCCGGACGGAATTGCCCTCCTGAAGTCAAATGCTGTCGTGAGTAATGGAAGCCTTCCAATCCCTACCCAAGCCAACTCACAGTCCAACAGCGAGTGTCGTCCAGTCAAACTAATCGTTAATAACTTCTATTTGAAATTTATACATATTGAATCAACATTAATACACGGCGCTGTACATTTTTCAACCCCCAATATTCGTGCCGAACCCCTTCCACCGTTTGCTCTAGTCCCCTGACGCCTCCGATATTGCAGGAGGCTTGTTCCGCTGAAGTTGGGAATAGTTATCAACCATCTAGTCCCTCATTAGGATCTTGGATGGCTTTGGTGGTACCTTTTGTTCCACCAAATGTGCCTTTTCTCCGTGCGACCTCTAATGAGTTTGCGTGCCGACCCATTAAAAGAAGCAAGCAAGACAGGAGCTGAGTTGGGGGATACAGGGACGGTTGATTGGTGGATTGTTTAGGTCAAAGTTATGAATGGTGGATAGAAACATGCTCCCGACTAGCTTATTGTGTCATCGAAACAAATAAAGCCTGACATGTGTAATGATGGCCTTTTACCCACTGGCTGCTCTCGGTGGGGTGGAGAGAGCTACATGAGGTTGGCATGGTTAAGTGGGACGCATGGCCACTTTTCGTGTTCAGGTTTGCTATGCTTCGCATCCATTCTGCCTCTAATTTAATATACAAGTAGCCCTAGCAACTGCATACATACACGCCAAATTTCATCACCGAATGTGAAGAAATGAGAGAAATTTGCGGTAATGAATCATTGAGCGGGCAATCTCATTGGGGGGTGGAAAACTGTATACAAGTGTGCTCGCTTCGCTCTGCACTGTATTGCGACTTCATATAGTCTACGCCATGTGCAAGCCAGAGAAGAAACGGATCAAGACGGAAGAAACCATGGTCCTGTACTCATACAACTTGAATCTTTAGTGCGGAATGGGAAGAAATCCAGAAAATTTCAAAGTTTTTTCTTTGAAGGGGAGGAACCCAACAAAGACAAACCCGTAACCGGTGGGTCGCCTTCACAAATGAAGCTGATTCCGACGAGTTTGAATCCCACCTTGTCAACGCCCGAACTCTTTTCAGTATATTTTTCGAGACTGCAGTCAGCAGCAACGACATCGCCAGGTTGTAGAGGACCCTTGTACAACGGCATTTCTTGATGATCGACGGAATACTCCTGCGAAGCGTCATAAATGGCTTTGAAATCCTTGGACTTCCTCCATCAGCGTCAGCATTGGTCCACGTTGCTTTCAGATACGTACTACAAGCGTCCAAGCCTTTAGTGGAATGAAATGCTCTTCGATTGCTAGGGCATGGACCTTCTCTGTTGAAACGGTTAGAAACAATTCACAACAAAAGAGTCCTCCCTTACTGCTCGAATAATACTTTAGAACCTCTTTGGCACGCTTGAACCCAAGCCTGGTTAAAGGAACGAGGTTGAGCATGTAGTTATCGCTCCATTGATGCGCATCCTTGACGACGCCCGTGAACAAGAAACGTAGAGCCTGGCCTGCCTTGATGTTCTGGGACGCTCGCCGATATCCAAGAGACAAGGGTTTACCAGTGAAGACGAACTTGCTATCACCCGGAGTGAAGCACTCGATAGCCCCTACGCCATCATCGACGATGGCATCAAAGGAGGTCATGCTGTACAAGCGTCTAGGACCAATTCAGTCAGTGAACGATGTTGTAGAAAAGAGGAGAGGGATGAGCTTACTGAACAAGTGCCGGTTCCCATTGGTCCTTATCCTTGAACACCCCATCTCCACCACGCACACGCGATCTCGATGCTTTCTCCTTCTCATTTGCTTCCCATGGAGTGGTTGTCAGACGAGTCCAAAAATTGTCGGCAAGGCGTTCAGGAGAGAGCTCAGCGTCCAGTTGCGATTCCTTTGACTTGTCAGCCGCCAAGCTCGATGTCGCAGAATCCTCAACTTTTTCATCTCCACCCGCATCGGAGACCAATCTTGAAGGAGGCAGAAGATTAGGTACATCTCATTCATTGAAGAGATCATGTTAGTAGCTGGGGATTGATCAAGTCAGCAGCATACCAACATCTCCGTTGCCACCGTCCTGCGGTGAGTGGTTGTGTTCTAAAGGCATGTAAACGAGCTAGCGATTAGCACCCCAATACATGTACTTACCTTTGATGGCAACTCCATTGTTTACGTCCTCAGCTTCGCTTTCCAACGTATTGTCTAATCTGTGATAAGAGAGAATATTCACCATATCCAATAGAACACATACCAGACAGTTCCTCTGCAATGGACAAGGGGGGGTGGTTTTGCTTGTCATTGTTTCTGGGCCTTTTGGAGGGAGGCATGGGGGCCACAAGTGTTATACCACGCTTAGCCGTCATTGAGGTAAGTAGACTTGGTGAAAGAGGGGAAGCGGTGAATTGGTGATTGGGTTGTTGGGAGATGTATCATCTTTTATGCGTTGGACGCGGCTTTACTTCAGGGATCGTTGCATCCGGAAACATCTTGCAACGAGTTCTTTACACAGCCCAATGCCCGCCGACATCGTCAAAGTTGTTGGTGTGCTCTCTCTTACTACCCCGCGGCCGTGGTTGTCACGTGGCAGTGCGGCCGTCCCGGCTCTCTACACTGTAGCGTACATGAGGGGACCGTCATTACAGGATGGGTTTTCTGGATGGTGTATTCGGGTATGTGAGATCCTCGGGTTGGGTTTTAGTGTCAGGGGCTATATAAGGTTGCAATACGACAATAAATTCGGACAACTCCGCCACAATTAAGGTCGTGACTAAACAATTAGGCCTCGTCCTCGTTGACCGATAAGGCGTCCACGGAGCGACGACTACTGGGTACGAGTCTGTTTGTGACTTGTTTTTTGTGCCTTTAGGCTGAGCCCTTGTGGGACAGTCTTTTGACTCCATAGTTGCCGCATCTCTCAATTGATCGGCAGCTCTTGCGCGTTCATACCTTTCGCCCCATGGAGATTCGTGGGAAGTCGAACTCTACGTTTGGAGATGATCCCCCAACCCTTGTAAAGGATACTTGCACGCACAAGGCAAGGTTCGCATTCACATGGGAATTCTGGGGTTCGGTCCCCGACCTGCCCCATGCAACGTTCGACTTGATATCATGCGCAGCAAAGAATAGACCGTTCTCTTTGACTATCATTCGGGTACCGTATCCCCGCGATAATTGATACCTAGTGGGATTGCACACCTTGGGTGCTTATTTCTCCATGCTATCTCCGTGAGATCAATCATTATGTCTTATCTGGACCTCTGGAAACTACAGCCGCCGGGCTCTTGTCTCCGCGCCACTCAAACGAGTCAACGGACTAAGACCTTTGTGTCCTGAACAAGCATGACGAGCGCGGCTAGTGATCAATTGGTGCGTCTCGCATCAGTTCCTAAGCCGAGTATCGTTGTGAGAAAAGGATGATGGGAAGAGGGAGTTAGCTCTTAGATAGGATTTATCGACTGCATCCGACCCCAGAATCAGTTCAGGTCTATCAGAAAGACTTACAGGAGACCCTCGAGGAATATCTTGGGTGTCTTTAAACGCTCCCCTGATGTCCTGGTCTTTCTACGTCACTTCTTTCTTGAATTAGTAGTTGGCTGATCTACCCGATGGGTCAAGTGAGGGCCTATCTTTTGTCTTGGTTTCTGTCCAGGGATTGATACAGTCCACAGAATGCGTGAATCAAATTTCACGACGTATCTATTTATCGATCTAGGGTCCGATGTTTGCACACATATTTAAGCACCTACGCCCGATACTATAAACGGATAGGATTCCCTTCTTGGTGCATCGATCTGTAGACATATATATATGAATGTAGAACATCTTGGAAATCGGACGGTTTACCTGCATAACTCATGTGCTGCGGTGGAATATTTTCAAACGTTTCCCCGGGCGCATATTAAAGAATCGGAATCAACAAGTATATCTGTCCCTGGATCGATCATGTGTGTATTAGGACCGGAACTACACTGTAGCTAGAGAAACCGCCAAAGGCTACTGCTACGAACCAGCTGGTACATACATTGCCGGGCATCTACAATTCCGCGGATCTACCGATAGGCTGGCTCAGCCTGCTTGGAAAGAAACAGAAATCGAATGAGCAGCCTGCGGCGCTGGGGAAGAAGCTGACTTTACCACAGAAGTGGAACTCATGTAATATATAGTACTTACTAGGGTATCGATGGCCCAGCCTCTAGAGTTCCGATGATGTTATGCGTTCCGCTAAATCCACTCTTCACGTTATCGTTTGTACGTGACACAAATACGGGTTGCTGAGCTGGTATACAAGGTCTGCACCATCATTTACCCGTCGCAGTTAAGCAATTGATTGACAGTCCGACGCTCGTTCTTCGAGCCGAACCTGATCAAAATTTGGAGTTCATGGGTGAGCGAGGCCTTTGTGTTGTTATGGTTAATGGGGATGGGGGTTCTTGAGGAGAAAGGTCCCCTGCTCTAGAACGCTCTTGAATGCTAGAGCACTTGAGAGTGCTTTTCAGCACTATGTAACTGGATCTAGAGAGAAATCACTATGTCGCGACACGGCATACTTTCTGCTGCGCAAAGTCGCGACCTGATGTGACTTAGGTTGAGTCATTAGACATCATGACGAAGGGGGATAGTAGGAAGCGGATGTACATGTGTGCTGTAACCACAAATTTCCTCGGCTATAAATGCATTGCACAGCAATGATATTTTATGAGCAGTGGTATGTGTGAATTCTATGCGATCCTGCTGGGAATAACGAACCACAACTGTAATGTGAGGGTTGATGCGCTACCACATGAATAACAGTGATGTTGCAGATTTGCAGTCGTCAATAGGTAAGAAGGTGATCTCTGTCCTATGGTGTTAAAGTCCGCGCGGCTATGGAGGCATGTCGACTGCGGGGTGTCATTGCTTCCCTGACGACTGGGCTCATGGGTCTGAGTCGGCTCCGAGATCGGCGGGGGGTTAGAACTGAGCGACCGGAGGGAAGGATCCGGGACCATGCCTTGATATGAAATATTTCTTGGGCTAACGAGTCCATTAGCATGTATGCACCTAATGGCCACCGAATCCATGACACTACAGTTGACACCATGTCCCTGATTGTGTGTCTAAATCCCTGATCACTCGCCGAGCACGATCTACGGTTGCAGTGCCGACGTACGTCTGATCCTGCGATAACGCCTGCATTGCCTTCCCTCGTGGCATCTGGCGAATTCAGTGCTATTCGTCACATTTTGTCTTGACAACAATTTAGAGGCACCTGGGCGGAATATCCAAGTTTTGTCAGGAGAGATGTTAGCATCCTGCAGGGACATTGCACATTTTCCAATGTCTCTTCTTTAGAGTCAATTGTATGGCCGCTGCATTTAACTCGTCCTTTCTACTTGGAAAATGAAACAGAAATTTTCGTTGAGCGACGTGCATCACGCGCGTGTTGTACCTGGGCTTTACTTTTGTTCTCGTTGCGTGTACTCCAATGCGGGGGCATGGCGAATTGCAAGGATAGCCGGAGTACCGGCTATGGGAGACCATGCACGTACCCTTGAGAGAACAACATATCTACTTAGCTTTCGCGGGATATGCGCCTTCCCGTTTGGTGGGAGTTAATCCAGAAGGTAAGAACCCGCGCATGATGTAGGGAGAAAGGAATGAAATCATGGATGTGCGACTACATCTCGTTGTACAGAAGCCCTAGACTTCTTCAGGGGGAGTTGGTTGCTGCTGAGACTGTGGGCGTGTCCACCATGATGGCGATATTATTATGGATGAAGGGACCAGTTCTACGTTGATGGTATCTCAATCTAACAAACACCTCAAGTGATGCGATAGTGAGCCAACCCTTCACCCGGGTCGGTCCGATGACACGTCAGGATGAGTCATTTCGGGAGGAGTTTTCGGTGTATCCCGGCGACAGATCGAAAATAATGGGTGGGAAGCTGACCGAAGCATGCGGGCAGCGAGTAAGTTGGCTGGCAGATGGAGTGATGAGTGTGTGGGTTATTGAGGGGGTGGCGAAAGGTTGCTAAGTGCACAGGAGTTGCGGTGTCGACTTTAGGCAGGGACTCCGGCCTCTTGACTCAGGCATGTACTGCTATTTTTGGCTTCCGCTCGGCGTGAGTTGCACATGGGCGCGGAGGTTGCCGAGCGGGATCGGTGACATGGTTTGGAGGAACGAGAAAATAAAACTTGTGTTCAGCAGACAGGCTCATGCCCTTCCATTCACTGTTGTTCATATTGTTCATATTTGGTCTTGTGATATGGTTCTTGCCCTTCGGATGCCGTTTAACAAGTACATATGTTCGCGATGCTCTCCTTTCAGACCGTACAAGAATTCTGATTGTTCCGTGATTTGTTTCCGGTTACGTACTTGCCATGCTTGCACGCTGTTCGTTCGGCGCTACCCCCTTCCCCCTTGATTGCACACTTCCTTTTCTGTTGCTCACATTACGTGTTATTGTTGGGCCGTGCTCTCAATTCAGAAGTCTCGGCATATGTCGGGGTTGTCACCACGCTGCAACACCCTTAAGCCTCTTCCGCAGGAATGCAAGTCCAGAGGGCATCGGAACCATTTGTGTCCAAGAAGCGCCGTTGAAGCTTATCAATTATCATGCGCCATTTTTACATGGAAGACCCCGGTGAGGGTTCAGAATGACTCATTTCGGGTTCTTTGACGGCCATTCACTTTTTGGGAATCATTATCCCCATAAACGGGGGTTCCTTCGATACATGTGGCAGTGTTTCCAACTCAGGAATATAGAACCCTGATCGTGGGGACGGTAACCCTGCAAATATATGGACAGAGCAAGGGTTTTATTGTCCGTGATTGTATTGATTCAGGACGAAATAGGCGAAAAAGTGATTGAATAAATTGGATATATGCAGGGACGACAATTCAGTTCAAGGTCCATTTTTCATTTTTTAAAGGAAATATTATTTCAATAGAATTTGAAATATGACAGATTAAATTGAAGCGTTACCTCAAACCCAATTTCAAATCACGCGGACCCTGAGCGCCATTCAATACGAAAAAAGTACAAATACCCTTTCATTTTCCTATTTCTTTTTTCTTTTCTCTCTTCTTTCGAGGAACCATAAACACAACAAATCACAACAAAGTCTTCACTTCTCGACTCTGCTCTCGAAAAAAATTCCCTCGACAACGCTGATCACTCTCTAACGACCACGACACTCAAACCTAGCTTTCGACGTCAACTCTACTACGTGCTACCTCAGAACGATCATCCCCAGTCAACGTGCTCTGGGAGCGGGGTAATCAACTCTAACAACAAGAACTAGGGGTAACCAGCGACCGCGACGCATACGCACGGCCGCCTTACGACTCGCTGCCGTCATGTCAGCCACGTACAACGTAAGCGCCCGAACCCCATTCTCTATTCATCGTTCCCACCTGTACACCATTTCATTGACTCATGTCTCCACACGACCACCAGCATCGTCCTTTGCCGCCCACGGCACCTGCGCAACCTACTCGTGGTGCTGCCCCAGATGCCTTAGGCATTCGTGAAACGTTTCGAGTCCCTGAAGCTCTTGAGCTTATCCGTCAGGATTTTGAAGGCATTTCGAGTGAAATCAATTCTCTGAAGATGCAAAGAGATGAATACGAAGCAAAGGGTGAGCAAGAACCTTTTTTCTTTTTTCAGGGGATAAGTCACAATAACATGTATACAATTGCTCCTTCATTCCTTTGGCGCGTCTGGGACTTTCCATCACTTGGGTGCTTTGACCCTTTGGATGGGATCATGACATGACATGACACGACACGTTACCCACGCCACGTTGATCGAACGTCGCACATCGTTTTCACTCTTCCCTTGTTCTTCGTCTCACCTTTCACCTTTTATTTAATCTCTCTTTAACTCTTTTCCTGTATCCCTTTTTCTCCTCCCCCCATTTAACCCTCTGACCGCGACATTGTATGGGCGCACATACTGTTCTCTTCATTCTCACTCAACCTCGCATATGCTCTCCCTTACACACAACCCATCTCCACGCACGCTTTCCCCACACAACTCCTCGCTTACTCGCTCATGCCCTGACCCCGAACTCAGTGAACCTCCAAGTAAGCGAGATATCGTCCTTCCGTCAAGCTCTCTACGAACTCGAAGAAAGACACAAACGTCAACGTGAAGCATGGGAGGCAGAATCAAGACAGTTACGTGCCGAATTGGCGTCTGTGCAAGCTCAATTACCCCATCATCCTGGCCCTGGTCCCGTTTCTGGTCCTGGTCCCGTCCCTGGCCCTCCTTCCGGACCTAGTCATGTTGGTGCTAGCGGGTACCCACCCGGTGCGGGTGCGGATGAGCGAATGGGTGTTCCCCCCGCTGACAGAGTTGGTCCTGGTGTGGGGGGGCCTGCTGGAGGTGCTGGCGCTGGGGGTATTATGGACGTGCGAGAGGTGATTCGGACGTTGTCATGCGTGATAGGGAGAGAGATGGGAGGGATAGGATCGATCGGGAAAGGGAGAGAGATAGAGACAGAGAAATGAGGGAACGTGAACGTGATAGGGACAGAGAACGCGATAGGGAGCGGGACAGAGATAGAGATAGGGGTGAGAGGGAGTTGAGCTTGAGAGAGAAAGACAGAGACAGAGAGGGAAGGCGGAGGGAGAAGATCAAAGCTGAACGTGCGTTACCTTTTTCCAGCAAATGGACGAGTTGCAGAGGCTTATCCTTTCCTCTTCTCTTTTCACTTTGGTCGACGGTTGTCTTTCTGCCGGATTCCTTGCTCCTCTTGGTAACAATCTTGCATAATTCCCGAGTAGCAGATCACTTCATCGGACGCCATGGACCTTCCACAGGTCCCAATGCTTTCGAACCTGTTCCCGGACTAGTTCCCGTTCCTCCCGTCTCAGGTTCCGGCCCTGGACCCATTCCTGCCCCCCAACAACAACAGTTATTAGTGACGAAGCCGACAACGGCCATTGTCAGTGCGAATCCATTGAGTGATTTGGAACCTGATCAAGTTCCGCCGGAGCTGAAGAAAGAAGGAAGTGATTGGTGGGCTATATTTAATCCGGCCGTGCCTAGGATGTTGGATATCAGTCTTAGTTTAACGTTGACGCATGAGAGGTAGGTTTTCATTATAACAATTTCTTCGTTTTTTTCCCATCGCTCTGTCTGAGGGGAAGCACCAGCGCTGGGAATTTGAAATTCCTCATTGTGTTTGACTTTTCACCTGGGCTTCTTTATCAACTGACTTCTTTCCCTTTCCTTTTTCAAATAGCGTGGTTTGTTGTGTGCGGTTCTCATCGGACGGGAAATACCTCGCTACGGGATGCAATCGCACGGCTCAAATATACGATACGAAGACGGGCGCTAGAACCTGGTAAGCAGTTTCTCCTTATTTTTCCTCTCCCACCTTGATCTTCCTTTCGTTACTGTGTTTGGGTATGGTATTCGATGCTGACTCTTGTTCTGTTTTCCTCCGTTTCGGTTTCGGCGTTACGATCGATCTTTTTACGGGCGTCAACGTTGTCTCAACCTAGTGTGTTGTCTGATGAAGCAGCAAACAAATCAGGGGACCTTTATATCCGAAGTGTGTGCTTCAGTCCAGATGGGAAGTTCCTTGCCACTGGAGCTGAGGATAAACTTATTCGGGTACGCTATGTTTTTGCTGTTGTCTCGCTCTTTGCTAACTTGAACGCTTTCCGCACGTCTTCCTCACGCTTGTTCAGATATGGGACATTGAACGTCGAACAATTCGGCACCGCTTCGAAGGCCACACACAAGAAATTTACTCACTTGACTTCTCACGCGATGGGAAGCTAATCGTCTCGGGATCGGGAGACAAAACCGCACGTATATGGAATATGGATACGGGGGACTGTAAAATCCTGACGATCATCGAGCCTGAGTCGATCGATGCGGGGGTGACCTCCGTAGCGATCTCGCCTGATGGACGATTCGTGGCCGCTGGATCGTTGGATATGGTTGTGCGTATATGGGACGTTGCGAGTGGGGCGTTGGTAGAGAGGTTGAAGGGGCATAAAGATTCGGTTTATTCAGTGGCATTTTCGCCTGACGGGAGGGGTTTGGTGAGCGGGAGTTTGGATAAGAGTTTGAAGTATTGGGATCTAAACGAGCTGGGGAGGATCGTGCCGAGGCCAGGGATGGGTGCTGTACAGGCGTTGCAGCAGAGTACCAGGGTTCCCAGTAATTCGGTGGGGGTTCCGTCTGATATGAAAGATGGTGGTGGTGACAGGGGGAGTCCCTGTACGGTTGCGTTTACGGGCCACAAAGTTGGAGATTCTTACTTCTTTTTGATGATCTCACATTGATCGATTTCTTAGGACTATGTCCTCTCTGTGGCGGTATCACCTGATGGAGCGTGGGTTGTTTCAGGTTCGAAAGATCGTGGAGTCCAGTTTTGGAATCCGAAAGATGCGCAGACGCAGCTCATGTTGCAGGGACACAAGAATTCGGTTATTTCGATCGACTTGAGTCCTGCGGGTGGGTTGCTTGCTACTGGGAGCGGAGACTGGCAGGCGAGGGTTTGTGAGTATTTATTTCCTTTCTTGACTTTTCTTTGGACAACTTGGCGTGGCGTTTTCTGCTTTTTTTTTTTGTTCCGGGAATTTTTTTTGGGCTTGGGGTTTTGGTCGGGTGACTGACTGACTGACTGACTGACGGCGCCGCTTCCCATTTTGCAGGGAGTTATTCCGTTCTCTAAACACAAAACATGGATACGACAAGGACTTTCCCTCTGCCTCAAACTCCACATCGCTGTCCAATACGACCCAGGTCAAATGGCTCCTTTTTTTCAACCTCTCTTGCATGGACTCATGTGATTTACCCGCATTCTATCACCCGTGTATTTCTCCTTACGTGTACAGTGGCGACACCCGCCTTCAATGACGACGAGCGATGTCTTCTTGTTCCTGTTACTCTCTTTGGTTCCCTCAGACCAGACACGACTTTACCCTTTTTATTTGCCTTGGGCCCTTCCCTTTCTTGCTCGTGCAACTCTCTACCCACTTCTCCGACTCGGTACCTTCCGAATGCCAAGTGCCAATTCTATCGCCGCAGCCGCATTGTGTGTGTGTTTCTCATAATCATCATTCTCACTCACCAAGCTCGCTAGTCTACCTTCTCACGCATTGACTTTTTCATTCAACCTTTTTCCTTTCTTTTGTGTCTTTGGGCTTTTTCACGTTCCCTTCACACAGTTGGGTTGGAACTGGCTTCTATCTCTCTCGTTCTCCCACACGCGCATGGCTGCCATTGGTTTGATGTAAAGCGCCAGGCTCGTTGGCCAGGGTCACGGTTTTGCCCCTTGGAACCCACGCGAGTGAGAAGGTGCACTTTATTCCCTTCCTTTTCTTTTTCTTTGCGGACTGTGTCCCTTTTTCTTTTCTTTCTCATTGATCCAACGACGTATTTGTTGTACCCGGGGTGCCTTTGTTTTCAGTTTTTCTTTGTATCTTTTCTCTTCTTTCCTTTTTCTTCTTTCACCTCTCTTGTTGCTCGGTTTAGTAACTCGTCCAATATCCTGTAAATATAGCTATCCTTCACGGGGGCTTGCGATATCCCAAAAAAATTGTACTCTTTTGATGTCCCTTAGGTGTGGTTGGACATTTCGGTGTGGACTTGCGCAACCACTCATCGGAGCACTCACCGCATTGTGGGATCAAGTAGTTTGCGAAATCAGGAGGTAAACCAGCGCTTTAAGTCCAGACCAGTTACAAGTGTGGGTGAGTGAATAATTAATACAGTATGTATTAGGGTCATCAGGGTACGCATACAAGCGTGTATAGATGATGTATAAGGAAAATTTGCAATCGGCGGCGAGATAGCTCTACGGGGCGGGGGACTGAGAATAATTAAGGCTGATGGACAGGGGTCCGTTTCGGCGTGGTTCTACTAGTACTCGGCCAAACGGTGAACAAACAGAGTGCTCCCAGACTTATAATCGTGAGCCACACTCGTATATACTTTTCTGATGATTCTTTGCGAATGCCTCTTGGAGGGAAAGCGGCTGTTGTTTTGTCGACCAAAGCGGGATCGTTCGGTGATTCTGTCAATGTCGGCTGATGGTGAGCGACGCCAGATGGCTTGCTGTCAAGGTGCGAATGTGAGCGTGCGTATGAGTGGTTCTCGTCCACCCCAGAAATGCTGCCCCGAATTCTGTCGATGTTTTCGTAGGTGTAGTCATCTAGGAGTTGAGCTTGCGCGACGCCACCGAAGAAGTCTGTTATGAGCGTTTGGTTAAGAGGGCGGGATGTAAACAAATCTTTGCGGATGCCTGGGCTAGACTTCATGCCTATTGGATCGTACATGGCGAACTAGATTGGATAGATGACCCGGACGTAGATGTGTTGGGATGGAATGGGTAAGCGAGGAAGGAGAAGGGGGAAAAAGAGCTTACGAAATCTTCCATCGTGGCTTGACTGGTTTTGTTGATGCCCTCGAGGTATTCAAGGACGAAGTGGGTATAACTGTCTATAACTGAAACACCAATCTCGTCATCGTTCTCGTACTGTGTGTGAATACAGGGAAAGCGTAAGTCCCGGAGTCTAGGACGCCAATGACTGTGAATGATACAAACCGAGTAAGAGCTTTCTCCGACTTGGGATGATCCAGTTGCGAGAATATTCGGGGAGTAGAACTTTGAATACATTGAAACTGCTTGGCAGGTGTCAACCATGAAGAATATTTCCCGATACCTTAGAGATGGAATCAAAATATTGTGTTAAAATCATGGCTGGGGGGGGGGGTATATGCATACCTCTTCTTTTGCCACATCTGCTCAAAAGCGTCGGCAAGGTCGAATGCACTGATCTCTTCGTTATCTTGGAATTTCAGAAATTCAACGCCTCCATGGCCGGCCATATAGATGATGATATTGCTTCGCTCGTCCGTCAGCAGACGTTTTGACCGCGGCATGGATTCATCGACTCTCCCTGGATGAGAATATTTTCTTGACAGTAAGTCGGGCGCTTTTTACATCGCGATGATGAACCTGAAGCTAACCAGTCAATAATCGGATGAAATTCTCTACAGTGACTTCGTATCCTCGATAGTCGACCTCGATGTTGTCCCCATACAAGTCAAGAATCCGGCCAGGGTTTGCAAAGACAGTAGCGGGGTACTTGTTTCTCTTATTGCATGCAATATCATCCGCGAGCATCAGGATGATATTGGAATCGGGGATGCCGAGCCTCTTGACGGTTCGATATCTATATTACATGCTGGAACATTAAAACAAAGAAATCCAGGAATTGGGACAGTCTCACATGCCCAGGGCATTTGCTATATGCTGTCCACGAAAAAAATGGGTTAAGACACGGCAGAAGCTAAGACATCATTAACTCACGCGATAGTTAAACCAATATCTCGACGAACAAACCAGAACGGCCCAATTATTCGTATGTCCAGATTGTTGCGAACTGCTGAAGAAGTCTTCGACACTACGAGTCTTGTTCTCATTAGAAGCAAAAGACCCAACAAACCCCCATAGAGCTAAACATAGCAAAGACAGCAAAGACGCTGCTTTGCTCAACCGCATGGAAAGGTTGCCGCAGCCCCGGTCGTTGTTCGATTGGTGGCCGGTCCCGTGACGGGACTCCAAAATTGTAGCCGCTGTGGAGAATGCCGGATCCATTCAGTCATTAAATATTTGGAGTTGCACAAACCGGTCCAAGAAATCACATGTAGACCGTGCGATCCTGCCAAGTACCTGAGGTTTGCAGTGTCTCGTTCTCCTTTCGTTCACTTCCACTTGCCGCCAACCACCTTTCTCTCCCCGGGATCCGTTTTAACCATACGAGATCACTCTCACGCAATACAAGAACAAGCTGATCTGTGCAAGAGCACTTGAGCAACCTGCTTCCAGAACTCCTCTGAATCGCGAGGCGTTATGGGTCTGTTCCGTATAACGCCCGCTATATGGGAGAAAGTTCATCATTATGCGGCATTTCCACAGACTCCAGGTAAGTTCTCTCGCCGCAATACACTTCGATGCGATCGATCCATCGCGTGACGCTATGTCCTTGCCCTGCGGTCCAGTCTCACTCCAGCAGATGGTGCTCTTTGGCCAGAACCCGTCGCATGGGACTCTTTTACAAGCTAGTAGATTCCTTTCTGGTTCGTCATCATGTGTTTAAGAGCCCCCGTGCGTGCGGCACTGAATTATGTTTGTTATTCAGAAGAATTACCGGTCCGATTGGCGCACCGCGTTAAGGAGCTTGATGAGTTACCTCACAGCTTGAACGAGATGCCATCCATCCAGAAGGTTAAGAACTGGTATGCCAACTCGTTCGAGGTGTGTGTGTGCCTTTAACATCAGATTCTTTGCACGCATTGATATAATGATTGTATAGGAGCTCTCCACATTTCCTCCATATGTACCCCCACCCGAACTTCGCGAGATCTTAAACGCGTCCCCTGGAGCGCGCCAGACGGCCAAGATGCTTCCAGAGTCTATACCCAACCCCGCATTAGACAAACTCCTCGGGTCGCAGGGAGCGCCCTCTTCGAAGGGCAACGGAAATGGGAATGGGAATGGCCACAACTTCGGACACGGAGACAGAAGCAAAGCAAGGGTGCCTATTGAGAAAAGGTAACGATAGTATCTAAATACAAACCCTTATCTTTAGCATATAGCGGGCAACTGACCCGTTTCCTATTTCGGTAGGTACTATCTCAATGCACCTATGGACGTCAAATACCCACCTTCAGTCCTTGAATACAATTCCAACTTTACCAAGCTGCTCGAGAACATAAAACGGAGACACGACCCAACAGTCACTACCGTTGCCCAAGGCATCCTGGAATGGAAACGATCGAGAAATGTGATGAATATTGGAATAGATGTTCAGAATTGGCTTGACCGATTCTATATGAGTCGCATTGGAATCCGGTTCCTGATGGGACAGCGTGCGTTCATTTATTCATAGTTCTCTACGCGAGATGTGTACCTGGCACCCCTCATTCTTAGACATTGCACTAAACACACTTCAGTCGCACGAGGATTATGTAGGGATCATCTGCGTTAATTCCGTGAGCCACTGGTTTATCTTGTCTGAGGTTATATTCGTGCTGATCCATCCCTTTCATCACAGAATGTCCACGATATTGCCCAGGAGGCAATCGACAACGCTCGGTTCGTTTGCGAAGAGCATTACGCTATGTTCCGCGGTCCCCCTGTGCAATTAATCTGCCCAAATAAGCTTACCTTTCCCTACGTCCCCGGGCATTTGTGGGTTTCGTTTGCGTCGACACGACTGGCAGCGGCTGAATGTTTAGTTCATAGATCTCACATTCTCTTCGAACTCCTGAAAAACTCCCTTCGTGCTGTCGTCGAGCGATTTGGCGCTGAAGAATCAAATATCCCACCCATCAAGATAATCGTTGTAGAAGGCAAGGAAGATATTACTATCAAGATTAGTGATGAAGGAGGGGGGATCCCTCGGAGTGCAATCCCCCTCATTTGGACGTACATGTATACGACGATGCAGAACCAATCATTGGACCAGGATTTCCAATCGAGCGATTTCAAAGCGCCAATGGCCGGGTTCGGGTATGGTTTACCACTCTCGAGGCTGGTGAGTAGACGTTCCACAAGGGTGGGTGCAAGCCGATGTCTGACCTTTCGTCTTGTATAGTATGCACGCTACTTTGGGGGCGATTTGCGCTTAATCTCTATGGAGGGGTATGGGACGGACGTGTATATTCATTTGAATCGCCTTTCGAGCAGCAGGGAGCCTCTTCTTTAATCCACTGTCATTTCACATTATTTGTCGCCATATCTGTGCACATATCTCGTAGTATTCTGCATTTCTGCCATATCATTGCCTCGGCTGCTTCTTCCCTATTAGGAAAGCTTTCGGGTTCGGCACCGAGGCAAATACGGAACAACACACTTCTGCTGAAAGCCAACGTGCGCGGTGTTTAGGTCCGAGGGACCTCGTTGATGGCTATGGCGAGTAGCACACTGCGCGGCCATAGCAAGCAACAGGCGCGAGAGTACATCTTTAGAAATGGCATTTCTGCCCCATGTCGAGGACGTGACCTGTACGCGTTGGAGATGGATGACCAAGGTTCATATTTTGTTTACATGATCTTTACCCACTTCCGTCTTTTCTGATGGTGCCCCGCCACTTTGAGCGTAGTATTTGACATGTGGTACCTAGGCACCGTGCCTATACGGCTAGTCAATATTGTTGGGCTACTGGTTGGACATGAATGCTGGGATAACGAGCGAAATTGGAAGACAACGTATTTTAGTGAGTGAGGATACTACGCGTTAAGGATTTAATGGGAAAATAGCCAACATATTTTTCAGTCGATGATGGAACGCACGTTGTTGAATGCATTCAGACACTCGACAAACCGAAACAAGTATCGCTACACAAGGGCAAACCCAATTCATCCATTGCAGCGCCCTCAAAAGGCGACACCAAAAGCGAGCCAGCGAGTTCTACTGTTGTTTCCTTGAACCACCCTTCCCCGTTGCTACCCATTGGCGCACTCGCCCGCGTCATAGGCACTGTCAAGATTTGGCACGAGGAACGTCATATCAACCTTCAGAAGATCGAGCATCTGAAGGACCTGAATGAAGAGTATAAACACTGGAAACTCGTAGAAAAATGGCACCGAGAAGTGTATTCTGACCCTTCGAGATTGCAACTGTTGGTGTGGAATGCTTGCCACCCATGCCTGTGACACCAAGTTGCGAGGGACGCAGGCGTCCTCAACCCAATTGTACGAATCTTGAGGGAGACGGTCTGGCGTCTTGTGCGTCATCCGTGGCAGGATATCACCCGTCAAGGGTGGTGATGACGTCGTAAGCGGACAACATTCTTACGACCTGACTGTTGAAACTCATAATTTGTATCATGTAGTTTGCGCCCTCAGATGAACTCCTTCACCCTTCACTCATTCGTTCACGAGACCTCACCCTGAAGACTTTCGAGATCTACCTTATGTATTTTATGACCCACGACAAATTCACAACACCATCAAATGCCGAGGACCCTTTTACACCCCAAAACAAACGCATAAAACCCCCAGACCCTAATCGTACCCCTACTCAGTCCAAGTTAACCACTTCTCTTCCTGTCCTTGAACAGAAAGGTTTTACGATTAATTATCTTCGCAACGCACCTGATTTGAGGTATCTGGCTCGCCGAGTTGTACTGGCGGAGACAAGAAGGAGAGATAGGGAAAGCCGTAAACGCGAAAAATTGCGCGAAACACAGTCGATAGCACCAAACCCACCTCACGACCAGCATTCTTCTCGCACCACAGCATCTAAATCACAATCCTCCACGCCATCCAAATCTCTTTCCTCGGCTTCCCTTACTTCAAGGATGAAGAAGCTGTTCGAGACGGCTATCCGAAGTCTGTATCAAGCAGGCGAAATTATCGTCCTTCCAAGATCTGGCGTGCAGTCCACTTCGCCTATCCCACAATCACGACCTACAACGCTTGATGCGGGTCTTCCTTATCCTGCATGTCTTGGTCTGTTCCGTGTGTGGGATGACCTCGACCCAGATCGCAGTATGCGCGCCGACGACTCATATACCACTATCAGATCTACAATTTCCAAATCTAGCAAAACATCCAAAGCTCGGATATCTGTACATGACGAATCTGTTGCCGTTATTGACGAAGATCCCCCTCCCAATCATACCGGTTTGGATGAATACCTTCCTGTGACGCCGGAACTCTTGGCTGAGCCGGTCCTCCAGGCTGTGAAGAAGACAGCCATTCGCTCCCCTTCCAATCCGGACAACGGCACCAGCGTTGACAGGATTGCAAGTTTCCTCAAGAAAAATGAATTGTGGGCACGAGTTGGCGAATGGACTGTACAGGAAACGCTGAAGCTACTGTCTACCAGGGAACAGGTTTGGGAGTATGCGCAAGAGAGGTGGAAACCTATGACAAACTAGCCTATCTCATTTCATAATCCAAGATCTTGAGGCATCCAGTTGCGACATCATGACTGTATCATTATGTAACACATTGCGATCGGACATTTCTATGTTTTGGTTCATGCTTTGGTGGGCTGCGGCTCCGTTAGTGCAGTTTCATGAATTCTTACGCACGTCCTAAGGCAGTGATTTGTCAGCAGCCATTATGGGGACGGAGTACGCGGCACTAAGATGCGAGGTGGAGCTATTGGGTTACTCGGGAAAATCTTGGAGTTATTGACCGAGTGACGAATTTGAGTTGATGAAACTATTCCACCACGAGGCTTGTGGAGCACTACTTGGCCTTGATCTTCGCGACGAGAGAAATATTTGGGGCGACCAGGCTCCCCCTCTGAGTATATGAAGACCGAATCAGGAGAGCGAAAAAGTCAGAACGGTTCCTCGGAGTGTTTGAAATGAATATCGTACGTCGGTGGAGGCGAAGAAAGCTCGTCAGGCTCAGAGAAAGAGCTCGAGTCTGATTGAGATAGAACAGCAATTGGGGGGCTGAGAGAATGTCCGCACTCGACAGGGACGGTTTGGCAAAATACATCTTTCTTTGCATCGTAGTCACGCACGTCGTCTGTGAAACAGGACAGTCTGTATTCGCCAATTCTATGCGATGGTCCAGCGGTATTACTACGTTGAGCAACCGTAGTTCGCTTAAGAATGTTATATCTCCGTGAGGAATTTGATTGGACACTGCAGCTATTTAGCCTACCTACTTTCTTGTTAACGTGCGCAAATGGTATTGCCACCCGCGTTGGAGACCCTGCAGAGTTGGTGGTACGTCCGAGTTTTTGGGAGTTGCTGAACTCATTGATGTGTTGAGCTTCGTTCATCCAAGGCGGAATCTTCGTTACACGTCGTCTTGTTACGCCGTCATGATGTCTATGGCTTGAAAGTGCGAGAGGGCTGCTATGAAGGGGCGAGCTGCAAAAAGCACCGTTATATCTTATTGGCAAGCATCAATGTATGCACCATGATGACACCGCACCGAGACTGATTTATTGACTGATTTGATGCAGTAGTAGCTTTATCCGACAGGGCTTCTAAGGAATTAGCACTCATGTCCTGTGGAAAGATGCAAACCAGTGACCGGGCCATCGGGTTCTATACCATCATTTCTGGACGTCCCGGCACAACCCTGAGTGGAACTCCCAGGAGATGGTCCAATAGAGTAAGGACGAGAAGATGCAGAAAACTTGCGAAAAATCTTCCTCGATACACCAGTCGGACGAAACTTAGCTGAGACAATGATATCGGAATTTAGCCCGCCTCTTGGCGACGTCACTGGTATTGTGCTTTCAGAAACCACGATACTAGAACTCCCCTCCTGCGTTTCGTCTGAGGGGAGGATAGACTTGCGTGACGTCGCTTTTGAGAGACGAAGTGATAGCGGAACAGCAGCGTACTTCACGCCGGAGCTCTTGTATCTTTTGAGAAACGGTATCGTCCCTGAACGCGAACCTGTATCCACGGCGGTCGGTCCTCCGGTTGAAGACACATGTAATTCCGAAGAAATTGGTTCTTTCATGTCAGAAGACGCGTCGGGTTGGTCAGAAGAAACAAAACTTCTAAGAGTCCCATTATGATTGCGCCTGCGGCGCACAGTTCTGGGCGTTCGTGGGTGAGAGTCTGCTCCAATGGGCGGCTAAAGATGCCAAGTCATGAAGCATATATGCAGGAGCAAACTCGAACAGTTATACATAGCCATGGGAATCCTGTCTGGAGTTGAATTGAGTCCTTTGTTCGCAAGAGAGGCGCTCCAGTGCCAATCGCTTCAGCTGAGACGAAAGGAGGACAGTGATGAGGGTTGATGGCAGACGCGCGAATCTGCGCAAACACACCTTCTCCATCCTGTCTGATGAGGGAAGCGTGATGGTGTTGTTGACAATTATTTGGAAGGGTCTTCACCGCCACTAGACAGATCGACTGTGGAACCGATCTCTAACCGTTTTGGTCATGTCGTTTAAGAAAGGCGAGGACACCTTCCGCCGATGCCTTTAGGGGATTGTCTCATTGCTTTCCATTACTATAGGACAGCTGTTTCCAGGCAATCCGGAGACAACCAGGGGTTCGTCGACGAAGCTGAGCTCGCATGACGATAAGATTGTCTACACGAATGGGAGGCTAGTTATAGTGAGCCGTATTTAAAACGGATCTTACGAAGTCTTCAAGGCATGAATACTCGATCCCCTAGATACGCGACCTTAAGGTTCGTTCACTATATACCATTCTTAAAATTCGCATTCGATTGTTCCCTCAGGATCCCGCGAAAACGGCTTCGTACTCGGGTCATGTGCAACCAGCCACCGTCGCTCGTATCTCCCCTTCCGGTTATTATTGTGCATCTGGAGACGCCAGTGGCTTGGGTAAGTTTCACCTCATTTGGGTTTGGAGCTCCAGCTCCTTTTCCTGATGTGTGGATGCTTTTAGTTAAGATATGGGATACTGTCGGAGATGAACAGATCCTGAAGAACGAGGTAAAATCCATATCAGGAAGAATGTCCGTATGACCGTACTGTATCTTCAATGCAAGGATTATCATTGAGCCACTGACCACAGCAATGACCTCTCGTGGGATGGAGAAAGCAAAAGGATCATTGCTGTAGGAGACGGAAAGGGGAGGTATGTTTTCAGGGTATAACAATGACTCTGTGCATCCTTAAGTGAAATCCCCGAGGTTCGGAAGTGTGTTCATGATGGACACTGGAAGTTCCGCGGGGGAAGTCAGCGGCCACTCGAAGGTGCTAGTCACATTATTTACCTTTCCGCCATACTCATTGGCTATGTAGGCTGTGAATGCGACGTCAATACGCAACCAACGCCCTTTCCGAGCGGTTTCCGGTGCCGGTCAGCCGTGTCAAGTTTAGCTCTTGATTCATCCCTAAATTTCCTATAGATGACGGCAGTATCGTATTTTACCAAGGTGGGCATGCATTGTCATCGAATGCTAACATCGCTGAGTAGCAGTTTGCAGGCACACCATACAAATTCGCCAAGGTCCGATTTACGGATTGTGGTGATACTTTTTTAATTTACGTATTCGCACCCAGGCTATCAATACACACACTCGCTTTGTGCATGATGTCAGATACGCTCCTTCGGGTGACGTCTTTGGTAGTGTGGGTGCAGACAGTAAAGTATTCCTTTATGATGGCAAGACTGGAGACACCGTGGCGGAGTTGCCGGACGCCCATAAAGGCAGCGTCGTGAGTACCCTTGGCCAGTGGGTAGATAAGGAGGCTAATGTGTAACCCCTAGATGGCACTTGGATGGAGCCCGGATAGCAGGTCATTCATTACATCGTCCGCCGACTGCACGGTTAAACTTTGTACGCACATTTTCCCAGGCGTTTTTTCACTCTAGCCATTTTGACCTCGCGGGGAAGGGGATGTTGAAACGCAAAAGCGTGTTACTGTTTGGACACTGGGGACTGGTGTTGATCATCAGCAAGTCGGAAATACCTGGGCTGGCGTTGAGAATCTCGTCAGTCTGTCTATGAGTGGTCATCTCAATGTCTTCGACCGTCGAATTGGAGACAAGCCCAGTCGCGTCCTTTATGTAAGGACACCTTCAAGTAGCACTCTACGAACCTTCATACACTTATGAAATCCTCAGGGCCATCAAAAGACCATAACTTCCGGAACTTTAAGTCGTGATCACACACTATTTGCTGGTGCATACGATGGGCGCGTTCTTGCCTACGGAGGTTCTGCAGCGGATGGTCCACAGCCTGTTGGTGGGCGGAGTCACGAGGGTCAGATCGTGGCTTTAGCTTCAGATGGAGATCGTGTCTTCTCAGTTGGCTTTGATGATAAATTGCGTGAACTTGACCCCCACAAACCTGGATTCGCGTAAGCATGCACTTTCACCGGGCGTATAGGATTTCAATGGGGTTTGATGTCAGGGATACCGCGGCGTCTCTAGGATCTCAGCCCCGATCACTAAGCGTTTCCGGATCGGAAACTGTTTTCATCGCTACACTTTCCGGCATCGATGTTTTTGAAGGCGGGAGGATAAACCCACAAAAGACCGATTTCGACCCAACTGTCGTCGCATCCACAGCCAATGGCTTGGTCGCTGTAGGAAGCCAGGTTCGTTTATCTTTTGCGGTCGTCGGTCTTTTTTTACAACTGTATCATTACTAGGATTCAAAGGTTCGACTTTTGAGTTGGGAAGGTAACAGATTGGTGGAGCTTGCCCAGTTAGAGGGAAGTAAGGGGCAGGTGACAGCACTGGCGTTTTCACCTGATGGATCATTACTAGTTGGGGGCGACGTAAGCGATCCTGATGCAGCTACTACATTTACTCATATCCATGGCAGACTACGGGAAAAGTTACGCTTTTTGACGTTGCAACACGGAAGGTGGGTAGCTTATGTACCAGTCCATGGGCATGTCTAATATTCTCCGTTCAGCTCATTACGGGCCGCTGGACATTCCACTCAGGTCGGATCAATTCTCTTGCCTGGACCCCGGATAGCAAACACATCGCTTCGGGCTCGCTTGACACTCACATATACATCTGGAGTATTGATAATCCCTCCAAAAACATTGCGCTGAAGAACGTCGTTCCGGGAGGCGTCTCGCTTGTCGCGTGGTTGGACGATACGTCATTGGTTGCAGGAGGAGCCGATGCATGCATTCGGAATTTTCCATCACATTCCACAAATGAGCTTCGCGATTGCGCGATAATGTTGTATGTTCAAATAAAAAGGGCATGATGCCCAAACCCTCGAACCCTACCTCAGTCTCTAGATAAGGATTACTCTTGTCCCTCAGACGGGATTTCCGCTTGTGATGGCAAACACATAGCTTCGGGCTTGCTTGACGCTCGAATGTACATCTGGAATGCTGAAGATCGAAAAGCATCGCTTCGAAGTAAGCAGTTGCGGTGGTGTCTCGCTTGTCAGACGGTCGAACGATTAAGTCATTAGCTGCAGGAGCCAGTGCACGGATCGGTGAGATTTCCATTGCATCTCACGAACGAGCTCCGCGTTTGCATGATGACATCATTCCGTATAACCTTAGATCTTTGCATGTGCGGCATAACGAGCCCAGTGGCAGACAAAAGTTGGATAAGCGGGTAGAATAGGAACAAGTTCGGCGATGAGAGTTAGTACACCACTTTTATGACGGACAGAGGACAACATATATATCGCGCAAGTCTCAGACCCTCGAGCTCGGGGCGGAAAAGGGCCAGACCTCCGGTTTAACTAGGACTCTAACACGTTTGGCTCCCCGAAGAATGTCCATTTGGGTTCCCCATGTGGGGTCTCCGCTTGGGTTTGATTCGAACTCTGCCTCGGACGTGAACTGGGGGATTCCATCGGGCAAGAGTAACGTCTCCGAGCTCTATATAATATCACGAAGTCATAGAGGCTGGAGTCCTGCCTATCTCTGAGCACGGATATTGGAAGAGCAGACGGCGGCACCAACTTGAATGCCTACACACCGATATGAGGCTCCTCGATGATACGGAATCCCCCTGTAGGTCATCAGCCCAATTGGACGGTGAGCTTCGTCGAGGGCTTTCGGCCGAAGGGATGGAGAGTCAAGAGTCACATGCTCTGTCTCCTGAACCTCATGCTATAGGGGTAAACCTCGATGAGTCGATGTCTGGACGAAGGACTGCTACTAGGACTCACCTGAAGAGTAGGCTGCGTCCGTCAGCCAGTCCTCTAACTCGTCATAGGACCTCTTCACATCGATCTCCGCCTTCGCTTGGTTCGGGAGTGTATGATCCCTTTGCTGGGCGGAACAGCTATCATCCATATTTGACGAATCTGCCTCGCCACTCCGTATTGGGAGTGGGAGGGGCTTCCGTCATTTCGTGGTTTGGGCTGCGCAGCAATGGAATTCTCCTGCATCTCCGAAAACCGCATTGTAAGCTGGGGCTGATGAGCCTAGGAGATTGACTGACCATGGCGCAGTGGTTGATTTGATCGCCTCTATCTCTCAGGGACCTCTCATCCAAGAGAGGGAGAGGCGATGACACCTGCGTTGAAGTGCTGTTAGCTCTCAGGCTCTATGATCGGTGCAAATGCCACACCTGATGAGCCGGGAGGTTACTAAGGCCCGCAGTCACGCTAATCGGGCGAGTTTCAGCTGGGAAGAGGGGTAAGCGAAGTCGGTCCGAAGCCTCACGGGGGTCGCCGCACGACTGACCCCTAACTCGGGGTTCCCAGTGATGATTGTGTGCCTTTTTGCGGACAGTCCGGCTTTGGGGGTTTTACCATTCCAGAGACCGATCGAAGACCAGAGTTGATCGGATTATCTCAATGTACCACTTCAGCATTTTGAGACCCATCTTTATTTGGCCCAGCTTGTACTAGTGACTCACATGCGAACATTATGGTCGACATTAAGATTCGCACTGTATCCTTGATGCAACAGTCAGGACTTTGTCTCTGCCCTCAAAGCACACCGCCAACAGGCCAGTGGCGTCCCACGAATCCAAAGCTCACAACACTTAGTAAGTGTTCCAGACTTCAGATGGCAGCAGTCCCCTCATCACTAAAGCACCGTAATAATAACCAATTAGTGAAAATAGGACAGTGGGAGAGCAAGTCATACATATCCAGTATTCAATAGCAGACAGTTCCTGCCATTCACCTAGCCTGTTCGTGGCGTCCCGCAAGACTAACGTGGACTCTGAATAATTTGATCCCGGACGTATTGAACCGAATGCCATCGGTAAAGGTAATTCTCTTGAATGCCATGAATTAAAGAGTCCTCGTCGTAAATCGCTTCCCAGATAATCTTCAACGACAGGCGAACGGAATGTCAATGGGGCCGGGGCTAAGGTGCAGATGATCACCTTTAGGCTCGTTAGGAAGCTGGACAATTCACCCGAATGGTCATGTTCTCACCAGGTTGATAAAACCCACCTTCAAGTCTTCAAGTTTACGACTCGTGTCTGAATCATGGTAAACTTTACACTCTCCAAACGCCGCCAATAATGTGACGATAATGCCACGTGCGGCTGGTGAATCCAAATGCCCACCGTAATTCTATGTGCGCGAGCAGGAGTTTCAGGTGGGAGCATGATACTGATCTGAGCCACCCACCACTCTTAAGACACCAGATGGACGCATCAACGTTTTTAGGTCTTCCCAGAACTCGAGGGTGTACAAATGGTGGGGAACAACTCCACCTGAGAAGCAATCATGAACCACGTAATCAAACAATTGCGCATCTGCCTGTCCCGGATTGGATGTTCGAAGGGATCTCATGGCACTCGCTTGTTGGCGGACCCAACTTCGTGCGTCTTCAAGATACACTTCGTTTGGTTTGGGAAGCTCGAAATGCTTCCGCGCGAAGCGATACACAGCTGGACCGATTTCAACAATTGTGGTCTGCATCCCATGCTCGATGAATGCTTTTGCAGCAACACCTATTCCGAGTCCGCTAAAGCACACCACAATCAAAACCGGCTTCCCGGGTAACCCTACGTAGAGTGGAAACTGGCTTACATAGTGAGGACCCGATGGGGCGTAGTTCGGATTGATTCAAGAGGGCGATTGACAAGCCGCGCAGCTTCCTGGAGGTAGAATGCAGTATATATGCTACGGAAAAAAATTGTGGGAGGGTCTCCTTCACGCTCGGGGAGCAGCCACATGCCGCCGAGGAGCGAGTGGTCGCAACGTAAAAATCGTGTCCGCACGCCATTGATATCCTTTTCGCCAACAAGGATCATTCCCGTGACGCTGAATGATTTGTCCAATATCTGTAGCGTACCATTGAGGGTGGTGTATGGGGTCGCCGGGGTTCTGCACGGCGAACTTTTTTTGTGACACTACAGACGTGAACAATGGAAGGGCCAAATACAAGGCCAAGACAAAAGTGGGATTCATTCTTAGTCTTCTAATAGACCTTCCTGCATGTCGCTCGCGCTTTTTCCGACTCAAGGCATGCTGCATCGCCAACAGTGCAGCAGGAAACGGTGTGATAAGACCCAAGAGAAGATACTGGCGTAAAATATCGTCAGCTTGTGACACTAGAAAGATGCGTGTGCAGGCTGACCATATTACAATAGTTTACCACACCTCCGAGTGGCAAGTTATCCCACAGGACCCTGTCTGCACGAGCAATGACAACCCATGAGAACATCCCTGAGCCAAATCTGGCGGGGAATGGCGAAAATCCAGAAGGAGAAACACGGGACTATGACGCGACCTGAATAGCAAATCAAAGGATGAAAAATAGGGGCCATACCAATACATTTTGCAGCATCGACGCTCCCAACATAGTAACAAGAGACCCGCCTAGGATGTGAGCCGCGATAGGAGGGTTGAGCCGCCCAGAAGTATGCACTCCGACACAATACATAATCTCCGGCGACGCTGCAAACCATAGGCTCATGAAGGCGAACCCTGTTCGTGAATCCAAACGCATCCGCTTAGGAATGAAGGAGGCCAGAAGACAAATAACCAGAGATATTGTTGGGAAGTGTCGAGCAGTTGCTGCACTCCCAAACAGAGGGTGAAGGGAAAGCTGAGAGGCGACATCTGAAAATGATATTATCGAAAGTACGAAGAAGCCCGCAAGAAGTGCAGTGACAGAGCTGGGCGATGTCGAGGATGTTCGGGGAGGCTAAAATCCGGCACAAGGCCAAATTACAAATCAATGCATTCTAGCACCCTTGAAGGCTATACCCACTGGATTCTCATTGCGTTCTAACGGCCGAACGTTTCGCCTCTCCTGGGCATCGGCCATGCCAACGTCGTTTCGATGTCACACGTGAGCCCAATTTCGAATGCAAATTTCGACCTCAACGGTCACGTGCAGGTGAAAAGAAAACCTAATTCACGACTTCCAAGGATTTTAGTATATGCTGATAGCAGGACGTTAGATGTATGGTAAGTCTAATGTACCGCAGGCTCGTCCATTTCGGATCGTTAAATTCGGATTGCTCGGTGAGGATTTGCCGCAAACGATCAAACTTTTTCATTTCAATATTTAGGCAAAGTAAAATTTTGGGTCAGTTATCGGGGATTGGGATAAGCATGTGTACCTCATCATATCAGAATCTGACCCATAACCCATAGTACCGCCAGAGCAGGAGTTTCTTTCTTTCCCAGGCGTTTCTTGGTGCCACGATAACTGAAGTGAATAGGGTTACTCAGTGTGATTTCACGTTTGAATACTTGCACCGAATGTCATGATCGATGCCTGCGGGGCGTTACGACTCCGCGTACTGAACAGGGGCCCATGACCATGTCTAATATTCTTCATTCAGCTCATTACGGGCCGCTGGACATTCAAGTCAATCAATTCTCATCCCTGGCAAATACATAACTTCGGGCTTGCTTGATGCTCGAATGTACATCTGGAACGTTGAAGAAAAGAAACATCACTTCGAAGTAAGCAGTTGCAGGTGGTATCTCGCTTGTCAGATGGTCGAATGATAAGTGAGGAGCCAATGCGCGGATCGGTAAAATTTCCATTGCATCTCACAAACAAGCTTCGCGTTTGCACGACGATGTCATTCCGTATGACCTTGGATCTTTACATGTGCGGCCTAGTGGCAGACAAAAGTTGGGATTTATAGACAAGCGCGTGGAATAGGAACAAGTTTACGTCGTGACGAGAGTTAGTACACAACCCTTATGACACCATCCAGAAAGCCGGCTCTGGATAGTGTGTGGGACAGAGAGCAACACACATATCGCGCAAGTCTCAGACCCTCGAGTTTGGGGTAGCAAAGGGCCTGACCTGACCTCCAGTTTGGCGAGGACTCGGACTCTAGAACGTTTGCAAAGAATGTCCATTTGTGTTCTCTATGAGGGGATTCCGCTTGAATTTGGTTCATCAGAGCAACTCTGCTTCCCACGTAAACTGGTGGGTTCCATCAAATGAGTGCGGGTATCAGGATGGGGGTGCCGAAGAGTAACGTCTCGGAGCACGGATATCGACGGCGGCACCAACTTGAATCCCCACACTTCGGTATGTCTTATACAGGTTCCTTGGTGATATGGAAGCCCCCTGTAGGTGATCAGCCTTATTGGACAGTGAGCTCTGTCGAGGGCTTTCGGCCGAAGAGATCGAGGCTCGAGAGTCACATGCTCTATCTCCTGAGCCTTGTGCTATAGGGGCAAACCTCGATGAGTTGATGTCTGGACGAATCGTCAGGACTTACCTAAGGAGTAGGCATCGTCCACCAACCAGTCCTCCAACCCATCGTAGGACCTCTCCACATCAATCTCCGCATTTGCTCTGTCCGACAGTGCGTGATCCCGTTGTTGGGCAGACCCCGAACAGATGCCATCTATTATTGACGGATGCGCGTCACCGCTCCGTATTGGGGAGTGGGAGAGGCTTCCGTCATCTCGGTGTTTGGGCTGCGCAGCAATGGAATCATCCTGCATCTCCGAAAGCCGCATTGTGAGCTGGGGCTGATGAGCCTAGGAGATTAACTGACCATGGCGCAGTTGTTGATTTGGTCACCTCGATCTCTCTCATCTAAGAGAGGCAGAGGTGATGATGCCTGCGTTGGGGGGCTGTTAGCTCTCAAGCTCTATGATCGGTGCAAATGCCACACCTGAAAAGCCGGCATGCCCGCAGTCACACCAATCGGGTGGGTGATGCGAGTTTCGGCTGGGAAGAGGGGTAAACGAAGTCAGTCCGATGCCTCACGGGGTCGCCGCACGAACCGATCTTGCCGGTGGACCCTGGAAGGTCGTCCATGGCTGCCACGTCCGGGAACGTGATCAGCCGTCCCCTACTAGAGTCCGCAACCTCCTCGGTGTGGAGCCCCAATTTCCGGTGCTTCTGTCGGGCTTGGGTGAGAGAGCTCATAAGCATATGGCTGGTAGGTTGATCAAGCAGTTCAAACTTGCATCCATCATAAGGAGACGCCAGATCATCTCCTGAACCATGCTCTCCACTTTCTCTCGGCCTCTTTTTGTCCCTCCCTGACAAGCTGACCGGTTGAGAAACAGGACCAGCACTGGTGGCTGATTTTGTGTATTCAGTGGTTGACGCCCCTGAATAATATTGTTCATGCCACAATCCACGACGTTCATGAAGAATGAAATGGTGAGGGTGACTGACCTGGCTGACTGTTGGGACCCCCACGCTGCTCGCATTTGGCCCCATCATCAGAAACCATAAAAATGGACAGGGGCATTGATTCTGCCACTAAATTCGGAAGGACTCATGAGTAGAAATATGATATACTAAAGACCAAGAACCTACTCCGTTGAGAATCAATGAAGCGATCCAACAATGGTATCAGGTCTTCATCCAAAATTCGGATGCTCCTGCGGGTGGATAAAATGAGAGGAAGTGAGTATGGAATGGGCAGAAAAACCCAAGATGCGAGAGTGGGTTTAGATCTGGGGGGCAAACCTCCATCACCCTTGCCATGAGGCAGTGAAAATGACTTGAGTTGAGACGAAACAGAGGAAAACTCTACGCACTCTTCCACTCCCTGACAGTGCGTTTCAGCTGTCGAAACCATGGGCCCCTTCCGAGATATTCCTCAGTTACATTTTTACCGAAGGACGGGGGGCGGTACATGACACTCACATCATCAGTTCCTGGGTTCAGCATGATAAATGATTTTTGTCTTGGGGCGGATAGGAGGGTATTTCTTGGGGACGGATGAATATATATAGTCGTGGCGTGGAGGTACTGTGTGGATGACAGACGAAAGTGGTTCGGATTTTAAACCAGTGATGTTCGCGCGTTCCACAGTCCGCAGAGATGGGACAATGTTTCTCAGCCGAGTTAAACGGTTGGAAGCATCGATAATTCAGAACCAGCTATCAATGCGTGCGTGACCCCAGTCCTTGTCACTGCCTGTCAACTTGCGGATGGAAGATGTTGGTTCAAATGGACTGCTTACGTAATGATCTGCCAAAGTGTCGTCCTCGACGTATTCTTGTAATATCAAAATTGCCTCATGCAGGCATCTCTTGTGGGCTTAGACTGAATTGCCGTGCAAAGAGGTCCTCTATTATTGCACATTCCATTGGCGTCCACCAGTTATCTGACTGCTATCCCGTGTGGCCTTGAGTTCCTGCGCCTGTATTTACTATTATTTGTACCAATACTTTTTAGTTTAAGAGTTTACCATCACCTTGTCCAATTTGGTGCTTTCTACAGTTCCCCCCGCTGACTCCATCTCACATTCGTACCGTCCTATCCCCGGATGTCGAGGCTAGCCTGGACCCATCGGGAGTTTGAACAGCGGTGACGGTGAAGAAGAAGAAGAGACAGGAGTTTAGGATTAATTGGGGAGGGACGATGATCGATTATGATTTCTCGAGTAAGAAGGCTGTTGTGGGGATTTTGATGTTGGAGGTTAAGAAGGCGGTTGATTTGCCAAAGGTTAAGAATTGTGAGTCCCTTTTTGGGTCGTTTTGGTCGAAGGCAACAAGGCAACGGACGCTTATTAATTAGTCCTTCGGACGGGATGGGAAATGGATCTCTTCGTGGTCGTTACGCACGATTCGAACGCTTACAGAACCAAAGTCGTCCGACACGACCTTAACCCTACCTTTAACGATAAGTTCATCCTCTTCGTCAAACGAGCCCCCGCTTCCTCCCCTACGGAGATCAACTTATATACGCCTCTTCCTTCTTCCAAACGTGTCACTTTCCAAATATCGGACTGGGAACGACGACAATCTAAGGATCAGAAGTTGGCGGAAGGAACGTTGGATGTAAGTGAGCTCATTGAGAAAGCTCCCAAGATGAGGAGACGGGGTTGTTCAACGAGGAGGCGATGAGGCTGCACCTGCCTGAGGAGAATGACGTTTGGTTGGAGTTGGCGGATGGCGGGAGGTGGGAAGCGGCAAGCGAGAAAGAGAAAAGCAAGGGGAAGGGGAAGGGAGCTAGTGGAGCTGGTGGGGGTGGGGAGAGGAAAGTGAAGGTTACCATCAGTGTCAAGTATGACCCTCATGGAGCTCTGAGGCAGCGATTCTGGAGGCACCACTTGAAGGACTACGATCTTGGTGAGTTCTTTCCTTTCTTCCCGTTCAGACTTCTCACTGATGCGTTCCTTGGACGATTAGATCACTCTGATCAATACTCATACGCTGAATTTTCTGACATCCTCGAGAAACTGGGTTTGGACGCTACGCCCGCACAATTGCAAGAATTTTGGAAGAAGTTCGATAAGAATCCAGAGTCGGATGAGCTGACGATCGAGGAGGCTATGAGGTGCCTCGAAGGGGAGTTTGGAACCAAAAGGGAAGTTTGGACGAGACTAAAGGCGAGGATGGAGACCAGGAGGATGAAGAGGAAGTTGAGGCTGCTTTGTTGGAGACTGTCAAGGAGATGGAAGGCGGTGCAGGGGAAGACGAGGAAGGGGGAGCGGTAAGGAGGCGTTCGACGGAGGAAGGTGATTGCCGAGGCGCAACAACGAGCATGTTTGGACATTCGAGGGAGTCGATGTACGATCTTGAGGCTGAGCTTAGGGAGATTTTCCTTAAGCATCCTCTTGTTTTCTCGCGTCTTGAGGATGAGGATGGGTCTAACCAAACGGAGGGAGGTGAGCGAGCTGAGGAGGAGGTGGGAGTGGAAGGGAAGAAGGCGAAATTGCACCATCTGGTCCCGGCCAAAGCGATACCCGACATACTCGCTACATATTCGGAACGGCACGATGGACTGACGTTCTTGAAGGATGACGAGGAGAGAGAATTGAGGAAGTTGTTGAACGAACTGGGTGAAGGGACCAGCATCGGACCGGAGTCTTTAATGACGTTCATTGCAAGGGCTACGGGCGTTGAGGAGAGCGAGGGAGATGGTGGTGCTAGTGATGGGGGGAAGGTCGGAGAGGGAGAGCGGGTGGAGTTCCCCAGCACGTCGGAGGACATTCTTCACCCGGCTGGTCTAGAGTCTGCGCAAGAGTTCATAGAGCCCGTCATTTCTGCCGGGGCGAGCAGAAGTAGAAGCACCACCGCCGAAAGTGGGACTGCTTCTGCCACTCTTCTCCCTTCGACTGCGAAGACGTCGTCGGCACTTGATGCTAGACAGAGGAGCACGCCATTGGAGGCTACTGCCCCTAGTAGTTGGCATTCAAGACCAATTCCGGCCTATAAGAAACGTAGAAGTTCAGGTAATGTGGGGAGCGTTGGAAGGGCTGGTCGTGATACCGAGGTGGGTCCTAGTTTGCCTCTGTCTTTGTTGAAGCTCTTGATAGATTGAACGGTCTTTATTTCTTTCTTGGTTATGAACAGGATCCCACGGTTCCTGAGCTTCTGGGAGGACATCGTGTACGCGGGCAATCGAATCCTACGTCTCCCCCTCAACGACTTCCACCATTTACTTTCCCTTCGTCCCCTCCACGATTGGGTCGATCGGCGCCTAGCTCTCCTCCCCTTCCTCATGCCGGATCTCAATCTGTACCTTCCTTCCTCTTTCGCCTACGAGGGGTGGATTCAAGAGTCTCAGGAGGCAGTCTACGGATCGTCAAGCGGGACTTGGGGTTGGGACAGGAGTAGGGTCTTCTCCTGAGTTGATTAACATGCCTGTTCCTAGAGTTCTGCGTAGGGGTCCTGAGGAAGGTGAGAAAGGGGAGGAGAGCAGGAAGGGGACGACGGAAACTCTGCCATCTTCTATGAGTTCTTCCGCTTATACCCACGACACTCTCGGAGACGATCGACATCATCATCATCACGACCACGATCCAGAGGAGGTCGGAACGGAACGAACGTCGCTCTACTCTGTCTCGACTGATCCTCATCATCATCATGGACACGAACGAGTGTAGGAATTGGAAAAGATTCAGCAGGAACAGCTGAAGAAGTTGGCAGAGTTGCAGACCAAGTTGGAGAAGATGATCGAGCATGAGAAGGAGATGGAGGATTTAAGTAATCAGAAGGAGGATATTGAGGCTGACTTGCAGCATCGAGACAGAACGAGAAGGAGTTGAGGGCTAAGGATGTAAGTGCTCTAATGTTTTACTGGTTTTCGTGCACTGACTTTGTGTTCGATTTACTCCTACATACAGCTCTTGACATCGAAGCAGTTGATCACGGTGCGTTTCCTTTGTTTACTGTCGAGAGGGGGTCCAGTATCTAATTGTATCTTGACAGCTCGAAGCTGAGGTGTCGAGACTTCAGGCTGCGCTTGATGAATCTAAGACGGCTTATCAAAATCTTCAGAAGCAATACCAAGAACAGAACAGTATGTCCATTCATTCATTTCGTTGGTGCTCAGAGGGACAATCTGGGCTTATTCCTTTGTTTTTCCTAGTTGAAGCTGAAAAGTATCGCGCAAAGATTACTCGTAAGGAACTTGAGATGAAGGATTCTGAAGCCTACCTTGCCCACACCATCGCTGATGCCGAGAAAGTAAGCTTGGTTTTGATTTCGACATTTGGAAGGTCGGATCCTTACCACTCAAATGTCCCGCCAGTGGAAGAATTCTGCGGAAGTAGCACAACAGATGATAGCTTCGCTCACAGCAGAGCTCGAAGCCGTCCGCAATGCGGCCCAAGCACTCGATGCACAGAAACAAGAGAACATTTCTCTCAAGGAGACCATTGATCGCCTTCGTCTCGACCTCGATGAATTACGAAACGCAAAGTCTGCCTCCAGCGGTGGTATCAGCCGGAGTGGCACGATTTCTGGTAGTCTTGCTCTGGAGATGTCAGGTCTTCACCATGGAGAAGAGGGGGATCCGAGTTCGGAGGATGGGACTGTTGTGGGGCATGAGTATGGTGACGAAGGCGTGGTTCAGACTGTCGTCACTCGTGAAGTAGGTCATGGTTGTTGGGTTTGGCTTCACTGCGCATTCTTACTGATATCGTGCGCTTTTCAGAAACTGGCCAAAATTCCGGACGGCGAAGAACAGATTACGGAAGTCGAAGCGTACTCTGAAGCCTCTGCTCAGCATACTGCCTCCGACTTTGCTCTAAGTGAATCGTCTCAGACCGAACCAGAGCCTGTTCCTGTTACGCAATCCGTTGTCATTCAAACTGAAGCCAAGAAACTTCCAGAAGCTCAAGCGGCCCAGCCGTCGGAGCCAAGTCCGCCACCACCATCTTATCACCTTCTGGAAGAGGAACGCGAGAAAATTGGGACGGAGGAACTTGCCAGATGGCACTCTGGGATTCACTCGCTTGATCCTCTGCCAGGTGGGATCTCAAGTGACGCTGTGGAGGAGTGGAATCATGTCAAAGACGAACTGGGTGTTACTTGCCGTGCTATCGACGAGATCGTTGAGAGGAGCGAGGTTCGTGGGCCCCGGGCCGTTCGGGAGAGAGAGCGTGTCCCGGCTGAGCCTGAGCAATCATTCTTCGCCGGATTGCGTGGGTCGATGGGTGTGCTGGTTGGAGCGACGATCTTTGGATGTAAGTTTGTTCCTTAGCTCTGATGGATGGAGTTAACTGACGTAACGCATGTATGCTTCAGTGATCGTATTTTCCACAGGACGCGCGTTGCACCCAGGAGGTCTTACACGCGATCAGAGATTGTGGGCTATTTACAATGACGTTGCTCGTGCCGGTCTCATGGATGGGTGGCCTACTCACGCGGCTGTCGCACCTGCTTGGGCGGTCCTTCGTGGACTTAGTCCTGCTGAGGCACGTCTCGGTTGGGTACCAACCTAATGTTGGAAGGATTTTTTTTTTTGCATTCTCTCTTTTCTTGCTAGATTTCTATGGACGGACCTTTAAGCGAACAATACTTCATTTGGCCCTGTCTCTGACTTCGGCTCGTTAATTCTGCCTTGTACCATTATTTGATGACCAGTGTACTTCCAGCATGCTCTCAATATAATCTAGTTCACATGAGGCTTTAGCTGTAAGATTGGCTGTTGACAGTACCTGTCGCGCAATACAAGTGACGCCAGGAAGCAATGATGTGGAATGGATAGTCCTTAAGGATGGCGAAGAGAGATGGATCTTTATTGTTGAGTGGAGTGGAAGGTGGGGAAGTTTCGAGATTGTCAGCAGTATGCTATGGGAGGTTGGCGTAGATGCATGGAGATTGGAATAAGAGGACATTAGCTAGCCATGCTATTTGGTTAGCTTAGGAGCGGTAGGAATGCTTTTGGTGTGTGGCTGGGCTGGTGTTTCCTCCATTCTTCACAACTTTCCTTCCAACAGTTATGGGTTTTTCTGTATCGAAGGTCCACTCTGTTTCAGGCACTGATCCTGCACGGTCAGTTTCTCGGAGTTCATTCAAAAATCAGGCTTTCGCCAACCCCGGAAGCAAGGGTTTCCAAGGTTTACTCCGCAGCCGGTCAGTGGCATGCTCAGCTATCGCCAGCGGACAACAGTACACTGCAGGTGCTGATAGCACTCACCACGGACTCATAAGGGATCGGAAATGAAAGCCGGAGTTGATGGACGCGATTAGCCTCGGCGGCTGCACTCGCAACATGGCAAGGGACTAAAGATGGACCTCAAAAGGACATTCTGGATAATGAGCTATCATTCGCTGTGTCGTACATATATTCCTAGGATCTTGGACATCAGTACCATGTACATACAATTGAAATCAATCATTTTCTCCATTTCACTGGTTCTCGAAGGCCATTAAAGAACGGTTTTAAGTTTATAAACGCTCGCAGACTTTTCTCCTTTCCTGCCCGAGGAAAGTCCTCAACAATAGTCTGAGCCGCGAGGATAGACTGGTACTTTGGCTGAACAGCTGATGGAATCGCTGCGAAAGTCTCCGATATACAACCGTGAGCGACGATTTCATAATGATGGTCGTCCGGGTGCAATTTGCTTGGAGAGCTGCGAGTGTTGTGAGGTATGTCTTCAGTAATGGTCACAAGTCCAGGTTCTCCTATCTTCCTGGCTCCGAGCTCGAAGATGATAGATATTACTGCCACCTTTTCATCTGGAACAGTGATCTGGCGAAGTACGCGGCAAGGTTTGGCCTCTTTCCGATTCCTGAATTGCAAGTTAATCGCTGATGTCGATTCCGGCGAGATAGACTTGGTTGGGTCACCCATATGAACAGGGATAACAGCATCAATCGACTCCTGGTTATCTTTGGCTTGGAGAGCCATGCCACGCAGCAGAGCTATTGCCAAGTTTGGAGCAGAGAGCGTTTCAGAATTTTCGGCCAGAGCGAAATGGGAAAAAAAGATATAAGCATTCGCAAATGCTGTTTCCAAATTAGGGACACCCTCCCTGGCCGTCACCGAGTTGGCCTTCAATATCACGGTTTCGAATTGCTTCGCAAATAGAGCCCTGAGAAAGTCGAGGACATGGACAGGTCGATGGAAATGTGGGTCAGGTGATTGATGATTTGGCAAAGAGTATTTTTGTCGGACGGCGATATCATGTGCAATGGTCACAAGAAGTCGGCCACAGATTTCTCCGCGCTCTCCCTTCGCAAGAAGTCCCTTCGCACAAGCCTGAGCTAGAATTTCTGGGCCTTGAATTTCTATTCCATTGCCATCCGAAGGGCCATTCAGACGCCTCGCTGCTGCCTCGGCCAGTATAGGCTCAGAGGGCGATCCGGCATGCATGAACTCGCGATGCTCTGGGATGGCATAAATAACACGCAGGTGGGATTCAACCAATTCTGATTCCATGGTCTTCGAGGCTTGAGTTGTGATGTCGAAGGTTATCCCGATGCGAACCCCCAGAGCAGCAATGAAAGAGTGGAATAGTCGCGCTTTGTTCCCTTCCGCGAACAGTTTCTCTCCAGCGAACGGTATAACAGGAAATCCTTGATGCTCCAACCACTCCTTGTGGTGGACATACCACCTATTAGGAATTTAGTCGATTTTGCCACAGATATAGTGGGCACCTACAGGCTACGTCCAAACCCTGCCATCACACTCGTTTGGCCCACGTTTTCAAGGCTGAGATTTTTCTCCTGGTTTTCCAAAGTTTCAAATACTTTGTCCACAAAGATGTCGAACGGCAGCTCGGTGAAAGGAGGGAAAAGGCGGAGGCCCTGAGCAATGCGAACTGATGGATGGCTGGCGGGCGAGGGAGCGAATTTCTGGAGATGAGAACTCGTAGACAAAAAAATGAAAAAAACAGGGAAATTGATTAGCGCAGATAGCACTGTGCCAAGGTTATCATAGGGTGAGCGACTCCTTGCGTCGGTCTTCTTTTCCGATGGGACGGGTTCGGCAAGCTGGTGAGCTTCATCAAAGTAAATGATGCATTTGACTTCTTTTGCTTTCCCATCATTACTAGAGATGGCCTTGACAAACTTGCGGCACGAGTCCTGCATTCGGTTTATGGAGTGGTCCAGTTTCATTAGGGCTGTTTTTTTATTTTGCTGTAGGACACCTAGCTCCACTAATCGAAGCTTCCCAAGAAAATTCAGCATGTGGCAGCAATTATTAAGGCCTCTAGACGTCACCTGGTCTGCCTGATTCGCCACAGAATCCAGGAACTCATTCCTATTCGTACCACTTTCGATATCGGTCTGTCCATCATCGAGATAATCAGCCCATTGGCTCGCTAGCGCCGCTCCTGTTTCATGTTTGAAAATGGGTTTCTCAAGAAGTTCGGCGGCCTTTGTGAACAGCACGCTCAATAGAATTGCATACTCTGCCTGCAGCCGAATATCGCTTTTTACATCGTGTCCGTGAAAATATTCGCGGAACCGCCTGTCCGGAGGGGGATAGGCTAGTGGTAAAATTAACATCATCGGTCGTAAATATGGGATTCACGATGAAATATTGCGCACTTTTGAGACTAGGGCTCAGCTCCTCACGAATATTGATTGGAATCGTAAATACGGAGAGCGCGGCTTCATCGACCATTCTGGACTTCCCCATACCCGAAGACTGGATGACTGATAGAGACCAATTGTATGGTCTCTCACTTGGATCGATCCCGCCGCTTGACTCCCAATACTCGTTCAATACCTCGATAAGCAGCTTGTGCGCCTCTCCTCGATAGGGTTCGTGAAACGCTGATTGGAGACCTGATGCAACTCGTCAGGCAGATGAGAAGCTCAACAGGCGCTTACCGCGGACACTACGACTGGTTGGAAGCCCGCCACTCTGATAATCGGTAAGGCCCGTTAGAGGCCGCATATCGACTAGGAATGAAACCATGTACACTATAATACTGCCACAGAGCGAATATAACCTACCATCATTCAACAACTCGAAGAAAGAGTTGTCGCGGTATGCTTTGAGAAGCTTGGGAAATAAATTTGGGGTAACCGAAATATATTCACCACATGCGGCCTCATCAGGAGCATTGGTACCAGTAGGTAGATGAGTTGAAAGCAATATTTGTAGCAATTTTGGTGGTGTCGCAAATCCTCCGAAAACTAGACCATTTGCAGTGCTGTAGTCATCGATCGCCTGGATGACACGACTATTGAACGTTTTCCGATCATCTCTGGCGGCCCCGCCTTTTGGGTCGACGTCCATGGGAGTACTCATGAGGAATCGATGGATATGGAGTCTGTCGCGCAGTGCGGATATCGAAAATCCCGTATAAATATTCGAGACCGAAATAGACGACTGAATGGCGGAAGGAGTTGGACACGCTTGCGAACCACTGAACGAAACTGAATGGCGGGTCCGGCATTCCGTGCCAGCGGGTCGCGACATTCGAGTTCCGCCTTTAGTTTCGTTCAGTTCAGTGGTCGCAGGCGGCTCCAACATGGCGAAGGCGGAACTCGAATGGTCGCGAGCCACGAGCGTGATGGCATCTAGCTTGCACATGCATAGGAAATGGTGGTGCATGGGGATAATATTGTAACGGTTCCTACCACATCAGATATTCGCTCTGCCCGCCAGCGGATTGGGGCCCACTTACGGTGGATTGGGCTGGGAAATGACCGGGATATTGGGGTGGCTGATTATCTATCATATTGTCAAATCCGCGTCTGGAAAGCACACCTTCTGTACATGCAGATGAAAAACTTTCCGCCCCCTAGGCCTTTCCTTTCACTTCTGCACACACAGCTGGAGCCCACACACTGTCACCAGTTATGGTAGATACTAGATATACAGAGTAGGGAAGAGAATCTCCGCCATATCACTGCCAGCAGCGAGGGGTAGAAGCAAAGAACACTGGATAAGGCGATACTTGTCAGTACTGGAAATGCGATCTGCTTGCTTGATGGTCTAGGAACATACAATAATATCAATGTTGTCCTACCACAGATGACAACGCATAACTCGCTGCATGAAATTGTGGGTATGTAGTTTCCGCTGTCGGATGACATACATCAATTTTTCATTGCGGAAAGGGCTAGGATTGTACGGTATTTATCTTTCCGACGCCGGAAAGGGTGCGGAAGTTTTTGGGCCTAAACATTACATGCTTGAAACATCCTGTCTTCAAAGACCGAGCGATATATACAGTACAAGCCCTAGTTATCACCGGCGTCCATCATGGGCGGGGGTCACAGCGATCTCAACTAGCGGCCCCGCCAAGCATGCGGCCTCTTCCAACATATGAATCGACAAATTATATAATCGTGCGAGTTGGACAAGCCACCAAACTGATCATGATCGATTTGGTCTGATAGACAGATATCTCTTTCCTTGCATGCTTTCGCAGGCTAGGATTCCATGCAGCCTCTATGACTTTGTGTAAATAATAGATCTTAGCTACTGATTTCAAGTTGTGACTTTGGATAAGGTATATATAGAAGAGGAATAGATTCGAAGCTGTGCTAGCTATTTGTGAATACACAGGGATGGGTCAATCAATAGACGAAGGCACTGCAATTTACTATACTGTTCCGATTGATCGTATGCATGTATGTTTGTGGGAGATCCATCAGTTCTTATCGTGTCTTCTTTGTTGCCCAAGCTAGGAACCATTGCAAGAAAAGAACACAGATATGTAGGGGGGATATGATCTTACAATATTGTTTCTAAGCGACTTGAAAAAGCGTACATTCAGAAGGGGCTGAGGGCCATATGCCCACCTGAAAAAGAAGGAACCGAAAGATGTTGGTGACGGGAGGGAAAAAAAAAACACCTCCAAACAGCCTCGTTCTCCGTTTTAGCGCGCTAAGCCTCGCGTCGTATATGGCCCAAAGTCTAGGTAGATGGATCACGTCCTAAGAAATTTTTTATAGTGCAACAACGCGTCAGTTTCACGAATCATTCCTTGAGGTAGGGAGGGAGATTATAACGTACGTTGATAGAATACTCTAATAAATCCGTTGGAAGAGGTCGTGTGTCGAATACCTTGGTACTCCCCACTTGTAGCTCGGTAGCATCATCTTCCGATGATGACGTCGTCGTCCTCGTTGGTTTCAACGAAAGCGTACCTTGTCGCCCCGAGCAGGCTCAGGACTTCCAACCATTTGATGGCGGATTCAGCGAAGAACGTTGTTAATTGATTGAACGGCTCCGTTGAAAGATTTTTCGAATTTTCGCCACATATAAAGCGTGGCATATTGAACATCGGAGACCTTCGACTAGATCTGGAGAGCAAGGTCTGGGATGTTAGAGTTGAGGATTAAAGGCGGAGAATAATTCCCCTCTGGCAAACGGCAAAGGCGTTCACTTGGTCTTTGGTATATCATGTTTCTACGCACGAGAATCCTTCCGAATTTAGTGTCAGAATCTCAACGCCCCATTAGGGCCCAATGCGAACAGCCCGGCGGGGGGGGGTCCTACCACTCGGGCAGATCAGTGACCCTCACCACTTCCACGGATGTTGGGCGCCTGATCATGTTCCCCCGACCGGGCGGGTGCAGTAATAGAAGCGTCTACTGGCAAGATCGGCGCAGCGACCCCGTATTTTGCTCACCCCCCCGGGTTGCCCGTAGATAGCTAGGTGATCAAATCGATGCTGCGCCATGGTCCAGTTACTCTCCTAGGCCCATCGACCCCCAGCTTACATGCGGCTTTCGGAGATGCAGTAGTGTGTGCGCAGCCCAAACCTCAAAAAATGACGGAACTAAGCCCCCCTCTCCCCAATAACGGAGTGGTGATGCGCATTCGTCATTGATGGGTAGACAGCTAGCTGTTCGAGGTCCGCCCAACAAAGGGATCACACACTGCCAGATCAAACGAATGCGAAGATTGATGTACAGAGGTCCTATACGACGAGTTAGAGGACTGGGTTGTGACGGGAACCCTTTGCGCTTTATATCAGTAAACACAACAATACAGTAAATTCGGCCAACTCCGCTGTTGTACCATCGTTTAAAAAAAAACAACAACAACAACAACAATATTCAAAAGCAAAACAAAGCTACCACAGGAGCACCGACAGGGAATGCATATATGACAGACATGCAGCATGTAAATCCGATGGCACAGCTTCTATAGTAATAGAAGAATCGGCGCGGCGTTGACCTATCATCAATGCACAGTATCAGTGTTATCTTCGATCGATCTGGTACACAAGAAACCCGGCTTGCTGTGGCATACATATTGCAAACCTCCTGTCCTCAAAGACGGCGAGCGATATATACAGTACAAGCCCTAGTTATCACCGGCCTCCATTCATGGGCGGAGGGGTCACAGCGAAGCTAGCGGCCCCGCCCATGCACCCGTGCGCCGGCGGCGCCAGCTCGGCCTCTTCCAACATGCATGCATATGAATCGACAAATTAATCATGCGAGTGAGGAAAGATCGATATCATGCATGGATACATGCAAGCCACCAAACTGATCATGATAGATTTAATCTGATGATAGATAGATAATCTGTTAATTCCTTCCATGCTTTTGCCGCCGCTTCAAGTTGTGATGATAATATAATATCGAAGATTGAGTCCAAGAAAAACGGTTAGGCTACGTAACATAGGACCTCCATGCATGCAGCCCCTATGACTTTGTAAATATTATATACATAGATCGATATCGCATCGTTGAACGCCGCTTACATAGCTACTGATTTCGAGTTTGTGACTTTGGAGATAAGGCATATGTATATATACTTTACAGCTTATCACGCAAATCGCATTGTAACATTCGAGTCGATCTCCCGGCCGGTGCATAGCGTAGAGGCAAAAAAATAAAATATTGGAATAGGAATAGATTCGAAGGGAAATTCGCTGTGCTTAGCTATTTGTGAATACATACACAGGGATGGGTAAGACGAAGACACTACATTATACCTGTTCCGATCGATCGTATGTGTGTGGTGTGTGTGGGAGATCCATCAGTTCTTATCGTGTCTTCTTTGTCCTTGAATATACACCCAAGCTAGGGACCATTGCAAAACAAGAAGAAACAAGAAGAAAAAAGAAGACGAAGCAGGAAGCAGAGAAGAGACGAATAAGTAGAAGCAGCTGCAAAAAAAAAAAAAAAAAAAACGCACTCAAAAAATGAACATGGGATATGATCTTACAATATTGTTTCTAAGCAACTTGAAAAAAAAAAAAAAAAAAAGCGTACATTCAGAAGGGGCTGAGCGCCATATGCCCACCTGAAAGAAAATAAAAAATTTTAACAAACGGGAAAAAGAGAAAGTAACGTATGGTACTCACCTTTCCCATAATACACATCTTGCTTTGCAAGTTGTAACCTCCAAACAGCTTCGTTCTCCGTTTTAGCACGCCATTTTGTATTAAGCCTCGCGTCGTATATGGCCCAAAGTCTAGGTAGATGGATCACGTCCTAGAAAAAAAAAAAAAAAACAACAACGCGTCAGTTTCACTTGAGGAGGGAGGGAGGGGAGGGAGATTATAACGTACGTTGATAGAATACTCTAATAAATCCGTTGGAAGAGGTCGTGTGTCGAATACCTTGGTGCTCCCCACTTGTAGGTCGGTAGCATCATCTTCCGACGTCGTCGTCGCCGCCGCCGCCGCCGTATCGTTGGTTGCTCAAGAGTCCCAGGCCTCTCCGTCCCAGTCATAACAACGACCTTCTTTTCCGTTCCCCCATCCCCCTCTTCGATTCTCTTCCTGCTCGTCTCTCCCCGATTCTCCCTCTCCTCCGCACCACCACCACCACCACTCTTCCCCTCCGATGCCTTAAAATACTTCTTCCCAACCTCCTTAACAGCCAACCACCCATTCAAAGCCTCCTTCTCCAACCCTCCATCCCTCTGAATAGCTCTAGCCAAACCATTCAACAATCTTTTCCTCCCTTTCCTCGTCGCGATTTCCAATATTTGAATATCCGAAACGTTGGACATGGAATGTTGTAAATGTTGTATAAAGCATCGAATCGTTTCGAACGTCGAAAAAACCCTTGACGATGTTGGGGGATTCGAGGATGGATTGGAGAGAGGTGGGTGTGGGGAAGGGGTACGTTGGAAGGATGGGGTCCGGGTCCGGGTCGGGTTGGAAATTTGGCATTGGGTCGTCGTCGTCATGTAGTTCTTCTTCTTCGGGAGTAGAAGAAGAAGGGACGTCGAGGATCGTCGTGAAGGCTTCGGACCCAAGGACTAAAACGTCCACGACGAAGGTCATCTTAATCGTAGGAACGTGAACTTGACAAATCGATACGGTTCCAAAGCGACATAGATCGTTGCCTTCAAGGTCGACGTAAATGAAAGGAGTATGAATGTTCTTACGGATGGATAAGTAAGAATCGTAAGCGGATGAAAGAGTTTGAAGGAGGAATTTAAGCGAAAGTATTGTATCGATGTATGTGTAAGGTGCTTTGATGGATGGTGTTGTCAAATGTGTGGGAGTCACGAGGGATGTTGGTTGTTGTGGTGGAGGAGGGGAGGAGGCTGGGAAGATGGAGCGTTATCAGTAGACATACTAGTAGTACTACTGGGAAAGAAGGATGATGTCGTAAGATTGGTTATTGGCGTTCCAGAAGGATGAGTTTGGGGCTGCTCCAAGTGGATGAAGTTCAGAGCGCCACTGGAAGGTTTAGTCGCCGTAGCCGTAGCCGTAGCCGGAGAAGAAGGATTCGGTGAGACTAGTACTGGTACAAATGTGTCTTTACACGCGACTACTAAACGCCAAGATATGATCCCAATCGATCGATTTGATGAATTCCAAAAGTCAAGTCAAGTCAAGTGATTCGATAGAATTTTTAAGCGCCCAAGGCCAGCCGGAGTTGAACAAAGCCAATGGATTAGTGACCAGAAGAAAGGGTTGGAGTTAATAATCCAGATAAGATGAGATAGAACAAATCACCTGAATCAAGATTCAGGGGCGTTGATAAAGTTGAATGAACCGGGTTCAACACTACTCTGGTTGGAGAGAGTTGTTGCCACATGATTCGTAAATAACCGGTTGGGAGCCGGGGGGCCATGCATTTTGACCAAACCAGGCAGTGAACGGTCATGGTTGAACGCCGGGTGAACCATGTGATTCGTCCAGGAAAGGGTTGGGGGGGCCCAAGTTTGAGAGAAAGAAATGGGAGGTGAAATTACGTAAGAAGTGGACCAAATAATGCCAAGTGATTTGGTAAAAACTTGAAACGTACAGTCGAGAGTTTGGACCCTGATGGTCCGAAAGAATATTGGTAGCCGAACAAATCGTAACATCGCCGTCTTCGGCTATTTTAGCGAATGGGGACGCCTGAAGTGAAGCCGTTGCTGTCGTCGGATGACGAGTGAGGTACTGGTACTGCCGTCGGCAGATCAACCGCCGTCAAGGCGGATGATCATGAGGGAGGGGAGGGAGGATCGTGGGACTAACGCAGACTGATAAAAAAAATCTCGAGCTCACACACAGTATGAAATCAGCTTTTTAGAGCGGCGATTCACGCGGGAGGGGGTTGGTGATATCAAACCCGATAGAGAGCTAGATAGAGAGCTTCACAGATATCGAAAAGCTCGCGATAAAACTGTTTTGCGCCTTCCCCTCCCAGCGACGACGAGCCGAACAAGAAAAAGCGTGTCGAGGCCGTTTTCCTGGCTTTCAACGTGGTGTTACGCACTTTGCGGTGAACGCACACAAGGTCGCTTGGCGACGCTTTGGGAAATTGAATGGCTGTGCTTGCAAGGCAACCTTGTGGAGGAGATCGGAAGCAAACCAAACGCAAAATGAATGAATTTGATTCGTGGAGATTCGCCTCACTCAGAGAGTACTGTCGTGCCGTGCCGTTGCCCCGTTCTTGGGACGCGCCTAACCCTTGCATCTACATGTGGCAGACCGACGGGCCCCCCGCCATTGGCCACACCACCGTAACACCGTAACCATTAGCAACCCCCACCTTGAGGGCAATGTATGTACATATTTGAATGCATGCCTAACGGCAAGCTAGCTAGATAGCCATAGATCAATTTGTGAACGGGTATCAGATTACAATGCACCCCCAAGTCGGAAGTCGTTCTCGTGAGCACCTAAAAAGGGGGGGGGGGAGGGCACGACGTTAATATCAGGAGTACTGGTTTGTCGTTTAATTCGGGGTTACTCCATCCTGGGATGCGATACAATCGGTGTTGAGATATGGGGACTTATCTTTCAAAATTCGAGATCAGGCTTAGGCAAAAAGCGGAATGGATCCAGGCTTAGTGGTTGGACCGTGTATGGTAAGGCGTGCATAGATTGTACGGGAGTGAACGGCGTTCTTACTCCTCTCGCAATCAATAATACTTGACAAAACAAGACATAACAGAATTAGAATTTGTATGAAACGGGTGCTAACCGCCTGCACGCGACGGGCCTCCTTTACTTGTCCCCCCCCCCCCGTTCAACCCATGCCGAATCAAGGCTTTTACACACACATTCCATCTAAGCATATACATAACACACTGCCCTATGCCCGAGCCCCTTAAGAACATTCCGACTCTTGCCCCGCAGCCACCACCACCACCACCCCTCTTCTCTCTTTTCTCTAAAATGCTCAACCCGCTATCACCACTACCACTACCAACTACACCCAACATGGATCTATCCCTCTTAGACTTCAAGGTCTGCAAGCAAATCATAACTTTACTCAGCATTCGATTCCTCTCACACCTCAAAACGACCTCCGTACCCCCCATCACCATCATCATCACCATCACCCACGTCGAAAAACCCGTCGACCTTCATCAGGTTCTCCTCCTCCTCCACCACCACCACTACTCCAAAGACGTTCGATGGTTGGGATTGGAAAAGAAGAATCGTCTACATTACCTGATTTAGCGCCTGCCACATTTGTAATGAATCGTGCGGACGTGAAGCGCTTGCTTCGACGGTTCCTTGAAGCTCACAAGGTCACTACTCCTCCCTCCCAAACTTTCAACCCTCAACACAGCCTTACTGATGTTTCTTATTACTCACAGGAATCTGCTCGTGAGACGGATGACTTGTCCGCAGACCAAGTCTTTTTCTCTCGGGGGGTCGGAGTCACTCGGATGAGATCCCGGGTTCGGCTTTCGATGCGAGTTCCGCACCAAGCGCTGATACCACAGGCATAAGCGACATGCAGCTTATAAGCAGCAGCAGCAGCAGCAGCAGCGTCGATGATGATACCAGTACCCGTGGTAGGTCGACCACACGCCGTAAACTCACTGCGATATCCGCGGCTTTCAACCCTGGCTGCGGAACTCGAAACACGTTTGACAAGTCTGGGCCCTCCATGTCTTATACCAGTACGACTAGCGTAGAATCTCTATCGACGCCAGCGAATGACCTACCTACCCCTCCTCGCTCTGACTATAATCCACTCCCTGCTGTGGAGTCTTCCAGCTCCAACATGAGTATTAATACGACAACGACATCCATCTCATCCCCCGATACCACCATGTCCCCCCCAGACACCACTAGCACAACAACACGTAAACCATCCTCCTCGACCACACGTAGTTTCGATCCCTCAACCTTTGAGCCTAGATCGGCACGTCGACCCTCTCAACACGCCTTGGGTCATTTCTCCCCACTTCGTCAAAGTTGGACATCAGACGATCTCCTACAAGACGATGACGAAACGTTCGTAGAGGAAGAATCATCATCATCTGAGAATGGACGGGGATCGACATCGAATTCGTCAGCAAGGAAGGTTTCGTTGCCCATTTCGATCTCGACCTCGGTATCGGTCTCGGTCTCGATGTCGATTTAGGCTCCGACGCTGACGATGAGCGTGAAAGTGAAGAAGGTGACGATGGACGTTCGTGGGTGATTTACGAAGATGGTGATGATGATGATGAAGATGAATTGGATGATGTGAAAGATTTGATAGAGTTTTTCCAGGCGAGAACGCGTGAGAGGTCGAGGAGGAATTCGTCGATTTCGATCGGTCCAGATGCGATTTTGGGATGGGCGTTGGCGCGGGCGCTAATGCGATGGTGGAGGTTACGACATGAAATTTTTCTCTCCCCCCTTTTTTTTTCCCCATTATCACCTCCTCTAATTTTTCTTTATTGAACTCGCCCCCGTGCAATATATTAGGATGGTGGAAGTCTGTTTTCTCTTTCTCTTTCTCTCTCTTCATGGTTTATTGGTTGAACTTTGGATCTACTACATTCCGGTGAGTAAAAAAATCGTTTCATCTTTAGTGTTAGCAGTTGGGCTAACGGATGGCAATACTCTCCCTAGTGTGTTATATCCTATGTGCGAGCTATATAAACAACGATGGGTTCGTTATGGTGGGGGTTGACGGGCGCGGGTTTCAGAGTTTTGGAAGAAAAGAACAAACAAACAACAGGTACGCCAATCTTTTCGATAACGTCATAGGGTCGTTCTTGTTCCTTTCATTAACGCAATCGCATTCCTTTGTAGGGACTCGAAACGTCATTGGTCAATCACAAATCCCTCCCTCGTTTCCCGGTGCTCCATGGGGGGCGGGGGCGCGTGACGCAATGACGATTGTGTCATTTCTGCGCAACGTCACCAGTTGGGTTGTGATGAACCACAGTCGTTCGTGTTGGTGGATGTCCCCTATAATCATGCCGGGCTCCTGTCGGAACAGTCATCTACAACTTCTCTGGTACTGTCAGCTTGTTGTCATCACCTGAACGGATAACTCGTTCAAACCGGGGTCGATTAAATCCCAACTGCTCGTTCTCGCCCCAACTAATTGCACCGTCTCCAGTTTCCGACATCGTGTCATCACATCATGTCATCATCCCGTCATCAGCATTTTTCCATCCGTTACCAGCTCGCCACCAGACACTAAGTTTGCTCGTGTCGCTTAGGATCTTGCATGCATGCATCATCTGACTGATCATCTTTTTTTTCTCTCAAAAAATCGCATTGCTTCAGCCGTATATTACGATCATCTCACTGGTCCCCTTCCCCCTCGTCCAACACATCTCACCCTTTTCCATCGTGATTAATCCATTGCTCCGAATCATCATTTTCGTATTTTTTTTTTGGTCAAAAATTTTTTGGTTTTTTTTTTTACCTTCATTCTATTATCACTGGCGCCCACTCCTATACGTCCAGCCACATCGCTCGTCCCTGCACCCCCTTCCTGTACTCTAATCACCCATTTTTTGTTTCCGTCGCGCGCGCGCTATTTACTTTTCAACATCCTCATTCCTCGCCATTGGTTGCGCTCCATTCCACCTCACACCCACTTTTTTACTCGTGTCCCCTCGACCCCATTCTTTCATGGTGCAATTTTGTATCATTTCTTTCTTTCGTCCTTTCCTTTTTCTTTGGTCATTGCTTTTACCGCTTACGACCTTACGCCCTTACGCGCACACGTACGTACTTTCCGAAACGAAACAAAAAACAAAGAACAAAAAGCAAATGAAAAGTTAAATTTTGATTCAGTCAGTCAGGATGGATTATGGATTATCCATGCAGCTAGTTGAAGTTCGGTTGCGCTTGCGACGTAACGAACCATGCATGCATGCCACCTGCCGCCTAGTTATGTGCGCGCGTGCGTGCGTGCGTGGTACGTTTCAAGTGTTCAAACGGCCATGAAACGGTTCGTACCGTATCGATGAATGCACGACTTTGAGCAGAAGGGAAAATACATATATATACTGAACCGCATGCCATGGTGACGGCCGGTGCATGCCACATGGACCTAAGCTTAAAAAATGCACTTCCTGAACTACGTCCGCTTCTACGTACTACATGCATGCAACGCTCACCGAGCTCTTCGCCAGGTTCTTTATCCAGCCCATTATTTGAATGGGGGTTGGCCGGCCGGTTGTTGCATGTCTCTCTCTCTCTCTCTCGTTTGTCTTTTATATCTCGCGGTTATGAAATTGCATGCATGCATGGGCGCCGAAAGTTGAATTTTAGGATATCATTGCATGCACTTGCGCGCGCGCGCACACACACTTTGAGAGAAATATATGACTTTTCGGATGAGTTTGAAGTAACTGTATATACTGCCGCGCGCGGTTACGCAAGTAGTTTTTGTTGATGATAAGGCTGAGCCGTGTATGAGTGCCATTCACAAGAAGGGGAGGGGGGGGAGGGGAGGGGTACTCCACGTATGATTTCAATCATGATGTTCTTACAAGCTTGGAGATGGACCATTCTAGCGCACTTGACGGGACCTTTGAAAATAAATGAAAACATTTTTTTCTGGAAGACACCATCGGACAGCTTGCGATCCGGGAATCAGGACGACCGGTTTAGCGGCCGTGAACTTGTACCACTCCAGTACGCAAGAAGAGGCCGAGACTTTGAAACTCCATATATCTGGTCCCATTGCCCAGTTACCCTTCCCCTCTCCTCAGTCTCACACTGTAATCAGCAGGGGTCGAATGCTCTCAAACGGCCAATGAGTCGCCCGATCAAGAACACGTACGTGGCAGTCAGAAGTGGCACTAGTTGGGGCGAAGGAAAAGCTAGGAGATTCCTTGGGACATGCCAGGTGAAAGGGCCGCGAGTGAAGTGATCGGCTGCATAAATACAGCACCCGGTGCTGTGCTGAGCCTCCTTTTATTCACTGGAATCTGTAACGAGGCCATGCTGTTGCCCAAATCCTGCTGCCCTATCGCGTGGTTTTGGCAATCAGCGCCCCGGCCCTCGAACGGTGAATGAAAGCAAGATAATTTTCCCAGTTCGGGCCGAAGTTCCTAGTACTTGGCAAAACTCATAAGCCTTTGAGTTGCAAAGCGATGCGCAGCGACAGAGGGACAATCAACCAAATGCTAGTGGAGATGAATCTATGGGATTCCGTAATTTGGTACATACACGCACGTCGCTGATTGGGCAGGTGATCAGACCGTATTATTGTCCCAATTTTCCAGTGGGGTATCAACGCGCATGCAAACTTTTCCAGGGAAATGGTATACCGTCAGATACATCAAGTTAAATCATATAAGGATGTTGGGGTTCAAGGGCCATACTGACCACATCTTCCGGTCCTCACGCTATGTATGAACCTTGGCAAAGTCAAATAGCACGAAGATGAGTCATGGTGTTGTCAGTTGTGCAGCGCGGGGTCCTGTCATCGCATCGTTCCTCTGTTCCTGTTTGTCCTCTTCCCGCAGTTTTCATCCACATTTCCGCTGAACCTGTTACCGCATTATACACAAAGACCTGATTATTGTCATGTATAAGAAAATGCCATGTTATGGCAATGGATTTTCCTTGACAGGCACACGTGGAATAGCAAGTTCATGCCTGATGGAACTGTAGGTAGTGGCGTGACAGCTGTTTTGCATCCGAGCAGAGTTGACACGAGATGGCACTTGATTATGTAAGCGGGCCTTTCCCTTTCGACTGACAATCGTTGCTGGTGTGGAACTCCACTACATTGCTAGTTTTGGTTCGCTGGGTTGCTTACAGTGATTCCAGGCCTCTTCTCACCTGTTTGCCGAACGCGAACAGCACTGGGGCAATATTAACCAGAGACTTAGCTGCTATGGTACAATCGGCTCAAAATGTGAGGTCCCCCAGTATCGTTACTTCGGGCCTGGGAATGTACCTGACATGCTCCGTTGCATTGCGTAGAGCTCGGTGGTGAAAGAACTTCCCCCGGCACGAGAGATGGAAAGGTACGTGGCATTCTTGCCATTCCGCTCCCGCGAAAAATCGTGTTCTCCGTTGCGCGGCGTTGGCTGAATGCTGATGTTGGAGGCGCAAACCGACTCCAACCTTCAAAACCCAACCCCAACCTTCAAATCTGAAATGCAATTCTAACAATCTTTTCCCTTTCATATGTCTGCAGGAGATTGCGAGTTTTGGATGAAGATCTCACGCCATTGTTGAATGCGCTCATCAATTCTCAGCGAAGTAGGTTTGGTCTGAACATCAAACTTTTCGTTCTTTCTGCTCAAGATATCCTTCCTATGTTAGTGGGAGAATCAACTCCGCTTTCTGCCTTCATGGTTCTCGATGAGGATCAGTATGGACAAAGTGGTCCAGGCGGACCCCTTGCACAGAATGATCCCCAATCGCTGGCAAGTGTCGAATATCATGCAAGTGCCGTTGAGGTGGCTCCGTGCATGATCCCCCTCGCATCTGTGTTACTAGCCAGAGATGCAGTCAAGGGAGCCTTGCATGGTCCCTCTGACCCGCCCATTGAACCAGGGGTTGACAAGAGGACCCCGTCATTAATACCTCAACGTTCCGAGGAGGAATTCCTTAAAAATGGCACTGCATACCCGATCGATGCGGCAAACAAACACAAGAAAAGACAAAGAGAGGATGAAAATCATCATCCTGAGTCACCCTGCGATAAACGTAAGTTTGGCTCTGCGCATAATTTCCTCAAATGCTGTATGCTTATCAGGTCTCTCTTGCCCAGCCTCGAAAAAGAGCAGATCCCGACGAGTGAGGATCTGTGTATCTCGTAGTGCTCAGCTACTGACGAGTACGGAATACAGGCATTGTTCCCGGATCTGTCCTTGGATGGGAGTTATTTGAGAGTTGACGGAGGTGATGAGGTGGGATCGATTGAAATAATGATAAGTTTATCTGCTAACGTTCATTCGCTCCAGTACGTCACGAATGAGAATCATGGCTTGGATTTACCATCATCGGTTTCACATGATCGGTGTCTCTTTCCTTCCAGTCATGATCAGGCCAACTGCGCTGAGTGGGAGGTCTCAACACCTGAGATCCCGATCAAGGTGCTGGGGAACGAGGATCAACGTGAGGTGGATCCCCCGGCCCCAGAGCCGCTCACTCCTTTTATGCAAGCGGCATCTCAGCAGAAGGATTGCACACACGGGCTCCGTAGTCAACAACCTGAAGACCTGAATCACAGGCTCTCCCGTGGGCTTGATCTTGATATCGCGATACATGGACCAGACATCACCAGCCTGAGGGATGTGCCTCGGACAGAAAGCAGTGGGTTTCCGCATGGTGGTACCGATCCAGTGGCATGTGACCCCCGAGAACTCCTCTTGGATTATCTCTCGTCCGATTCAGCCGAAGATCCTCAGAGGGAAACTGGTGACTGCAGATTTCAAGACCTTGAGTCCCAAGTCCATCAAGACAGTGCTCAGCATGTCCAATTTACTACCGCCCGACATAGCAGAACGATAATCCACGCTGATCCTGCAACCCATCACGTTGGCGCTGAGCGATTCTCTCAAAATGTATCTGTGAATGATCAAGGACGTACCATACCTTCGAAGGACTTATTGCCGAAAGTATACAGAAGCGTAGGTATCCAAGTTGGCACCGTCACCCAGCCCCTCGTTCGAAGACGTTCCTCTTCGGCCCCTAGCCGCCTAGTCTCGCACCCTCTCTCGCTCCATGAAATCCACAAGTTCACATCCAAGGCAGAGTTGTCCCAAAGTCAAACGGAAACTTTCTCTGGTGGGACGTAACTTTTCCAGTTCAGCTGTGCGTTATCGGACTCGACGCGGCGGCGCCTGCTGTCCTATTCATGTTCCTGGCTTCGATAGCGTCCTAGGTTTTGTACTTGTCATATGGATTGGGATACTGGTAATCTGCTCCCCGCCACATTTTCATTTGGGCCGTTACATCTGTACGTACAAAGACATGACCTGAATTAGCTCGTATATGATGGAACTTTGTCCGATGTCACACCTATCGCTCCGCCGTGAAGTTTACATCCAATTAAGAACTCACTCATCAAACTTGATAATCCATGCATCTTTCAGTAAGCCGCGAGTGTGACACTTCACTCTAAGGCTCGAAGTTTCGAAGTTTCGTGTTTCGTGGGACCACGATTGCTCACGATCCACCGCCTATGTTCTTTCTAGCCCATCGTGTTTTCAAAAGGCCACTCGGAATGTTGTTATCGTCGCTTCTGTATAGCACAAGGCTTGATTGTGGAATATGACAAAGCCTCGGTTGCCTAACCCATGCTGCGCATCTGCCTGTATGCGATAAGTGTTGTCTTCACAGCAGCGTTTTGAATGAGGGTTCATCAATTCTCATCCGGTGCCACTGAAAGAGGGACGGTAGTACTCTCCTCTCAGGAGTATGCGACGCATTTGCGTGATCGACATATTCTATACAACACAGATTATGGGGTCAGCTCCGCCCCAGTTCTTTACCTGCATGTGAAGCATGGTTTTAGTGAGATGCGCGAAAATCGAGTCAGTGGGTGCGAATCATGCAGAGTACAACCTTGCCTATTGCACGCCGTTTAGTCAAAACCTAAATAACTACCTAATGTATACATTATCGTTCAGGACATAAGAATATAGCAGATAATTCATGATATGGTGGAGCCTAGTCCGGAATATGAAAATGAAAAATGAAGAACGGTAACGTCCATTGGAGCTGAGATACTAGCACAAAACACAAGGAACTATGGGCAGAAGCAGGATCGAGGGGCGAGAATGGGAAAAGTCGCGGGCTGATTGGATGTTTAGATGCCTTCGTGACAGAAAACGTCGCGAGAATATTTCTCGTCCGTTTGACCCTCTTGCGTCTGAAGAATTTCTTTCACCTGGAGCAGTAGTGAGTAGGCAATAAGTTAGCGGGGCGTCTCAGCGCGGAACAACGGGAAGTGTGCAGGAGTAGCGTACCTCTGGTGGAGGATTCAATCCAAGTGACTGAGCACGTTCCCAACGTTCTAAACGAGTGACCCCCACGCAGGGCCCATACTCGTAGGACAAGTCAAACATGCGGAGAATTTCGTGAACTCTGTTCTCCCCTTCAATATGAACTACAAACAGGTAGGCGGAAGACACAGTTATGCAATGCGTGATGGAAGAGGATGTAAATGATCTTACTAGGGGATTGACCCATTCCGAATCTAGGTTTGATAGATTTGTGGTATTTGTCGTAGCGCTTGACATCCAGCTTGGAGCCTGGAGGGAGCGGAGTGTATTCAGATTCTTCGCCCGATGACGAGGTTCCATCGGAGATGGAACTATGGGCACGAGGAACATTGTCAGAAAGTCATGAAAACCCAAAGACATGGGTGCTGCATATCAGTTACTGACTGTGTGACGGGTGATGGCTGATGGTTCTTCTTTGAGACTACCTTCGTCGCTGCTTTCTTTCCAGAAGACGTGCGAGCATTCTTAACAGTCTGGAAGCTGTTCGAGATTTTGCGCTGCTTGGGCGAACGAGTGGCAGGCATAATCGGTGTTTGACTCGAAGGAGAAGGAGTTTCGATTAAGCTGAGAAACAGGAACAAATGTATTACTTATGTAAGCGACTGTTTATATTTGGGTCTCGCGCCAACTCCCTGGACTGCGCATTGGCGTGGGCTCGAGCGAGAGAGACATTTCAGCTTGAGCTGAACCTGCATGCCGGTTCTCTCAGAAGTTGGTGGCACCCGTAACCCAGGACATCGCGCATTTGCGATTTGGCACACCCTCGATTCGCCTGGATTCTTTGCGTAAGATCACAACCGATTCGTGGCGCTGCTTTTTTTTTTTAGTGTGGGATTTCGTGAAGTTATTTTTGGAGCACCCATCCTCTTCGTTCGGGGGTCAAATGGAATCTTCGCTTGGACGATTGGTACGCAAATATAGGGGGGGTGAGTCTACAACTTGAATATATGCGGTTTTCTCATCGTTATTTTCTCAAGACGATCGTAGAAGGACGAAGGGCCGTAACAGCTTCGAGTATGTAGAGACACCAAACAGTGTCTTTGAAGGCACGGGGGAGTTCAAAGATTGATTATCTGATTGCTGACAGCCAAATTCTAACAGAGAAACAAACTGATAGCAAGAGAGACGATTTTTATGGTTCTCAAAAATTAACTCCTGGTGGTGGGAGCCAATCCGTTGGACAGCGTAACCGTGGCCCTGATGCTCAAGGAGGCGGATCTCCAGGGTTACCAGCATCGTCCATCCTTATTCTTGACATGGTTGCAATCCCCCGTGGGACTGCGTTACCTCCCGCAGACAACCCCAATCTTTCTTGTGGCGATGGCAGTTATGACATTAGACCCGCATCTGCTCTCTCGGTGTCCCCACGAGCACGGCTTAAAGCGAAGAAAAGGCCAAGAAGTGATGATGGGTTGTCGTTTCCACTTGGCACGGGGTTGATTGCGGGAGATGGTGTGCACTATTTCCGTATTCTTTTGTTAGCCTCGAGGCCCACCTTTCTTTTAGGTACAGAAAAATTAAAGGCTCGAAAGCTCACCAAACTTGGAAGCCGAAGTGACACCACCCCGGGGGTAGATATCAGCGCATCGCCGTCAAGGGATGTTGTCGAAGCAATGAATGACCAAGTGATAGACGCAGGCGCGAGAGCTTGTGACCCAAGAGAAACGGAGAGCCCGTGTGCTACTATTCCGAAGTTAGAGCGGTTATCCACGGGCCCAATGCAACCCCAGGTAAAGAGGGAGCTGCACAAACCCCCTTCGCCACTTACGGATCTTCTGAATCCACAGCCTTCCCAGAAACAGTCCACCCCAGACTCCTGTACGTGCTCGTTACCCTCACGATTGGGAGTTACTTATTTTTGTATTCTAGCAGTCGCCACGCGGGCATCAGCGCATGCACCTTCCTCAATACTGAGTCTCACCCCTCTCCGTTTGAGACCTCTCAAAGTTATCGTAGGCCCAAATCCTGGTTGTGACTTGACTGATGAACAGAATGCTCGCACAACTTTTGGAAAGTCTTCGGAGGCGAAGACCCTCCATTCTGTGGATAACACTGCATCGACTTCCTCGCGGCCGCCGCGCATTCCAATACCCCTAACGCCGCTTCAGCCGCTACCCATTATAGTGTTACCCAATAACGATAACACTAGTTCGGAGTTGTCTGAGTCGAAGAAAGGAAAGAAAGGAAAAGATGTGGGAGGAGAGTGGGGGCCATTTCCTGCGCCAGTAAGTTCATGCGCTCCAACAAGGTCTATCTGAGTCCAACCCTGAAGCTGGGTATCAAGGTCGACGAGGACATAACTGTTGAGGATTTTAACCCTGAAGGCGAACTTCAAATCCGTGGTGATGCTGACTTGTGTTCTCCCGAGGACACCATTGTTATGCCAACTGCCACGTTCGCTGATGAAATTCGTGCGATGTCTGCAGACACCGTGGAGACGCCTCCGTGCATGTTTTTCAGTCATGTGGCAGGACGTGTGAAGGAGGATGCAGCGGAACCATCGAGTTGTTTGGGAGCCGTTCAGAATGGCCCATCGAGCCCACCGCCTATCCAGCCGCCGTGCTCCTCCGAATTTGTCACAGCGCTCGAATGTAACGGAACAATGGCTTCCCCTAGCCCGACGGGAGACTCCAACATTCAGTTTCTATCTGACGAACGGGAACAATCTTCTCGCAATCGTATTGCTTCCTCCCCCGCGGAGCCCAGGCCCCATCCTCTTATTTCCTCCACGGACCCGGAGGGTTATACGGAAGCAGATTCACCTGACAATCAACAATCGTCCTCATTGAAACTATCAAGTTCTTTATCGATTGTTTCACCATCGCAACAATTAACTTCATCTGAATCGCCCCCCCAAGGCCTTTTTTTCTTACATTGGCTTTCGGCTGAGAAATGTGGCAATGGAGCATCTGCTGCCGCAGCACTCATCCGTGATCTTAGATCCCAGGTTGTGAACTGTCAAGCAGAAATCAATAGGCTGAAGACCATCGTATCCCTGCAAATGAATTCGACTTCATGTAAGTATTTTAAGGTGTTGCAGCATGTGAACTGAAACTTCGGCAGGCGACCATGGAACTTCGGTCCCATCTTTGGAAGGCAGAAATACGACAACAGGGCGCAATCGATTGCATCCAAATGTCGGCCAAACGGTTCGACAAATCGCCAGTCACAAGAAATACCGAGCTCCGAGAAGATCCAATTCCACCCTGTCAGCATCCCCTATTCCCGTTGCGCTTTCGAACAAGGATGTAATTGCAATGATATCTCCACACATTGACAGTCACAACAGCACCACGCAACCAGTACCGAAGGGCACCGCTTCCACCCTCGAGTTTCGTTCAGCAATGACCCATTCGTCCTCGATGAGCTCCCAATCCGCTCTGGAGCAATCACATGCGACCAAAATTAATAAATCTCCCGAGTCCTTCAGCCATTTGGCCACTGCATCTCACAGCAGCATCAGTTGCGCCGAGACGGACACACCCGAACAGATTTTCGGACGTCGTGCCATGGTTCCTGGCTTTCTCGACGCCCTGCGCTGGTTGGAAGAAGAGGCTGATAAGTTTTCGGAGAGGTTCCCCGCTGGCAACAGTTGCTCCCATGGTAGAGAGGTTTGAAGACAGCCCCAGACATGGTTACATTTTGCTTGTTTATGGTCTGCCCCTCATTCCCACCCTGAAGTATGATATTCCAAGTACGTTACCTGTATACTATCAATATTCGTTCTCTTCGACCATATCACAATTCCGAATCAACCCTCAGGAGCCCTTTCCACCTTCACCGAGTAGTTTCGCCCTGGGGCGCACAAGCCAGGGGATCGCGTACGAGTCCCGAACTTGCTTGAGTTCCACTCACTGTGTACATTCAAGACCACATTTATTTCACTGCCACTCCATGGCAAAATGGCCTCAATGAATGTCTTCTGATACGTTGGATGAAGGCTTGGAAAACGCCGCATGCTGTCCGATCTGCGAAGTCAAGCAGAATGTTACGATCTGCGGTGTTGGGGTTCTTTTATTTTTATTTACATTGCCAAGCTTTCTCTCCAAACCCGCGCTGGAGTTCACCGTGGTCAGACTTGTCAACTAACCTTCAAATCTACCAACCATCCAACCATGCTCATTGCCTAGCACATATGTGCTTCAATGAATGTTTCTCGCTTCGCCCATGGTTGACAGAACTAGCGGATATTGATCGCAGCATTAATGTTCGCATTATAGCATCCCATCAATCTCATGATGCAATACCCAATAAGCCCGCACGAATATGGCTTTGAGGTGTATATCCCCAACAGCGGGAACCAGGGACTCGGCCGATCATATTGACCTGAGGAGCATCTTGCCCAAGAATTCCCTCATGCGCGCCTACTTCAGACCACCATTAAGATCCAGAATCGTTGGGTCCGCTTAGCCAGTCCCTCAAGTTGAGTTCGTACCACAGTCTGCCTACGATAAAGCGGACACCGAGTCGTCCGCTCGCGATTTGATGTGCAGCTCAACTTCAGGTATGGACAGAACCGAGCTGCTGCCACCCGGGTCCATGAAGGTGGTGTAGCATCTCCCTATGGAGGTTTAGGCGAAATTGGAGCAAGTATTCTAATGATCGTAGGGTGCGGGCTTGAAGGAAGCACAAGGAATCCTAGCTCCCTGAGGAGTCCAGCCCATGCACAGAAAGGAGTATAGATGACCCGTGCTCCTCACCACTTGTGATCAAGCGGTCTGATGATAGCCCGACTCTCGGCGAATATGTTGGTGGGCACAGGGAAATGATCCCGACTCCCCTGACCGAGCTCACCATCATTGGGACTTCTATGTGATAGGTTCGGTTGTCCTAATGGTGGTTCCCCCGTCGGAGATCTTCCACTTCTCGATCAAGTTCTCTTACGTGCGTGCGGCCCATGGGAAACATAGACAGTGGCACTAGTATTCTTGAGACGGATAATAAAGACTCGGCTGCGGAAAATCGTGGGGCCAGGGCGCGCCTTCGGAAAAAGCATGCAATCAAAACTTGGGTGTATCTCTCCACACACTACGGGATTGAAGGGACTGGGCATGCCGACGGTCAGTCTCTGATTTCACACCGAGCGTAAACCCTGGGGGACACGAGATGGCCCGAACCCGTGTGTATGAGAAAAGATGAACCAATGCAAAAGTAGCCAGGGGGTAGCGCGCTGGGCATTCTGAGAGAGGTCTGTCCAGCATCTAGGCTCAATTGCGCGGGTCCATGGGATATCGTGGCTCCCGTCGGAAGAAAATGTTGAACTCTCATCGCCGATTGCTCACCCAAGATGGCAAATAGAGTCTTAGATGGACCAGAGTCGAGTGGACCCTCTCATATTATGAGGTGCAGACTGCGCATAGATATGTGATCAAGCTCTGTTCTGCAGGATTATTAGAAACGCGAGCATCCAACCCAAACCCAACCGCATCATTAATGTTGCGAGCAAGTCTGTAGCCTCCGCACGTGCATGAAGACAATAATGCTAGCTAAACGTGCTGCTTTCGTCGAAGATGGAAAATTGTTCGGGACAACGCAACTACTATTTTGCCTCTCCCCTCACAGCGAAACGGGATTCTAGGTGTGGGATTGGAACGCCATTATAGCCGAGGTTTATACTGACAGGCTTGCTCATCTATTAATCCTCAATCCCGCGTGAAGTTCTGCGCATTGGGGAGTGGTTATTGATCAATACTTAGTGCTGGGTTTTGTCCTTGCCTCATGCATCCAGAATGATCTCAACAATGTTGCGAGGCTTCGAGAAACAAGGGTGTGTTTGTCTGTGGTCGTGAAAGGGCCGGGCGGGCCCGAACAGCCTCGTTTCCCAACTTCATCTGTACAATGATATCCGGCGGAACAAGGCATACAGACACTTAGAAGGCATATGTGGAAAACCGCGCATGTTGGCGAGACGCTGATGATGCAACTGATGGCGGCCTGAGGGGCGGTACAAGAAACAATAGAGATGCAATGCTGATTGTTTGATATTGATGAGGTGGGTCGATTGAGCGGTGGTCCAGAACTTGGGAGATTCACTAAAGTCTCCATGGGGTCAAACCTGACTCAAATACCGGTTTTATAGACTGAAACGGAGGTGGGGAGAAAGGCTGAAGGGAATCCTGAGAGGAAAGGCGGATTAACGGTTGAAGCTGGGCACTGCTGCACTTGGGCCCATGTCAGGCATGAACCTTTACGGCTGGGGCTGTCCTTTGGATGTGATCATGATCGAACATCGCTTGTTTATCGCTTCGTGGCCATCTGATGAGCTGTGAGCGTGATCAGAACTTGGATCACGTGCGTGAGCGAGTTATTGTGTCTATACATTTAATTCGGCCCGCGGAAGGCCTGGAATTTTGCAAATAGGCACAATTAATGCTGATATCAAAAATAATGTTCACCAGATATTTGCATCCGACGCTGGATTTCTTGTCCATGCCTCGACCTCCCTCGACTCTGTCACTGCCTTTCATTTCATTGCCATTCGTTTCTGCTCTCTCCCTCTCTCCCCAAGTCACTCTTTTAGCTATCTCTGCTTGACGTGTTGTCCTTGGCCAAACCTTGAACCCCCAATATGGTCTTCACCCCACCTCCCTCTCCTCTTCCCCCGCGGCACTTCATTCCAGGCGGGCAGGAAGACGAGAACGAGAGGATACGCAAGGACACTTTCGCATCGTTAGCGGCACCAAAGCTATTAAAAAGCCCTCACTCCAGACGCGCCCTTGTTATTCTTGTCCCACTTCTCATGATTCTCATCACTTCCTCCTCCGAAATGATCTCATATTTGCGTCCTACGCCCGTAGTGTATTCGGGTAACTTCCGTGACGCTCCCTCGCCATACGTATCGTCTAGTCTAGATGTCCCGCTTTCTCTCACCCAGCGACTTACTATGCGACGACATCGCGCCGCTGCATCTTCTGAACCGCGCCAGATGCTGGGAGAAACTTCAGATGTCGGAAGCCGCGATTCATTAGATGCGAGAGATCCAGAACCCCCACTAGAAGAGGAACTGGAGGAACATGCTTCTCCAACTAGATCCTTTGCGGAAAATGGTGTCCGGTTTGGAGGGTCCACAACAGCACCACCGGTAGATCCTAACGCTCCTATCCCGACCCCGTGTAGGTGGATAATAATTCTGCGTCATACTTCGTACTGACCCGATTGACGCGCTACTTCTCGACTTCGTTTGATCCTATCTCTAACTTGAACACAATTCCTCCTTGAAAACCATCACCCGATGAAATATGTATACCAGTCCCTCAACCATGGGATTCTTCCCTTTCTTACAATTTTTCATCCACCTCGTGTCTCTCTTTCTTCACCGCTCAACTCGCAAATATCACTTTCCGCCAGTGCCGCTCCTTCGGACTTCTCCTTGGATATTCAGAGGACTTTTTCAATATAGAAACCAACCTCACCCTCCTCACGGCTACGTTGTACGGGACGTGCAATACAGTACCAAGTCCTGAGGAATGTGTTCAAGTGGAAAATTGGATGAGTGCAAATATGGATGACCCGGCGGTGTGCGCGAAGGACAAAGATAACGAGAACTCCATCGTGCTGGAGGCTAAAGGTGGATTCGATCAATACTTGATGATGAGAGAAGTTGGATGTTTGGTCAACAATCAAACAAATGCGTATTGTACGTCCCCTTGGCTAAGTTTTCTAGCTACCCCCCCTGGACATCTGTTTCACCATAGGTTTTGCCGAAGCAGTGGCAAATTCGTCTCCTTCCGATGCCTACTACTATAATATACCCCTTGGTTTACCTTTGCCCCCAACGACAGTACCTTCATGCAATACTTGCACCCGGGAAGTCATGAAGATCTACGCACGGTATGCGGAAAATTCGATGTACGACGTCAGCAAAACGTACAGTAGCGCGGCAAACTTTAGCAATACGAAGTGCGGACGAGGCTATGTGCCTCAAGTTGACACACCGCTGATGACGCACAAGTCGGGCACGAATAGAAGAGCGAATGGAACAGGGGGCTATGGATCGCCTTTTTCGTCTCATTTCATGTGTTCGCGGGAAGCTCGATATTGTCGATCTTCTCATAAAACGGCAGCCGGGATTTGCGCCTTCATGTCACTCTATCTGTTCCCTCTCCCGTTCCCGCTCCGTCAATGACTCTACACATGCCCATTTACTGCTTCATATCCCCCTTTATCCTTTACTATTTGGTTGATCAACGAACAACCAAAAAAATTCATCACGAGTTCAGCATTGACGATCGGGAAGCCTGCCGGAGAGATAATTCCCCAATTTCTGCTTATGCTTCGCTATTTTTGGGTGATCAAGGACGGTTTCCATCTTACAAGCTTCGAGTCAAAACGATACATTATCCTCCCAACTACTTGCTCATTTTCCCACTCCGTCTCTGACACAATGTCAAAATCCCACGCCCCCCATGCTTCCTCCCCTGTTTTTTTGAATACTTGTTCCTTTTTTCTCTGATTGTGGTATAGTCAGTTCGGGCATCGGTTACTCCTTCTCTTCCCCCTCTATACCCTCTACAGCATGCGATGCGTACAGCATGCGATGCGTACAGGCAAGGCACTTGCAGCTTCTGAAGATTGTATGCGGTTTAGGGACGGTGCATGTCTGCCCAGGGACCTTGCCTCCCCTCGCCCATTGCACCCCGCACAAGAATCCCCTTCTTTGTTCTTGGAGTCAACCCTTCATTTTGCTTTCACATTTTTACGGGATGGCGGCTGGATTCAATCTCGCTGCCACACTTTCTATTTACTTTTTTCTTTTTTATCCAAGCGGCCCATTTCCACGACCCCCAAATAATTTCGACCTTTTCAGTCAATTCAACCTTGCTTGCTTGCCTGTACTTTATACTTACTACTAACCCTTTCATGGGCTTGATCGTCAATCTAGAAATTGGGTGACCCTCCGACGGAGCTTATCGCCACCTTGTTCTGTCGCAACACAGCCGTCATGCACACTGGAGAGAAGTATCAATGCGGATTGGCGGACGTTTTTTCGACACGGTGCAGAAAAAATTTGAAAAGAGAAAAAATCAATCAGGTTGACAAATGTGGTGTCGACAATGCCTGGAACATCCACCAAGCTATGTGTGGAAGAATCCACGCAGGAAATTTCAATCAATCTAGAGGACATCAGCACGACCCAGGTTAACTGCGAAACGGGCAGATGAATCGAAAGAAAGAACATAAGAGTACAAAGTTAAATCTGAAGGCGGGGGGTATGGGTGAGGGAGTGAAGAGTGGCAGGGGCTAATTACCGAAGCTGGGTGCAGGGGGTGCTGTACATAGATCAGTGGGGAATACAGGGGGGTTCGTCGCCATCGTTGGATATTAATCCGATGCTCAGAGAGAAGAAGGGGAAGAAATTAGTAGGTTGGAGGTTCAAAAGCCAGCATTGAAGGTTCATCATCTTTATCTTTCAACTCTTTGGCGGCGCGCTTCCGAATGACTTATTGATGCTCCTCCGTATTTTTATTCGTTTTCCGAACTTCGGAATATGTAGGTGGCAGTTCAACAATCTGCTCTTGGACAGGAGGTGGAGGTTCCGTTGCGTCAAGAGCCCCTGCATCGGTGTGCTGGACAATGTTAACAGCACGCATCGAGCTAGGAGGGTGCGCCTTGCTATCTTTAGTTCTTGGCCTGGAACCACCGCCGTTACTATTCGTAACGGGGTCAGACACTTGGGTCATCTGCGCCATCGACTGTTGCGACTGCCTTCTGCTCATATCTCGGGGTGGCGCAGCACCGAGCGGTAAGGCTGCATTTGATGAGGTAGTCGTCGAAACCCTTCGACCATTTGAAAAGTCGAAATCTGTTGATGGGCGACCTGTGGAGGGGTCTGGAACGTTGAAAGGTTCGGATTGATAGAATCCTGGTTCTATCATGGGAGGTTGAGAATCGTTTCCGTTTGGTTCTTCACCGTACATGAGGTCTACTCGGCTTGGTTCGGGTTCTTGGGCGCCGCGACGACGGCAGAATAATATAAGAGCGGCGATGAGAGCAAGGCCCACAAGACCGCCTATGACGCCGCCGACTATGCCTCCGGTATTATTTGATTTCTTGCCACTTTATTGTACAAAGACGGAAATGAGGAAACATCAATCAAAAACATTTGATTTTTCGACAAAATGGGATGACACACTTACCCGGTACTTGGGCCCGCAGACTGTGATGCGCTCGTAGTCGCTGGCACGCCGCCTCCGGTCGTCGCGGACGATGACGGCGTGGCGGTAATCCCCCCAGCAGGAGAGCCTGCTGTGCTACTCGGGCTCAGATCATTTATACACGAATTCGGACCATCGCCGATTTGCAAGAATGTCGTGCTACCTCCCGTACCCGGGCCTCTAGAATCGCCTGCGATCAATTCCACAGTTGTCCCTGCGCGTGCGTTCACCGTCCAGTTGAAAAAGCTGTTATCGTTTGGCGCGTCGAGCCTGAAAGTTTCCCCTCCCGGGATGATGCCAATGATACTAACATGACCTTGACTATTGTTGTCCCATGAAAACCGTACGTTCTGGCATTGGGTGAGATTTAATGTTGGCTCAATGAAGAAGTAGAAGGCGGGGCGGTTGTTACTGTCAGGCACGATGCGTCATCGTTTGCCGCTACCTATTGCATAGTGAAGCAAGCATTGAGTGATCGGTCAAGTTGGGCGTGTTGGCAACGAGGAAATAGAGCCACGAATTGGGGTTGCTTACAGTAACCGGGACACCCGTCCCACCGCTAGCAAATGTGGTCGAGTCGCTCACAACGGCTAGAAACTGTGATTTGGCTGGATATTTGAGCTCGAAAGTGAGAGTGTTGCTGGATGTATTCAAGGCTAATATCCGTCGCGTCTCTGGGACGACATTCCCGACTGGGATGACCAGCAGCTGGTACGGTGGCTAGAACCCACACCGTCATCTCTCGCTGTACGATCATTGACGGGTGAAAGAGTTTACTCACAACGCCACCGTTGACAGTAAGTGTCATATTTGCACACTGAATGGGTGTGCTCAGACTCCATGTGAACGAGGCCGCCGCCCGGACAAAGCTCAGTAAGAAGGCAGCATTATAAAGTAGCATAAGGTAGAAAAGGGTTGGTATTCGCAGCGTTGAACGAAGGGACATAGCGACGAAGAGCGACGGAGGAACAAGAGATCTAAAAGTTAATAACGCAACCAGTGCACTTAATTTAGTGGCATGTAAGCACGTGATGGGTCACTGTCTATTAATACGTCAAAGAACTTAGTTAAGTTTTATGAAACTAGTCATTGATCAGTCCGTTGGCAAGAAGGCCGAGTAAGAACCCCTAAGTACAGATAAGGAGTGCAAAATGTTTATGGTAGCTGGCACAATACGTAACTTTCGATAAACAAAGCGAGAAATGGAAACAGGTGCAATCAGCACGATATCAGCCAGTACACAGACTTACACGAATTTGGGATCATGGATGAACTTGAATCAAAGCACAAATAGAGATATGGATTTTCCGAATGGTGTCAGCATGAGAAGAGAACTGGACGGGTGGCTTAATTCTCTATGCCTGCGGGCACTGCTGCGGAAGGTCCTAACGGATGTTCCACTCCGGTGCTAGGAACGGCTTCATTCCGTGACGACCGTAAAAAACCGGGTGCCGCTGCGCTCAGCATTCCGCTCAAACCTGGCTTAACTTCTAAATCTGCAGGAAATGGTGACACGAGTGGCTGAGATTGAATCGAGAATGAAGACTTGACAGGGGCTGTAGCGATCCTGAGAAGTGAAGTATATGCTAGGGAGGAACGGGATGGTTAATTAAGCAATGGCACCCAAAGTACAAGACTCACGTTGTCGGCAAATAGGACAATACCATCCTTTGGGTCTCCTCCTCCTCCTTGGACGTGGCGTGGGTGGGGGTACAATTGCAGTGTTCGGAACGCCAGCCTCTCCCCCTTCTGCGACCACTCCATCTCCAATCACTGGACCCCCATCCTCACCCGTGGCATCAGTTGGCTGGGCAATTTGTCCCCCCGCACCATACTCAACCATGTTCAGCGCACATTCTTTGCATGCGACAAGATGTCTGCACGGAAGAAGGACAACTTCGCGAGGCGAGCTCAGGCACAGTATGCACTCGCTTCTTATCCCGTCTTGATCTGTCGTGACATTAGTTATACCTGTAGCCGTTTGGATGGCGGGCGTCGGAGGGTATGTGTTGCCCGAACCACTTGCATCCGGCTCAGCAGCAGGCTCGGGTGGAGGCAATCCAGTGCTGGGCTGAGCCGAATTCGAGAGCCCATAAATGTCTTGAAGTCGGAATGAATGTGATCCGATCTGGTGGGTTCCACCTCAATCTTCAACTTCGAACTGTACAATGGAGGAAGGGAGACTTGCCTTGGCATCTTTTCGTACAACATGAACCACCCAATGTTTTCCGTTTTCGGTACCCTCAGATCCACCATTCACAGCGGGTAGAATGTTCAATGTTGTAGTTTGAAGATTTTGGATAGCCATCGATTGTACTGCATCGCAACGAATTTATGTGTTAGAATGTGTCCTAGATGCCCCATTCCCCTTACCATTCTCATCTAATGCCTCCAGACGAATTGTCACGCGAACAAAAGTTTGGTCTTTATTACCCAGAGTAGCAGGGCTGGCAACGGCATCTTCATCAACTACGCGCAAAGCTGGCCCTGAGACATTGGTTTGCTGAGCCCTTCGTCTGAAGGTAAAGGCAGAAAGTCTTTTCCGCGAAGTTGGAGTGGTGGGGACGACATCCGGCTCAGGATTGGGTGTTGGAGGAGGATGTACAATAGGAGCAATGGTTCCAACTTCTTGAGAGGCAATCGAGGAAAGTTCGAGAGTTGCACCATCTTCCAGCCGCAGCATACGGCCAAAACCACCCTCAAAAACAGATTCATAGGTGGCAAGGATAGAATCGGATGTCGTAGCAGGACTCGTTACAGACGACTTAGAAGAAACCGCGTTCACCGTAATCTTGCATTTTGGTGCGTCGCAATCGTAGTGGAATTCGAGTCCGTGAGGGGCGTCATAGACATTGGGTGCCTCAGTGTCATCCTGAAATTCAATAGAAAGTGGTGATAAACGAAGAGATGAACTTTTCAAGTTGACAAGAGCTTGAAGCGTTGTGGTTCCCTCTTGGAACTGCTTGATCGAAAATGAAGCAGATCGGACACTTGGTTCAGTCTCAGACGAATTCTGCGCCGCCAAAAAAGCGTACATTTTTGCTTTTGGTAACCCAGTTTTTCACCACTTCTGGTGAGATAGGCATTTCTTCTTTCGGGTGTGATACTTCCTCACGGCCAGTTGCTGCGGAAATGGAACTGGGCGCTAACGCCGGCCCAAAGAGTGTTGATACAGGTTTTGCCTCCTCTTGGGCTCTACCGCCCGAAAGACCGAGTAAGATGCTGTCCGTGACTGGATCCCAGTGATGTTGCACAGTTTGGGCACCAGGCCCCACTCCTCTACCCCTCCGATTAGGACGCTCCATCTCGTTGCGAGGGACGAGACCTAAGCTACGCAGAGAAAATAGCTTAGCCGGATCAAATCAAGGTAGGGTATAGGGGGTTTCCAGCACAAAGTTGGAATCCTTATACTTCTACATGAGTAATAAACTGGTCAAAACCGATGGCACAACCCATTAATGCTAAAGACGCCAGCTCACACAAATTATCGAGCCCTAACCGGTGCGCGAGGGACATGTGAGGGCCCAAGTTGACGCTTACAATGAGATGTGGGATTCGGGTTGCAAGGAAGGGACAAGGCCAGTGATGTGACAAAGTGGAACTTTCCCAAATAAATGTGCAGTACTAGAGTGCTCGCGTTCACAACACATCAACTTCAGCCCAGCCTCATTAAATTGGTCGCGATGGCATTGAATTCAACGCAAGAAGACGAACAATTACCTATGAGTACATTTATCTCTCGCAACTTTGCTTTGAAATCGTCATGTGAAGAGGCAGAAATGTCGCATCCGTCTGGTGGAGGCACGGAATGGACATCGATTCATCAATTGATGGGAGTGTGCCTCTGCCCGGCAAGTCCCCAGCCCTGCCGAAGCAAATGACACTCCCGCCGGTCACTCTATACTTAGTATCGCACCAGATATCTCCGAAAAATAGGCGCTCTGGTCTTGGGGACTTGCCCATGCCGGGGACCTAGGAAAATTCGGCCCATTAGTGGGAACCACGAGCGGGGCCGGGTATGAATCCCACGGTCACAAATACCCGGCAGAGGATGGGAGTCACTTACGAGCCCCCAAAAAATGTCTGGAAATGAATCCCACGGAAGACTGTGTTCTCGTGTTTCCGTATCACAATCCCACAGCTTTCAGCGCGGAGGCGCCATTCGCAAATACTTCAATTTCCCCTTCATACTTGGTTTCAATGTGAGTACCTATTCATTCGGGCATGCCAACGTACCATCCCGAGATTCAATGGCATTGAGGCGAACACGGATCGCAACGGTCGTCCACTGACCAGGGACGAAAGCCCAAGACCCGCGCCCTATACTGAACCCATACTTGGGATTCAACACGGAAAGGGGCGGTACTTTGGAAAGTATTTGCGTAGTTTGGTTATCTGAAGGAAGGTACCCATAAACCTCAGCCGTTCCATTTTGCCTGCCCCGTCACGAGCCTTGAGCATTAAGCACACGCAAATTGGTTGGAACGAGATTTACCTCCACATCAGCCGAAGGGAGAAGCACTGTTACAAATTGGAACGTTGTTGAACGTAGGTGAAATGATATAATACTGACTTCGTCACGTCGCTCTTTCCTCCCTCCAGTGCATTTAAATGCCTGCTCTGGAGTGCTACCTCCATCTGAATCGTGTGTAAATAATCCAAATCTTCTGACATACGTGGAACTTCGCAAGCTTACATGGTCCCGGAAGCTTTCCACCGAGTCTAATCCCAAATGGCGGATACAGGTTGCAGGTCAGTTCAGACGAGTAAATCAAGACGTGCTAGCAGTGAGTATCTAATTATCTAGAGCAGAACTTGTCCTAGGCGCAGAGCCCTGCGGTCTCATACTCACTGGAATTTGAACCCAGGCTCAAAATAAACAGCATAAGAGACGAGGACTTCTTTGGCATCTTCCCAAGAAAACGTGGCACCTTCAGGCTCCCCAACGTAGAAACCAAAACCACCCTTGATCTCTCCAGACGGGTTGATTGACCCGTTGGGTAGAATGCATGCCATGCAAGCGGCGAGCCTTCGAGTGATGGAGCAGGAACAATGCTGGGTTGTTCCCCAAGTTGGGACTTGAAGACCTCGTTGTCTAGGGGCAGCTTCGTCACTTTGTCTGATATACTTTCTGGGAGTGGGAATTTTGAAGTCGTGAATCCCCTAATAATGGGTACGGGAATAGATGTGACGTGTCCAACCCAAAAAGCTGGGGTGGTTGCGGGTTCAGCACGATGGGTTCGTTAGCCTGAACCATGAAGTTATGTCGATACGACTTTTGGGAATTCAGTATGATGCCAACGAAAGATACGATTGCAACGAGCAAGCTCCCGATAAGGAGTGCCGCTGTAATGAACTGGCGCAGTTTGTCCAGAGCCTTCAGTTTTCAAAGTGGCTCTGAACCACGTGCGATGTGGGAAATCCTTGGCAGGTGACTCATCGAGTGGCTGTGGAACTATAGAGGCTGGTATCCTGCCCTAATCCTAATCGATAATATTGCGCAGTCATAGAGGCTGGTAACCTGCCTGCTGTGCAGGCTTGTCAAGGACTACGTCACTTTCCGCTTGCTAGAGGAGTCTTATTAGTCTTTTGTCTTTCGCCAAATCTCGACCGTTCTCACAATGGAAAAGCATATCACTACCCTGCGATCATTGCAGTATCGGCCTCTGATAACTACGTTTGGGAGATCGTACAGCTCTAGGCCCTTCTTCCATATTCCAATTCATTGCTCTACCCTTCCCCTCTCATCCCCCATATTACGATTGTACAATCCACACCGGCCGCTGCATTTCACACCATTCCCATGGCAGAATAAGCCATATTTGTCTCCCCACGAGTCCCTTTCAGAGGAAATGCCCCCCTCAGGCCTAGTACTACTTCCGAGCGGGTTAATTACTCGGCGGCGCCGCAGCCTCTCAGTACGCCCTCTGCAAACTTCAATGGACCCGGTGGACTAACATTCCCGAAGATTACGAGCTCCCCATTATTTGATGCGGCGATAACAACCATTATTGGTCTCTCCATAGTGTTCGTTAGCGGTGTTGCCTACGTGGCCTGGTATAAGAATCGAGTCCTAGAGAAGGTGTGCATTGCTGCGCAGAATGATAGGAAATGTCATTCAGCACCATTCGGTGTCAGATTGAGGAAGCTTTTTCTCCCGGTTATGATCCTGTGTTGGAGCTTGCCGATCATAGTGATGCGAAAGGCATCTCTGTTTCGGGAGAAGGGCAGCAAGGGGATTACATGCGACGACCCGAACAAGACCTAATCGACAGCATCATGCGAGGACACGAAATTGGACATTACTTTATGCTTATGGGCCCAAAGGTATGCGCACATCCGCAGGCTTATTCAGGTCACTTACGACGCTATGCAATTATACAGGGATGCGGGAAGACGAGCATGATGATTGACGCTATGAGAAAGACCCATGCTGACGGTATTTACATACGATTTTCATGAACGTTAATTGTGGATTAACTTGCATGGGAACTTAGGCGTCGCTTTTTGCGAAGCCCACGAAGATATTGAAGTTTTTCGCCTCCGGCTTGGCAAGGCCATAAACTTTGAATACTTCGAGGACTCGCAGGTAAGAGAGTGTTTGATGTGGACTTAGATTTACGGTGACGCCGGGGCCACGACGCGTAGACAGGGTTATTCCAGCGACGTGATCCGCGCGAAGGAGGGCCTGCCTTAGACATAGAAAGAGGTGATTATATCTTGTCTCAAGCTTTATTCACTGCCGTAGACCTGTTTTCTAGCCTTCGCTAAAATCGAAAAGGTGGCTCTGCGGATGTCTGAGCGGCGCGGAAAACCCTTGATCCTTTACATCAACAATATACACATGTTCAGGAACAGTGAGGATTCGCACAGGTTGCTTGTCCAGATACAGCAAAGAGCGGAAAGCTGGGCTGCATCTGGTGAGTTCCTGGAGTTGTTTAATCAGGAAGGATCCCAAATGTGGATTGATTGTTGGTTTTTTGTCAGGTATCGTTACGGTGGTTCTCAGCACGTAAGTTGCTCCTCATAACGGCAAAGAAGAACAATCATTCACGTTACTTCCAGAGATGACTTCTGGCCTTATCCGGCACTGAGTGCGTCAGGGTCACTCGATCCTCATTCATATTATCTTAAGCTTTTCTTTAGGGAAGAATGCGACTCGAATGCAGATAATTTCTGTTCATGATTTACCTTCTCGGGAAGCTCTGCGTTCTCTTCAAGAGCTACGGAATAAGGTACACAGCCGACGACGCGCTCTCTTCCCTGGTACGAACCAGGAATTGGAACCCACGGACATTCTCTGCGATGCTCTAAAAATCACAGGCGGCCGGCTCTCTTTTATTGCTAAGTTGGCACGCTCCCCGACCGGAGACGCTCTCAATGAAGCACGATGTCTGGTTGCCGATGAGAAAGCCTGGATGCTTAGTCGCATCGGTCTCATTCCAGATTGCGATGATGACGTGATGGACGAACAAAAGTGGAGTTCATGCAGTTGGCTTCTAATGCGCGAGTTTGTCAGAATGAGGAAAGAAGAGGAGGAGAGGAGAGAGGAACTACTCAGACAAGGGATGACGGAAGAGGAGCTGGGGGAGCTGGAACTGCCGAAGATCCCATATTGGAGGTGCCGGCAAATAATGACTCGGGCGGACTTTCTCGAAGGTACGGGATGAATAAGCCAATTTCTTCGGGGGTCTCACCGGTTTGTGTACAGATCTTGATAATTCTAACCTCATATCGATCGATGTAAGTGTTGAGATGAGTGGTGCTCTGCTCTGCTATCTCACCAGTTTTTCGCAGATTCAACACAATGTACGGCCAGACTCCGCTTTGGTCCTCCAGGCGGCCCGTGAAGTTGTTGAAGAGGAAGGGTTCGATGAGATTCTTGAATCAGTTCGAGAACGCATTGACGAAATCGAGAGTCTTCATCGCACCCGCGAAGTAGCGGTGAGTTAGATTGGTATACTTTTGCAGTCTCATTGATGAGTTTGCTCCCAACTTTAGTTTAAGGATGTCAAGGATGGTGATCGAATCAAGTTAATAGTTGACAAGAGAGGGAAACATCCTTGGTGGTAATTTCAAGTCTAATTGTGTTCGATACTCCGCAGTCAAGCCATATTATGTATTTGGAAAGTCCTGAAGTGCAAGTTGTTGTCAGTGGCGCTTAACCCACAGCCAAACCTAATTGAATCGGCCGAAGCCGGTTCACGTAAGCTCTCAACTCTTTTGAGTCTCATCGTCTGAGTGTGCACACGATGGCTCTTCAGATGGGTACGGAGAAAGCTCGTGAGCTTCAAGTAGGTTCTCATTAGATCAGTTTTCAAACGTCACAAGATCCTCACGTCGTTAATTAGAGCTCGATACAGGATGAACTTGCCATCAAAGGCTACTCGGCGAAAGACGACCCTGTCATGGCGGAATACATCACCATTATGATTATCAATAAGAAGACACCTGAGCAGATTACATCTGAGCTTACTGGGCTCATTGGTGATGACTATGACCCGTCGTTCACCGATTGGCTTTTTGTTGAGGCGGGCCTTGGCGGAGAGGGACCCGGAGTGACAGAGTCGCAACAAAAGGAGCCAGCCGTTGAAGCGGGCGCTTCGGATGCCAAGCTACTACCAGCGACTACGAGGTGACGAATTCACATGTTTCAACAGCATAAGTGCTGACGCCATGTGTTCTTGCTCTAGCCGTGCCCCACCAACTGGGCCCCGCGCATCTGCTCCCTTGTTTCAACAGGCTGTATCGACGATTGGCGCACCAAAGCGCCCGCGGTCACCCTCGGGGGATGGTGCGTCTCGAAAAACCCCTCGAACGTCTGACTTGCCCAACCGGCCGCGGGCCATGCGGGAACCTGAAGAACCATCGTCTCAAAATATCCCTTCAAGGATACCAACACACGAAAGTGTCAATCGCTCCAATTCCCGCAGCCTTCTTGAGAGGGTTGGCACCACTCCAGTTTACCAGCATCCTAATGGTCACCTTCAACGCCATCCTCCTTTTGATCCCATTCAATCTCAAATAGAAGCGGTTACTCGCGGCCCAATGGGTATGAACCCCAATGCGCAACCGTTCATACCTGGGCAAGGGCCTCTGAATGGGATGAGCGGAATGGCGAACCCCCTAGCTCTTCAGGAAATGCTCAACGCGCAGATGTCCATGATGACACAAATGGCTATGCACCTGGGCGTGAATCCTATGGTGCCGTCCATGAATGCCACAAACGGGTTTTCTGGTGCGCTGCAAGGGCATATGCAGGCGCCGGCGCCATTGTTGAATGGGAACTTCAGCGGGCGTGGGCGGGGTAGAGGTGCTTTCCGGGGTACCCCACCTCATTTGGCTAGGCATGGCGGCCACCTAGAAAACCAAACTCAGGATCAGCGAGTTGCTGCACCCAGTACTCCTGTCAGTACCACTCAACCCCCCCTATAGCTCCTGCGCCCGTCACAGCGCCAACACCAACACCACCATCCGCACCCGTTCCCACTCCCGTTGCACAAAACTCCCAATACCCGGAACGCCCTGGAACTCCCACGTTGTGCAAGTTTGGGATTGGATGCACAAATCCAGCTTGTCGATATTCGCATCCATCTCCTGCTGCAACGGCAGAATCAGGCCTTGTTTTAAGTAATGAGCCTTGTGAAAAAGGCATCAAGTGTGGAGACAAAGACTGCACAAAAGCTCATCCGAGCAAATCTCAACTCGATCCAAATGGTGAGCTCAATCTGTCACATTACTGATCTTACTGATCGACGCATGGTTCTGATAAACGTTTTTCCAGCCGTGGTTCCTGTGCCGCATCCTCCGACGACATTGCACCCTAAGCCACCTGCTTATCACCCCTATTCACGCCCCGTCCCCGCATCCACCACTTCCATCCCTTGTCGCTATGGTGCAGGCTGCACCCGTGCGACGTGCCATTTTCAACATCCACCCGGCCGAACCACGCTCCCTGGGGAGTTTCACCGTGGCCTGAAACCGTCTGATCCCACGGTCTCACAGAGCCCCGCTCAAGTGAAAGCGAGGATGGGGGCTGCTGCAGCCGCGAATCGCTACAATAAGACTCTTGTGGTCAACAGGCCTGGCCAAGTCTCCTCCCCACAAGTGCGGCAGCTGCCCCTACACCAGCATCGGCCCTTCCCTTAAAGGACAGCAAGCCATCAGAGGATGCTGGGGTCGCTGCTGCTACATAGTCAGTGAGGGCATGTTTAGTAGTTGTAGTGGCGGTAAAATGTCTGTTCCCGAGACTTTTTTGATATATCCTCTTTAATATGAAATCCAAGTTGTTTTGGGCTCACTGTAATCCCGATGCACTCTCTGTGTGCGTGTGTACTTGCGCTTGTTAAGCCAGCTGGACATCTTCCATCGTGACGCTCAAGAAGTAGGCTAACCATTTTCAGTTGGTAATTAATCCATTCCTCTGAAACGTAGTACTGTTGTACAAATCTCCAGTTACTCGGTGAGCACTATATACAAAAAGATGTGCGCTGAGGCACTGGCAGATTCCATATCTCGTCTCTTCAATTAAATGAATGCTGTGGTGTAGCTAAATTCCAATCGAATTGATGACCAAGTCGATCTAGGATATCCAAAAACTCTTTGACATCCTCGATCCTTGCATCAGCCTGTGCCTCGGCCGTACCGACTGGAAGATGATGTTTGGGGGACACTGATAACCCTATACGTGTTCAATGCAGAAAACATGTTCGCGGACGAAGCTTGACGAGAGAGAAACAGGCCTCTCTCCCCCTTTGCGGACATAGGATTGGTGCCTAGATGACGCTTGGCGAAGAGAGATCTATACGGATGAGTGTGTAGCGTGGCGTGAGATGCAGGCGGGGTATTATTCGAGCTTTTCGTATTCTTTGATTAGCTTTTCGCTAGGCAGAACTAGGGGATCTCCGTCAACCATGATTTTGGACGTTAACGACTCGATGGACGATCGAGAAAGTTTGGATCCTTTCAGCAGTCTCGCGACGAATGAGTATGCCTTGGGGATATCGATGGAAAGCTCGTCCACCATCTCGACCGTAGAAGCCAGGCCTGCCTCAAACACCTCACCCGAGCAAAGACCAGCGTCGGAAACCTTGCTAAACAGTTCGGCCGTAAGAACCACATCGACTTCTCTCTTCTCCAACGCGGTGGAGGCAAGCTTGAGGACTAATCGTGATCTATGCACCACAGGCAGTGCTTCGAAATAATGTTGTACCTCGCCAACATTCCGAAGCACCCAAAACTCTTTGACATCCTCCTCAATCCGCGCATCAGCCTGTGCCTCAGTCATGCCAACTGGAGACGCCCTTCCGGTAGGAACCTCGTCACTCTTATCCTGGGCTCCCTGGCCTTCTACTGAAGTCTCCTCAGACTCTTGTGGGACAGTCCGTGGCTGCAAATTAAGCTTCTTCCGGACAGGGGTTCAGGTAATCCTCCCGCCCCCAGATCGACACTCGGTGTGTGGCTCGGAGCACGACTAGAAGATGATGTTTGGGGGACCTCGGTAGCCCAATCGCTGTTCAATGCAGAGAACATGTTCGCGGATGAAGTTTGACGGGGAACAGGTCTCTCCTCCTTTGACTTCCTTCTTCGAGAACGCTCGGGACGGACCGAATGTCGGCGGCGGCGGTGCTTTCGAAAACGTGCCGAACTTGGACAGATCCCCAGCCTCTTTCGGTGGTGGTCGAGGCGTCGCATTGTTCCCAGCCACTGACCAACCGTCTGACGTGAATTGAGATCGTTCCCACCTCTTGCGAGCCATCACGAGTGATGTTTTTGTGAAGGCTCGTTGGGGTGATTCCCTCTCTGAGGACTACGCCAGCCCTGGCACCATATGAATAGTAGGATATGAAAAGGGGATGTCGGCGAGCCGGGGTGAGACGGCACAGAAGTGGTATCGGTGCAGGAGACAGGGTTTCCTGGATGAGCACTTCGGAAGAACGGTGACGTCACTTTTCGCCGGATGGTTTGCGTGGAGAGCTAGAAAGCGTAGCGTCTGCGTCGCTTATCAAACCGAAGTGGATTGCGCAGTGGTCGAGGCGCTGCATTGTTCCCAGCCACTGACCAACCGTCTGACGTGATTTCAAATCGTTCCCGACCTCTTTGCGAACCGCCACAACATACTGCCACCCATCTGAGTCCATTGAACTGATTCCCTGTCTTCGACCGTCTATAAAAACATCAGTAAGATGAAATAATGAAGGGGTACAAGAGACGAACATCTGCGTGAACCTGCACAATCGTTGATGACTGAGCGACAACTCGGCGAGTTCGCCATTTCTGCTCCCGAAGATCGAGTACGTCCTGAAACACTGTCAAAATCAATGCGGTGCTTGAACATGACATGCTTACCATCAACATGAAGCGTATTCGAGCATTGATCGACGAGTGCCTCGTTAGCTCTTCCATGCGGGAGAAATAAATATCCATATGCTTTTTGGCTGTGGGAGTATCAAGAAGCCTTCCGACAGTTGTCAGAAGTTGACACAGGCTCTCAATTTCCTCTTCTTCGGGATCATCGACGTTTGACAAAACTTCTTGATACACTCGTGCATGATGCGGGCCGTCAGCATTTGTAATTTGAAGAGTTCCCCAATAAACTTGACGGTACCGAGACCTTGCCGCTAGCCTTTTCTGCGGCATAGTACTCATCAGAGAGAGCCACTTCACCATCAGACATTTGTTCCCTAATGTCGAAAGCTTCCTCCACGGCTCTATCTGCATCCGCCTTAGCGGCAGCACTTTCTTTAGTAGACCAACCACGCTCAAAATCTTCCTGACACCGGTTCAGTAAGTACTTTCGGAAGAGAGCGCCGCCTTTGATGGGAATTCCCTCCGAGTCCTTCACATTGTCGTCCTGGATATCTTCGCTTATCTGCTCCTGCATTTTACGGCACAGCTTCGCATACATTTCGGACCGTGTGGCTTCATCCGTAGCCTTTTCGAAGACAAGGCGAGTAACGAGTATAAGAGATTGACCATCGGATTCATTTTCCGATTTGTTGGCCCATTGGATAATCTGATCGGAAATGCTCTCGAATCGTTCCATTGTAAGCTCGTTGAGCAATGCTTTAACTTTGCGCTCAACGATTTGAATTCTTCTGCCTTGCCAACGCTTCTCGGAACGGGCCAAAGGAACAACATGTTCGAGAGGGATGAGGGGGGTTGACGGGTTGCTAAGGCGGGACGCGTCATCTACTAACGCCTGGATCTCGTCGCCTCCATATTCGTTTCTCGAGTGACGAGGAGCTTCCTTTGGACTTTGCGGGCCGGTGGAGCCGACTCCACCCTGACTCGGCGTTCGAACCATAGACATGTTCTTTCGAGCGGGGAAAGGAGGGACGTCCGTACTCACACTGCACCCACTGGTAGATTGAGTGATGCGCTCCTGGGAACCCTTAGCTAGAGTCCCAGCGAAGCCACCCAGAACACCATTCATGTTCATCCCACTTTTGCCACTGCCAGAAAACGCAAAACCGCCTGTGGATTCTGATGGTGGCATGGGACCCGTTCCACGCGCTTTGGTCGGTCGTCTGCTCGCCTCCTCAGCTTTACTCTGACTCTTGTCAATACCAAGAGCATTGAGGATCGGCGAAGCGTCTGGCCGCTCCTTGCAGACTTGAAGCAAGAACTGACGGTCATAACTAAGAAAAGATCAGGATCCTTCTATAAGACTTCAAGGAACGCATTGCGCACCGGAATTTGCCCTTGTCTGCATCAACGTTCAACTCAAGAGCAGGACCAGGACTCTTGATGCCCTCAGGGTAACTGAAGGATTCGATGTCCTGAATGATCCTGGCCGATGCGAGAGCAGAAACGGAAGCATCGCGAATGGTTGCCTGGGATAAGTCCAAGTGCCCCGGAGTAGGACGTTTCGAGGACAATCCTATTATTGGTTTAGATGGAAGTGAGGGTGGCGGACTAGGAGTACTGGAGATGCTTTCAGCCTCACTCCTCAATACTTTCTGAGCAAGACGAGCTGAGGCCTCTGCTTGGGCCTTACGCTCTGCGGCCTGGCGCTCAGCTTCGGCCTTGGCAGCAACTTCAGCTTCACGAGCCAACTCTGCTTCGGCCTCGGCCTCAACACGACGACGCCCCTCCTCTTCTCTAGCGGCTCGCTCAGCAGCTTCTTGTACCTCAAGAGCAGCACGCTCCTCCTCTTCTTTCTGAAGACGAAGCCGCTCCCGAACCTCCTCTTCCTCCTTTTCACGCTGGAGTCGCAATCGATCCTGCTCTTTTCGCGCTTTACGTTCCTCCTCTTCCCGAGCCTTGCGTTCTTCAGCGGCACGTTCGGTAGCTTCCTGCGTCTCACGGACAACACCCTCCTCCCTCCGGAATAGGAACCAGGAACAAGCCTTACGATATGCTTCTTCCCGAGCCTCTTCTTTCTCTCTCTCTAACCTCGATCGTTCCGCTGAGAGCTGGTTGAGCACAGTTATTACAAGCTCCACAGTTTCAAGGTTGTGTGAGATCTCAGGAGCGGTCGGAACCGCAGCAATGGACTTCTGAGAAGGGGTTGTTTGGGAGTCATTTGGCAACGAGTTGAGCCTCTTGCTTTCTATGAGTTCCATGCGCCTGTTCATCTCGGCGAAATGGTGCCTTATCTCAGCACCGATATTATTGATTGCGGCCATGATAGAGGATTGAGCCGTGACATTGTGGAGGTTCACTTCGGCAACCGACACTAACTCCCTGAGTTTCTCGGTACTGAGGGGTTTAGACTCGGAGGTGGCATCTGGCAAGTAGCCATTGAGGATGTTAACTAGCTCGTGGGCGGTGGTTATGGGGTTAGTAGGCGAGGACAGAGCATTCTCTATGTGCCGCATGTCTTGGTAGACGGTCAGCGGCAGTGGCAGCGATGGTGTGAAATGTCTTCAGCCTTGTATTGCTCCCTCGCGTCTGATGATGATAGCGGTCGTTAGTCTCCCAAGATGTAATTGTCAGTGTAAATACATGTAAATACGCATCGATGTATGACTTGCTTCCAGGGTTCACGAGTACGTATGTCAGCGGCCCTTGCCTGTTTGGATTTTTCCCAGCGGAGGTTTGCATGTGCGGGACGCGGACAATTGCCTTATACGGCAAGGCAAACTAAAAACTGCTTGTCGACCCAGTAATGGAACAATGATACTACCAGTGGGGCAAGAAACGCCACAATACTCAAAGGCCGTGCACAAGTACTGCCATCAAATGCGTGCGACAAATCAAGGATGTTCTGGCAATTTCACATTGCATCACTGGAACGATGCAATGGCACTCTAGGCACCAAACCCTTTGCGATGCGTGCAAAGACTCCTGGTAGTGATCCGGCTTAGCCAACGGCCGATGATGAAATCATCTGACGGTCAAGTTATCCACGGCTCATCATAACTTGCACTATGCGTGCGTGATGGTGGATGCATTGAATGGTTTGCGTGATAGAATTCTGAGACAATGCTATGCCTGCAGCCCTAAAAAAGATCAAGTGCCATAACAGGGCGTATCCTGAGTGACCCATATTTAGGACACTGGCCACATGCGGAAGTCGATGGTGACGGGACGTGGAGTTCGAGGCGCGATAATAATGTGACTGGCCAACAGTCTCAGTCAGGACCAGCGGAAGGACTCTGACACTGGGGCATGATGAGCAACGTCGAGATCGCTTTTGACGAAATAAATTGCAAGAAAAGTGTAATAAACGGACATAACGGAGTTAAAGATTACGGCGTTAGCTGACTTCACTCCCTCTACTTGCACCCACTTGGAAGGGTGGAGTAGAATTTACGATAATCTTCAAACCCCCTCTCCGTTCATTGGAACGAAGGAGCATTGGTGCTCTCTTTCTCATCTCAAAGGCATTTTAGCCTGCTGGCAGGTCTGATTCGACCGTCAATCGTATCGTTTTTGCAAGCTACATAGCGCACGTACGCCAAAAAAAAAATCTATAACTTTCCTCTCTAGCCATCGTAAGTGTCTTCTGAACCTTTTTGGCCAGCGTTTACATATTATTTGCGTATTTTCCATACTTTTAGAAATGAGCAAGTCCTCCGTCCAAACCCCTCAGACAATTAAGCCCGCCATTGCAGCCAACTCTGCTCAACCATCTCAGGCTCGCCCTGCATCTTGGTCTAAGGGGGTCTCACAAGCTGTTACTACCCCGCCTCCGAATTCTGTCGCTACTTCAAACTCTACATCTCCACGATCTCAATCACCTAGCAATGGCGCAAAATTTCAGGGACACGCTCGAAGAGTTAGTAACCTTGGACCAGGCGCTCCGGCGACCAAAGAGAGCGTCACTATACCAAAGGGTATCGCACGCGTTAAAAGTGCGTGTGGCAATGTGTCTTAGGGATTTTACTACAAGCGCTGACGGTTGTGATCGGTTTATAACATCCAGACACATCATCGCCAATTAGCTTCGGTTCGATAGGTGATGCAAATGCTACGCTCTCTAGCTCCCCCGCACAAGTGCCTCCAATATCGGAAGGACTTAATGTGCAGAAATTTGGCAGCCTGAACGCTGAAACAAACACGTCCACGTCAACCAGTTCAAGCAAGGCTGCACCCGCCAATGCGGCGTCACCTATACTCGCTGCATCTACCAACACGAGTGTTGCCAAACCACCCCGGCGAAAAGTTGACGTCAACTCCTTCTTCCAAAGTGCTCCCACTCCAGGGAATCCCTCTTCTCCTGCACCGATACCACCTTCTGTGGCACCACCCGGGCCAGCTGGTCGTGCGGACCCGCCTGGCTTCCCGCCGTCCCAGAGGCTGAGCAATCCCCCACCTCCTACTCCTACTTTCATTCCCAACCAGCAACCACCCTTCCGTCAGCCGTCGCAAGGTCCTGCACAGAGGTCTCCGCAGTTATCCCGCGCGCAACCGGCTGGCCCCACTGGAGGCCATTCGTCTGGTGCAGTTGCAGCCCCAATTCGAGCTGGGCACCCTCAGCCTAACGGTAACCTAGCGCCTGTCCCTGTGAATACGCATCCTACTGCCCCCATGAGCAGTCCACGAATGCCTCAGGCCGCGCTAGGCCAGTCCCCGATCCAATATCCGTACTCGCCCTCGGCTCGCCCGCACGATCCCGGTTTCTCATATCCATACTATCCCTATGGCGAACCAATGGGCTGGCCGTACCCTGTTCCCCTGTTCACTCCTGGAATGCCGCAGCCCCCCATGCACCATTCTACTATGCCTCAACCACATTCTCCCGTACCTCCTTCACCACGAGGCAATCAACTTCCTCCCCCTACACCTACCCTTCCCCCAAAAACATCAACTCCGGGAACCCCCACATTGGGACCGGCCCGTTCCGTGTCATCGCAGTTAGGACAACCCTCATCGGCAGGTCTTTCGCCACAAGCAGCATCCTTCCTACCTCGTGGATCCAATCGGAGCAATCCAATTTCTATCAAAACGCCTGATGGGAAACCGGTAGACATAAAACATCCTCCTACACACACACGCACCGTTTCGACTACCTCTGTTACCCTCCCTGGCCCATCCAGAGGGGTCCGGATGGAGAGTGCAGCGGATCACGCAAAGCGGCAGGCTGAGGAGGAACGAAAGAAAGAGGCAGAGGCTAGAGTGAGACGAGAGAAGGACGAAGCTGAGCGGAAGCAACGTGAGGAAGAGGAACGCCTTGAGAGGGAGCGCATTGAAGCGGAGCAACGAGCTAAGGAAGAGGAGGAGCGCAAGGCCAAGGAGGAAGCTGATAGGAAGCTCCGAGAAGAAGAGGAGCGAAGAGAGGCTGAGCAAAAGGCCAAAGAAGATGCGGATCGCAAGGCTCGGGAAGAAGAGGAGCGCAAGGTTCGGGAGGAGGAACGCAAGGCTCGGGAAGAAGAAGAACGCAAGGTTCGGGAAGAGGAGGAACGTAAAACGCGAGAAGAGCAGGAACGATTGCGACTGCAGCGTGAAAAGGAGGAGGAGGAGGCTCGGGAGCGGCTTCGTCTTCAGAAAGAAGAAGAGGAGCGTGCTGCTCTTGAGGCACAAGAAGCTGCTGAGCGAGCCGCTAGAGAAGAGGAGGAGCGTCGTCGTATTGAGGCCGAGGCCGAAGCAGAGTTGGCTCGTGAAGCTGAAGTTGCTGCTCTTGCTGCCAAGGCCGAAGCTGAGCGCCAGGCCGCAGAGCGTAAGGCCCAAGCAGAGGCCGAAGCTCGTCATTCTAAGGAAGTATTGAAGACTGAAGCTGAAGGCATCTCCAGTACTCCCAGTCCGCCACCCTCGCTTCCATCTAAACCAGTGATGGGATTGTCCTTGAAACGTCCTACTCCGGGGCACTTAGACTTATCACAGGCAACCATTCGCGATGCTTCGACCGCTCCCGTTTCTGCTCTCGCATCGGCCAGGATCATTCAGGACATCGAATCCTTCAGTTACCCTGAGGGCATCAAGAGTCCTGCTCCTGAGTTGAACGTTAATGCAGAGAAGGGCAAGTTCCGGTGCGCCATCCGTTCGTTGAAGGCTTACAGAAGGATCCTGATCTTTTTATAGTTATGACCGTCAGTTCTTGCTTCAATTTATGGAAGTCTGCAAGGAACGGCCAGACGCTTCGCCGATCCTCAATGCTCTTGGTATTGACAAGAGTCAGAGTAAAGCTGAGGAGACCAGCGGACGACCGGCCAAAGCGCGTGGAACGGGTCCCATGCCTCCACCGTCAGGACGATCGACTTCCATAGGCGGTTTTGCGTTTTCTGGCAGTGGCAAAAGTGGGATGGCCATGAGTGGTGCTCTGGGCGGCTTCGCTGGGGCCCCAGCTAAGAGTTTCCAGGAACGCGTCACTCAATCTACCAATGTGCGCAGTGTGAGCATGAACGTCCCTCCATTCCCCACTCGAAACAACATGTCTATGGCTCGAACGCCGAGTCAGGGTGGTGTCGGTGCCATCGGCCCCCAGAACACGAAGGATGTTCCTCATCGCCCAAGAAGTAAACGCGGAGAGCGGCGTAGCGATAAGAACCAGTTGTCAATGGGTGGCCCGTCTCACTTTGGCAGCCCGTCAATCCCCCCATTCCTCTCGAACCTGTTATTCCACTAACCCAGTCTGAGAATCGCTGGCAAGTCAAAAACATCCAGGCCACCCCTGATAGCGTTGATGACCCAAAAATCGTCGAGCGAAAAGTCAAAGCATTACTTAACAAGCTTACAATGGAACGATTCGAGAGCATTTCCGATCAAATTATCCAATGGGCCAACAAATCGGAAAATGAATCCGATGGTCAAACTCTTATACACGTTATTCGCCTTGTTTTCGAAAAGGCTACGGATGAAGCCACATGGTCCGAAATGTATGCGAAGCTGTGCCGTAAAATGCAAGAGAAGATAAGCGAAGATATCCAGGACGACAATGTGAAGAACTCGGAGGGAATTCCTATCAAAGGCGGCGCTCTCTTCCGAAAGTACTTATTGAACCGGTGTCAGGAAGATTTTGAGCGCGGTTGGTCTGCTAAAGAAAGTTCTGCCGCTGCCGCTGCGGCCAAGGCGAATGAAGATAAAGCAACAAAAGAAGCTTTCGACGCTAGGGAACAGAAGGCCGAAGGCGAGGTTGCTCTCTACTCCGAAGAGTACTATGTTGCAGAAAAGGCCAAGCGACAAGGTCTCGGTCTCGTCAAGTTCATTGGGGAACTCTTCAAGTTGCAAATGCTGACAGCTCGCATCATGCACGAGTGTATCAAGAAGCTTTTGTCGAACGTCGATGATCCCGAAGAAGAGGAGATTGAGTCACTATGCAAATTCCTGACAACTGTCGGAAGGCTTCTTGATACCCCCACGGCCAAAAAGCATATGGACATTTACTTCTCCCGCATGGAAGAGCTGACGAGGAATGCATCGATCAATTCTCGAATGCGCTTCATGTTAATGGTGAGATATGGTGCTCAAGCGTTGCATTAGCTCTAACAGCATTTCATTTCAGGATGCACTCGATCTTCGGGAACGCAAGTGGCAAACTCGTCAAGCGGTCGCCCAGCCATCAACGATTGCGCAGGTTCACGCAGATGTTCGTCTCTTGGCACCCCTTCATTTTTCATCTTACTGATGTCCTTCATAGGCGGCAAGGGACCAGGCGGTCAAAGAGAGGGAATCAGTCCAACGAACTCAGATGGGTGGCAGTATGTCTCGTGGTGGCTCGCGAAGAGGTGGGGAACGAGCTGAATTCACGTCAGACGGTTGGTCAGTGGCTGGGAACAATGCGATGCCTCGACCACCGCCGACAAAGGCTGGGGATCTGTCCAAGTTCGGCACGTTCTCGAAAGCACCGCCGCCGACGACGTTTGGTCCGTCCCGAGCGTTCTCGAAGAAAGAAGTTAAAGGAGGAGAGACGCCCGTTCTCTCTCGTCAAACTTCATCCGCGAACATGTTCTCTGCATTAAACAGCGATGGGGCTACCGAGGTCCCCCAAACATCATCATCCAGTCGTGCTCCGAGCCGCAAACCGAGTGTCGATCTGGGTGCGGGAGGATTACCTGAGCCTCCTGTCCGGAAGAAGCTTAATTTGCAGCCACGCACTGTCCCACAAGAGTCTGAGGAGACTGCAGTAGAAGGCCAGGGAGCCCAGGATAAGAGTGATACCGGAAGGGCGTCTCCAGTTGGTATGACTGAGGCACAAGCTGATGCACGGATTGAGGAGGATGTCAAAGAGTTTTGGACGCTTCGGAATGTTGGCGAGGCACAACATTATTTCGAAGCACTGCCTGTGGTGCATAGATCACGATTAGTCCTCAAGTTTGCCTCTACCGCGTTGGAGAAGAAAGAAGTCGATGTGGTTCTTACGGCCGAACTGTTTAGCAAGGTTTCCGACGCTGGTCTTTGCTCGGGTGAGGTGTTTGAGGCAGGCCTGGCTTCTACGGTCGAGATGGTGGACGAGCTTTCCATCGATATCCCCAAGGCATACTCATTCGTCGCGAGACTGCTGAAAGGATCCAAACTTTCTCAATCGTCCATCGAGTCGTTAACGTCCAAAATCATGGTTGACGGAGATCCCCTAGTTCCACCTAGCAAAAAGCTAATTAAAGAATACGAAAAGCTCGAATAATACCCCGCCCGCATCTCACGCCGCGCTACATACCCATCCGTATAGATCTCTCTTCGCACACACTTCGCTCATCTAGTCACCAATCCTACGTCCGCATTTTGTGTTTTTTGAGTTCACATTGTCCTTTTTATTCGGTTCATTTGTTCTTTGTTCTTCTTTTCCCTTCATTCCAACCTCTTTGGGTTAGTTATTCCTCACACTTGCATTATAGGGTCGTCTTAATACTGTATCTCCGATCAAAACAGTCAGACATCCTCATTAATTTGATTCTCCAGCTACACTTTGTCAGTATAATCAAGCCAGCACCCTTTGTTTAGATCTGAGCACCGTGGCATCTCCCTTCGATAGTATTGAATGAGCGGTAGCTAGCTGAAGGTTTGGACGTACACCAAGACCCGGCTCCCCACCGGTGTACCGATCCTTTTCCCTCCTACTATATCCCGTTTCGTTCTTTCGTTCAATATTTCACCATGAGTGCTTGGTGAACAGGAAATCCCGAACTGGTCCTGCGTTCGCTCGTCCTCATGCTCTTAACAGTGTCACATACGCGTTAAGAGGTCGACTCCCTTTGTAAGCATGCTTGCAACCACATACATTCCTCTACTGTATGAGACTGCTGCCCACCTGAATGTACCTCCTGTAACATGACTCCCCGACTCTTCTTGCCTCATAGCTTCGGGAACGTACAGTGAAACAACGCATGGAATCGCATGTTGTGAACTCATTCATGCACGCTGCGCAGATGACTCTTTCTTTCTTGGCGTTCCTTTTCAATCGTCCAACGAGAGCAGCAGTAGTAGTTACGCCATGCCAAATGCAGCTGCAATATCATTACGAATTTGTCATCATCTGTCTACAACTAATTGATCTATGATCCAAACGTCAAGTCAGCGTCGTATCAGTGTCGTTCCGCAGAGTCCAAAGGAAGGTGGTCCACAGCGCCCTGGGGGTGGGCGCAGTGATAACCAGGCTGCGACCATGGCTGCCCTGTCTCACTCTGACAGTTCGTCAACACCCCTTCTGGACCCGTTCTCCCTCTGGTTCATCCCGAGGACCGTAAGCAACTTAGCAATGTTCGAGCCACTCTTGACGAGCCCGAATTTATCATCAAAGGTTTGCTCAACAAGCCCACAATGACCCAATTCGAAAGGATTTATCAGATCATCCAATTAAGTGCTACCGCCAAGGCGAGTGAAGACAGAGTCACGAGAGGGTCGCTCGACGCTGGGGGACAGATGTCCTCTTATGAGCACCTAGGCAGGTTACCAGCCTCTATTAGTAATGAGTATTCTAAAAGGCTAAGCGACAAGGACCCGGTCTCTTGGGGAACTCCTCAAGTCGCGAATGCTGACGGCTCGCATCATACACGAGTGCATCAGGTTAGAAACTTCTGTATAACGTTGATGATCCCGCGGCCCGAAGAAAAAATCGAGAGTCTATGTGTGCTTCTGACAGCGGTCGGAAAGCTTTCTTGACTCCCCTACAACCAAGAAGCATATGGATATTTCTCTCGCATGGAAGAGCTGACGAAGAACGAGAACGAGTCAATCAACGCTGGAAGGCGTTTTGCTTTAACAGTGATTTTATCGGATTCAAACACCGCATTATTTTGACGGCATTCCAGGACGTTACAGCGGTTGACCCTCGAGCTCGGAAATGGCAAACCTAGAACGGTCACGCAACCATAAACGACCACGCAGGAAGCACCGACAGGCTTGGTGGGATGAGCTGGTGTGATTTCATATGGCCGACGAAGATCACACTTTCGATGTCTCCGCCACTGGATCTCAGGAATTGAGATACAGGTGATGTTCATCTGCGAAACTCCGCATCTTTCTCCGAGAAAGGTTGCGATTGACCGAGTACGATTGAGACAAATCCTCTTTCCGGTACAATGAAATTGCATTTTCTTCATCTGGATAGCATCCATTTCTTGGTGCTCTGCCTGGTTCACCTTGTGCAACGTGCACTTCAGTCGCCGACCCCTAACTCGGGGTTCCCAGTGATGATTGTGTGCCTTTTTGCGGGGGACGCGGACAGTCCGGCTTTGGGGGTTTTACCATTCCAGAGACCGATCGAAGACTAGAGTTGATCGGATTATATCAATGTACCACTTCAGCATTTTGAGACCCATCTTTATTTGGCCCAGCTTGTACTAGTGACTCACATGCGAACATTATGGTCGGCATTAAGATTCGCACTGTATCCTTGATGCAACAGTCAGGACTTTGTCTCTGCCCTCAAAGCACACCACCAACAGGCCAGTGGCGTCCCACGAATCCAAAGCTCACAACACTTAGTAAGTGTTCCAGACTTCAGATGGCAGCATTCCCCTCATCACTAAAGCACCGTAATAATAACCAATTAGTGAAAATAGGACAGTGGGAGAGCAAGTCGTACATTTCCAGTATTCAATAGCAGACAGTTCCTGCCATTCACCTAGCCTGTTCGTGGCATCCCGCAAGACTAACGTGGACTCTGAATAATTTGATCCCGGACGTATTGGACCGAATGCCATCGGTAAAGGTAATTCTCTTGAATGCCATGAATTAAAGAGTCTTCGTCGTGAATTGCTTCCCAGATAATCTTCAACAACAGGCGAACGGAATGTCAATGGAGCCGGGGCTAAGGTGCAGATGATCACCTTTGGGCTCGTTAGGAAGCTGGACAATTCACCCGAATGGTCATGTTCTCACCAGGTTGATAAAACCCACCTTCAAGTCTTCAAGTTTACGACTCGTGTCTGAATCATGATAAACTTTACACTCTCCAAACGCCGCCAATAATGTGACGATAATGCCACGTGCGGCTGGTGAATCTAAATGCCCACCGTAATTCTATGTGCGCGAGCATGAGTTTCAGGTGGGAGCATGATACTGATCTGAGCCACCCACCACTCCTAAGATACCAGATGGACGCATCAACGTTTTTAGGTCTTCCCAGAACTCGAGGGTGTACAAATGGTGGAGAACTCCTCCACCTGAGAAGCAATCATGAACCACGTAATCAAACAATTGCGCATCTGCCTGTCCCGGATTGGATGTTCGAAGGGATCTCATGGCACTCGCTTGTTGGCGGACCCAACTTCGTGCGTCTTCGAGATAGACTTGGTTTGGTTTGGGAAGCTCAAAATGCTTCCGCGCGAAACGATACACAGCTGGATCGATTTCAACAATTGTGGTCTGCATCCCATGCTCGACGAATGCTTTTGCAGCAACACCTATTCCGGGTCCGCTAAAGCACACCATAATCAAAACCGGCTTCCCGGGTAACCCTACGTAGAGTGGAAACTGGCTTACATAGTGAGGACCCGATTGGGCGTAGTTCGGATTGATTCAAGAGGGCGATTGACAAGCCGCACAGCTTCCTGGAGGTAGAATGCAGTATATATGCTACGGAAAAGTTTTGTGGGAGGGTCTCCTTCACGCTCGGGGAGCAGCCACATGCCGCCGAGGAGCGAGTGGTCGCAACGTAAAAATCGTGTCCGCACGCCATTGATATCCGTTTCGCCAACAAGGATCATTCCCGTGACGCTGAATGATTTGTCCAATATCTGTAGCGTACCATTGAGGGTGGTGTATGGGGTCGCCGGGGTTCTGCACGGCGACCTTTTTTGTGACACTACAGACGTGAACAATGGAAGGGCCAAATACAAGGCCAAGACAAAAGTGGGATTCATTCTTAGTCTTCTCATAGACCTTCCTGCATGTCGCTCGCGCTTTTGCCGACTCAAGGCATGCTGCATCGCCAACAGTGCAGCAGGAAACGATGTGATAAGACCCAAGAGAAGATACTGGCGTAAAATATCGTCAGCTTGTGACACTAGAAAGATGCGTGTGCAGGCTGACCATATTACAATAGTTTACCACACCTCCGAGTGGCAAGTTATCCCACAGGACCCTGTCTGCACGAGCAATGACAACCCATGAGAACATCCCTGAGCCAAATCTGGCGGGGAATGGCGAAAATCCAGAAGGAGAAACACGGGACTATGACGCGACCTGAATAGCAAATCAAAGGATGAAAAATAGGGACCATACCAATACATTTTGCAGCATCGACGCTCCCAACACAGTAACAAGAGACCCGCCTAGGATGTGAGCCGCGATAGGACCCCAGAGAGGGTTGAGCCACCCAGACGTATGCACTCCGACACAATACATAATCGCTGGCGACGCTGCAAACCATAGGCTCATGAAGGCGAACCCTGTTCGTGAATCCAAACGCATCCGCTTAGGAATGAAGGAGGCCAGAAGACAAATAACCAGAGATATCGTTGGGAAGTGTCGAGCAGTTGCTGCACTCCCAAACAGAGGGTGAAGGGAAAGCTGAGAGGCGACATCTGAAAATGATATTATCGAAAGTACGAAGAAGCCCGCAAGAAGTGCAGTGACAGAGCTGGGCGATGTCGAGGATGTTGGGGGAGGCTAAAATCCGGCACAAGGCCAAATTACAAATCAATGCATTCTAGCACCCTTGAAGGCTATACCCACTGGATTCTCATTACGTTCTAACGGCCGAACGTTTCGCCTCTCCTGGGCATCGGCCATGCCAACGTCGTTTCGATGTCACACGTGAGCCCAATTTCGAATGACCTCAACGGTCATGTGCAGGTGATTAGAAAACCTAATATTCACGACTTCCAAGGATTTTAGCATACGCTGATAGCAGGACGTTAGATGAATGGTAAGTCTAATGTATTGCAGGCGATAAATGCTGTGAAAAGAATGGCAACTTAAGGTGGACAAGTTAGCATTAATAAATAGTCAAAGCATGCCACCACTGCCATGAGCGGCGATATTAACTCGGGCCTCTAGTAAGTGGCGCATTGAGCCTCAGTGTGTTCATTCATGCTTACGCTTGACTCAACATTGCTCTGGCAGGCTTCGTGACTGTCGCGGTGAGTTTGGGTTTGATGACAGTGTTCCAGAGTTGGCCGGGCAACAGCAGGTGAGAGAGCGGTGAGAGAGCCATCGATCAATCTTGTAACCCAAAAAAAAATTCAAGTCCCGCAAACCCCAAGGGTGAATATATGACTAGAGGGTGTAAGCAGAAGCCCGGCGCTTGGGAAATCTTTTCCCAGGCCGTGCTTCGTGGTTCTACAATATTACCAGCAATCGTGAATAAGGGAGTTGCAGTGATGGTCTCGTCCATTTCGGATTGTTAAATTCGGATCGCTCGGTGAGGATTTGCTGCAAACGGTCAAACTTTTTCATTTCAATATTTAGGCAAAGTAAAATTTTGGGTCAGTTATCGGGGATTGGGATAAGCATATGTGTACCTTATCATATCAGAATCTGACCCATAACCCATAGTACCGCCAGAGCAGGAGTTTCTTTCTTTCCCAGGCGTTTCTTGGTGCCACGATAACTGAAGTGAATAGGTTACTCAGTGTGATTTCACGTTTGAATACTTGCACCGAATGTCATGATCGATGCCTGCGGGGCGTTACGACTCCGCGTACTGAACAGGGGCCCATGACCATGTCTAATACTCTTCATTCAGCTCATTACGGGCCGCTGGACATTCAAGTCAATCAATTCTCATCCCTGGCAAATACATAACTTCGGGCTTGCTTGATGCTCGAATGTACATCTGGAACGTTGAAGAAAAGAAACATCACTTCGAAGTAAGCAGTTGCAGGTGGTATCTCGCTTGTCAGATGGTCGAATGATAAATGAGGAGCCAATGCGCGGATCGGTAAAATGTCCATTGCATCTCACAAACAAGCTTCGCGTTTGCACGACGATGTCATTCCGTATGACCTTGGATCTTTGCATGTGCGGCATAACGAGCCTAGTGGCAGACAAAAGTTGGGATTTATGGATAAGTGCGTGGAATAGGAACAAGTTTACGTCGTGACGAGAGTTAGTACACAACCCTTATGACACCATCCAGAAAGCCGGCTCTGGATAGTGTGTGGGACAGAGGGCGACACACATATCGCGCAAGTCTCAGACCCTCGAGCTTGGGGTGGCAAAGGGCCTGACCTGACCTCCAGTTTGGCGAGGACTCGGACTCTAGAACGTTTGCAAAGAATGTCCATTTGTGTTCTCTATGAGGGGATTCCGCTTGAATTTGGTTCATCAGAGCAACTCTGCTTCGCACGTAAACTGGTGGGTTCCATCAAATGAGTGCGGGTATCAGGATGGGGGTGCCGAAGAGTAACGTCTCGGAGCACGGATATTGGACCGGCGGTACCAACTTGAATCCCCACACTTCGGTATGTCTTATACAGGTTCCTTGGTGATATGGAAGCCCCCTGTAGGTGATCAGCCTATTGGACAGTGAGCTCTGTCGAGGGCTTTCGGCCGAAGAGATCGAGGCTCGAGAGTCACATGCTCTATCTCCTGAGCCTTGTGCTATAGGGGCAAACCTTGATGAGTTGATGTCTGGACGAATCGTCAGGACTTACCTAAGGAGTAGGCATCGTCCACCAACCAGTCCTCCAACCCATCGTAGGACCTCTCCACATCAATCTCCGCATTTGCTCTGTCCGGCAGTGCGTGATCCCTTGTTGGGCAGATCCCGAACAGATGTCATCCATTATTGACGAATGCGCGTCACCGCTCCGTATTGAGGAGTGGGAGAGGCTTCCGTCATCTTCAGGTTTGGGCTGCGCAGCAATGGAATCATCCTGCATCTCCGAAAGCCGCATTGTAAGCTGGGGTTGATGAGCCTAGGAGATTAACTGACCATGGCGCAGTTGTTGATTTGGTCACCTCGATCTCTCTCATCCAAGAGAGGCAGAGGTGATGATGCCTGCGTTGGGGGGCTGTTAGCTCTCAAGCTCTATGATCGGTGCAAATGCCACACCTGAGGGCCCGCATGCCCGCAGTCACGCCAATCGGGTGGGTGATGCGAGTTTCGGCTGGGAAGAGGGGCAAGCGAAGTCAGTCCGATGCCTCACGGGGTCGCTGCACGAACCGATCTTGCCGGTGGACCCTGGAAGGTCGTCCATGGCTGCCACGTCGGGGAACGTGATCAGCCGTCCGATACTGGAGTCCACAACCTCCTCGGTGTTGGGCCCTATTTTCCTGAGCTTCTGGCGGGCTTGGGTGAGAGAGCTCATAAGCATATGGCCGGTAGGGTAATCAAGCAGATCAAACTTGCATCCATCATAAGGAGACGCCAGGTCATCTCCTAAACCGCACTCCCCGCTTTCTCTCGGCCTCTTCCCTGACATGCCAACTGGTTGGCGAACAGGATCAGAACTGGTGCCTGATCTTGCGCAATCGGAGGCCACAGCAGTCGACGCCCCTGTATAACATTGTTCATACCGCAATCCACCACGTTTATGAAGAATGAGATGGTGAGGGTGACTGACCTGCCCGAGTGCTAGGATCCCCACGCTGCTCGCATTGGTCCTCATGATTGGGAACCATAAAAATGGACAGGGGCGTCGATCCTGCCACTAAATCCGGAGGGATTCATGAATAGAGATATGATATACTAAAGACCAAGAACCTACTCCGTTGAGAGTCAATGAAGCGATCCAACAACGATATCAGTTCTTCATCCAAAATTCGGATGCTCCTGCGGGTGAATGAAATGAGAGGAAGTGAGTATGGAATGAGCGGTAAAACCGAGATGCGAGAGCGGGTTTAGGTGTAGGGGCAAACCTCCATCGCCCTTGCCATGAGGCGGTGAAGATGACTCGAGTTGAGACGAAACGGAGGAAAATTTCACGCACTCTTCCACTTCCTCTTTCGTATGGCGATTTGTTTTCGCTGTCGGAGCTGTTGCTCCCTTGCGAGATACTCGTCAGTTACGTTGTTACCGAAGGACGGGGGGCAGTACATGAACACTCACATTGTTAGTTCCTGGGTTCGGCATGATGAATGGTTTTGTCTTGCGGCAGATAGGGGGGTAATATTTTCTCAGGGATGAATATATATATAGCCGTGGCGTGGAGGTACGGTGTGGATGACAGATGAAGTGATTCGAATTTTAAACCAGTGATGTTCGCGTTTCTACAGTCCGTAGAGATGGGACAATGTTTCTCAGCCGAGTTAAACAGTGGGAAGCATCCACGATTCAGAATCAGCTATAAACCGGTCCTTTGCGTGCGTGACCCTCACTACCTGTCAACTTGAGGATGGAAGATGTCGGTTCAAAACGGTCTGCTTACGTAATGATCTGCCAAACCGTCGAACATGTCCTCGGCATGTTCTTGTAATATCAAAATTGTATCATGCGGGCATCTGTGGTGATTATATCGATCGGGTTGAGACTACACGATCTTTATCTCTATATGGAACGTAACAGGCGGATCGAAACCTGAAAGTCAGAAAAGCGCTTTATGTACAACTAGGTGGAGAGTGTGAACAGCTGACGCGAATTATCAGTATTATAGTTGGTGAATTGCCGTATATGAGAATATGAATATCTGAAAGGTCGCTCTCACCGGATGGTGAGGGCGGCACCACTACTCAGGAAGTACGTACCTCGCTGGCGTATCGTGGTCTTCGCTTCTTAACTTTGACTGTCAATGTCTGGAGACGTGGATATTGCGTCACTGGGGTGTTCATTCCCGTGGCTCAGTCATAATCAATGGCGGCTCCGGGTGCAGACCTCCTCCTTACGATCGCATGCAATCTTCATGGTGAGTAAACTTGTATTTACATGTGTTTACATCGGCTCTCTTGCGTTGAGCATCCCAACTTGGCACTTCAACTCCCATCTGCTCAGCCTTGGAACCACGGTCGTATGTTCTGGGAAGTCCATTTCATAATAGGCCAAGGTAATTGACCAGATGTGTCCATCTCATCCTTTGATTTCGAACCCCGTGTGCTCAACACACAGTACGTCATAAACAGTCCCCTCTAAGCTAGCACACTCCACAACGTTCACTAGGGGGGACGTCTTTGCGTACACTCTGCTTTCACACGGGTGCATCATCGTTTGCATGCCTGCTCTTCATCCCAGATTCGAAAGTTGAAGCAGCTAATGTTGTATACCGAAGACTGTCAGGTTTAGGCGTATGCCTCTCCATTGGACATTTCAACATAACCATTCCATTCTATTCGTTGCTGCGTTCTCGCCCCGGCGTTCAATGGTGACGGAATCAGGTGGTGTTGCATTCTTTTGACCACGTTTCTTTCGTCAGCTCCTTCCATCTGCCCATCTTAAAGGCATTACATAATGACACGGCCTTGATACTTTGTGGTGGGTATTGCGGACTGTGATCGTTGAAGCAAGGAAGCGTGGTGAGAGTCCTTAGGCAGAGCAGAGCTACGGAGTTAGTAAGCCATCGATGAGTTCCCGCTCCCTGGCACACTCGCAAAAGGATTCATCGATGGCCACTGCTTCGTGCTGGTTCCAATGGAACCCTACCCCCCACGGACGGGCCCTCTTCCGTTATCACCACATGCGTCGATCTTGTTATTATTGCAGTCTTTTGTACGGAGAAAATAAACAAACATTTCTTCCCTGCAACCAAAAAAGGCACGTGCTCTTTCACGTGCCTTTTGGGGGTGAAATCAATGGACAGCGAACTAGACGCGGCAGTACGTGCGACAGATACGGACGCTGCGCAAGCTAGACTTTCTGCTGTGAACAAAGGGTACTTGTCCGACGATGTCTTTATTCAGTTCTTCATTCCTCGTTCGCGTTACTTGCCACCGCGGCCGCCTCTGATCAATGTTGGGACGTTCATTCGCGCAACCGCTATTGACATGCTTGTCGACAAATGGATCCAACTATTTGGGAGAGTGCAGGTCGTATCCCTAGGGGCTGGAAGTGATACACGGTTCTGGAGACTATCGGTGATTCATCATACCCTCTGATGTGTGGAATGCACTCTTATCTCGTTTGGGACTCTGCAATGTTTTCGGCTCGTATAAACGATCCACCAAACTTTAGACGGCAGGGAAGTCGAAGTCATTAGAACACTATGTAGAAATCGATTTTCCAGAGAACACGGCACGGAAAGCGCACTCCATTCGTAAGAATGACGCGTTAAACCGGCACCTGGAGGATATCACGATAGGTATGAGTTAAACTCCTGATGAATCATAGTAACGGCCCCTAACTATCCCACATCGAAGATCAAGGCGGTACGGCTCTCCGCTCTACTCAATACAGCCTCATTCCTCTTGATCTCCGAAACCCGCCCTCGATCATTCTTGCCCCTTTAATCAGTTCCGGGCTGTTGAAGCGATCTATACCAACACTTTTCCTGTCGGAATGCGTTTTTGTGTATATGCCACCTGCAGCATCTGACGCTCTGGTGCGCTGGTTTGGAGAAAATTTTGAGATAGTTGGGGGTACCTTGTATGAGATGTTTGGATTAACTGACGAATTTGGGAAAGTCATGCGAGCAAATCTTATGGTCAGTTATGATTACCGATATTTTCTGCGAATGACTAAATAGGCTCAACCTTTCCTATGCAGACTCGCCATGTGCAGCTTCTGGTGTAGATGCATACCAAACATTGGAAGCGCAAAGTGCAAGATACTTGCAACATGATTATACCCATGCGACGTCGATTACCCTCAAGACGGTGAGAAGGCACTATATCCCCTCGGCTGAGTTACAGCGGTACGTCCATCTTGTTCACCTGCTTCGAGTTTCTATAGTACCTTGATTCAAAAGGATTGCCTTCCTGGAAATGCTAGACGAGATCGAGGAGCTTGATCTTGTTCTGGATCACTATGTGCTATCCTGGGGAGTCAAAGTTGCGCCGGGTTCAGATGATGAAGTGGTGCGGCACGCCGTAAGTTGGGGTATAGATCGCGTGGATGACCCCGCCAACGATAAAGACGAGCTTGAAGAAGGGGAAATCCAACAAGATGCATGAACGGTTGAAACTCAGCCAGCTTTTGTGGCCTGCATCCATGAACTTCGCGATCGGAGCCCCTGCGAACTGTATTGTATTTTGTAACTGACGATCTTCATGATCTTATACCTTGTATGTACCCATGTATCATAATATTGATGGAACATAGATCACGAGCGTTTCAGGGAAGTATGAATATTCCACTCCTGCCCCCGGTGGCTCGATCCTTCCATAACACTAGTGAGGTCGCAGGACATCAATGCTCAATCCCTGTTGTCATATGTAATGACATTTCCAAACACATTGCCTCGGATCCGGTCTCTGAAGCTGATTCCGAGCCGCCTGATCTTGGCGCTCCCACGAGCAGTCTGAGGTTTGTAGGTCAAATATCCGGAACAACAACTGCAGCTAGCTCCCACCCCAACTGGCTTATTATCCGCTCTGCATGCCGTTGCCTCCTTTCCTTCATGAATCGTCGTTCTTGGCGCAGGCATGGCTCTACTCGCGAAGCAGCCTCAACTTTTACCGTGTGCACATCATCGTGTTTACAGTAACTCCTCTCATATTCTCTGCCATCATGTATGGAAGCAACGGGAGATACCCAGTCTCGTACATTGACTGTCTCTACAATTGCGTCTCAGCCATGACGGTGACGGGCTTGGCCACTATCAACCTCAGTGGACTCACAGCTTGGCAACAGTTTATCCTGTGGTTTCAGATGTCAGTGGGCAACATCGTAAGCCTACCTGCAACTGCTGTGGTGGGCTACTGATGACAGCTAGTGCGTCCATCGTCCAATAAGGTCACTGTGTCTTGGGTGATGGTTCTCGTACGGCAGCAATTCCTCAAAGCCCAGTTTGAATCTGCCGTTCAGTATAGGAATCGGAATGGTGACACACGAGGGGGACGGAGTGAAATTCTCCGGATCGATATGATTCGAAGGGTTGGCGATCTCACTCCAGTAAATCCGATGGGATTCATAAGCGGCGAGGGAACAGCAATTATCGATGCGACTGGAGGAAGAACCGTTCTGAATCAGGGGCCTGTGACTGGGGATGTCAATCATTCCGGCGGTGGCCTAAACCCCTCATCGCAATCTCTCACTTCGTGAGTTGTTCGTAGTATTGTTGGTTTGTTTTTTGGTTGTGCGACCACAGATTTCAGGGTTGCCTCGTCCCGAATATTGCAACGACGAGCATCTGATCGTGGCGAAACGTCAGGAGATGGAGATGCTGTAGGTGCGTTATCGATCGTTGACTAGTTGTGTCAGCATCTTTTGCTTAGATTCTACCTAGAAACCGCGTTATTTGACAGTGAAAGACGGATAGCTCAGCCAAATTCGCAGAGATCAAATGCAACGGAGCAAGACTCGAGTGTGGATCCCACACAGTTTCAATCCAACTTCCCCCGAACACAAACTATTGAATTTGTTCAGCCAGAACAGCTCCTACATCGCCGTGAACGCGGACACTCCTTGGGTCTTTCTTCTACAGCAGAGGACCATATAGGCGCCGAGCCAGAAAGATGGGATCGAGGTGGGCCTTTGGGCCTCCCAGGACGAACTAATACCATCCGCACAATTGGTTCCGAAGTCGACCCCCCGCCTGCCGGGAGCGCATTGCCTCGCCGGACGTCGGCGAAAGATCTGGGTTTCGGGGGATTTCCCATGCCTCATCAGCTCCTAGCAAGAATTGGCGCTCGACTCTTCCCCACAGTCGCGGAACGCATAGAAAGGACGACAACGAATCAAGCCCAGGCTATCTCCTTGCAACCGAGCAGGGTCTCCGCAAGCGCCGCAGCAAGGACGGGGTTGGGCATGACAACAGCCCGCACGAAAAGTGTTCCTTACATCAGCTTTGATGCTGTCGTTGGGAGAAATTCCCGGTTTCATGGGCTGACCAAGGAGGAACTGGAAGAACTCGGTGGAGTAGAGTACAGGGCACTGAAGTTACTACTCTGGCTCGTCCCTGCTGTAAGTATCTAGGCCAAATGATCTCTGGACGCCCTGCGATTATAGGTTTTATAGTATCACTTTGGCTGGCAATTGATTATTTTCACTATCCTCGCCCCGTACATGGCCCAGTCACGATGGAAGCCGGTATTTCAGTCCCAAATACGACCGCTCGGCTCAACATGGTAAGAGTAACTCCCCTTGGAACCAAATCAATCACTTACGGCTCTGTGCAGGTATACCGCCTTTATTGTTACTTCTGCCTACACTAATTCTGGGTAATGCATGTTCTCGGCAACTTGGCGACCTATTCTCAGTACACTCATCGCAGAACCTCACTCGTTGATCAATCCATGACTCCATTTCAAAACGCGTACCCACAAATTATCTTCTTATTCATAATCATCTTCGCAGGCAATACAGCATATGTAGGTATCAAGGCGCTGGAATATGTCCTTTTCTCGTGCTGACTGCTTCTGTGTGTAGCCAGTGTTGTTCGTATTTTCACTGCATACGTTTCACCTTGCACTGATTTACACCCTACCGCGCAAAGTCTTCGCCTTACAATGTAAGGGGTTAATGATGTTTCGTGCCACTGCCAAGCGCTCAATGATCACCACAGATGGATCATGGCCAAATGTGTGGCTGCACAATCTCGAATCCATGAAACACTTCATTTCCTACTTGACCACCCTCGACGTTGCTTCGTCTATCTATTCCCGTCTCACCAAACATGGTTCCTTTTCGCGTTCGTCGCTGTGCTCACGGTTACAGATTGGGTCTCATTCTTAGTTCTGGACGTCGGCAACCCCGAAATCATGAGGTTGCCCGTGGGGCAGCGACTCCTGATCGGACTGCTTCAAAGTGGGGCCGTACGTGCGGCTGGCTTTTCCGTTGTTGCTTTGTCGGTTCTCGCGCCTGCGGTCCAGTGAGTCGCACCTGAGCAGTTGTCAGCCAATACGCGCTGACGAAAGCCTTGACAGGGTAATCTACGTTATCATGATGTTCGTGGGTGCTTTGGGTAGCCTTTGTATCCGCATACCGAATATATTTCCAATCCAGGTATATATCGGTCTATCCGATTGCGATTGCAGTACGCTCCACCAATGTCTACGAGGAGCGCTCCCTCGGAATCATAGAAGAAGATCATTTGGAGGAACCATCTGATGTTGGGTCGAGAGGACAAGTGTTGGGGAGGTATTTTGCATGGCATGCTAGACGCCAACTAGCATTTGGTTAGTTTTACAATCCGCTCAAGAATGAAGTCGGAATCTACACATCCTTTCGTAGATATGTGGTGGATAGCGGTTGCTTTGGTACTCGTCTGCATAGTTGAGGTAAGACATGGCCTGACTTCTGGCCACTCTAGGAGAACGTGCTTACACCCCTCTTTAGCGAGGTCAGATTGAGGACAACACGAAAGTCTCCATTGATATATTCCCCATCAGTGAGTTCTTTGTCTTCCGCAAACGGTTGGGCTAATCGCCTCGGGTAGTTTTTGAGTTGGTTTCTGCCTATGGGACGGTCGGAATGTCTCTAGGGGCTAATGGGGTCAGTCGTCCGAAAATCAAGGGAAGACCATTCCGCTAATTTGTGATATTCAGCAAAATTATTCACTTTCGGGTGTTTTGTCCCCATTGTCAAAAGTGATCATATGTCTGGTGATGCTTCGTGGTCGCCACCGTGGTGAATGTTATTCAACCCCAAAAATTCCCTCCCATATGTAACTTTTGCTCCCATATGCTAGGGTTGCCTGTAGCAATCGATCGAGCCGTAATGTTGCCCAAAGAGTACCAGAGAGAAGACGCAGAGATATCCGCGTTGAGGAGCCGCTCTCATTATGCCGAAGGCAATCATCCTGTGGACACGGACCACCATCAAACCAGCCAGCCAAACGTTTCAGGACGACACAATACCGATAGATTAACAAAAGACAGATAGCACGCGACCACGCATACAGTGTCGCGATGCTCGTCTAGAGAAGCTCACTCTTGTAATGGGACCATCAAAACGAGCATGACTAGTGCCCGTTACCCGTTGTCAACATCGCCTGGCTCTATACAATTGTGCATAATTAAACGTATCCACTTCTTGGGAACCGCTGGACAGTTTATGGTGATCGGCCAAGGGTGCTTCAAGGGCGAAGTGGCAACGCGTGGCTCGCAGATGCAAATACAACGGTGAGCAAATGGAGAAATGCAGACAAACCGGGGACTGTTGGAGTGATAAAGGGAAAATGGGCAAGAAAATGACAGTGGAAACATCAAGCACATAGAAAGCATCAGGCACAATCTTACAGTAGGCAAATGCCGCAAAGCTGCAGTGGTGATGGCAATGGCAGCGGCGGCGACATCGCGTGCCAGGCCACGTCTCTGGGCTCACCGATCTTGCTTACCAGAAGGGAGATAGCAGGCGACGCGGAGGCAAAGGGAGGGGAAGGGCAGCGCACTGATCCCACTCCTGGCACTGGTCATTGGCTGAGCTTGCGAAGCTTTTGTCAAGCAGTCGTGATTTGGATTGGACATTCGCTGTCTGCTGAATATTGCGCCTCCGCACTGAGCCAAACAACATACAGCCCTAGCTAAACACCAACCAAAAGTTCGTTTAGTGCTTCAGGTTGCACGTTGGTCACATTTGGTACGTGTCCTATATCGGCACCGATCAATCAGCATCTAGTTTAGGCAAGCATCGTCAGCAAAGCGATAACGGACGAGCGTCATCGGACACGCATTGTCTAGTTCAAGCGAGAAGCGACCATGGTTGGTGATTCGTGTCAGGCGGTTGGTGATTCGCGCCAGGCGATTGTAGCTCGAACATGATCGAACGATGGTCATTCCGCAATTAGTCTCGTGTAATAAGAGTATTAAACATCAACAAAAGGTCGTGTTCGGTGATATTAATAAGTTACGGGTCGAAGTCGATGGGATATTCAATCATCACTGTGGAAGGGACAGGCCAGATTAGAAATGCCGAGGGTGGGACCGAACGGAGACGTACTCGGCTGGTTCTCTTCTCATGAATAGATCTATGGCTCCAGAAAATGCAGCAAAAGCTAACCCGCCGGCGACAGCAGCTCTAGGGCCGGAGTTATGGGCCAGAATGGCGCCAGAAACAAATCCAGCAGACAAGGCATTATTTATATCGTTTTTTGCCCGGTACTTACAAGGAAAACATCTCAGAAGAATGCAATATCGACGAGTTGGCATGTACTTACTCCTCAATGATACACTCTACACCAGAGTAGAGCGCGCCAACCTTCCCAAAACCTTTCCCGGACTTGTACATCCCCTTTCCCATATCTTTGAACACCTGTGTCGTCTTTTGACGGGTGGACATATTTTCTTGCTGCCACGTTCGGGACAATGGGTCCTCATACGCGAAGCTCGTCGACATCATGGAGAAGAAGGCGCCCAAACCAAATCCTTGAGAGAACAAACGTCGCACTTAAAGGGCTGTCATAGGAAACACATTGTATTGAGCTCACCCATGACTCCCGCCATCCCGCATTTGAAGACGCAACTCTCGGCACCCATACTCATATACTCCTGCATCTTCCGTTGCTGATCGAGGGCTGGTCTATCATCTTCCGCAAGACCGGGTGGCAGAGGCTCGCGGCCTGCAGGGAATACCGGAGCCACCAAGGGTATGGATGGCTTCGACATTCTACGCAAGAAAAAGTTAGTTTTCTCACGGTCCTATAATTCTCGCATTCAGGTGACCCCGCAAATGCAATCTCTGCCGCAGCGAGTGTTCTCCTCACGACCCTCATTTATGGCCTCATGGTACGAATCTTTGGTACTTAGGCCACATTCCATTCATCCGTCATCGTTTTCCAACTTTGTCTTCCGGCGCCGCTTCCGAAAAGACAAGCGACAAGGAAGTTTTTTGTGGGGGGGTTTTTGATTTTGGATGATTGCTTACTTTTTACGGACCAACGAGGTCGGCCTGTATGTCTTACCTTAGTTGCAGTGTAGCGGAGTTGGCCGAATTTATCGTCTGCATTACATATGTAAAAGGTTATTTGCAGAAACATCACTCGGCGCCACAGTCATACTAGGCCGCAATACGGAATATCACACTAGACCACAGCAATCCATTGCCAAATATATATGAACACGATACAGAGATGATGCCCGGCGGAGCCCCGGAAAAATCAGCGAGCGACCAGCCTCAAGGCCCTACTATTCGAGCTGTTGGTAAGGTGAAAAAAATAAAATAACGAATATGTTTTAGAATTGCTGCATCCGTTGTTGGACTCGCTCTTTGACTGTTTGATAAGCGCTTAGAAGAGTCTGCTCGTTGATGACGATATCTGTGGTATCTGCCGGGGTCTACTGACTCTGGAGGCAATGGCGTTGAATCCGTTTCTAGGATAATGCTGCGTGATGGGAAGATAAGGAAAGGGAGGAATCAAATAGCTGAATGCGCGCACCCATCATCGATCGTCTCATCTAAGCATAATAGAACCATATCCAAGTTTTCAAGAAGGCTTCTCTTCTCCAGCTGATTTCGAAGTAGCAGAGAGATTGCATCATAGAAAGCGGATAGAGCAGCATTCAGCATGAGCTCATTTTCCACCGCCGTCCCGAGAATATAGAAAATGAGGTCGAGGGAATGTTTGTAAACTGCGAGGTACGACTCATAAATAATTATGTCGCCTAACACAGATCTCAATCAGCGTGGTGGGAAATGGCTTTTAGCGAATGCTCTTGCCTCCAGGCTTTTTCGTTTTCTCCCAGAGACCCTTCTCAAAAGCCCTCTGGTCCTTTAACACCGTAAACTGTTTACCAACCGCCTCGTTCTGTGGAGCATTCTTCGGCTTGAAATATTTGGCCAAGACTCGATTTCCATCCGTGTCCAGCACGATGAAGGCCGAAGTGGTATAGAGAGAAAGATTCGGTGAAGCCTAAGGGTTTGTGTCAGCCAGCTATTGCATACGGGCACGTCTGATATTGCTCTGGAACGAGCGAAGTGAGCAAACGAGAACCAACCATGACAAATAGACGAATAGACGAATAAATTCGGCCAACAAATGTTTTTTTCGTGTCAGAGCTAGTCACCTGACCAATTGAATTGACCCTTCAGCGCGTATTTGGAGAACACGCGTGTGTCTTGATCGCACGCGCACACGATCACATCTCATCAGATTTGGTTGAGAAAAAAACTCAATGCATATCTTGCGCGTGCGATCTGTAAGATATTCGCCTCATGGGTACTGAGGCAATCGCATATCCTTTCAGTTCATTGTTTGGGTTCACGTGGTGCACTTGCTGAGGCCGGTTTTACATTGATATTAAGCCATTCTTTCAGCTGCATGCGGCCACGCTGTTACCTTGCATCTCGCTCAGGCCACCCTATAATAATCGGGCATCTCTGTCTCTCTCTTAGATCCCGGTATCTCTCGTGGGCCTTTCCGTAAAGCGATCTCCGAGATCTCCTTCCTGCGGCCAACCCTCAGCAGCACACAATCAGCATCACCAAAGTGTAACAATGTCGCGTCCTGAGTATAATGGTCCTATCTCCTATGGAAACACTCCATCGGTTGGAATCGTTCCTTCCGCTGAGGATCAGTATGCACCCACCTACGGTGGAGTGACCGCAGGAGGGGTTCCAACATCCCCAGCACCTCAACAACATCAGCTGTACTATGGTGTCCCTCAAGCCCCGGGGCCAATAATGTACGTGGACCCTCAGCCTCAATATTACCCTGCGGCTCCTGTGCTTGTCGGATGGACGGCGAATGGCTATGTTGGCTCTCCAAGCCCTCAAGCCCAAGCCCAATCACCACCACCACCTACCTACGGTGCTAAGGAAGCGGGGTGGAAGATTCCTAGTGGAGGAGGTGCGTGTTATTGACTTTCCACTCTGTTGCCTCTTCCATACTCCACCCGAGCACACCCCATCTTGTTTGAGTTCACGCCCAATACGAAGCTAATTCGGTTGAAATGAACAAGATTACACTGACACCGTCGTGCTTTCTCCCACGATACGCTCCGAACAAGCATCAATGCAAGGCCCATGCCCTATCCTGTGGGATGTTAGACGTCACCCCTCATCGGCCACCGTCACCCCAGCCACAGGTGTCAATCCCGAGCTAAATCGTGAGTTACCGATTTGCCTCATCGATCGCACCAAATTTCCCCCATCATGTTCCAAATATGGTACGAATCTGAACGTGTGGTACTATTAACAGAGGCCGTTACACATCCACCTGTTCGGAGCATGATCATCATATCCAAATACCTGCCCTGGTCGATCTCCATCAAGAAGTATTCGGCGATTAGGTGCAAAGATGTCGTTGAGGCCGTGTACAATACATTGCAGGAAAAGATTTCTGCCAGTGAATTCTGGATCGCCAGTCCAGAAAAACGCAAGATCATGCAGGCTGTTAACGAGAGGGTGAATTTCTTCCTTGCCTCATTTTCATCACCGTGCAATAATGCATTCTTGTGATCCAGGAAACTGATAACTCCCGTTCGAAACGCAAATACATTACGACACGTATTAAGGGCAGAGAAATTGAACGCCTCGACACGCCGTTGCGGGTTGACTTTCTCGATCAGATGACGCTCTTCAAGGGTCTGTATCATGATCCAAAGATGATTTCGGAAAGGCTGGCCCACGATCCTGAGTCTATCGAAGATGCGTGGGTGTTGTCTTTGGGGTTCTCTCCTGATGAGGATGCTTGATGAATCGTCGGTTTTTGCGATCTGACGGGACAGGTTTCCCCACTTGTACGAATCGATGCATTGATTGCTGCACTGGCAACTAGTTGTAATTCTATATACGCGAAGACTTGTATGCTACATGGGTCAAGGGATTATGTCTATGAAACAAAGAAAGAATAAGGCAATATCATACAAAGAACGCCCAAGAAAAACCGGCCATGGACGAACATCACCGCTGTTCAACCAACATGCGTTCATAACACAACTTAATCACTCATATTGTCCTCCAGAACTTGACCGAATACCGAGATAAGATCATGCCTTGACCCAATTTTCACCACCTCGCTGAACTCCGCGGCAATCTCTTTAACGTCCTCCCACCGAGAACCATCATCTCCACACACCAAAACAATTCGAACACATCATCTTGCACCCGTCCAGTTATGCCTGTGTGCTGGGTGACAATCCTCTTCACCGCGCTTGTGAGGCTTGCGTCCTTGTCTGTGCTAGCGTGAAGCGAATCAACATCGCCATCGTCCATAACCAGATAGAGGCTTCGGAAGGCTGAGTGGTGAATGAGAGTTCTCGAGAGGACAGATTGGGGCAGGGCTGACACATCTGACACCCATTTGGCGTCTGTGTACCCTTTTATCCCCAAGGGCGTCAAGGCAAGCGACTCAAGGCACGGATGGCGCAAGACAAAGTCGTCAAGAACCGCCAGCGAGAGCGAAGGTGCGTTGATAACGGCAGTTCGGAGGGGCGGTGAGGTGCTGATCTTTGGAGGCTCATCCGTGGTAGACTGAGTGATGAAAAGGTGTTGCAAGTTAACGGTTTGGAATGCCTGAGAATATGATGCGATGTCACCCTGTAGTACCAGGGTTTTGAGTCTAGGCAAGCGGAGTTGGGACTTTGGGGTCCAACCATCCCTTGACGACGCTCTCCAGTAGAGATGCTCTAGAGCTACACATTGCTTTAGAAAAGCCCAAGTTGATTTAATGTTCATTGCTTGGTCGATGTGGAGCTCAGTGAGAATAGTTCGGCTCAACCCTTTGAGGGAAAAGCTCCAGGTGGAGGAATTTCGGATGTCGACTCTTCGCAGACACCTATCCACCATGGAGGGAAGGAAGAGCATGGAGGAGCAATCATCTGTGTAATCCGTACTCGGCTTAGCCTGAATGACGAGTTCCTCCAGCGCTGGCATGGCCTTGGTGAAGAGGATAAAGAGTGTTTCCGGAGGGCGCCACGTATGTCCAAGGTTCGGATACTGAAAGCGTAATGGTGAATGAGTTCGATGAGTTTGGCGTCGAATCCCAGGCCACACGCTGTGTGAAGGAGAGTTTTACGCTGAGAGGCAACCCTTTGGACCTGTCGATATGTAGTGCAAGCTGCTTTTCGGCGGACCCCGACTTGGAGAAGATAATACTTGCACATGTCCACTGTCCAAAGAGCCAAACGTCAGAAAATTCATCAACAAATCAATTCAGAAAATATGACCAGGACCGGTTCATTCCAGATCACTTGACGCCAATGATGACATATCTTCATCAACGAAAACAAGGGAGTTTCGTCAAGGAACCCCGCTGCTCTCCGTACATGTTCTAAAATACCAGAGAGTACTGCCTCTGGGAGCTTATTCACAATGCGTTCCGAATTTGCCAATCGCCTTTTGGCGAGATCATGGTGATGATCATCAACAGGCGCGGGAAATTTTGGAGTATTTGGATTCTTGAGGTCTTCTGCGTTCTGGTGTGCGTCCATCCTCGTGGTATCAACGCACACAATGACCGTTGTGTTGCCTCCTGAATTTTTGCACCAACGGTGCCTGGCGTCCAAAGAAAAGAAGCGGGTGAATGTGCTTTTCGGACCATAAATAGGATCCTCAGGGTCACGCGCCGTGTGTGAAGCCCGGAGCCGAGGGGAACACATTCAAAATAAGATTTACATAACTCCGATACGGCAACAAGTTTGATGGCAGTTCCCACGTTCGATATAAAATTTCCAATAATACCGATGGGTTATGTCATGGACTATGACTTACTGGAGCAGTCGGGCCATGTAACCGGCACAAAAACTGACAGACTGCCGAGGGTTCTTCAACCCATTGATCTCCCCGCATCGCTGGGGTCAACGATCAGGGATTTTTTTCGTTCCCGCCAGTTCTGTTGAACGGCCTCTGCTGCTCAATCATGCCAACAAGCAGCACCCCCAAAAAATCAACCGGGATGGGGGACACTGAACAGAGATCGATTCGCGATGGTGATATCGAGATACTGAACACCCCTTCAAGACACAGTGACGCCGACTTGGACGAGTGCTTTTCTATTGATGCTCTGGATGGTCTTGGGAAATTGCCCCCGGAGAAATCCCTGTCTATCCAGAACGGACAGCGACATGAACGCTACCTTGTTGTATGGGACGACGAACGTGATCCTCAAAATCCTCAGGTAGTGTCGATATGACCTCAACCTCGTGCGATCTCATTTGGCGAGCTCGACATCCCATCAGAACTGGAGTCGTCTGTATCGGTGGTGGCTCACCTGGTTGGTTGGTACCCTTACCCTCAACGCCACCTTCTCGAGTTCGGCGCCGTCAGGTGTCATCCAGCAACTTAAAGACGAGTTTCATCTTTCAACCATCGTCACCTCTCTCCTTATTTCGCTCTTCATCGCAGGATATTGCGTGTATGTATTCATATGATTTGCCCTAGTTTTGAGAACACTTATTCCCCCCCCCCCTTACAGCGGCCCTTATTATGGGGCCCTCTATCGGAGGCCTATGGGCGTCGACCGGTTTGGGTTATTTCCTTTACTTGCTATGTTGCATTCCAGCTAGGATGCGCGCTAGCACAAAGCACGACCCAGTTACTCGTCTTCCGCTTCCTGGGAGGATGTTTTGCCGTTAGCCCATTAACCACCGCGGGGGGAGTCTTTGCTGACTTGTGGGACGCAAAGACACGAGGGAAAGCAATGGCGATTTTCACAGTATGCCTGATCCCGATATTCATGCCGAAGGGCGTCTTGACTTTGGTCTCGATCTCAACAGGTAGCGCCTTTCGCTGGCCCAGCACTAGGACCAATGGTCAGCGGCTTCATGAATGTCCGCGGTCTCTCCTGGAGATGGTTGTTCTGGGTCTTAACAATCTTTGCTGGAGTCTGCACGCTCTCTATTTACTTTCTGCTCCCCGAGACATACGCGCCTGTCATTCTGAAACAGAAGGCACAGAGGAAACGGAGGGAGACGGGCGACAATCAATGGTACGCACCTATGGAGGCCGCACAAATCTCTTTCAGCCAGAAAGCCACGGAGATTCTGTTCAAACCGTGGTTGATCTTTATTTTGGAGCCCATTTTAATATCCTTGACGATCTATATCTCAGTACTTAAATGTCAATATCTTCATGGACGGAGCTGACTTGAGTGTTTTGTGATTCAGTTCCTTTATGGTTGCCTGTATTTGCTCTTTGAAGCCTTCCCCATCGTCTATGGTGACAATCATGGCCTGAATACTGGTCTTCAGGGCCTAGTGTTTCTGCCACTTTTCATTGGGGGTGGGATCAATTGTACGCTGGTAAGCAACATTTCTTCGATCGCACTCGTCAGTGCGCGTTAATGGCCGTGGAAGATTGTATTCGTTGAGAACCCCCGCTACGAAAAGCTCGTAGACCATTATCATCCTAACCCGGTCCCACCTGAGGAACGGCTTCGACCGAGTATCGTTGGATCCCTGTTGGTCACCATCTCGTTCTTTTGGTTCGCCTGGACAAGCTTCCCTTCGGTCAATGTGTGGGTTCCAATAATGGCAGGACTACCAATGGGTTTGTCCATGATCATGTTATTCGTATGTTTTTTCCATCAGCCTTGAAACATCCCTTTTTCTCAAGTCTCCCGTCGATAGATCTCGTTATTAAATTACATCGTGGACGTGTACCTCCAAGTAGCTGCAACCGCACTCGCGGCTAACACCGTCGTGCGAAGCCTCTTTGGTGCTATATTCCCGGTATGCACTTTCATTTGCTGTCCCTCATTTCCCTTCTCTTACATGTTGGGCGTAATGCCTGCGGTTGCATTCAATCGAAATTAGCTATTTGCTTCCCAAATGTACCGCAAACTGGGGCCCCAGTGGGCATCCACTCTTCTGGGCTGTATCCTTCTGGCAATGATCCCTATGCCGCTTTTCTTCATCCGATTTGGGCCAGCTATTCGGGCGAAGTCGAGATATGCCCCCCCGAGGAGATAACACACTTTTTCGCCCCTTTGACCACACCGGCATTTCGTTGTTTGCGCCACACACCAGAATTCCAATAGGCCATTTGGTGCCGATCTAAGACCATATCTTCTCGCCTCGAGGATATCCTTATTGCCTCGGCGTGGCTCCCGATAATGCATCTAACAACAGAGCATTGGGGTCGGATTCCATGGGGTTCGATAGTGTCTGATATTAGATGATATATGGCTCCAAATTGTGATCTTCCATTTTGAGTCTACAATGACACCAATAATGGTGTTTACAACCACCGGCGTGGAATGTCTTTAATTGTTGTTTTTTTCCAGCTTCTTGGGCCGGGTGTTATGCGATGGTCGCCGCGCCGCTGCCTCATGACGCGTGCTTCGATGTGCCGATGAGATATCGGCATTTCTGCGAACGCATCACTGTCTTTCTATAGAGTTGGCGAGAACATCCCGTCAGTAACGAGAATGGGCACGATACATCTCGAGGAAAGTTGCTCACATTTGCCTCCTCTATGAGCTTCTCGAGCGTGTCCGAACACCATTTTGCATTCATACTAGCCAGGGGGAATGCTTCGTGAGAAATCTTGATAAATCCATGTGCAACCCCCTCCCCATCCTTGACTCTTCCCTTCCCCTTCTTAACGGAGAGCTGCTTGGCCTCCTCGACGCTGAAACCAGCATCACGAGGAACATCAGTGGTCCACCGTGGACCAGCAAGAAGTTTGAATTTGTGTATGGCAGATGGAGACTTGAGGGGAAGGTAAGATACGGGGGCTACAATAACAGCTTTGTTCGTTGCGGGGTGTGGCTCGCCACCGTATGAAAGGGTACGGATAGAGATGGGTGATTGCGATAGAGGGACAGGATGAACAGGTTTCCGGAATGCTTCGGGGTAACGAAGAGTTTGGTCAGCGTTCACATTGTGCGCATGAAGGGGAGGAAAAATTACCTGCTAACAGAGGCACTTCCATCTCGATCAGACGTAGGTATTTTAACGTCTGACGTTGCTGTCGCAACATGAGATGTCCTACACTGGTAATGTCATCGTGTTTGAAATCTTCCATGGTGCGCTCCAAATCGAAAATGGGGGCTTCGACACCATCCTCAGCAGAAATTTCGGCCAAGTCTGTGCCCCACTCCATTTCCTCATTACTTTCTGAAGGATTCAATATCTTGCTGGTGTCGTGTGGGAGTCGTTGATAGGTGAGTTGGTTCAACATCTGTACGTAGGGATGTTGAGAAGGGATGTTCAACGGCCGTGAACACACTAATGGTCGTGAAAATCTAGTTAGAGTTGCTGTCCTCTTCATGTTGCGACTCGCGAAGGTGCGAAGGTGAGAAAATCCTTCGGAATCAAACCGTGGAAATTTGAAATGACCGGGTGTGAGTCCTGCCTATAAACAAACGGCGTTGGCAATGTTCCTTGCGTGAAATCCCGATGACCTCGCAGCCTCCACTCGCGGCTTCCACATGAGCCACTTCTCAATACATCCAGACTAACTGAAATACGAGGCGTCACCAATGCGGGATTGATCTCAATTTTTCATGTTAAGTATTTGAAAGGCTCCGCGAAAGTGTCCGCCAATGCTTGTAATATTCAGAATGCAATATCGAAGAGATCAGGAACTCCATTCATATACGTCGGTACATGGTTCAAATGACTTTTGCAGCACACTTTATCACTTACGCAGCGTTCGGCGTTGAACGTGTACAGCGAACGGACCAAAAGATCCATGAGTGCCGGCATTGTTTGGCTTTGCTGCGTGGGCTCGTCGAAGAAAATTCACACTGTTCAAAAGCTAGTGTCGACGCCCGGGGCCGGCCAGTGAAAACTCTTCGTTGAAGATTCGTAGGGAATGGTTGTGAGGCACTAGTATTCACGAGCAAGGAGGCACGGTTGTCATTGCTTGTATACTTCATGAGCCAAAGTGTCCTAGAAAAAAGTCATATCTTCAACGTCCTGATCTCTTTGTCAGCACTCTCGCTGGGGAGTTGGGGTGTGGAGATGGGTATGGAGAACTGGAAGTGTAGAGTCCAGCAGCTCTGACGCGGTCGCGGCCCGGAAATGAAGGTGGTTGCGTGATCGGGAAAGTCCTCATGCTCATGCAGAGGCAACAATAATATTAGGAACAGTGATTAGCGCGGAAAGCACGCAGCCGACAGCATATCGATCGCCAGAGTAGCCCTGAAGCAAACGTGGACCAATTCGCGGAGCGGATTAATCAGTGCGTGCACTGATCCCTCGCCGTGCACATTGCAATACATATTATTCGGTTGATTGCCAAAATTCATTCTCACGGGTGGTGGGAAACGTCAGCATCACTTTTCTCTGAGAAATGATTGGGTTGCTATGTATCCTCTCCGAATCGGCTGTGTAGAATCACATTCCACCACACTCTCACGTCAACGGATATATTCCTGCATTTGATTCTTGAGTTCTTCCCTCTGTCGGCCACAGTGCTAGCCTCGAGAACGATTCTCCATACGCAGCAATGGTTCTGCAGCCTACGTACAGATGATGGTTTTTATTCCATGTTCACTCTGCTTAGACGCGTGCTACCTCATTCGTCCCGTTCGATCCCCACATCTGCCGCTTCACTGCTTCGGTCCAGCGATAAACCTTCTGAGGCAACCTTCATCGTGGCTTCCGCGCGCGTATCCCTCAGCTCAGTTCCGGTTCGTTAATCGGCGAGGAACACAGGGTCGTGTCTGGATAATCAAGTCCACATAACTTGATCGGGCAATCCGGGCTGCCATTAATATTTCCTTTCACCGGCTGGGAATAGCTCACTGGAATGATTCCCACTTGTCACTGCACTGCAAGGCGATGTGAAACAGCAATTATTTGCCTGCGGAATGCCCATGCGCAGCAGATATGGTACCTGGTCTGTCCTGGAATTTAGTGTGACTAGCGAGCGGGCAACCGCTGTCTTGTTATGTTGTCAATGAGCCGCACGACTGTTTGCTGCGCTTGGTTGATTAAAGTTGTGCTCTTCCTGACCCTCGTGATCGCAATATAAGAAATTCCTTGTCCCTAACTTCCCGCACTAGCTGGCCTTTTCGTCTTGCTCCGTTGCGGACGAAATTCAATCTCGGAAATGCTCAGACAGCTTTCCGAATGACATTTATCCGGTCACCGCGTGGATTCGTCCGGATATTCTCCTAGGAGGGGTTGTCCGGAACGTCGAAACCTCCCAACTTCATCCAAGGCTTGTGTGTTTCGAGTTAAAGAAAATAGATTACTCACCTCTATTTTTCAGTGGGTGTTTGCTGCGCATGCAGGAAATAGTAACCAACGAAGCAGGGACTTAATGGTAACATGGCCACTCGTAAAATTGTTCCCATAACCGATTACATCTACATGTCGTACGGTCAGTGTCTATTTAATCCCAACGCGCATTGACGCAGACAGAAGTAGAACAGACAACAGCCCCCGCTGTGGCACATATAAGCTCATCGCTCATTCGAGGAGGTTTCTCAGCATTGCTGACTCTTAGATGATTTACATTCTTTTCGCGGCTCTGTTGGTCGTGCCCGCGTGGACGGCCACAGTCTCGTACACGATGGACATCGTGAACGCTAAAATATCTCCCGACAATTACACAAGAAATGCCATAACTGTCGGGGGAGCACTGGGTCCATTGCTCACCGCGAGCAAGGACGATAACTTTCGGATCACTGTCAATGATAAGTTGAATGACTCGACCATGTTGAAGTCCACTTCCGTTGTATGTCATCCTTCACTCGGTCCAGCAGAGCCTTACTTTGTTTTCCATAGCATTGGCATGGTTTGTTCCAACATCGGACTGCTGACATGGACGGAGTTGCTTTTGTTTCGCAGTGCCCAATCGCTCCGAACAACTCCTTCACTTATCATTTCGCGACGGCTGGACAAACGGGCACCTATTGGTACGGAATGTTCATACTCGAGCGGAACTTCTGCAGCTGACTTGGTATGAATAAGGTACCACTCTCATTATTCTACCCAGTATTGCGATGGTACGTCAAATCGTTTTGTTTTTCGGGTTTGTGGGAGTCACTCGCTTATTGTGGACGTTCTTTAGGACTGAGGGGTCCCATTGTCATTTGTGCGTGGAAGTTTCGCGTATCATAAACTATTTTCGTACTGAATTGCAGTATGACAAGACGATCCCAATGATCCTCAGGCGTATCTCTACGATGTTGATGACAGCTCCACAGTCATCACACTTGCAGACTGGTATCATACGTGCGTCGCCTCTGTGCTCAGGGTTTACATGTCACTAATGCACACTCGTAGCGCGTCGCAATTGGTCTTCAACAAGACAAGTGGTGTCAGTCCCACTCCCGATTCCAACCTGGTATGATATGAGGGAGAAATTATTGGTTGTATTTTCTGATTAATTGGGACAGATCAATGGAATTGGCAGATACAATGGCTCTACAAATGACCTTGCCGTGATTTCTGTCACGCATGGAAAGAGGTACAGGCTTCGAATCGTCAACATGGCTTGCCACCCCAATTACGTAGTTTCTATCGACAACCATACGCTGACAGTGATCGAGACCGAGGGTACTGCACATCGGGTATGTTTGTGCCACTTTGCTTCCTCCTGTTTAAACTGACATGCTTGTGGAAAGCCTGTCACAGTCGATTCGATTCAGATCTTCTCTGGCCAACGATATTCAGTCGTGGTATGGTCATAGAATGCTGATCTCTATGTATGCAGCGCTCACTTTTGGCGGTAGGTCACTGCCAACCAAATGGTCGGTAATTACTGGATTCGAGCCTCGCCTTCAACTGGCACGTCTGGATTCACGGGAGGTATCAACTCCGCAATTCTTCGATATGTGGGTGCTGCGAAAGAGGAGCCTTCTGGTACGACACAGACAGTAGGTACGACGCTCAATGAGACCAGCTTGATACCGCTCGAAAATCCGGGAGCGGTGAGTCAGATAATCATCAAAGCACTTCGCTCAATCCACTCAGAGTGTTCACGACTAGCCCGGAGGGTCTAATCCAGCAGATGTTTCCATTAACATTGCAATTGCATTCACCAATGCCTCGTTTTCGATTAATGGCGTAGTTTACAAGTCACCCACTGTGCCAGTCCTGCTCCAAATCATGAGTGGCGCAAGCTCCGTGTCTGATTTGCTCCCTTCGGGTTCAATTTACTCTCTTCCTTCGAACAAGACCGTTGAAATAACCATACCTGGGGGAACCGCTGGCGCCCCACATCCATTCCACCTTCATGGGGTACGCGATAATGGTAGAATTTCAAACTCTCGACACTGACTGCCGGGTCTTTCAGCATAATTTCCATGTAGTTCGGAGTGCTGGATCTACTACATACAATTATGGTGAGTGCACACATTCGATGTCTCTGCTTGTCGTTCCAAACTCAGGGTCTCATTTGTTAAGTCAATCCTCCAAGACGAGATGTTGTTTCGACGGGATCTTCAACAAGTGACAATGTTACTATCCGGTGAATATGGACGCCCCCCTTACGCATCATATTAATACTCATGCATTTCATACCCAGATTCCAGACGGACAATCCTGGACCTTGGTTCTTGCACTGCCATATCGATTGGCATCTTGAAGGGTATGTGTTAGCGTTGTTTTTTGGGTGCAGGATTTCAGAGTCACTTTTAGCGGACTGGCCATTGTGTTTGCGGAGAACATCGCGGCGCAAGTCAATGGTACGAACAGTGAAATCATTGATACAGAGTGGGAAAAACTGTGCCCAATCTATGATGCTCTTCCCTCTGATGATTATTGATGCGAGGAAATGTCGTGCGCTTGCTGGATAGAAGATCGTAATCGGACATTTATGCACATACTTGACAGTTGTAATAAGCCACCTGCACAGCTAGTAGCTTCCGTCTTCTGTCTCTATGCATTATAATATATATTGTCTTTACATCTGTCTCATCGCTCTGGGGGATGGGAAAGCCCCGAGTAACCTGTCCCATAATGGGAATGGTAGGCATCATTCCAGCGTCAAATGCGAGGGTTCCCTAGGATTTTGAGTTATGATCCACGCGTGTGTTGTTGTTGGACTCTATCTTAATTGTTACCCCGTGCCCCGTTTTAGCGACTCATTACACCGTGCATACATGAGGGAATCTTGTCTGGGTGGTGAATTCGGGTAGATGGCGAGTCACCGGATCCGCGGAGATATCCAGGCATTGGAGGATATTAATGTGGAGGATTTTACCAAGCGTGCAGTCCACGTAGATTTTCCTCTTTATTCATTCCTTTGTATAAGTATATATACGCACGGACATTACTGTAACCCCAAATTAGTTATCTGTTGATCCTTTTTTCTTGTACGCTGTGACGTCATTGAGTCGTCGACTATACATCTTGCGCCGGCATTTCATGAGATTGCCGATGTTTACTTTTTTGTTTGACCATCGAGATGCTTGCATCCGCGATTTTTTTTTTCTCTTCATTCATCTTTAATGATGATTTTTTCATTTTTTTTTTTTATTTTCGCTATTCGATAGTTATAATATACAAGTTCACATTTTGAATGACGCTTTCCGATATTCATTTTCTATTATCTTCTATCTTACATCTGTGCTTGCGCTGAAGCGTGTTACCATATTTGGAACGCCACGTTCACCTCGGGTTGTGTGGCGCTAGGCAGGTGACCAGCCTCTCTTTAGGGGGAAGAGTGTGGCGCCGGGGGTGATCAGGACAAGTGCTGACCGTGAGAACCAAATTGGCATTCGAACAAACATTGAAACAACAATAAACACACCATTTTTCGGGAACGTTTTCAGCTCATGAGCGGCCGTCGAGCCCCCTTTTCAGGGAAAAACGCGCGTACACAAGTACCGAGGTCTACATCGAACAGTCAGCCACCTGTTAGTTCCTCACATAGCTCATCATCGCGCGTGAAACACGTCGCCCAAGCCGACATTGTGCCGCGTCCAACTTCACTTTCCTCGTCTGCAACAGCTGTCAGTGGTCTTCAATCGGCCCCTTATAGTCAACCAAAGTCGCCCAAGCGTTCCGGGGCCACCCGTGATGGGGGTACAAATATCCAAGTTGTAGTGCGATGCCGGTAACAATGTCGTTGAAGCATGTTGCTATAATTGAAATTCATGTTTGCTTTCAGAGGACCGAATGAGATAGAAATCAAGCAAAAGAGCCCCATTATCGCACGCACAGAGGGTGCTAGAGGCAAAATCATCACAATTCGTGACAACAACCAAATAAACAATTTTGCAATCTCGGACTCTCAGGATGAGGTTGGAAGACATTACGCTTTTGACTATGTTTATGGTCCTGAGGCTACACAAGTCCTGATATTTGAGGATATTGTCTCACCTCTTCTTGAAGAGGTTCTTGGCGGGTTCAATTGCACGATATTTGCTTATGGTCAGACGGGAACTGGGAAAACGTACGTCTCAACCTATATTCACCTCTAGGATACTAATGTCCTGTTCCAGCTATACGATGCAGGGAGATGTCGAGCCAAACGAGGAAGGAATGCCATCCGACTCTGCTGGCATCGCTCCCAGGGTCATTTCTCGTCTTTTTCACCGCCTTGAAGACGAAGCGTCAGATTATAGCGTCAAGATATCGTTTATGGAGCTGTACAACGAGGAATTGCGAGACCTTCTGTCTCCGGACTTGGCGAGTCCCCATAGCGAGTCGGGTCCAGGTGGCAAAGATTCGGGGGGTCTCAAAATATTTGACGAGAACAAGAAAGGGGTCATGGTTATGGGCCTTGAGGAGCATGGGGCACGAGATGAGAGAGAAGCCACGAAGATTCTCGTGAAAGGCAGCCAGCGGCGGCAGATCGCATCCACCAAACTCAATCTTCATTCCAGTCGTTCGCACTCCATTTTCACTCTCACAGTCCACACGAAGGAGACATCATCGAAGGGCGAAGACCTTGTTCGAACCGGAAAACTCAATTTAGTTGATTTAGCTGGATCAGAATCCATTGGTCGATCTGGTGCAGAGAATATGCGAGCGAAAGAGGCTGGGATGATCAATCAAAGTCTCCTTACCCTCGGAAGGGTTATCAACAGCCTCGTGGATAAGTCGCCACATATTCCTTATCGGTAAGCCCTATTCGTCACGTTTTCCGAGTTGCTCATGGAGTATTTGATTGTAGAGAATCCAAGTTAACTCGAATACTTCAAGACTCTCTCGGTGGTAACACTAAAACTTGCATAATTGCCACGGTTTCGCCGGTCAAGGCCAACTACGAAGAGACGGCATCTACTCTAGATTACGCCCTTCGAGCGAAATCGATCAAGAATCGACCTGAGCTCAACCAAAAGGTAACCAAGAACGCGCTGCTTAAAGAATACTTAGCGGAAATCGACAGACTGAAGGCTGATCTAGTAGTAAGACTGGATCGAGCTCAAAAATGCCTCAGGATGCTGACATGCTCTGCGTTAGGCTTGTCAGACGAAGACCGGACGATATTTCGATGAAGAGAACTGGCAAGAAATGGAGACAGAGCAACGTCACATCAAGAAACAAAGGGACGACGCACTTTCCGCACAACAAGAACTTGAGTCTCAGCTCAAGACGCTCCGCGAACAATCCAAACATCACTTCTCTCAAAGCCAGAAGAAAAAGGCAGAATTGGATGCCGCCAATCTAGCCCTCGATGAACGCACCAATACCTTGGTGAGGACAGAACGTGAACTCACCGCTACAAAGTCAAATCTGGCGGATGAGATCGTTGTTCGTCGAGTCCATGCTAGGAACGAGGCGAAATTGGATCGGGTCGCAACTGGGCTTAGAGCTGTTGCGACTCAGGCGGTCAAGGATGTGAACGGGTTGCTCGAGAAGTTAGGTAAGGAGCCTTTGAAACTCACGTTTCCGTTGCTGAGCGAGAGTTTAGATCGGAAGTCCATCATCCTCTCGTCCAATGCCAATGTCGTGAAGAGTCATGGTGATCATTTGGCAGGGGAGGCATCGTTACTTGCAAAGGAGTTGGGTGACTTCATCAGTGAGCAGCGAGACATGCATAGGAATGCCATCAACAGAGCCGAAGAGTTCAAGGCAACTCAAGTTAAAGTGCTTTTGTCGATTTCCCTTGAACGTACAGATGCTAACTGATCTTAAGGCCCTAGAAGCCTATTCCGATTTTATCGAACAACAACTGGCGAAGTTATCTGTTGGCATCACCAGCATCGAAAACAAGGAAACTGCTTCAATGGACGTCACAACAGCCTTTGCAGATCTGGTTCACGAGATGTCTCAGTCGTTCCGTGCACAGTCTGCCTCTTGGGAAGAAGACATGAAACAGAGAGCCACGGAACATCTTGGGGGAATTGGTGAAGAATCGTTCAAGCATATTGCGAGTGTGAGTGATCAGGGAATCCGAAAGAGGGAACATTATTGAACCCTGTTGTGTAGACGGAGAAGTCATTGAGAAATCTCTCAGCGGTGTTCGACAATGTCTTGGAGGATGTTCGAAACCACGTCGAGACTGAGCGGAAAGCAATGGCAACACTACGGGAGCTCACTGACAGTTCTACAGCTACCGAGGTCTGCATTCAAAGACGGGTTGTGTCGGACGCTTGCTTACTTGCTTCGTCAGATATCTCTCTTGAAACGCCAAAATGAGCAACTCCTACGACTCATCGAGACCGAACGGGCATCAACGGAAGCTCTTCAAAAGGATCTCCTCTCCCAGGTCACGAAGGCCATGAAAGGTTTCACCACTGCAAGGGACAAGCATATTCGAGATGCTTTTGGAAAGATGAGCAATGAACTCGTTGACTGTCAACACGAGGTCGAGAAGCACAAATACGAGCACGGAAGCGGCGTTGATGGATCCCTCACCCACCAGAAGGAGCTTCTTTCTCGCATTGATCAGCGAGGATCGGAGTCTAAGCGGATTCGCGATAGTGGCGGAACGTCGTTCAAGCATCTCCGGACAAGCATCCAGAATGGTCTCAGCCAAGTTCAGTCTTCCATTGCTCAGGCCACCGCGGCGCAAGCCAACTTGGTCAAGGAAGAAACAGGGACTCTTGACCAGGCTCGAGCAGGCGCTTACGATAGGTTGCGCAAAGGACAAGAGGACCGTATGGAGCTCCTTCAAGAGATTCAGGCTGACAGCCATCAAGCCTACAGTTATCTTCGTGGTGCTGTGGCTGCTACTTCACAAACCATTCAAGAGACCGTGCATGGTGTAGTTTCGGACGTAAGTTGTTCGACTCTTCGTTGATAGGACATGCTCTAGGGACACTGAATTCGTAGGTCTCGCAAATTGGTGCCTCAACATCAAATTATGCCAAGTCATCGAAAGGCCATCTCAAGGTGATACAACAAGCGACGACGACGCTGCGAACCCAAGGTACGAAGGAGGAAACGACCACGGGGTCAACTCCAAAAAAGAGGAAATGGGGGTACACCGATGAATGGGAAGTGACGAAAGGACGTGGGGCTGTACTAGAGGAATGGCGGAAGCTCCAAGCTCAAGGCTTGGATTTTGAGGACGAGGGGAACGGCGACGAGCCTTTAACCGTCGAGACTATTCCCTGTGCCGAGTCTGAGCCAGGAATCCCACCAATCAAGACAACTCCGGTCCCCGTTGAACCTGAGACAGAACCGGAGGTGCCAGACGGACCAGAGTATGTAGATTATGAGGTTCCAATTGTCGATGACGACGAGACAGGCGGCCGGAGGCGTGGATGCTCAACCCTCAAGCACGATTATTCCTATCACTATCACAGCAGTCTCTGCACCCCCAGTGATAAATGATACCCTTCCTCCCAAACGATTGACTCGACAGAGTCAGGCCTCCGCCTCCCCATGACGACAAGATCTACGACTAGTCTCAAGGTCCCTTTCAGGGGACTCAAACGTCCTGCAAGTACGGTGGGCATCACTACCGCACCTGCAGCAGTTCCGACTTTGTCGGAAAAGTCTGGTGGGACAAGGAAGCGTCCCAAGATTGCGTAAATCCCCAACACACCGATTTCTTGCATTTCAATCACTATATAATGAACCCGCGTGTCTATTTGACTTATTTTGAGTTATTTGTACATCATATGTGTTTATCTTGGCTTTGTTTTTGGACAGAGAGTGCGTGTAAAAAAACAGAGGATCGGCGCCTTGATTGATGGGGCAAGGAAGAAACGAGTTTTGTGGTGCTTTTCGCAACATTTTTGGCTACAATTCGCCATAGCTGAGCTCATAAACTTCGCCGGTGCCCAACCCGCGCGTTCTTTGCGCGCTGGGGTTAACCAGAAAAAAAACCGAGTCGAAAGTTTAGGATGGGTGCCGTAGTCCGGCACTGAGCGGACGCCTGCACAAAGGAATGTAATTGGTGTTGCTGAGGGTTTGCGAGCCGAAACGACAGCGTAGGGGTGTTCTCTAGGGTGAGTTGACGCTGAAAGCGGGGTCGTGGATGCGAATAGGAGGGAGAAGACGGACGGAAACTCGCGTCTTGTACATAACTTCGTGCTAGATCTCCCATCTCCCGATGAAATATACATACCTAGTAATGTAGTCGCGGCTGTCCGACTTTTCAACTTAACAACCCCTTACAAGTTCACACCACTCCAAAGTGCTGAACAGCGAAAGAACGACACTCCCTCCGCCGACGACGCTTAGTTCACGGGCTCCCCTTCTGCGTTATACCTACTTGCGTTCTCTACACTCCTCTCCATTCAAATTTCTCTAACTCGCGATTACCTGTGGTTCGAACACTTTGTTTTCTGTCCTTGTCTCACCCTTCCCGCTCGTTATTCCCCCCATTTCGTCCAACTTAAATGCCACTGGTACGTAGGAAAAAGGTCCTGCTGCATGACATCCCGGACACCATCGCAGCAGAACCAGCTCAGTCGACGCGCGAAGTCTTTTTCATCGAGAGAACTGGGGAAATTTTCATGGACTATGAGTCCTATTCAGCCCGCATGTTGTTCTACAGAATGAAGATATTCCAATGCGAGCTCACCGGCAAGGGAGGACTCGACTACTTCCAGGCGCTAGAGAGCGAACGGAACGAGGCTCTGACAATACACTCTCGCTTCCCTGAGCAGCTCAAGCCCCCCGTTTTATCTGCTGTGCAGTTTCGTACGTTGAACGCCTCAGTTGCCTGGAACCTTCCGAGATACTTACTCGAACTTTGCAGAAATAATGGGCCGACTAGATCATCTTGTAGAACTTGTGTACGAGAGGTTCGTACACCGGTATTTCAGAGGTGAAAGTAAGTTATTAGACCTGCCACGCTCTCACTACTCTCCAACTTACACACTAACAATGCGTCCACAGAAGTCTTTGTTGATATCCAGAACGAAAAGTACTACGCGCGTATCATCAAAGTATTTCCTCCTAAAACTCTCATCAATGGTACATCACCGTCAAAAGACGCCCCACCCATCGTGCCCCATTCCGTAGGCGTTAACCTGCGCGTCTCCTACGAGGAATCAGTCGAAAAAGATGACCCCATGGGGTACTTCTACGCTGTCCGAATGATCGAAGAGACAGACGCCTCCACAGGAGATGGAGGAGGGGAGGCTGATGATGACCCGGAATCAGAGAAGTGGGCCGGCAGCGAGATGGAGGTCAAAGCCAACGCTATGAGGTACGTCCCATGACGCGTCCCCATAGCATTCTGAGTAGAGAACCTGTTCAATATAGTCGCGACCGTTTATCATTCAGCAAGTCGATCCTTCGACGTTTCATTCGCGACTGTGTCGATCGTGACCCGGCTGTAGCCTCGCCATGGACCGTAAAGCGAGCGATTGCAGAGAAGCACGGTGTCCCAACTGAAATGACGGAAGACATCCGTATGGCAATCAACGGTGCCAAACAGGGGGAAAAGGAAAAGCGCAAGAAAGTTTGGGAGGAAAAGCATGAGATCGAGGGTATACCGGCGTCTAAGCGTAGGAAGAAGGAAGAAAAAGGTATCTATCACCTGCAGAGTGACCTTCAATGTTAGACTCACTTTTTCCTACGAGATACCGCTACTCCAAGTGGTGCGCCGGCTGAGAAGCCGAAACCAAAGGGGCCCATCAAGTATCCTATAGAGGATCTGGATGTCACCATCTCCGAAAGGGAACGTAAAGCTGGGAAGGCAGTTGTCCGACCTGCGTTTGATCGCGATGTCCCGTTCGGGTCGGACTTCGAGCCGTTTCTCATGTCTTGGGCTTTTATGCAGTCATTTGGGTATGTCGTCACATTGCCAATGATGTGACGTATAACTTCACTTAGCATCATCTTGAAGTGCCGTCCTCAAGCTGTCAACATTCACATTGGATGAATACGAGATGGCTGTTCGACACAATCTTCCCGACGTTCAGTGTGCTCTTATAACGGAAATCCATTTGTGCCTGTTGACTGTTGCGAAGGAACGCAGTCCTATCAAGTTTATCGCGCTTGACTCCCTAAATTTCTATGACTCGCAAGATCGTGAAGGCGAAGTTCCCTTTGCAGATTTAACAAAGGCTGCAAAGTCCGTCGGCGATAGACGGGCCTCTGGGTGGGAGACACCTATTGGGAGAGAATCAAAGTCAGGATGGGAGGAAGGATTGACTATTTTCATCCGGGATGTAAGCGAAAGTTTTGGATTATCCCATTTTTCATGTTCACTCATTGCTACGCGGCAGCATGCAACAATAGACAATCTTCCCAATCTCAGACGAATTCTACGTTCCCTCTTGTTCGTCCCCGAGACAGACCCCATTTCATCATCGCCCTCTGATGTTACTCCTGCAACTTTTGCGCGAGTACAGCCTTCTGAACGATATCCTTTCCTCTTTGCAGAGGACAAGATAGCGATCATAGGCCTCTTAGTCGAGATGTGCCTCTTTTCAAGAGTCATCCGCGGACACATAGACTGGGCCGACACTAGCCTTACAGAGTTACGAAAAGAGAAAATTGAAGTGAACCGCGAAAAGAAGCGACTGTAAGTCTGGTGCAGTAACTTTTGTCGGCACTAACTTCTGTTTACGTCTCAGGATGGAGGAGATTACGACAATTGATGCCAAGATTGAGCCAGGGGCTGGAACCCCAGCACCCCCCGAGACGAATGGTGTCAAGGAATCACCTGCACCACAATCAAGTGATGTGGAATCGGAGCAGCGAGCCAACGATGATCGCTCCGATATCACAGACGAACAACCCACTGGCCGTCGTTCACGGGCGAGTCTTGCCCGAAAAGCATCTGCTAAGCTTCAGGCATCCCAAACACCTGCGTCAAAGGTGGCCGGACACGGTAAGGAGAGGGCTCAGGCCAGAATCAAGGCTCAGGAGATGAAAAATGCACTGGCCGAGCGCCGCAAACTGGAGGACGAGTTGACGAAGGTAGAACGGCGTCTCGAGGCCATTGAACGCGAGTTCCGCCAATTATTCGGGGTTGGGCGGACTCGTCCACTTGGCAAGGACCGATTTTTCAATCGAGTGTGGTGGTTGGATGGGATGGGTTCTGGTACTCTCGTTGCTTCTGGGGGTCAGGCAACGTATGGGACTGGTCGAGTGTTCATTCAAGGGCCAACTGAAGCCGATTTGCCGATTCTCAGAGATCGGGGTGACTCGTTCATACGGAAGCGTCACGAGGAGGAAGATGGCCCAGACGGAACGCTGAAAACTGGCACATGGGCGTATTACTCTGAACCTCATCAGGTAGAAGAATTTATCGGATGGCTCAATCCCAAAGGCCACCGTGAATTGGCTCTTAAGAATCAATTACTAAAATGGTCTGATCACACCACTTCTGGTATGAGGAAACGCACATCGGTAAGTCGTCAGAGTTTTTCTCTACCGTAGTCTTGGAATTACATTATTCAAGCAGGACATCTCATCACGACCGGAACGTCGCAGTACCCGTGGGAGAAATACTGCTGCGGCTGGCACATCTGACGTTTCGCGTGAGCTTTACATGACATGGACCAATCGCTTGAGCTCTACAAACCTGGCAAAATAATAAGCATAGATCCTGCTTGCACTTTTCATTCGGCAACATCACAATTCTCATCCACCTCAACCCATGTCTTCGCGTCATTTTTTTTTACATCCCACACATGCTATCTTTGTTTGATTAGCATGTTCTTCATGCGGTATCAGGTTTGAATGCGGTAATTTATTCCAGACTTTCAATAGCTCTTATCACAACATGGTGTCTTGTTTATGTCCCCATCCTTATAATGATAGCGCACCAGTCACGATATAGAAAACTCCCGCCTCCGAGTAATATAAAATCTCCGTCCGTCATTTTTTTTTTCTGGTCTGAGTCACTCAATGCCTCACTGAGGCTAAGTCTGCAGAACGCTCCACGGAGAGTTCGACAAGGAAAGTAATGAACAAGTCCTTTCAGTCCAAAACACATCACTGATAACATACACCCAATCGAGATAACCTCAAGCTTCCAAGCAACTTGTAATTGAATCACTTGGCCTCCCCCGCTGAGCTCGGTCTGGGGTTATAACGACTACCCCTGCGCCCGACGGACATCTGGATTCATCACCATTCCCGCCCACGCTACTGAGACCACTCTGTTGGGCAGCCGATCCAGGCAGGTGGTGATCATTGGTCCAGTGAAGGTGGACACCGCATTTCATGTGGCGCGCCTACTTCCCACGTTGATTAAGACTGACGATAAGCATTTAGAATTATTCATGTTCACCAAGTTGCAGTTACGCATTTGATTCACTTACAATGCAAGCAGTGAGTTCGAATAAATGGATGCGAGAACTAAACGGCGAATCAACCCATGTCATTTTGATGGGATATTCATAAATATCTCCGTACCGAGATTAAGGGAGACGTATACGAGGCTGTGAGTGTTTGTCAAGGACTATGGTGATGGTCAATGCAGTGGTGGGACATCACAAAGGAGGGCACTGACGAAGATTATCACTAAGAGAGCAAATGCGGCGGTTAGAATGCCAGTATTGATTATCCATATGACTACTTGGTTAAAAAGCAAGTCCGTCCTGTGCAGAAACCCTTCAATTTCTCGCACACAAGTAGTAGACTTTGACTCACTGCTTGAAACCTCGACCGCGCTGTTTATCGAGCGTCCATGCGACAGGTAAGGTAACGAATACGTCACATACAAAACTTCCGCAAAACCAAACGGTAGCATGCCACTGCATCAACGAAGCACCAGTCAAAAAACTTCGGGGCCGCACAGACATCACAGGCCTTATGACTGCCTCCAAATTGTGAGAAGCTACGAAGCAAAAATATTGCAACCGCAGAACCCCCACCGAGAAGAATATCAAGTCAATATGGACTGGGTTCCACCGACGCCCGCAACTAATGCAGAAACAGCATGAGCACAACAATCACAAGCAAGGATATAAAAGTACACACCGAATGACATGAGTGAGAGTAGCAGCGTCAGCGCAGCACGCCACAGCCTTGGGTTGACTAAAGGGAAAGCTGCTGCAGTGGAACAAGAAAACTTCCCGTATTACATCACGCATACCTTTGTATAAACGCCAAGAAAACCATAGTTGGGTAAGAGCAGCTGATATTGGCTGAAGAACCAGGATGAATGAGGTCAAGTGCGATGCGCATGACGGACAGTTCACCTCCAGTAAGGCTATGCCCAGGATTCGGAGCTTATAAAATCACGAGACAGAGCATGCACGGCATGGGTGCTTACGGCGACGCTCCTGCGGAAGGGGAGGGATGTGATCAGATAAGACCCCTCACGGTCAAGACCACCTACCACGTCATCCGCTTCAGATAGGCAGGAGTGTGGAAATGAGAAATCTTACAAAGACACCATTAGCTACAATCCGATTATAATATGTATAAGGTTAGAGTGTGCACGGAAAAAGACTCACAGTATAGTGATACTCGCAATAATCTCGTGGAAGGACATTAATTACGACCACTGCGCCAACCCGCCATTTCGTCCATCTCTTGTCGGGTAGTCTTGATAATAGCAATACGCCTGGATGGTCAGGACACCAAGGAGTCTGCATGATCGACACAATTTCAAGAAACTCTCAGCCAAGAACCGCGATCGCGAGCCACCGCATGCTGAGACAACTCACATGGCAGATACATAACACCGTCAAGACTTGGCGTCATTGTGCCTCACATACAAATCTCCAGCAAGGGAGCTAGCAATGCCATCCCAAATTTCAAGATGTGTCGACCTCGCACCCACTTCCATTTCGGGTGAACATAGATAGCGTGGCAATTCCGGTAAGATCCGGTCATGCGGTCCCGGTGCTTGAGCTAAACAATTTCCTTCATTTTTAAAATCAGGCTCTGATCTGGGGGGGTTGCATTCTACTTCAAACCTGCGAGCCCCCACGAGCGTTCATTTTGACAATCAGAAAACCAATGTATTTCCATTAATAGGGCTTGTACTCGATTCGTCAATGACTTGTAGAGTGCACAGCTAGCATAGATTCATGATCGCTCCACCTGCAGTAGTAACTTTTCCCCGCCAGGACTGCAAGTGTCACGACCTTTCAAATCTGACAGTCATTGAGTTCATAATCACCTAATTAAGTCTTGGCGGTTGAAATTACAGTAACGCTATCGAAATCCAAGCGGCCTCAGCCCTATACCGCAGATTCGGGAATTGGAGCTTTGGTGGTTTTCCCATTGGGCTTCCCAATTGCTTGAGTAACATCAGTTCTTTTGAGCAATGGCGCAAATTTCGGCTCAATGAAGATACCCCTGTGGACCAAAAATTAGTGGGAAACAGTGCCAGGCTGTGTGATCTACCCACGTTGCATCCACAAGCAGCTTCCCTGACAAGTCTTCAACGCGGCCGGACACCACAGCCTTCCGCCCTCTGATTTCCTCCAATTTCGTTGTGATTTTGATCACCTGAGCATTGATCCGTAAGGCAATGCTAATACCGTTAACACAGGACGACGAACCTGGTCTGCTATTGTGGGTGAACGATAGTTAATGTTCAGGTTAGCAGTAACACCAATGTGTCCCGGCAAGTTCATGAACGCCTAAATTACAAGTATATTAGCTTATTGCAGCGATATACATGAATCCTTTTGCTGACATTTCTGGCGAGAGACTCGTCTAGAAGGGTCGCTAGCAACCCACCATGTATGATGCCATCATGGCCCTGCCAAATTTTCAGTCTTATTGAGACATTCGCTGTCCATAGGGACAACTTACACATAAGCTTCTTCCAAGGTGGATAAATGCAATAGATTCTGTCTCGTCATGTTTCGCGAATAGAATAGGAGGGACCGCAAGTTTTCCAGGGCCCCGCAGCGATCCGGCTGTCAACGAATTGACCTGAAAATGCGCTTGGACACTGGACACTGGCACAACTGGGGAGAGAAACTCACTCGCTTTTCTTCCGGATACTTAGCATACGGTCGGCTTTCGTAATAGTCATCTGACTTTTCTCGAAGTTGAGTAACGACAGGCAAGGATTGGAGCAGGGATTCCACAGTGGCAGTCTGTGCAATGCCCTCAGGATGATCTGGCTGCAATGGTGGAGGTGCGGGACGAGGAAATAGAATTGTTGCGAGTTGTGGTGGGTAAACGGTGCCCAGGCCATAGGTGAGAACGCCAACAGTGACAGTCGTTGCTATAAGATGTCGGGATGAACATGGAGAAGAAGAGGGGAAAGTAATGCTTCTGGGCTTACCTATCCTAAGGGCTGAAGATGGGCGTTTTGCGTCTGTAGCATTTGTGGTACTTGACCGGACAAATGAGCGTGTTCTAAGAGAGAATTTGAGCAATGCTCCGGTTCTAGGTAATGAGGAGAGCATTTGGGGAAAAGCCATATTCCTCTAGTTTATTTTAATAAGCTTGTTTTTGCCTCTATGCGCTGAGATGAGAACTACAAAAACCACATCCGGGACGCCGGGAACCGGTCGCCGAACGTGATTCTGCACCGCCACAGGCAACCCAAATATTGCTTCATTCTCAAAGCGAATCTTGACACTTTCGAGATGGTATTTGGCCTTAATATCTCTGCATTTATTATGCTGTGCTAACAGCGGTGGGGCTCCAGGGAAAACTCAATATCGCTCATCACAAGTCATATCACCCATATAGGTCTGTTGTGGTTAGGTCAAAATGCCATGTCGCTGTCTGACCCCGAGTTTTTTTAGACGAGACAACATTGAAAGAGTTAGAAGGGACGAAGAAGAAGCTAGGAAGAAGGAGGAAGAAGAGGAAGGGCGCATGCTACTTGCGGTGAGTAGGACTCTGTAATGTGCTCAGATTCACGGGTACCCGGGTCGTCTTTCTGATTTGTCGAACCGCAGGATTCAGAAGCTCGGATCGATCTGTTGCGACAGCATGCCAGGATTTCCGACGGCCCCAGCTCAAAAAAACGGGAAGCTCGTCGGAAAGATGAGGCTGACATGAAACGGATATCTGAAGGCACTCAGGGACTCGTACGCTCGCGGGAAGCTGACGAAATTACCAGTCTCACCACTCTAAATGGTCATATCAATCTTTTTGCATCTCTTGAGACCGCCCTCACTAGTCAACAGTTGCAACTCGTCGAGAAGAAGAAAAAGGAGAAAGAAATGGCGAAGGAAGAAGACAGAGGCGCACCTTTGGCTCCTGATGCCAATGATCTGAAACCCTGGTATATCGACAAGGACCTTAAAGGTGGGAAGCAAAGGGAAGCAGAAAAGGATGAACAAATCCATCAGCAAAGGGTGTAAGTACCCAAGCAAACTGGCGTCCTTGTAACTGCTCATCCCATCCTTTACTCGTGCTCGCTCCAGATTGAAAGAAATGGCCATTAAATCCTCGTCAGACCCCCTAAAATCCATGAATGCTCATCTCGCCCGTCGAGCTGAAATTCTTGATTCATCGTCATCCAAGTCTGCATCGATATCACATGCACCGAATCGAGCTGCACCATCCCACATCATTCCTTCTTCCTCGGATCCATTTGTAAACGAACGCCTGTCACGGGAATCGAAGGAAAGGGCTCGAGCCCTAGAACTTATCGCTCGACGCAAACGTGAGATGGAAGGCGAAATGAGTAGTGTCGCCGCAACACCAAGGGAGTATACGGATGTATACAACGCAAGGGAGGTGCATGAAGCTCGTGAGAGCCGGCGGGGTGGCGCGTGGCGCGATCGGAGATGGAATGAGGATGAGGATGATGCTCGACGTACCGATAGGAGAAGAGATCGTTATTCTGATTCTGACGGGAGTAGACGTCGATAATACTCTTGACTCACGCCAGATCTATCGGACTTGCCGCAACCTATGTTTCGGCTGTTCCATTGCACCCGGCCATGCCCCTGATATATATTGAACAAAGCGCCTCCGCCGATCATCTTTAGTCTTTCGAATGCTGCCCTGGCGGTATCATCTCTCGACTGATCCTCGTCCGACAATCCCTTCACAACACTTGTGGGTATTTCCTTGCCAAGGGTATAGTTCTTCATTATCACATCCGATTTCTGTCGACATGTCCAAACCAAAGATACCCGCCATCTGGCAAATCAGACCCGTCGGACTCGCTGGAACCTTAACTTAAAATACTGTTGACCCTTCGATTTGTAATCATGTGTGTGTACCATCTATATTAAGATCCAAAACGTTTGCTTGCCATCTCTAGCCTCTCGAAAGCCACTCTAACGCTTTCATGCCCCGTCCAATCCCCATACAGGAAACCCCTCACGACACTAATAGGCACGAAAACTTCCTTACCATGCCATGTATAAGTCTTCGCAAAAGTGTCTGAAATCCATCGACTTGTCCAAACCATAAATGTCCACACCCATATCCGCCGAACGAACTTGATCGTCGAGGAATTACCCCGAGATGCAAAGACACGATCCACAGCGATACCTAGCGGTTGTACCGCAAAGAAAAAGAATTCAGTGTACAATTGGAACAGAGTCCAGGAGGTTCTGTCAACAGAGCCGCCAGAAACTTCGTAGATCCGTCGAACCATGAAGGAATGGAGCACTGCTGAGGTCAAGAAAGCAAAGATGACCGTTATGAAGTGATGGCCTAGCGCTGCCCCCTCGCCAGGTTTGTGTTGGCCTCGGGATTTGCTCAACGATTGTAGGCCAAACAATGCAAGTATTGGCACAGAAGATCTCTCGAATCTCCTTCGCATAATTGAATGCCAACCCCGACTCCAAAAATATGAAATCGACGGGCTTAAGAACGTTTGGTTGAACAGAGGCGGCCAATTGTTCAAATCAGTCGAAAGTCCTGAACCGACGAGAATGATTCCAAGAATTGCTTCGATAATGGAGAGGACGGATTGCAGATAGACCGCCGTATATACCCCAGTGACGCATTGAACCCAAGGCGGTAGGTCCAAGATGGGATTAGGAGAATTTAGGTTAAAGGTAAGGTGCCGCTTCACAAACGTATCTCCAACGTCGACAAGAATATAATGGAACATTGCTCGTTTAACGGCCGAAAGGATGAAGGATTTCCTTGAAACGAATGGAGAGCGGTAGTTGGCCACATGAAATGGTGAATAATCCCAGTGTTTCCCATTTATGAAGCTTGCCCCGGAACAAACAAAGAACTGGTCCAAGGTGTACTTGAAACGACCCCCCAAGGTCTTAGGGAGAGGCTCTTTCTGGCCTGTCTCGTGTGATACCAACATGGGCGGCGACTCATCGTATAGGCTAACCAAAGACATATCGATAGCTTTAAAGATGTGATTCCAAGTCATCGCTGCCCTGATGGAGATCAACTGAAAGGGAACATCAATATGATCTGACAGCCAGTAGTAACTGTATGTTAACCAACTCACAACAGGTTTGAAATACATAGTCTTCACTGTCTCTCTCCCTTCATACTCGTACTTCGCGGTCGCAAGAATCAAGATTGGGGCGACAGCAAGACGTGCAAATTTCCCCCACACCGCATCCTTGTAAGTCAACGAGAAGGTGCCGAAGAACAGCAGCAAATGTGCTACCAGAAGAGTGGCAGACATGTTGCTGGAAAGGGACCCTGGCCAGACTCCAAGGGAGTTCTGATTAAAACCGGCTTGTGTGTGTGTGAAGGCGTCAAGGATAGCGTGGCGACGGCCGATAGAGCGGATGTTTTGGGATTGCTGCCAGCCGTGCCCGTGCCCGAATGGAGGACAGTATGATTATCCGGTGAATGAAGATTCCCCTGGCCACTTGAAACTCACAGGGCTAGGGATACACTGGGTACATGGATGGATGGATGGATGGATGGATGATTTCATTTTAAAGTGCGCCATCTGTGCCTATCGGCATACACCGTACTAATGACTCGGGTGAAAGATATTTGGAAGAAATATATGTAATGGATAAAGAAAGGTTACTGTCAATGGCGAGACATCAAGTATCGGATGGTGTGAGGAAACTGAAGAAATAACGCTTAAGAGGAACACGCATCCTTGCTGCGGTGGTATGGAGTATCAGAGGTGTGGGAGAAAATAAAGCGAAGCAGGGTCGTAGTGCAGAAGAGAGAAACGCGACCGTCGCGTGGTTCGTGTGGTTCTTGCGGATGAGTTGAGGAACCCCGCTATATACTCGCAACCTGCCGATGACTTCCACGACCAACAAATGGCTGAGCTCTATCGCGACTTAGATTACCTTAGTCGAAATGCCTCATAGTCACCATTGTCCGAGATACCTGATACGATAAAAGCTGTGATGGAAGGGAACATGCCGATCTAATGGATCGAAAGATCGTCACCCGAAAATCCATAAGCGGGTGGTTTGTCGATCCTGGCCACGATGTCTTGGCGTCCTTGGGACTTCCTGCAATGATGATTAGGTCATCCAGCCATCACAGGTTCAGATCATTCCCGAATTCATGTTGAAAGATTCGGGCGTATGTGGCGTCTTGGTCTTCGCCATCAGAGCGAGGCGAAATCGGCAAGAGTCCCACAAACTCCATCGCTCAATCCTTCCAAGTTCATATGTGATTATGCAAAAATAGAACAACAAGTGGTCAAGAAACCGCATTCATCCTGGCTAGTGCCACTTTGACGCTCTCCTTCCCTGTCCAATCTCCAGACAGAACACCTCTAACGGGGCTTATGGGAAGTAGACCCAACTCTTGACCCCTTAATGTCCCATCCGCCATCCACCGACTCGTCCACAACAAGAAAACCCATGCCCATAACCGCCTTGCAAAACGAACCTTTGTACCAGAACCACCGAGATGGGCGATGGATCGGTCAACAGCAATCCCGAGGGGTTGTATGGCAAAGAAGAAGAATTCTGGACGCTTGTGGAAGATCGTCGGGTATTCGTGGTTTTGACGGCCTCCGGACGTCTTGTCTGCAATCAGGGTGTGTATCCATGCGGAAGCTAAGAAGGCGACCGCCACGGAGATGAATTGGTGGGATGGTGGGATATCGGACTTGTATTTCTTTGACGAAGCCGTTTCTGGAGCTACGTCGCTCCGTCCCAAGAGTGCCAGGATAGCAACGGACAATCGAACAAAACGTCTTCGATATAGAAGATGCCATCCACGACTCCAGAAATGTGATACAGAAGGACTAAGGAATGGTCGGTCGAAAACGGGGCCCAAAGGTCCAGGTCACTGGACAATCCCGTCCCGACAAGAACAACGGCGAGGGCGTAGTACATGATAGACACAGACCCCACCGCACAAGAGGCAATGACCACTCCAAACAGGCATTGGGTGATAATCGGAAGTTCAAATATGGGATGAAGAGATGCAGGGTTGCACACGGAGTATCGCTTTACCAACGTGTCAACAATGTCCAGAAGAAGGTAGTATTGGAATATCTGCATTATAGCAGATTTCATGAAAGAGAACTTCGAAGGATATGGGGAGCGATATTCGACGATTTGAGAAGGAGAAAAGTCCCAGTGCCTGTCAGCAAGTAGACTGGCCCCCCGAACTGCGATTAACTGGTCTAACGCATAGAGTAGTCTCCCTCGGATAGAATGAGGAAGAGGAAGTGTCTTCCCTGATCGATGGGAGACCCAGTGAGGCGGGGACGTGTCATATAGACTGCCAATCGATAGGTCGATAGCATGCATGATCATGTCGTACGCGTAACCAATTGAAACGGCTGGCACCTAAACGAGAAAGATCCTCTGGTTTGATATGATCCGAAGAACGGGCCTCGTGGAAATGCTTACCAAAAAATTAATGGCATTTTCTGGCTTCGCACTATCGCCAGACACAAGCCGAAGGGAGAATACCACGATGAACGGCGCAGCAAACATACGAGCCAATTTCGCCCATACAGCGTCCTTATACGTCAGTGTAAACACACTGATGAATAACAAGACGTTTGCTGTGATGAGGTTCAGAGGGATGGCGGGAACGACCTCGTTCCACATAGTGGCAGCTGTAGAGATGAGCTAGTAGTGTACTAGGAATTGTTCAGTCCCGCACGAGCAGAGAACCACCTAGCGCACGAACGTCTAGCGTAATATGAGCAACAAACGCACCGGTTATAAAATGAAAAGTACCAACCTAATCTCGAGCGTACGCGCTTGGAGAACCGGTGCGTAGCCTCGTCCATACATACATCGGGCTCGGGGGTTGCCTGGAACATTCGATCCCGCATGCATCCTCAAAAACAATCTTCCCTGGAAAACCCAGGTACGTGGTTTCTCTCTTATTTTACAATATCACCATGGTGAAACTGAGACGGCCCCCCGAACCCGCTCTAGATAAAAGGTGCCATATCACTAGTGTAATATGCGTACAGTGCATGCATGTCTCTCGTGCCACTCGGTGGCCGGAACATCAGAAAATTATAGAAACACATTAATCTAACACATTACTCATATTGTACGGGCACAAATTCTCCAGCGCAGCCCGGACACGTTAACGTACCAAAACATTACGCATCAAAAATCGCCTTGACATGACCATCAGGCTGCTGATAATATCGACGCCGCACCGCGTCATGTATCATGGACCTATTGAGTTAAGTAAGCATCAAGCCCCATGCACAACTAACAGTAAGAACGACTGACCGCTTCTCAAAGCTTCCACTTCCCCCACAAGATCCCCCTTGTAGGGCTCACGAATAAACTATTCTCCTTATGATCCCACAGGCCCTTCTTCGCATAATCATCCGCCCACCATCTCGTAGTCCAAAGAAGCCATGTCCATGCGAAAACCCTTCTCACAACTCGGCTGATGCCAGGTCTACGTATGAACCGCCCAAGGAACGAGTCTAGGGTAATGCCTATGGGCTGGACAAGGAAGAACATCATGACCCGCTTCTCGATGAGCGATCTATGGGGATGCATGACGTCAGCTGGTGGACGCGCATAGATTATACCATGATACAGAGCCGAGGCGGCGAATACAACCGTCGTCGCAATGAATCGTCTCCACGTGCTTCGCCCTCCGTTGAGCTTGATCTCAGGTGATTCCAGTTTTGCACCGGATTGTCCATTAGCAGCTTCAATAACTCGAGATGGTCGAGGAGTTTGTATGAAAAGAGATGAGAGCCGAAGAAAAATTCGGCGGAGAAGCGCGTGCCAATCTTGACCCCAGTATTGCGTCAAGTTTGGTGATAGGTAAGGGTGAACGAACACGGGCGGCCAGACGTCGGGATCCGGTGTCAAACCCAACCCGACACAGATAATCGAGATGTATGCATGCAATAGATTGGTATTTGCATATACGTAGGCGCACAAGTGAAACGAGAACGCGAATTGAGTGTACCAAGGGAAAAAGCTTGTGATGGGTGTAGTACTCGTGGTATCCAGTCTAAATTGCTTGGTATAGGTATCGACGATGTCCAATGAAAGGAGTGCGAGTTGTGCATTGATGAAGGTCCAGACGACGAATGCCAGTCTGGACTTATAGGCGATCTATAATTGGCTATGAAACCGGGTGCGAAGTCCCAATGTCTCCCGCTGATCCAGCTCGAGCCTCTTGGTGAGCCCCACAGATCGAGAGCATATTGCAAGCGGCCAAGAAAGGTGGTAGGGAGGGGCAATGGTTTCCGTGTCTCCTTGGATACCCAGAGTGGAGGTGAAGGATCATTAAAGCTGATGATTGACGCATCAAGAATGGCAGAAATATGCACGAATGTGAGGCTGGCGATGCCAGTGAAATTCTGAGGTTTATTGTGAAAAAGAGAACGCCTCTGGCTGTGATTGGTTAAAGACAAACCTCCCCACTGATACTTTCGCCCCATGTCCAATAGTGCGCATAACCGAAATTATAGAAGTAATATATCGCAATTGGTGCTAAGATGAGGCGAGCACATTTTGCAATCAAAGACCTTTGATAGGTAAGGGTGAAGTGGCAACAGATCAAGAGCAACCATCCTTTCACGAAAGGTGGAAGAAGGACGACCAAAGGACTCGCATCCGATTCAAGTATGGGCATGCTAGCGGTCAATGACCTGGAAAGCACTTTTGAGTTGCCTATGGATGAATATGAAGGTAGGTGAAATATCTCTGCGAGGTGCTAGCTTGCAATCTAATAACAATGTGTGAAAAATATCCTGACAACAGAATGAATTCCAAATTGGGGGAAAACTCCGTTCTTCGTAATCAAATGGACTCAGCATCTCAAGGGCGCGGCCCAACGGCCAGCACTTATTCAGTACCGAGATCAAGCCGGCATGATCGATAATGGAGGCCGACGGAAGCATCGACCGGAGCCATCCCGGAGCTGACAGCCCGCTAGCACTGGTGTTAGCAGGAAAACATGAGTGTAAAGATTGAGCATGTGTCGGATCGAACATCCGAGAATTCGAAATCATTCGTGGTGATCGTGTCATGTCCCACTGATTCAGAGGGCAAGCGCCAAGCACCAACAACTCCGGCCAATCAGAGTTGTGATGCATGCATGCATTCGGTACTTGTGTAATAGCAAGACGAATAGATATGTAATTTCATGGACCTCTATGCATCCAATCACCCCACAAAATCCCTCTGGTTGGGCTGATGAACAGAACTTTCTCCTTATTATCCCACAAACCCTTCTTCGCAAACACATCCGCCCACCACCTCGCCGTCCAAAGCAACCAGAACCATCCAAAAACTCTCCTTAGGATTCGACCCGCCCGCGAGTCGCCTGCGAACCTTGCAAGGGCCGTATCCAATGCGATGCCAACAGGTTGAGCAACAAAGAACATCATCACCCCCATCTCGATAAGCGATGTATGGGGATGCAATGCATCCGCTGGCACCCGCCCATAACACAATCCATGAAGTATAGCAGAGACAGTAAACGCGACTATAATAGCAACAAATCGTTCCCGCAAACTTTGCCTTCGCCTCGGATTCGTCTCGCGCACCTCAGGTACGGTGTGGGATCGTCGGGATGACGTGAAAGGAGCGGACAACCGAAGGAAAGTTCGGCGGTAGAACGTATGCCAGCCCTGGGACCAGAACTGTGTCAGGTTTGGCGACCAGAGCGGATTGCTGAACATTGGTTGCCAAACATCCAGGTCAGGCGTGAACCCTAACCCAACGGAAAACAGGGCAAAAGGGGCGTGCGTAAGGTTGCAAGTGGCATAAGTGAAAGCGCACAGGTGGAGTGAGAACGCCATTTGGGTGTACCAGGGGAAGAAGTCCGTGATGGGTCTTGAACTCAACGTATTCAATTGGAACTGCTTGGTGTATGAATCCATTACATCCATTGGCAGTATGATTAGTATCATGTTGATGCATGTGCCGAGAAGAAATGTTAATCGCGAGGAGTATGATGACTTATAATTAGCGACCGAGCTGGGAGCGAAGTCCCAGTACCGCCCACTGATCCAGCTCGAGCCTCGGGGTGAACCCCACAAGTCAAGAGCATATTTCAAACGACCAGAAAACGTCTTCGGGAGTGGTAGTGGTCTGCGGGTTTCCTTGGATATCCACAGAGGAGGCGAAGCGTCGTTTATGTTGATTAGGGACGTTTCGATGAGAGCACAGATGTGGTAAAACGCATAACCTGGTAGGCCTACATAATTCTACCCATCAAAAATGTCAAATGAGGACCAAAGCAGTGTCTTCATGAGGAAACGCTCACTTCGCGAGGAATGATGTTGTCATCCAATACCCAGAAGTACCCATGTGAGAACTTATAAAAAGAGTATATGCCTATAGGAGCTAACACGAGGCGGACACCCTTTGCTGCCAATGACTTCGGAAACGTCAGACTGAAGTAGCAGCAAATCAGCAGAAACCATCCGATTACGAAAGGTGGGGCAAGGACAGCCAGAGGATGCGACTCAGACTCAGACGCAGCCATTCGAACGATTGTTGAAGGACGGCGCGTCCGTGCTGCACTGATTCTAGAGTTAAGCTTGTTTCACTTTCGAATATTACATGTTGGATACCAGAATATATTGCTGGGCTCAACAAGCCGCGCACCCGTCACGCGTCGCCGTGCATATTATATTTTATTTTTATTTCACGGGACTAATCATGTCCTCCGGGTCCTAACTTCCCTCTGCATCGCGATTATGGTGGAGGTTTTCTGCAGGGGGAGCCCTCGTCTCCTCCCACCTGCTCGCTCGGTGTTCAAACTGTAAGTTTTTCTCCTTGCGCAGCTGGGCCCTAACTTTCCATCCTGGAACTGCGTTGTTGCTGCTTTCACGCTTCTCGTTTCGTTTTTCTCCGTGAGTTCACCTTTCGTGAACCTTCATATCCGTGACCCCTTTCGTTGATCTTCAGTCCACCTCGCTTTCTCGTACCGCTCGAGTTTCTCTCCTCCATCCCTCGTTCCACCTTTTTCGCTCTGATTGCCTGTCTCTTTTCTGTTGCTTGTCTCAGGGCAAGGATTGCTCCGGTTGCATTAAACCATCGAACGATATGCCGATGATAGGTTTGGAGTGGGAAGACCCACAAGACGGCTTCCGCGTACAGGCCCCAGGTTTTCGACCATTGTCCGTCGTAAATAGCTTGATCTTGCTGCGCGAATTTGTTCCGGAGAATATTTCGATTCCGTCCCCGAGGTCGACTGCGTCATCATATCGAAGCGTATGCGTTTGCTTGTGGTCGACGAGAAGACCGAAGTCAACGAGTTGGTTCGCGAGGATATCTTTCCAGAGGTGTGGGGGAAAATTCGGGCATACCACCTCGTTTGAAGACTGGCTCGTTCAGTATTTGCATTGTAGACGTTTCGGAGCACTTGCGTTTCTGGGGATTGTTGAACGTCCCGGCTCTGAGGTGACTCCAGGACGGTCCTCCGTTCCCGATTCCCCAGTTCTACGCATATTCTGCTCAGTGATCGTTTCCTTTGTCACAATATACTCGCTTGGACCGGCCGGGTGGGTCTTCGCGAACCAACTCGTTGACTTCGGTCATCTCGTCGACCACAAGCAAACCGGTTCATCATCCGGGTGTCATACTCGGGACCAGGCCAATTGTTGGTCGCGTCCGTACAATATTTAGATCTGGCAGTGCCTTTATTGAGAGTGATATTGGCCTAGGTGCTGCAATTTTAATTGCTGACAGCATCCAACGAAAGCTGGGATGCCTCCTGTATTGACTACGGTAAGGTGTTTCTATTCGAGGAAATTGAGGGGGTTACCAGAAAACTCGAAATGTTACTGTAAAAACCTAACCTAAAAAATCATGCGTCGAATATGCTGTTCTCGGGCTTGCTGGGGGGAATCAATGGTACATTCCACGCTCGCGCCCATAGTTATCGAACAACACAGAGGTAGCGAAGAGAAATCGCTGGAAATGTGGATAATCAGCGCAACTGGAATGCTCAAACATTTAGAAACGCGTTCAATCGCACGGTCTTTTGTATCTAGGGAATGGAGGAAGCACATAACCTTCAGGAGTCTGTCCCAATGTGATTTCCGATTGGCAATCATCACGCCAGAAATCCAACTGATCTGATTTCCTAAGAGGAAACCATGTGTTGCAATCGCCGGTTCGCAATTCCTCTCAGTCATGCCTTTGTGTCAAGGATGTCGGGCGGTGGCGTCGTACGATATAGTCAAAGGCTTCCGGCGTCGAGACCGTCGGACAGCAACCGAAGAGCATGGTTGGGGGCTTCGCAGTCGCCGTCTACCGAGGCGCAGGAGGACAGAGGATATTCCAAAGACAGACAAAGGGAATTACCATTTTTAGATGGGATACCAGGCAGCGCCCATTACGATGCAATGCAAGTGGGTCGGCAGACGTTACAGAGGCTCAAAAGCAACATCTTTCGTGACATGCAGGAGAAGAGCGTTGAGAACGTCGTCTACGTCGTCGTAAACAAGGTGTCGGAGATTGCCGGGCCTGTCTCTGTTTGGCATGGTTTCCGGTTCGGGAAGGGCTTTGAGAGAAATTTCCATCCTTAGCATGTCAAGTTCACATTTCCATCAGAAGGCGTAATGTGTATAAAGTCGCTTGATAACGACCGCACTCATCCCGCACCGCTCTAAAACCCCCCTCTTCAGAGCAACAGCTCTTCGTGCCTCCTCCCTCACTATCCCCACAACGTGTGTTGAACAACTCCACCTTAGAACACAATCTCCATGGCTGCCGCTCTATTCCCCAAAGCCAATGCCAACGGTCTTGTCCTCCTGGGTTCTACTCCCAGTGAGACCTTCCACCTTTACTCCGAACTGAGGTCGATATTCTTCTCACCCAAGTCGAAATCCGCGTCGAACAAGACCCAAAAGTCGACTTCAAACGAGAAATCTAAGGGTGGTTTCTTTGCCTCGTTTAGCAAACGCAAAGTACCGCCTGTTCCCATCAAAATCATACCCACATGTGATAGCGACTCGGACAACGACGGTGATGATTCGGCCAGTGTGGAACCGTCCAGTCCTCCACCCCCATATTCCGCACTTCCAGAGTTTGGGATGATTTTGCCCGCTCGACCTACTCCTGTGATCACATCATTCCAAGGGAGAATACCCGAAGAGCGTCGCTTAAGGAAGTCGCGGTCTCATTACTTCTGAGGTGTTGGAATCACGATGGATGCTCGCACTCTGGTCAGAGAGTGCGGTACCCACAATATAGAAGCCACTGTGCCAGTCGCGTCCTGTACGCTTGACTACAGCCTTTCAGTGCTGATTTTGGCCGCAATGATCCTACTCCCACGTATGGGAACCAGCTGATGCCAATGAACGCGTCCATAATGTCCGTGTTCTTTACACCGATATACCAGCCAATCCGAGGACCGAAATCTCGAAATCTTCACACTCGTTCGCGGCACCAGCATCTGCGAAACAATAACTCGTCGCGCAAGTTTCTTATTTCGTGTCGAACACATGTTTCGATCATCCGCTAAGGGAGTACCTCACGCCAAGTCGAGCCTGCGATCAGATTGGGATCTCTATGGACAGCTACTACCTTTTTATATATTGTCTAACCTTTTTCCGTTCATTTTTTCTGTCTACGCATATGTATCTTCTCTAATATAATGCAAAGCACAACTGCTTCTGTTGCGCTCTATGAAATGCAGACTCCTTCCCAGTCGCTCACATGATTCTCCGAGGTTTAGCCGCAACTTACGTGCCTCCGAATCTGTCGAGCGACTGGTACAACTTGCAACACGTGATGTTCCACGCTAAGTTGTAATGAGTTGTACATAGGTTACGGAATATAATTTTAGTATTTATGCATGCGGTCATTGTACCCAACCCAACCCGTGGAGACTAAGGAGCACATCCAAGGTGTGCTCCTTAGTCTCCACGGTTGGGTTGGTACAATGACCGCATGCATAAATACTAAAAATTATATTCCGTAACCTATGTACAACTCATTACAACTTAGCGTGGAACATCACGTGTTGCAAGTTGTACCAGTCGCTCGACAGATTTCGGAGGCAACGTAAGTTGCGGCTAAACTCGAGAAATCATGTGAGCGACTGGAAGGAGTCTGTATGAAATGTACCTTGAGAACGATCCTTCGAGTTAGCGTTGAGTGCAACAATCAATTGTCTTTCAGGGAGACATGCATGGCGCCGTCGTTGTTTACTTATGGTCCGTTCCATTCCTGTCATACAGATGCGAGAAAACCACCTGGTGCGCCCTCTGGAAGGCCAAATCCCTCGCGCCCCGGCATCGAGCGAGCAGAACTTTTCTGCATAGAAAGCTTCCAGTACATCTCTGAGGCGTCCTGCCGACCGCGACCCCAAGAGTGAACAGACTTGAAGAGTCGACTTTCAACCGAAGCAGAGTGAAGCAAAGAAACGACACCAATTGTACTCTCGTGCCTGATCCACCTGCGAAGGTCCGAAGGAAATGCATGGACGGTTCTCACAGAAGTCTCAAAAGGTAAAGCAATGACATTATATAGATGCCTGTTGCCTTGGATTTGTTCATCATGGATTAGGAATTAGAGACCGAGTTCGGGCGAGCTATGCGCATGCAAAACCGCTCCGAAACTAGCTTTCAAAAAACCAATGACAACCCTTAGAAGATCTGCGTCACCTTCATATGCGGTCGTGAAGCAGAGAGACGTTCGGAACTGCTTGGCTTCAAACCTATCAGCGCGTTTCTTCCACTCCAGGATTTGGCGCACGGAATGTCACGCACAATTTCGTTCTTACGCAGATGCTTCCTGTCCGAGACTAGCGCTATAAACAAAGCGAATTCAGGCCTTGAAAATCTTTTCAATGCTCTGTTGCTGCACCTGCTTTGGTACCTAAAAGTGAATACTTTGGAAATCGTGCATGGAGTCCGGCTGCCCAAATCCCCGAATACCTTACCGCGCATCAAGCAGCCATCCCCGCCTCCAGATTGAAGTTTCTCCTGGGCTGAGGTTCTGTCTGACTTCCACGAAGGGGGGGATCGTGAAGGGATGTTTCAGTCCTCCAGGAGTTGTTCGTCTTTGTCTCCCCCACTCCCTCCAGCAATCTGTCTAGGCAGATCCAATGCTATCCAAAAACCGTCTGTTTTGAGCCAACTACGACCCAGGGAATCTAGCGGAACATTGACAAATCTCTGATTAACCTGCCATGCAATGAGCACGACAATTAAATGGCTCGGCACCATTAACATTGTACACTTGCACTTGCGCCTGCGCCCCGAACCAAGTCCGCATCGTTCGCAACTCTTTGACCTCGACCTCCCCTTCACTGTGCTCGGTTGTGTTTGAGACATGTGTTGAAATTCTTGTTTTCTTGGTGCGCTGTGGACCGTCCATTGAGTCCGTCGGACTATACTTCTTGCGCACGGGCATTTCCATGAAGGATTGCCCGATGCTTCTACTCTTGGCATCCATGTTGATGAACGCAGTCGAGGATGGCTTAAAAGCCACCTCGCGCGATTTTTCTCTTTCCTCTCTCCTCAGTTCACATCTTTGGAACTGAGGTGAGACTCCCTTTCATCACTTGGAACATTGTCTAACGTTGTATATATTTCCTAGCGCTAATTCGCGACTAGGTAATGATTGATAACAACAGTTCGCATCTTTGGAACTGAGCGCTAATTCGCGACTAGTTCGTATCTTCAATAACATGGTATTCAGTTAAGTACTTTCGAAGACAGGGCTATAAGACTGAGCAACAGTTTTCTCTATAAACAACCGATTGATGCCCGGACGCCGCCCACCCGACCCTGACATATCAGGCTAAACTACGGCGTGAGTATAGGTGGACAAACAGTTGACCGTCCAAATTTACGTTCCAATAACACTGATGATTGATGACCCTGGCTTACACTCATGTCTAAGACTGACCAGGGTCGATTTGCGATGCCACACCTTATGGTAAAGAACGTTCTTCTCGTGCTTCGAGCAATGCAGTTCTTTCGCTTGATCATTGTTGTGAAAACGTTTAGATTCTAGCCATGACTCCAACACCATTTCTGTTGGATGGTCGATGATTCCTAGTACGTATACACACTAAGTTAGTGCTGTAATAATGGACACATCAAATGCAATGAATAAAAACAATGCGGAAAGGAGGGTAGAACGGATGACGGGTCAAATCTTGAGACGAAGCAATAGATTGTAGAGGTAGAATCAGCACCCGTATCAGATTAAAGAAATCAGGGAGCGGAGACGTGGCAGGATCGAGAAATAGTTGTGATACGGTTTCGTGCGATGATGATTAAACGGGGTTGTGAGGACGATAATGTCTTGTCGGACGAAGCTCATCGCCGTCGGTATCTGGTGCGGTTGGTGAAAGCGATATTGGCACTAAGAACGGAGGGACTTACCTAGGGGCGACGACTACAGATAACCCAGCAAAGCAGAGATCGCGAATGTCAGCGATTGCCAGGACAACTTCCATGACGTAAAGCTCCGCTTACATAGTTCATCGCTAATGGGTTCAGATCACGCCTCGGCGGCCTTTTGGGGACAGTGCCCAATTGAGCAAGATGACTCTGCCCGGCCCCTTGGGGGTTTGGATCAAAACCAATGCTTGGCCTGTACACCGAATTTGACATCCCGGGGAAAGATGGTGTAGGTGGAGAAGGTGTCACCATTTCCCAGACCTCCGTCCTCTTATTACTGGACCTGGCCATAACGAACGATTCGTATTCTTCTGCATCATATTCTGCATCATCTTCAATGATAAGTGTTCGGGGTTTGGATTGTGGGGAAGTGACAACATAGGAGGGCTGATGATTGTGCGAGGTGCCGTCGGCGCTAACAAGATGCTGTTGTGAGACGGGTGCTTGGGGGTTATGCGCAGGAAGAGGTTTGAGAGATATTCCCTCTGGTCTTCCAATTGTGCGGCGGGAATGAGAGTAGCCAGTTCGGCGTTCCACTGACCGGGGGAAGAATATCTAATGGGGAACAGGTATCGGTCACGTGTCATAAAGGTTCGTCCAACTTACAAGGAGTGTGTGAGCGGATGAAATGACAAGGCCCACTCCAGCAAGAGTAGCGCAGAAGTCTGTTAGGGCACTTGGTTCATAAATAGAGCTCGCGATCCATTAGCTTGTATTTACCTGTCCACAGTCTAGAAGTGAGTCATCAGCACCTTCGCTTGCTGGCGGAATCAATCGGACTTACGCCTTTTCATTGATGTGTGGATGCGGGTTCACCCCATCGATTGCAAGAATAAGGACCGGGACACAGAAAGCGAAACGGAATACGATACGTGTGACCTTAGAAAGCGGTTAGTGAAGTGTAGCTGCAGGCGGCGTATTGAGGACCTACATTCAGGTCACTGAAAGTGAGTAATCGGATGACGACCTCTGGCTCTCCCCCAGCGGATTTCTACAGACATAAAAACTGAGGAAACAGAGTCATCATCTAACAAGAGCACCAGCTTACGACGCGATCAACAAATCCCGGGAAGACCCATCTAGAAGAAAAAAATACATCAATGGCCGTGCTCCTCACAATGGTTCCTTCCGATGAAGTGTACGCACAGAATTTTCAATGAGACTAGAGTGATAAGCAAGTCTGCAGAACTACCAACTAAGAACATATATGCCTCGCACTGCCAGAGAGAAGAGGCTTAAGTTAAATAGTGCCGCAGCGAGGCAATCATCGTGCGGTGACCTTGAGAGGATCGTTACGCGTCAACCAGGTAGTCAAAGGTATCCCCACCATGCCCGCAACAGAACCAAGAGCCCACATTTTGAACTGAATGGACTTGAGCCATGAGGTGTGTCTCGGCCGTATGACCGTGAGAAACAACCAAAAGCAAAGCTACGACCACAAGGCACGATGTCAGGAACAATCACATCCGGGGAAAGAGTATGCGCTCCCAGGGCTGCAGGGTCGGCCTTACATACTTCTTCTAGATGCGACACACTGTATTTGTATGGCGGGTAAATTAATATTGATTCGGGTAATGAGACCGCATAAGCGGTGTTGGATTGCACTCACATTTCCAGACCCCACGCAACCGCAAAGATCATGTTGAGAGGAATGAGGAGCTTCATGTCTTGCTCAGTCCAAAAGAAATATGGCTTCGGAATAACTGCAATGCTCATTAGCGGACGGACGCAGATCTCTGCGAAGGTGGGATTGGGGCATGGGCTCACCTCCAAACCCAGGAAACTCCATGTATCCCTCTCTGTACTTCAATACCATCATCCCGATACTGTAAGCGGAACAAAGTGGGAGTGCGGTCAGGTAGGCGAACTGGAATATTCATATATCAGCGTTCATTGGATCATAGCTGGCTGCCAAGGTACGTACGGTCATAACACGCTTAAAAGCGCCCGAATTTGTGCTGTATCTTAGTGAGGGAAACAATATCCTCATTGCAGTCATGACAGGGCAGGGCATATGAACGGTAGAGTACCTCACGCAGCGGAATCGATCAAATTTCCAGAGGTGGGAGATAAGGAACCCAAGATGCTGCGCCGAGGGCGGAATACAGAGAATAAAACGAGTATCATATTGAGGGATCCACAGGGTAAATCGTGGGCGTGAACACTTACAGCCACAGATAGGATTGACCAGACAGTATACACAGGAGGGGAGATATGGGTCATCCTACACTTGAGATGGCACTAAGGTAGCCAGCGAAGGGAGGGGAAGATGAAAGGGTGATGGGTAGGCTTCAATTGCGGAAATAGGGCAAAGGGAGTGCTTAACATTAAAAGAAGTTTCGTTAGTTCTATGCCTTTTTGGAGGGGTTTCATACGAACGAATAAATGCTGATCAAAAATTGGATGTAAGGCAGCCGAATTCGCGGCGGCTTATCCCCATAACAAAACTCGAATGGAATGTGGATGGTTTGAGTGATCCCTCGGTTTCCTCGTAGCTACTGTTCCAACCAACGCTTTTACCAAAAGGAGCTCATGGAGACGTTGGAAGATTCGATTCCGAAAAGACTGTGGTGTCCCAGAGATCCAATCGTGACTTTGACAAATGCAAAGTGAACCGAGACAGGAGCTTCTGTCAGTATGGGAGCTGTCTCTTTCTTCCGGGAAACCTCTCGGTCAACCTCCTTCATTGACCTCCACTTCCGCCCTATGCTTTCTTCCTTGTTGCGGACAGGAGAGTTGGGTGGTAGGTTACCAGCCTCGATTGTTGGCCCGTCGGTTTCATCACATTCTTTGCGGTGGCTGCGCAAACATTTGTCGGCAGGACCCGCCGCATTCTCGATTGCGACGATCAAACCCGCTTAGCTGCAAACGATCTTCCAACGATTCGGACTTACCTACCTGTCCTACTGGCAGTGTAGTATGTAAGAAGCGTGTAATTTTTCCGTAGACGCACAACGATGGCAATCTTTCGATTCTCCCCGTGTGCTTATATTACTCAGTTCGACTAGTCAACAGCAACTCCTGCCTTATCCAGCCTTAAGGAGTCCTGTGTTTCTTCAGCACTAAATACCATCGGGGCGGTCTCAGACTCTCAGGAGTACTCTCCGTGTGATGCATCCGTTGCATAGTTGACAGTGCTGAGATTTTACTAACGCAAATGCAATCCGAAGCACAGATACATGTAGTACTGGGAACTGGCGGAGTACTAGTAGCTCACGTGTGCGGTCAACGATGTTCTTGATTCAATCTTTACGGTCAGGCAAACCAGCTTCACCGCGAGAGTACGACACCAGAACAGACAGACCAATAATATAAAGTGTAAGTAATGCAAGGATATATGCCACAGAAAAATACCAAACCTAGAAACAGGGAAAAAGGACAGATGGTAAAAAACTACGAAAGGGGAATGATGTGTGCCTGAATATTAGTATACACTTGCTTGAAGATCATGAGACCATTAACGATGGTTGTGGGGGAAACGGAGCGGGTGGATTAGGATTGGGGGGTTGGGGAGGCGGAGGTGGTAGGTTTGAATCCTTCTTTGTCTTCTTCTTCTTTGAAGTTGAAGGAGGGTGTGGTGGGTGTGGAACTGTGGAAGTGTTTGCTTTCGCAATTCCATTAACATCTATGGACGCAGGGAGATTTCCATTTGGTAAAAGGCCTGATGACGCGGGAACAGGGCGGTTTTCGAGTTGGAACGTAGTGAAAGCTGGGGTAGATGGGGGTGGTTCGTTCTTGACGGGAGAATGGACTGGTATGACATTCGTTATGGTATTCGATGGTGGAGGGGCGTTGGACGAGGAAGCTTTGGGTTTCTTCTTTGATGTCGGACTTGAGGATAAGGAAATCTGCCCAAGTGGACCCATCTTAGACTTGAGCTGGTTGGGCGCCTCATCTGGTAGCTCGAGCACAGGCGCAGATGGGTCGTCTATCGATAACATAGAAGAGTGAGGTTCGGGACCCAACAGTAGCTGTCCAGTAGAAGGAGGCAGGGGCGGTGCAGGTTGGGTTGATTTATGTGATGGAACAGAATCTCGGACTTTCTCGAACTTGGTTTGATAAAACGGCCGCAGAAGGCCGATCTGTTTCCCAAGTTTGTTTGAGGTGAGAGGTACGAAAGGCTGAGGAGGAGGGAATCGTAAGGGGGGCTCTTTGTTTGCGCTATGGGAAGATGTCAGAATTGGGGTCGCCACTTGACAACAACTCAAGCAGACTTACCCTTCCTGGGCACGAGGATCTTTCCTTTTCCCATGACCATGAAACAAACGTGGGGGAATAGACATTGATGAAAGACCGAATTCTTTGTCGAGGCCCAATTCTCTAAAACCGAAGAAGTCTTCTCCCAGCGCAGCAGAGAAATCACCGCTGCGAAATGACACGTCAGCCATGCACTGAAGCTACATTTCCAATGAAATGGCGTACGTCATGAGGGCATCCCCATCCTCAGCGAACAAACCGTCATCGTCCTCGAGGATAGGTTCAGACTCAAGCTAGAAATCCTAACTTCAATTTCCAGGTTCGCCTCAGGAGCCAGACACTGACCAATTCGTTATATGCAACATCCAATTTGCGATCAAGCTCGGCAAGTCGACCCCCGTATCGCTCAACGTCGTCCCGAATGTAACTTTCAAGATCTTGGACACGGGCAATACCGGACTCAAATAGTGTGTGGAGTATTATTTCCTGCGAGGGGTATCAACACAGAGAAACTGGCTCCGGGAGGGAAACCACACACCTCAGATGACATTGTATCCGAATGCTGCTCGGAAAGAAATTTCAGAGTCCTGCCCATGTTCATCATGAATTCTGCCCCTATATCAGTGAGTACACCCAGTGGTACTTTTCCGCTTCCTGTATGAGCTATGATGAGTAGAAGCAATGACTGGGAGCGTCTCTCGTCGTACCTTCAAAACCGGAGTGCTCCAGGAGCTGAGCACAATTACGCTTCAACATATGCCCAGCCAATTGTGCTCCGTCCTCGAGAGGGATAGGTCCGGGAACGTCTGGAGGGGCAGCAGGCGGGGCCTCGGGCATTCTAGGAGCGGGGGGGAAACGTTCGGGTGGATCTGAACCCGCAGATGACGAAGGTATGCTTGCTAAAAGGGCTGAATGTGTCCGACGAATATGACGTAGGGTATCAATATTTTTATACATAATTCCCTTCATTCCCGTAGAAGTGCTCGGACGAATACTAATCTTGTCAGATCTATTTGGTATAACTCAGTGAGGGGAGTCCTATTTGGGCATTGGATGTTTGGCGCACCTCTTCCGTTTGAGCGTTTTTCTGCCAAACACAGCGGACCCAGAATCATCTTCTGGCAGAATCAATCTCGGAATACCGCCAGGTGCAAGGGCATCTGACCACACAGATCCCCACCACATCCCAACATATTGACTGTCTCTTGCAATGGCTGCCCGTGAAGCGGGGCTGTCGAAACTTGTTTTCAGTCGTTTGAGTGGTCGGTTGGAGCTACTACTGTCTCTGCAATCGCGGCTTCAATCTGGGGTCCCAATACTAAGGGCAATGACAACTCACGGGTCTAATCCCTTATCAAAAGTGAGGTTGCTCTGGTACTCCCGTGCCAGAAAACTCTGTGGAGACTCTTCATCATGCAGGATGGTGTGGAACTTTCTACGTAGGTTATTCGAACCATCATCCGGCAGAAATCCAACACGAGTATTTGAAAAAGGGGATGGCTTAGAGGGGCCAGCTCCTGCAGAGTCTAAGTACTTCTGCATGTCATGATCGAGATCCCAACACTGCTGCATGTTTTGGGGGGTACGGATGATAGCGGGAGTATCAGGGAACGATTCAGGGGACCGCGCAGCTCTGTTCTGCTTCGACTTAGCGAGCGATGCGGACAAACGGCCATCTCCTCGCTCTAGAAAAATGTGTAAGCATGTGCCAAGCCGACGATTGTTGGGGCCATAGCTTACGCGCGCCATTGAGAGTTGGTGTGTGGCCAGCAGATCTGGGGTAGATCATACCGTTAGGGAGTTTAGGAGCCCTCCCGTTAGCAGTCTTGAATTTGCTTTTCAGTGAATGGTCATGGCTCAGGCGACGGTCTTTCCCAGTGACTCCACCAACTCGGCCAGTAGGTTGTTGGGATGATATACCATTGCTGGTTGGCAAGATCAGGTTCGGAATTCGATCTGCATTACCCAGAATCCTCTCCACCGCCTGATCCGCCTTCTTGCGCATGAAGACAGTTGACCTTCGCAGAGGGTGAGCCTGAAGGGGGGTTGATTGAGATAAGCTCGACATCGTGAATCATTCCACCTACCGGATCGGTGTTGTACTTTAGACAGTTGTCCCATATTAGGTTGAGATCGTCGACAAATTCCCGTTGAGTCTTGTACACGTGCGTCTTCACTTTCTTCGTCATTGTTCCAAGATCCATGGGATGCTTGATGACTACGGTAAGGAGTTCAAAGGAGCGAAAGGACGAGAGCCTGGGAAGCACACCTAGATCATAATTTGGTGCCTCGCTACGCCGCACCGGTTTCAGGAAAGGGTAAGCATGTTCCTGCAGTGGCGTCGGGTCGAATCAATGCTGCACGAATATTAGGTGTATAGATCAAGGCACGAACGCTATTTCGCAGTTCCGACAGAATCTTCTCCAAGGCCTCGTAAAACCCTTCGGTAGATCTCGCATGCTGGGTATCAAGCCGTTCGACGGTAAGTGGCACAAGCTCGGAACGACGGAAAATTGCACACCTTCAAGTCACGAGCTTCCGTCAGCAGTTGCCTGATATCAACATTCACATTCGATACATCAATTCCACCACTCTCGATTGAGTTGAGGAGGTGCTATAGTGCAGGATTGGCGACAAGGGATCAGGACAATGAATTTAGCCTTTATACGGCCTGCGACATGCCTTCATGCCGCGTCTCCTATGCGGACGGGCAGCGAGACCCTAGCGTAACTCAAAACAGTAAGGAGAGCCTTCCTTGCCACCTAAGATATTGAGACCGAAGTGGCTGGCGTCTCAATGTGTCCCAGGATGAGCTTGACGCGTCGGAATCAACCGAGGGAATTTGCCGGCGCTTCAGACGTCAATGTGGTTTGCATAGGGATCCTAGACCCATGGTTAGTGCTGCTGTCACTGGGAGTGTTTTGGTCTTATGGGGAGCTTTTTTGCGTTAGTCATACATCCCATTGCCAGCAAGCGACCAGAATGCACCTGTCAACCTCAAACATTTTCCGGACGGCGGGTTTTTCACCACCAGCGGGGGAAAACCTTCTTATGCATACGGTGTCCCTGGTTTGCTAGGTCTTTCGCAGAACAGATATGTCTTTGCTTGCGCATTCTTTGCTTCTGTTGGTGGATTGACGTATGTGTCGGATTGGAACTGCTCATGTATCATCCTTTTCTCATCACTTTTCTCAATGAAAAGCTTTGGCTACGATCAAGGAGTGATTGCAAACGTCCTTGTCATGAAAGATTTCGGAAATCGATTCTCTGCTTCGCCGTACCAAGAAGGCCTCCTGAGTACGTGACATGCCCTTTGTCGGCAACCCAAATGAACTCCACGCCACGCAGCTGCCCTCCTTGAGTTTGGAGCTTTAGCAGGAGCATTAGTCGCTGGGTCAAAGGCAGAAAACTCTCCACGGCGACAGATGATCAGTTTTGCATGTGGTTCGTCGCCTCAAAGCTCCCGCTCTTCATTTAATTTTGACCATCATCAGTCGTCTTCTGCGTAGGCTCTTTCATTCAGACAGTGGCCCCAAGTCTGTCCGTTCTTGGCTTAGGCCGATTCGTGGGAGGAATTGGCATTGGGAGTTTAAGGTGACCATGATGGGTTCGTATGCCATCAAACTCATTCAAACTCCCCTTAGCACTCTTTGCCCATTATACATGTCTGAGATAAGGTAAAGCATTTATCAAGTCTGAGTATACATCGGCTAATTGGCGCCAGCCCACCGGAAACTCGCGGCACAATTCTGTCAATTGAGCAGTTCTCTATTGTTCTTGGTGTCGTCTTTGGCTTTTGGTTTGGTTTCATAACAAGAACGAGTAAGTCAGGTATTTTCCTATAGACGAACTCTCGCCCTACCTCAATCGTTGAAGTCCCTGGATCTTGGTCATGGAGGCTACCCCTCGTAGTGCAGCTCATCCCTGGAGCCATGCTAGCAGCAGGACTTTGGTCCTTCCCGAGTCCCCTCGTTATCTCATCGCCTCCGGAGCTGATAATGAAGCTGCCAGGGTGCTTCGTAAGCTTCGTAATGCATCGAACCAAGACGTCGAGGAGCTCATTCAAGTACGGGCTGTCAAGATCGCCTCCACTGTCTCAAGTCTCACGCATCCGTTTAGATCGAGCTACTGGAGATGCGAGTGGAAACAACTCTCAATAAGCAAGGCCTAGATCAAGACGCATATCGCGTATCTGAACAAGGCTTCATAAATGAAACGTTATACCCCTGGCTCAGACTCTTCGAGCCCCGTTTCCGCAGACAAACACTTCTTGGTATTACTATCATGTTTTTTCAACAGTTCTCTGGCATCAATGCTGTTCTGTATTTTGGTCCACGTCTCATGGTTAGCCTGGGAGTCACAGGTGACACCATCATCCTTGTCTCATCAGGTTTCGCTAGCATTATGCAGCTCGCGGCCGTCACTCCTGCGATCATTTTTATTGATCGCTTGGGTGGGTACTTCAGACAATGAGGAATTGGTGCAAGTCCACTCACTGCTGTCATAGGCCGAAGACCACTTTTAATGGGTATGACCCGAGCCGGACTCTAAAGTTTAATGAACTCACTGTAAGGTAGCCGGTTCGTTGATCATGGCGGCTGCTCATGGACTGATAGCAGGACTGGTACGTCGCACTATCGTATTCTCTCTGGCATGGTTTATAGCCATCCAACTAGGTCTGGTGTGGGAGCAGTGACTGGCGTTCACATCAGAGTCTTGCTGGACCGCCGTGGCGTAAGTGGTTACGAAGGGAGCCACTTGGTTCAATAACAATCTGAATCGTAGAGTTCTCTCTCTAGAATGATATATGTATATGTCTTTGGTTATGGAATGAGTTTCGGTCCCATCGGTTGGGTGGTAAGTTGTCCTCTCCTTATGCAGAGTAGACTGCGCCCTGATTTTGACTCGTTGTGAAGTTGCCAAACGAGATCTTCCCCCTCACAGTCCGTAGTCACGGCGTGGGCCTGTCAACCGCATCCAATTGGCTTAACAATTGTGAGCAACTACGCCATTCCATTATCGAGCTGTCTCCGAGCTCACATTCTTTGATTCAAGTCATCATAGGACTCATATGCCCTGCTCTTATCTCAGCCTCTCCCGTGTAAGCCGGCTGAATATCCAAGCTGCTCTTCCTCACTGATGGATGGACATTTCAGGGCCACATTTCTTCTATTCACTTTCAGTTGCGCGGCTGCGTTCTTCTGGTCACTGTATGTTGTTCCAGAGACAAGGGGAATTTCACTCGAGGAGATGGACGCTCTGTTCGAGAGCGAGGGTGGCCAAGAAAGTATGAGGGCCAAGGAAGAGGTTCGTCATGGCCCCCCGAATCCCTTGGCGCACTCTGATTCTGGGATCCGCATTTAATGTGCTTAGATCGAAGTCTCGTTGGGCCTTCCACAATTGGTGCAAAGGATTCTGGATTCATGATAATTGGCCTCATGCGCATTATCTACGTTGCTGCACTATATACACTTACTGTATAGTACCCATGTCCTGTTTGCGGCCTTGCCGCGAAGGTGGCTGGTGGAGAAATAAGGATCATATCAATGACGTGAATGACTGGAGAACGTATACATAATTGCTTTCTGCCATCTACAGCTTGACGTTCTCCCCTGAGGGATTTTTCCATTTTGAAAATTTCCCTCTGTGCGTCCGTGGTCTCACCTTCGAGTACCACTCCCATGCAAACCTCATCACATCACCATCAGCATCATACGGCGTCGGTATCTCAGAGTACCCTGGGCGCGCAGTAGGATGCCGAAGATACACAGCAGAACATGTTAGTGGGTTTGATTCTATGTAGGCGGGGAGGAAAAGGAAAGGGGCAGAATAATCGGGAAATTTAAAACTATCAGCGAGAGATTGTGATGAAGCGAAAGGTTTCTCAGAATTCTTTTTGGGAGAATCTTGTGAATTTTCCAGTCCATCGGAGACCAGCGATTTCTCGTCTGATTTCTCGGACGGTTCAGGGTCGGGTGTGGATGTAGGTTTTCGCCTTAGAATCGTCATGGCTTTCGGATCAACAGTCACCATATCACCTGGATCTAGCCTGCATTCGCATTCCGCTCCTAAAGGGGATGACATCAATGAAATAAGCCAGTAGGAGTGTACACTGGTTACACACCACGCGTCCATTAAGCTGCACTTTCCCGCAAATCACCATCTGTCTAGCCTGATACACGCTAGGTGCGAAACAACACCGGAATATAAACGTATCCAGCCGCCTTTCCACCTCCATAAACATCAGGCTTCCTAACGGTGTCTTCGCTGCAAGCTCGCCAGCGGCCTGAGCCTTTCTTGTCATTGCATCCGCTTCCTTCGAACGACCCGACCACTTCCCCAGCTCCCAAGCAGTCTGGAGGAATTGACCCTCTTGCTCTTTACCCAAATTCGTCTTCCGGACACGAACATCGGGTAGGCGTGTAGGTAGCCACCATCGTTTGAATTTTTTCTCGGGAATATAATCACCATGATACCCTCTCACAAGACGTTTGCTTCGCCATCGTTGCTGGAATAGTGTCATAGAAGAGCGCGTGAAGTTGGTTTCATTGGCCACCGGGCCCAATGATCTCCGCCAAAGGTTGTACAAATTCAGCGGACGCCAAGACTGTCAAATGCAAACGTCGGCACAGCTTTAGGGAAGATAGCATCGAAGAATAGCATACCATCCGCGGCAGCGAATGTAACACATTGAAAGGCTGAGCTTTGCGCATGGTTTTAGACACTTGCCAGTGTGAGAAAAAGGTCAGCGCTAAAGGAGCGGAAACAAATCCCAAGCAGTCAATCGTGAAGTTCAATATGTCAAAAAGGCCCACGGATACTCGGTATGTAAAGGAGAGAGGTCCATTCAGAGAGGTGCGTAACATTCTTGGTGCTGCATACACGGACTCAGATAACTTTCTCGTAGTTCATTTTTCGCAGACGCATTTGGTTTGAGACAACCTTCGTGCTCTCTATGTTGGAGCCATGGGAGAAATTGCTCGTTCGTAAGTCGATTTTCCGGGAAATTTTCCGTTGAATTCAGACTCAGGCGGCTCTCTCATTTCGCAGTGATTGTGATCATCTTTACTACTGCATTGCTCTTCACGGGAATATGCCTGTATCTCCCACAACATCTCCAATTCCTTCGTTCTCGTGCTTCCTTCTATCTCTCCGGAGATGACACATTGTAATTCCCCCTGCTTCATTATGTCATGGGCAGGCCAATTCCACATCCAACACTAAGGTGTTTCCTCAGATTTCTTGCTGACTGAAATGGCCTATTATCTATTTATGCTTCCCCCTTTGTTTCAAGTCAAATACGGTATGGGCGAGTAATAAGGCAAAGACTGCATTTGAAAAGAAGAACCTCCTATTCTGGATCTCTGCTCACACTATGTGGTTGCCAACTGTAAAAAAAAAAAACAAAAAAAATAAAAGTATTTTCCACGCAAGTCAGAGCACAGGGAGTCGCTGGCGGCAACAAGATACATTTCAGAACGGGTAGCAGGGTCGCCCACACATTGCCGCAAATTGAGCAGTACATTGAACATATTTGAGGGAGGGTGCACGCAACACAGAAAGAGAAGATAAAATGTTGTCAACAAGCCTACAGCCCCTGCCAACACTGATCACCAACCTTGGGAGTCAGCAGGTGCGATGGAATGCCTGCATGAGTCCGCATTGTCGGCCAGGGCGCGTGCACCACGGAAGTCGGAAACGTACATAATCTCATTGCCATCGGTCAATGTTCCTTTGTCGTCACCCACTGAAACGCGTTCATCACCAACGGTCAGCGAACCTTTGTCGAGGTCGACCAGGATACCTCCGGCATGCGCAACATCTCTGCCCTTACGGAGAACGCCCGAGATAGGTTGATTGGAGCGGGACTCTGCTGACAGGAGGCTGGTCCTCACTGCGGGTGAAGAACGGACCTCGCTTCGCAAGCGGGCCCGGTAACTCTTCTTCCGCAATGCGTTTCTTGCTAGAGGACGCGACGTTCGTGCATGACGCATGACGTTGGTTTGACCGACAACCTGAAACGCAGACCAATGCAGTTGAATTTCTCTTCTCCCCGTATTGCGAGCGCGCGTGCTACATCATCGGAAGGCAAGAAGTGAGCTGAGGAACAGCACGAAAGTAGAAATCAGATGCTCACAATTGAAGGGATCACCGCCACCCTTTCCTTGAACAACAATTCCAGTCCATCACGGGGAACGTCCTCAATTACACAATGTTCGCGCTATTGGACAACCCAGAGGTCCAACAACTGTACTACCTGGTATGCAAGAGATATGAAATGATGAGCTTTTAAATCTCACCTCGGAGTCCCAGACCAGTTACACCATCGGTGGCTTGCCTCTACCTCCCCGCATGGTGTTATTGTAAACGGCAGTGAGGGTAACGTCCAGCCGGTATATTATTCTACAGATGATCGCACAGCGACCAGCTGCGTGATTAGAACTCAGAGGTAAATGCGTCAAACTACCAATTGCATTTGGATATCTGAACCGGCTGACGGTCCGAGTTTGGACCTCCACTACACTGCAAAGGTCGTGTTTAAGCATGTTGACGTCATCAAAATCTGAGAAAATTAATACGGTTGGTATTTAAACGACGAGAACTGTCCGTACATTCGGATGCTGCACCCCATGTTTGTATAAAATACTCCGGTCAAGGAGGGGAAAAGAGTGGGCGATAACGAGACTCAGGGTCCCATTGGGGCTCTGATGACACCAAAGGAAGACTGCTCTCGTTGTTCGATGCAGAGCCACCTGGCGCGACGTCACCTCAAATCGAAGCAAAACGAATTGATGCAGAGGTACGGGGGAGGAGCAGAGGCGCGAGAGATCAACTGCTCAGCGCTACCCAACGCCACAGAAATTCTTTCGGCCCCCCTCCCCCCCTTGGTGGGAGCGGCATGGCTTTTTCCATAAACATTGGGTGGAGAATGCGACGTACTGACGGTTCTGGTCACCGAGATAAGCCCAACCGGATTCAATTCCTTGAGATTTCAATGACGTCTTCTGAGAGTGGCATTTACCTCTGCGCGCTAAGGTAAGATTAAGGTGAGTTGGGCCATAGCGACAAATATAAAACAGATCGCACCCCTGCTCATGCCGCACGTTAAAGGGGGCCGTACGCATACGTGGTCACCTCCACCATCGTAATGATGCCGAAGAGGCCGAATTCGCCCAGCACGTTTCGATTGCACTGCAGAACCCAAGTCCCTCGAATAATCTGACCATTAGAGAATGCAGCGCTCCGTTAAGCCACAGAGGGAACCCCAAAATTTCTCCGCTTGAGCATGAGCGAAGCGAGTAGAGAGAGATTATTCCCGCTACTCTGTAGCGGGTCTTGTAAATTTTTCGACCCTGATTGAATGCGTTTGATGACTATTATTGCCAATTCTACATAACCCAGGGTCCTCCCAACTCAATAATCAATTTCACGGTGTTTCTTTCACTGTTTGTACTGTGTCGCATATTCGTGACCGTTTGCTTTCCCATATTCTGTTTGGTGACTGCTACCTAATTCCCATCGGCCGTGCCCCTTTCCCTGCGTGTGCCCATCTGTGCTCCCAATTCCCGCATTATGACAAATATCTTCACGATGTACTTACCTTTTTGCGGTCCTCTCTATGCCCCTTCCAATATCAACAATGGACCTCGTATGCTCTACGCATTTCACACTCTCTCAACCAGAAAGTTGTCTTATCCTCCCTCCTTCGATTCCAACAAATCACTAGCTATTATCCTGATCGACAGACTATTATTCAGACCCTGGAATCTATGTCTTCCTCTGACCTCTGCGCTCTCTGTTTTTTTTCCACCGTGTTCCTTATCTCAGCTTTCCACTACTCAATCGAGACCAGCTGCGGTCATTGTTGTTCGCACACATCGCTTCTCCTAACCCATGTGATTTTGGTCACCTTGGGTGTGTTACTCCACATTCAACTGCTCGCTGCCGTCCACTCCCTGTTACTGATGGTGTCTCTCTCTTTCTCACCGACGTCACACAACTCTCATGTAGGCCCTAAATTCTTGCGCCGCGTATTGGCACATTTCAACATTCCGTTCCAACCAAATACCGTTCTCTCTTCTCTGCGTCGCGCATTACTGCAACTGCAAACCTCCACACTCCAATCTTCCACCTCTCCTGATGCCCATTCTGACCGTCTTTACCACGGGTGGCGTGCTCAGTGTGCCGCCTGTTGGCCAGCCCTGATACCTCTCAGCTGTAAAAAACAGATGATGATTAATTTTTTTGCTTCATTATCATCATCTTCTCTCGCTACCGCTGTTTTCAGTGTGTGTGGAGGTCGGTTTTCTGTCCATCTCATGCTTCCTCAGCCTGTTGAAATGTCGTCTTACAATATTTCGCTATTGCAAGGTGAATATCCACCGACTGCTCCTCACCCGTTTCCCAATCATCCCCTCTTACAACATATGCTGTTGTGTCCGGAGGGAGTGGTGTCAATGTCTCCCTCCAGCGTAACGCTTCAAGTCTGTTATAAATGTCATCGCAGTCTCAAACGTGGTCGCATTCCCAAAACTGCACTGGCTAACGATTTATATTTTGGCCCGATACCATCACAGCTCGCAGATTTAACCATCATTGAGGAGGCGCTGATCGCGAGAAGACGTGCCAAAAAGTTGGATTGTCCATTTACATGATGATTCCTTGTCCCGCGGGCATTCCATTGGTCCTCCTAATACTTCTATCAATCCCACTGCTCAGCGGGCTTTGAAAGGTCATGTGATTGTGTTCCCTGCTAAACCGGAAGCTCTGTCTCCATTTTTACCACCTGCACTCAAAGAGGTCATTACTCCCCTTTGTGTCGTATTTGTTGGTCATGTCACCCCCACCAAAGAGTGGCTATTAAAGAATGCGCGGCCATTAATAGTGAGACAGGAAAAAGTACGGCTGGCACTGGAATGGCTAATACACAACAACCCTCTGTATGCGGATGTAATACTCCATGAAGAACACCTCAACAGTCTGCCTGCTTTAGATGTAGCTCCTGTTATGAGTAACACATTCAGACCACGTCCGCTGTGCTCACATGGATCCGACTATTGAAAGCTGCCTGCTCAATCACTGTGACCTCGAAAATTGGTTGGGTAAGCTAGATCCCGCCACTCTCGCTTATCGTAGCCAAGCCTCTGCCAATGGTCAATCGATCCGAGGATCTTGGACGACCGTTAGTGATTGTTCCCAAGTGGCTGAAGTGTGTCACGGCCGTGCATTCCGGCCCATTAGCCGCCCGTCCCGATGCCGCCCGAGCCCGTTACCGCTATGCGAGCGTGAGCGCGAGCCCCGACCTCAGCCCTATCCTCCCTGAGGACCCCCTGCTCACTTCCCCGCTTGCCCCTAGGCTCCCCTACACTTGGCCGACTCCCCCACAGCCACACCGACCTCCCTGCCCCGAGTCCGCCTCTGGTACCGACCTAGCGTGACTCCGCAACATCGCCTACTCCGCTATGATACCATCGCCGCTATCGCGGCCCTACACCCCTTCGTTTATTTATCTGTTATTGTTTGTTTTGACCCTCGGTCATTGCTGGCCGCGGTGCGGCCAACCCCGCTCTTTGTTCCTATTTGCTTCCGGACCCTTCGGCCTTCGGCCCGGGTCCGCTTCTATTCATTCCACCTTCATATATATATCCTGTATACTACATTATAGTACCTGAGCTCTAATATCGACTTGACCACGACCCCAAGCCCTGACCCCAACAAGGCAGCCCCAGTAAGTTCGAAATGAGGGCCAAGAGACAACTAGGGGGCACAGCACTCCCTTTAGAGTTGCTGAGGCCAAATGCCCTACCCTCGGGCCTTGTCTGAGGCATCGCGGCCATCGCGGCCCTTAGCGGTCCGCATCGGCGACCTTCGGTGCCCGACCCCGGATCAGTATCTAACAAAGTGCCAGTGTTCGGCATTATTATGAAAGCAGAGTTGTTGGAGTATGGCAATCAGAAAAATGCCCCATTTAATGTGTGGAAAGAGCAGGGGGTAGGCAACGATTCCATTTCATGCTGAGGTGTCTCTTTCACTGAATCCTCATCGTCTCCATAGCACCTGAAAGTCAATTCAACCAAATTCCAATTACATTTAGGGTTACCTCTCAATGCTCCGGTGACATTGAAAAATAAGTTTGCAGACCAGCTAATCGACCTCAACTGCATTAAAAATGCATCTGCACTCAGTCATCTGGTGGAAGGTTTGCACTTTTGACACACACTCTTTGTCACAACCATGCATCCCGGCCCGTTAGCCGCCCATCCCGATGCCGCCCGAGCCCATTCCCGCTATGTGTCAGGGGATGACTCCCGGGTCCCCATGACCCTCCCCTATGGTCCACAGTCCCAGGTGTAACCAGCCCTGTCCAGGGCACAACCTACTGTGGGTCAGAGATGGTATATAAAAGAGAGGCAAGTATATACAACTTGCCTACTGTGGGTCAGAGATGAGAAGGAAGTTAACTTCTCATCTTCCCACAGTGGCCACAATACATCGAAAACTTCCGGAGATATCCGGAAGTCACATGAGACCCGAGACCCGAGGTCCGGGCCATCCGGCCGCACTGAGCATCCGGCACAGGGTGCGCGCAGGGAGTGCAACAGCCGGGTGCAGTCACGGGTGCGGGTGCGAGTGCGGGTGTGGATGCGGTATGGGCTAGGTCAGGGTGTATGCCCTGACACTATGCGAGCGCGAGCGCGAGCCCCAACCTCAGCCCTATCCTCCATGAGGACTCCCTGCTCACTTCCCCGCTTGCCCCTAGTGTCAGGGACCGACCCGGGGTCGAGAGCGCCCGGGTGTATCGCCCGAGGCTGAGGGTCCGGTAGGTATGACATGGGCGCGCGTAGCAGCGGGCCCGAAGCCGACAAGGGTCCCTGGCCACTAAGACTAAAGTGGGAAATGTGTTATTGTCATTATCAAGGGAAGTGTAAGCTACTTGCCTAAAGTGGGAAATGTGAGAAGAAGGTTGCTTCTCAGTTCCCACTTAGGCTGTGTTTATATACATGTGGTTGAAGGCCACGTGGGAAGCGCCACGTCATCCGAGCACACAGCCACCTCCGTCTGGGTACCTCCGTAAGAGGTCCTAGGAGCGTCTGGTGTGTCCGGGTTCGGGCGCGTTACGCTGCAGCTGGGTCAATGGTACATTGATACAAAGGAAGTCGTCCGTGTGATAAGAAAGGAATAAAGAGGAGAGAGAATAGAAAAGAAGGAGAGGAAGGAAGGGAAGGGAGAAAAGGGGAAGAGGGGGGAGGTCGGGAGGAGTGGATGGTGGGGCACCGGGTTAGGTGGGGCCGGGTCAGGCGGGCGTGCCCTGACACCTAGGCTCCCCTACACTTGGCCGACTCCCCCACAGCCACACTGACCACCCTGCCCCGAGTCCGCCTCTGGTACCGACCTAGCGTGACTCCGCGACATCGCCTACTCCGCTATGATACCATCGCCACTATCGCGGCCCTACACCCCTTCGTTTATTTATCTGTTATTGTTTGTTTTGACCCTCGGTCATTGCCGGCCGTGGTGCGGCCAACCCCGCTCTTTGTTCCTATTTGCTTCCGGACCCTTCGGCCTTCGGCCCGGGTCCGCTTCTATTCATTCTACCTTCATATATATATCCTGTATACTACATTAAAGTACCTTAGCTCTAATATCAATATGACCACGACCCCTAAGTCCTGACCCCAACAAGGCAACCCCAGTGAGTCCGAAATAAGGGCCAGGAGACAGCTAGGGGGCACAGCACTCCCTTTAGAGTTGCTGAGGCCAAATGCCCTACCCCCGGGCCTTGTTCGCGGCATCACGGCCATCGCGGCCTATAGCGGCCCGCATAGGCGACCTTCGGTGCCGACCCCGGACCAGTGTCTAACACTCTTCAGTAGTTGATAAAATGCTTGTATTCAGAATCCTCCGTCAAAATCCACGACGATGAGTATGGATTTGTATACCTTGACAGTAACGACTTGCTGTATTGCTGTATCGTTCATGCCATGTTCAAAGAGTCTCGTCCACCCTCCATGTCATATCCATTCCCAGCCATCGACTTCCAGTCCCTCCGATCCCTCCGATCCAACTCCGCTCCTCCCTCACTAACCTCGGAGCCCCCGTTATTCTGCAATCCTCTCGGTACCCCTCGATGGTCACCACCCCCTCATTTCAATTTATTACCTACGCCTCCCTAAGTACAGAGCCCCGAAGACTTCCGGACAGCTCCGACGTCCGCTAGCGCACCCCTGCCTCCGCTGGGCAATACACTCGCCTGCCCTGCAGAGTCCACCTTCGGGCTTATCCCTCCTTTCCGTTTCTGGGTTATCGCCTGCCTTTCCGCTAACCCCACGAACCGACTCGTCGGTAATATTCAGTCGGCTAATGGTTAAACCCCGTTAGCTCCGCTCCGTTCAGCTCCGCCAATTGCGGAACCGTCTCCGCTGTAACCATATATATATCCCACTTGTACATAGGTTACGCCCCAGTAGAAAAATCAACTAGAGTTACCCCCCTAGGTTCTAATTGCCAGTCAGTAAGTTAGGGCACGGACGTGTCACTAGGCACAGCGCTCTTGGCAGAAGTTGCTGAGGCCGAAGCCCTCCGTTACGGAGACACTCCTTCGTCTCAACCCTGGTCTCTGACACTCCATTAAGGACTGTAAAAAGATTAGTGTTGTAGAGGCTTTCCAAAGTGAGCACACACAGCTTTCGTCCACTGTCCTGCCCTTCATCCACTCGAGCATAGAACCTTCAACATCCACAGAACCTTCAGCTACTGCTCCCACGGAAGTGACTCCGACAATTTTTTTGCATCCGCATTGGGACCCCGTGTCACAACCCGGCGTTCCCCGGGGCCAGACGACCTCCTCCCTGACCTTCTCCCACGCCCGAACACTCCCCACACACTCCGCTCGCCGCCCGCCACCGTCTAACCACTTCCCGCCACCTCTCCACAACCCCTCTCCTAATTGTCGTTGAACGACCTAGCGGCGCAGAGCGCCGTGACCTGTTGTCCCATGTTTCTCCGCACCTTGTTACCTCGCAGCGAAGGTCACACTTGACCTTTGCTGTCTTGAACACGTGCCCTTTGTTTGTTTTCCTCCTTCTTTTCTCTGCCCGCAATCTCCATGAGATCTGGCGACTTATTCCCCATTCAGTTCCCTAGCGCTTGTTGGAGTTACAACGATGCGTGACTCACTAACCAAACTCACATGATCTTGTTTTTCGTTTCCGTTGTATTGATACCGTGACTGCATTGTATATAGGTAATTGTTTGGGTCTACTTTCCTTTTCTCCTCAGTTCTTCATTAACGGAGACTGAGGTTAGTATCATTGTTTTTAGTTAGTTGTTACATTACTTACTCTGTACTCTTCTGTACTATAGCTCCCGCTTTAGGTTAGTATTAACCGTAGTAATTCAGTTCTTCATTAACGGAGACTGAGCTCCCGCTTTAGCCCTCCTATTAGGTTATGAGCCCAGAGGCTCTCTAATTCTAACCAGAAAGAACTCCCATCAATCCAGTATCAATCATGACCACCATTTCCCACAAAGTCGATACCAGAATCTTCGAGAATGACCGGCTACGAGCCGATGGATCGAACTACGGAACTTGGAAATCAATGATCGAACTCGTACTCGAGAATCACCACTTACTGGAATACATTGATGGTTCAATCCCTAAACCTTCCTCCACTCCCCCTGCTCCCGCACCCACTACTGCGCCTGCCAATACTGGTACAGGTTCAGGAAACACTCCCCCTGCTACTCCTGCTCCACAACCCAGCACCGCGTTAACTCCACTCCAAATATGGAAAGAGGGTAATTCTGCGGCTTTACTCCAACTTGTCATGTCCGTCGATGAGGAAGTCAAACTCCTCATAAAGGGTATCAAAGAAGCTCCTATAGCATGGGCGGAAATCAAAAAGAAGTTTGAAGGAAAAGGCGTGAAGTCTGTCTTTTACCTTATGAAGAAACTCTTCCGCACCGTTATGCTTCCCAAAAAGGATATCTACAGTCAAATTCAGGAGCTAAAGGATTTGTTCATTAAACTTGACTCACTCGGAACCAATATTAGCGAGGAAATCCAGACAGTTGCCATACTCATGGCACTTCCGGAAGAGTGGGAGATGATTCAGGAAATTCTCCTGAATAAGGACAAACTTACCCTGCAAGACACTATTGACGCGATCCTCGTACACGAGAGTAAACTCAAGCACAAGCAGGAAACTGCTATGCTAGTCCGAGTTGGGAAGGGAACCCCGAAAGGGAAGGCCTCTTCAGGCCAGCTGAGTCAGAGATCTAGGGAGGGAAACAAATTAACGTGTGGTAACTGCAAGAAAGAGGGGCACACTGCAGAGCAATGTTGGGCAGAAGGAGGTGGGGCAGAAGGGAAAGCCCCAAAGGGAAGAGGTCCGAGACGGAAGAAGTCGGGGAAAGGGCAATCAGCTAAAGTAGCTGAAGCCGAAGAATCAGGAGAGGGGTTATTGGTATACCTCGCGCATGAGACCCTCGAGTCTGAGACTGTGCTAGTAGCCTCAAAAACTTCCCCCTTCACCCACTTTGTCATCGACACAGGGGCTTCATCGCATATGACCCCCGACTCCTCAATGTTCTCGACTTATCAGAAACCCACTCACCCAAAGAAGATCAAAACCGCTGACGCTTATATCGATGCAGTTGGTATTGGTGATATCAAGGTCCAAACATTCATGGGAGATCAATCCCATCCTGGCCAATTCACAAATGTTCTTCATGTGCCCCGCTTAAACGAAAATCTTCTATCTGGCCGACAACTTGCGAAGAATGGTCTCAGAACCATTATTGAGGAGGATCACATCGACATCGTAAATTCCAAATCTGGAAAAGTTGTCAATCGTGCATACCCACACGGAAGTCTCTATAGACTCCGGGTAAAGATCATGTATCCCAAAACCGCAAAGTTTTGTCGAGTCGAAGTTGCAGAGGATGATGAGCATGCACTCACGACCCAAACCATGTCAACTTCCAAAGCCAGCCTAGCCCTATGGCACTGGAGGCTTGGACACGTTACCGAGGATACAATCCTAAACATGGAGAAACATGGGTCAGTGGGCGAAATGGAAATTACGGAGAAAGGAAAGGGACGCTGCATACCTTGCCTAAAGGGAAAGCAAACATGCGATCCAATCCCTAAATCCACCTCAACCCACTCATCCGAACCACTAGGCCGAGTCTTTAGCGACTTATGTGGCCCAATCACTCCTGAAACCCGCGAGGGTCACCATTATTTCATCACTTTCACCGACGATTATAGCCGGTACACCCATATCGGACTTGCGAAGACCAAGGACTCAGCGCTAAATCTATTCAAAGCCTGGAAAGCGAAAGCTGAAAAGGAATCTGGAAGAAAGGTTAAAACCCTGCGCACAGATGGAGGTGGCGAATACACATCCGCCAACTTCAAAACTTACCTTGAGTCCGAGGGAATCACCCACGAAATCACAAACGCTTACACCCCGCAAGAGAACGGAGTTGCCGAAAGGGTAAACCGCACTCTAAATGACCGCGCACGGTCAATGCTAGAAGATGCAAAAGAAGTGCTTAAAGTCAAGCAACTTCCTCCGAGTTTCTGGGGTATTGCCATACGACATGCTGTCTGGATTAAGAACCGGGTATTAACCCGAGCTCTAAACCAGAACCAGACACCCTTCAAGGCATATTTCGGTCGAAAACCTTCACTCAAATCACTGCGACTATTCAGATGTGTTGCCTATGCACACATTCCCCAAAAGTTTCAAACGAAACTTGGGGCCCGGACAGTCGAGTGTATTCACGTTGGGTTTGCCGAAGACAAAAGAGCATACTTGTTGTGGGACTGCACTAAACGCCGGATGATAGAGTCGAGGGACGTTGAATTTATTGAGGGAGGTGAACATGAGAGGGTGAGGGTGAATGTAGATGATGAGGAAGAGGGAGTGGAAGACGAAGTTGGAAGATCTAAAGGAAGTCCGAGTAGTCAGAATGCCGTTTCAGGGGGGACAAGGACGGAAATGGCGAGAATGATACAAAGATCAACTCACCTAACGTACCCAAGAACCCGTCAATCGAGAACCAACATTCCGACCTTAATCCTAAACCCAACACTGCTCCGAACCCAAATCCCAATCCAGACCCAAATCCTACTCCAAATCCACCACTCCGTTGGACAACTCGTAAAAATGCTGGAAAGCGACCCATCAGACCGGATGAAGATCCGAAGATGGATTTGGGTTCTAGACGCACCCAAGTAACCATGCAACCAATCCCGAATGCGGAAACAGTGGGCGATTCTGAAAAGAATACAACTTCAGTGGGCGAAAATGAAGAGAAAGTTGAAACACTCAACTTTGCTATCATGCACGATGGCGAAGAATTCGCCTATGTCGCAGCAACCTCTCCCCGGAGTTACCACGAAGCGATGAAAAGGAATGATGCTGATGGCTGGACGGCAGCGATAACCGAAGAATATCAGAACCTTGTCAACCGAAAGGTATTCGAGGAAACCGATGTTCCCGAAGGCATTCGAGTCCACGATGGCCGATTGGTTTTTGCCGAGAAAACTAATGCTGAAGGAGAAATCGTAAAAAAGAAAGTTAGACTGGTGGCAAAAGGATATACCGAGGTTCTGGGAGTGGACTACTTCCAGACTTACTCACCCACACTTGGCCGCGACACTTTATTTGCATGCCTCACCTATGCTGCTGGACACGACCTCGAAATCCACCAGTTAGATGCTGTCGCCGCTTACCTGAATAGTGACCTCCAGGAGGAGATCTACATCAAACCTCCTGCCGGAGTCCTGACAACACCGGGAAAGGTGTGGTTGCTGAAGAAGGCCCTGTATGGCTTAAAGCAAGCCGGCCTAGAATGGTACCGCACACTCCGAAAGCACCTAAAGTCACTTGGATATCAGCAATCTGGATACGATCCTTGTTTATATTACGCGGATCACTCACGCTTCATTCTCGTCTATGTTGACGATTTGTTACTCGTTGCTCCGAAGTCCGAGTTGGCCAACATGAAGGCCGAGGTTACCGGAAAATTCGAGATGCGGGACCTAGGAGAAGTCCATTGGTTTTTAGCAATGGAAATCACGCGCGATAGAGCTGCACGTACTATTACGATAAGTCAGCGACAATATGTCACCGACATCCTCGTGCGATTCAGGCTGGAAAAAGCACGACCAATGAGTACCCCAATGGCCGCAAATTTAAAACTTGAAAAGTTAAACTCACCAGAAATCGACCAAACGCTATACCAATCTATGCTTGGATCGCTAATGTACGCAGCGATTAGCACTCGTCCTGATATATCCTTCGCCGTTGGATTGTTATCTCAACACGCTGTGGCCCCTGGACAACAACATCTGTCCGCTATCAAGCGGGTATACCGATATCTAAACAGGACGCGCGACCTTGCACTGATGTTTGATGGAAAGCGATTGGACAAGGGTTTGTGTGGATTTTCCGATGCGGATTGGGCTGGAGATCCTAGCACAAGAAGGTCAGTATCTGGATACTGCTTCATATTCGGTGGTGCCGCAGTAGCGTGGTCTTCAAAGAAGCAACCCACGATAGCGCTATCAAGCACCGAGGCCGAATATATGGCCACCACGCATGCAGGGAAAGAGGCTACTTATCTGGATCATCTACTCGACAACTCCGACATATCCTCCCAAAAACCCATCACCATCTTCGTCGATAATCAATCAGCGCTTGCCATTGCCGAAAATCCTATATTCCATGCGCGAACAAAACACATTGATGTCAGACACCATTGGATCCGCGAAAAAATCGAAACTGGTACCTTGAGGCTGGAATATGTCCCTACTGCCAATCAAGTGGCAGATATATTCACAAAGCCATTACCCGCGTCAAAATTTGAGAAGCTCAGATCGAGTTTGGGATTGGGATGAGTCAACAAGCGTTGAGTGGGCGTGTTGGAGTTACAACGACGCATGACTCACTAACCAAACTCACATGATCTTGTTTTTCGTTTCCATTGTATTGATACCGTGACTGCATTGTATATAGGTAATTGTTTGGGTCTACTTTCCTTTTCTCCTCAGTTCTTCATTAACGGAGACTGAGGTTAGTATCATTGTTTTTAGTTAGTTGTTACATTACTTACTCTGTACTCTTCTGTACTATAGCTCCCGCTTTAGGTTAGTATTAACCGTAGTAATTCAGTTCTTCATTAACGGAGACTGAGCTCCCGCTTTAGCCCTCCTATTAGCGCTTATATACAGCTTGTAACTAATGCTTGCACTGTAGTTCGAAATCAACTAGAATTACCCCCTAAAGCTTACCTCTGTCCCCATGAGACCTCCGACCTTCTGAAGTATCGGGACCGCGTCGAGAACGAGGCGCAACGCTCCTCCCAGAGTCGTTGAAGCCGAAATCCTGGCTCACTCGCCTAAGTAGCCTCAGCCTCGAGATCGGTGGGGTTTATCCCTCACTAAAGCTCGGTCGGGTGTAGGACGCCTTTACCACTAGTGGGCAACGCTCAGTCACCTACGGCTACCCTCGGCGAACCTTCACACGGTTCTGACACCCTGGTGGGCACTTTCGTCGCGTGATCCATTCGCCAAAGAATTGGAATTCCTTGTTGATGTCTCCGCTTTTGACAAAGAGGGTGCCAGTGTGCTCCGAGACCAGCTCGAGTTGTCGTTCGTGGAAGGGATGGCAGTGATAGGAACGGTATCAATGCATTTGTGAGTCCGTTTACAAATTGTTTCATTCATGGTGTATTCACGCATCGGGCGGACTAACCCTTGACTCAGCTCTCACGCACGCAACACAGGTCATGGGGAAATCTGATCCTTTCAATTGCATTGGACCGGACTGCAAATTGTGGGTCACACCCAATTGCTCCGTACCGAGAATCCAGTCATCTGTGTGGCAAATAAGCGATTGGTGGAAGAAGAGTTGGAAGGTCCAAGGACTAAGAGGAGGCCATTCTTTTCTATGGGCAAAGACTCCAAGATGGATTGCTCTCCCCCCAATGACGATGAGAAGGGTAAAGGAAAGTCCCGAGATGCCTGGGCTGTGAAGTGAGTACCATGCGATGGAATGTGTCTGTTCAAAAAGTTACAGTCTGATTATTTTGGTGGTAGCTGCTATCATTGATGCTCATTCCCAAAAAAGTGATTCAATCTCATCCCTTTCTTGAGATCTCAATGACTCTGTGTGCTTCATTTACCTCTGTGACTGTCTGGATTGCGTTTGTTGGAGTCTGATTGTTCGGGATGGTGCCTGCTCTCATCTGCCCACTGCTTGTTTTGGATTGCGTTCCGTGAGTTCGTTTGTGTCTGATTGTCCCATATTCTGTGGTATCCACACATTTGCCTCAGTGGTCCACTGCTTGTATGTAGTGATTCATAGTCTGCAAATTCAGTCATTTGGATGATGAAATGAGGAATCCTAATGATTGTGCAGGTGAGATAGAAACCATGACAAAGATGGGGCCAAGTTGGTGCTAGTGAACACGTTACTCACACAAATGAACTCATGGAATGCAATCCAAAACAAGCAGTGGGCAGACGAGAGCAGGCATCATCCCGAACAATCAGACTCCAACAAACGCAATCCAGACAGTTGCAGAGGTAAATGAAGCACACAGAGTCATTGAGATCTCAAGAAAGGGATGAGATTGAATCACTTTTTTGGGAATGAGCATCAATGATAGCAGCTACCGCCAAAATAATCAGACTATAACTTTTTGAACAGACACATTGGACTCTGGATTTCTGTAGCTGGAGCCATAGGGGTTGCGCGCTATCATCATTGGTGGATGACATCGAACGCTAATTGGGAAGAGGGCTCACTTGGACACACACATGAACATGTGGAATCGCACTCTCCCATGAATGATGAATGCAATCCATGCTTTCTTCGCCGAAAAATTCTGTTTGAAGCAGTCAGACTCCATAGTTGCAACGTGTCACCCACCCTCATGCACCAAACCCCATACTAAGACATGATCCAAACCATGTTGTTGGTGTAATACCACACAGTCAGACAGAACGGCACGGTGAGTGGGAGAGTTAGAAGCCAGTGGATCATCGTCGTATGTCAATTGTTCTAATGCAATTCTGCCTAATGGTATTACACGACTGGCCCCCCAAAGAGGGTATAAATGGAAATAGTCATTCACGTCCGGAAGGGGGGAGTCTCAATACCATTAGGCAGAATGGCATTAGAACAATTGACATACGACAATGATCCACTGGCTTCTAACTCTCCCACTCACCATGCCGTTCTGTCCGACTGCGTGGTATTACACCAACAACATGGTTTGGATCATGTCTTAGTATGGGGTTCGGTGCGTGAGGGCAGGTGACGCATCGCAACTATGGAGTCTGACTGCTTCAAACAGAATTTTTCGGCAAAGAAAGCATGGATCGCATTCATCGTTCATGAGGAGAGTGCGATTCCGCATGTTCATGTGTGCGTCCAAGTGAGCCCTCTTCCCAATTAGCGTTCGATGTCATCCACCAATGACGATAGCGCGCAACCCCTACGGCTCCGGCTACAGAAATCCAGAGTCCCAATGCAGCGATGCGCATTATGATCCATTCAGCATATTTTCAGAGCGGCACTCCTGTGTTCACGGTATGTGTCCCAGCCAAGAATGTGAGCGCTTGTGTCTGATCAACCTGGGATTCAAATAGATGACACCGCATTTTTTTCTTTTGAGTCAAATGTAGTTCGCTAGTCTGTACGCTTAGCTACACAGCGTGATTTCTGAGAAGCCGAATGCAATCAATGCGCACATTGCTGAATGATGTCGTTATATTGGCGGACTGGCGTAGAAAAGATCCGTCAAAGAGGAATGAGTAGCGGGTACTTGCCGCGCCAGGCGGCGTCCACCACTTATATATCACCACTAAATGGCGCGTGAAAATGAGCGTATGAAGTTGGGAGCGGAAGCGGATGGTCACAGTGGACAGTGTTTGAACCCAAAGTTGCGCGGAGCGGTGGATTGAAACCCAGAATCTGAGCGTACCCAAACCTTCATTGTGATAATGTGACCCACACAACGGCAGGCTATAGAACCGGACCTCGCAAGCGCATATTCAAAGTGTAGCGTTGCAAGGGAGGAGGTTTTCAGGAGGCATATGAGACGGGTATAGAAACTGATTTGCAAGGGGCGGGCCAGTGGAGAATACTTCTCTTAAGTGTGCCAGTGCATACCATGCAGTCCATCAGTCTTAAGGTAGTGCTCAACGTACCAGACCTTGATATAGCCAGCACACAAAAAAGAAAAAGGCCACGAAGCTTGAGTTGTCCGATAGGGCGGAGTAGTTGAAGAACGAAAGTGGGGGGGAGGAAATGATGAAGGATTCAGGTTGGGTCACGGGTGCGAATACAGAGGTTGAAAAGGAAGAATCCACATCGAGGTGGAATCAGATATCAGAGGTTTGCCGCTTGGCGCATGGTCCGGATGGGAACGAGTAGGACCTCGGAAAGCATTGGAATATGGAATACTCTTTGCACGGTAAACTTACAGGACCCGCTACGGAGTAGCGGGAATAATTGTTGGGTGACATGGCTGGCCAGATTTGGAGTTCGATAAAAATGGAGCGTCTCGGAGTGACGTTAGAGGGACATATAAACAGCTGATTGACATAGCCAAGTCTAGGGGTATATGGATAGTGCCTGGGTAGAGAATAAATTTTCATGCTGCGTTAAGATCTATGTGCCCGATCTGTCCCATGAAATTCCTAGTAGTAATTTGGCCCGAAGAACAGACGGCCGTGATCATGAGGAACGCACACCATCCTTTATCACCACTTCCAGAGAGGTGTCTTCCTCAATTTGCGCTTGCGCGCGAATTCCAGATAAACCAGTGCGGAGGTGCCGTCTACTGGTGGCACCAGCTGATATTTATTGTGAGCTCAGTGGATTGAACGAGCTCGTTATCATTGCTAAGGCCGGAACCATTCGATATGGACTGCAATGATAGCCGAGTTTGACCAGCACACGTACTGCCAGCAGTACTGCTAACCAATTGCTTCAAACAGCTTAACCAAATACGCCAGGTCTACAGCTTACGTCGCCGAAGATCATGAATAGTCAGTACTTGTTTCCGAAGATCGCGGGAAAATGGCTGGGCTCGCCGAGTTGAGGTGTTCTCACCCGATTAGCCGCATATGGAAACAGCGATGCGGAATCACTACCAGATGACTCAACTGGTAACCGATTGTGACTCGGTGGGAACGGGGCCGAATTGTGCATTATAAAGTGACGATAATTGCCAGGCTCTCTCTCCTTCAGCATCCCCCTTCGAGTTCAAGACTCGCGCATCGCAACAAACACCGTCTGCCCTTCTAATCAGTTCCACCGCACCGTTATTGCATTGATCCCCTGGTCGTACACAATCATGCCTTCTATTGCTGGAACCACCCTCAACAATACTTCCCGTCTCGACGTCAAAGATCAGCTGTCCTACGAACATGCACGTTGGCGTGCGCTCAAACCTTCCGACCGTACCGATAAGGGAGCTAAGCCATATAAGTCTAAGCGCGTCAGCGGTAATGTGGGAAGGAGCGCCAAGTACCATTTGAATGGCCGTGTCAGGGGCCGCATGGCTCCTAATCCGGTTTGGAGTGGATGGGTTGCAAAGAGCGATTTAACTCTTGATGATGATGACGAATATTTATGTGACGGAGTTCAGGAACAAGATCAGCACTTCAGGAGCATTGAAGAGCCGGCTCGAGGTAACATTCGTATCAACCTTGATGAGTTGATCAAACCCCAGCGCAAGCCAACTGGTATGGATTTTCACTCTGTCCATTCCAGTGGGTTCATATTATCCCCATTCAGGTGTTGCGCGTGAATACGAGTTTGTCTCTTGTTTGCGGCCTGTTCTTGTCATGGAAGACATTGACATCCCATGCGACGTCGCTTCACTTTGGTCGGACGAGGCTGGGTCCGATTGGGAAGTCATCCACCCTGACACTGCGTCTTCCCGGTCGATGGAATCAGCGCTTCCGGGTCGTTCTTACGCTTCCGTTCTCACTTCTCCTCGGGTTTCCAAGCTGTGATCGCAGCGATCAGCCTGCGGGTGGCGTGCATCTATAAGTCATAGGAAATTGCGCTGGCGTTACCCAGTACCAGTCGATAGTTACATACTGCTGTTGAGCGGCGAAGTTGGTATGTGAGTTTGCACTACTGAGTTCTCTGTCACCACTGAACATGCCCCAGGATCTTGCGGACAGTATGTATTTGAGCAAACATCGAAGGCGCTCTGGAACCAAGCGTACGTCTGGAAATGGATAGGAGTTATTTGTAAGCTTAGTTTTTCGATTGATGCTTGGTGACGTGCCTTGTTGGGGACTGTGTAATCAAGCATCTGCATTCCACTGCCAGTAACACATTCGAGACAACATCTTGGTGGTAGGATCGTCCGGGGTCCGAATCCTCAACCAGAATTGCTTGTTGAGATTCATGTTGTATAATAGTCCTTTGCCGGTTGCGTTGAATAACCGGACGGAATGTTCATATCGCACTTTTGGACTACTGTTTGAGCCACTTTGTCAATAGTTTCAAATCAAAAACTGTCGCCAAATCTTTCAGCCCCCCCGACCCGAACATCCAATTTATTTTTAAGTTGCCGGCCAGGACACATTATGATATGGGTGGGGTCCTATGGGGGCTTCCGTTGTTCAATACTAGGCAGGGTGACCAGCCACTTAGACCATCACGGCCTCAGAGGACGTCGGATTTCGAGTGAACCGCTCGAATATGGAATGCACGGTGCCCAATCAACGGTGACCAGCCGATGGTAGAGCCTTCTTCAATAAGTGGGAGCGCCTCGGAATACTATCGAGGTGTCGAGAGAGCGAAACATGGGTTGTTGACCAATTCTGGCATGCAACAAGCTGTCCCCAGAACATCACGATTTCTGGGGTGAAATGGGAGCGCCTCAGAGTGCCGTCCGAGATCGGAAAGAGCATCACATAGATTGCTGAGTGGCCCAGCCGAACTAGTGAATGAATTCTGGGAGAACGCCAACCAACTGATGGCGCAGACGTTTGCACTATCCGACTTCAGGACGTGCCTCCTAGAACCTTCCAAATGCCCTTTTAGCCGGAACCCGGGCCCAAAGCTGGTCCATTCCTTCCTATCCTCCTTAGACTTCTGCGCGATACAGGTGTGAGCCTTTTTTCAGGCATGGCAGCGCCCGGCGCTCAAAACGCTCCGTGACACGTCATGACTTTATCGCCGCTCTATGCCACCTTCGAATCTCCCCACCTTTTTTCTTTCAGCGCTAACTATAAATACAGTGCAAAGTATCTGGAATAACAATCATCGTTACTTTCTCCTCTGAACACCGAGCATTGCCGCGGAGAACAAATGGGCAAACCCATAGCAACAAACCCAAAGCTTCCGACCGCAACCAGCACAAATCATCCCTGACCTTGACCTCGTTGAAGCTGGAGAATATACTCCAGGCGCAGCATCACCGGCTGTGAGAATTTGGAATTTCCCTGCCGTGGTGAGGAGATTATCTATCTTCTGCTTGAGAGCGTCAGGCATTTTGCCCCAATGATATGCTTAATGACAGATGATAAAGGTGAGGTGGGGGGGTTGGCCTCCCGCACAGCTCAGCGACAATTATAGACAGTCGAATATCAAAACATCAACGGATCCACTCAGAAGGAAGGGAAGACTCCATGGCTAGACGGACTGCATTAGCGTCTAGCATAGTCAAGTGCGTAACCACGGTAGTCAGGACCGATGGAGGGGGGGAACAACCTACAATGGTATTATTAGCTATTCGTATGTCCCAAAGCCAAGGGACAGGACAGTCCCAAACTGTTGCTCGGTTGGGGTACCCAAATAGTGGCACAAGCTAGTATAAACTAGCAAAAGACTCCACTCATGCTTCCGAATAGGTTGCGGTGCGGGGCACCGCAACTGTTGCCAACGCTCATTGCAATATTCTCATTGCTCATCACATGCATCGATCACTCTTGATGTGAGCCGGTATGATGTCGGGAAAATTGGAAAGAACTCGCAGGAGCTCTGGGAGCCTTGGAGTGCTCCAGTTTCCTGATGGGTATAGGCAGCTTGCAAGCGAACGCCGGCTATACACCCATGCACGCCAGGCAAAGGTGCGCATATACAGTCAAGTTATTACTATATTTGCTAGTGGCAATGGCGTTTCTGAATCAGAACTGAACTTTAAGTAAACACCTTCAGGTAAGTTTGCCTGCTCAGTTTGGCATGTGCCCTTTTGTCCACATGTCGTTCTGACTTCATCCGAAGAATGGCATGGGCGCATGACTATTAGTACGTAGAAAGGCACCTTACTCTCCAATGCCACTTCGGGAGAGTTGTCCCCCCTAAGCCTTCCTCGATTCGCGTTTGCGCACGAACCATGAAATCCCAACTCGATGCATGCGTCATCCATCACTAGGGAATATCTGCTAGTTTTGTGATGATCACTGCTTATTGTATTCCAGAGGGTGCCGGTCGCGTACGATAGGTTCAACGAGTTCGCTCTCATTGTTGGGGCCCAGTTGAATCCGAGCTTGGCACCTGGCCTCAATAATAGTTGCGCGGGCCAGGGTGTCAGCAGTACTGCTAAGATCAAGCTCGCGAAGCCCACGAATCGTGGCTCAATCGTAGACCAGCTAACTAAGCTAAGCAAAACCGCCATGCTGCTGTCTAATTACGTATGCGATCCACGAAATCATATTGCTGATACGGCGAGTACTACAGCACACATTATTCTCGACATCGTCCACATGCGGCTTTGGATGATAATTGTGCGTTCAGCCCGATAACGTGCGGCGGAGATCGAAGACTCATGAGAAGGAATGCAAGTCCCGGTAACTACAACTCTGCATATGTCGCCAGTAGCGGTCTAGCGATCCACCTCCGAAGAATCGGCATTGGGATTCGAAACTAAAAGGGGCCAAATAAGGGGTTGCAAATTGCCTGGCTTACTTTCCCTTTGCAGTCGCGGTTTCAGCGCCGTCCCAAGCTGAATACTGTGGGGGCTTCGAATCACACATCCCTTTGGCCTGGACATCTTCGAAGCCATCTTAAGTAATCCCCAGAATAAATGTCCAACGGCAACGTCACCACCCGAAATGTCATCCCTGCGACTTCTAGGTGCTAGGACTGAAGTCCGCATGTTATGTATCCAGAACTCACACACTCTCTCTAGGTGCTAGGGAGCATCGTGTGGTTTGAAGGGCTATTCTTCGTCGTGTTACCCATGGCCATGGGTCCCTGCAAGATTCGCACCATGCATTAGCTTGATGCGCCTTGCCGTTGTTCCGCTGGTCTTGTGAAAGGACCCACAACTCGTGGCCCATGCGGCTTATGCATATGTGACTTCCGACGGAGGTGTCAAAGTGCATTGAACAAAGTTGACCGCTAGCGCTGGGTGCATTCATGAAGGGTTCGAGTGCAAGGTTATTCCAATTACACTATGTTGGGTCAATTGCATTATTTGCATACGGAGATATTGCTCCAACGTTTTTCGGGTCGATTCCACGGGACATCCGATGGCCGAGAATTGTTGATAGGGTTGTGCAGGGATACGATGCTCCATCACAGACGGAGGGAGGTGACCGAAAGATAGAGCCCCGACAAGACAGTTATTTACTCACGATGGAAAAATCAGACATGCAGGTGTGTGTATGGAATCTGGATACCCGGGAAAGATGGAGGGTTGACCAGTATGATCAATACTAACGTTAATTGCTGGGGCGTAGTAGGCAGGATCCCAGCCTCTACTAAAGTAGAGCGGCGTAGCAACCATGCAACCATGTTGAAGGGGATGCATGGCACACTCACTCCTGTGATAAACTTACTTCCCCTTTACTGGAATGAGTAAGCCCTACAAAAAGAGCAGACTGATGTTAACCCAGGAGTAGTCACGTTTCGATACTCAGACAAACCCTGGAGGCGCAGCCCTGCACAACAGGAAAACTGAATAATCCCTAGGCACGATTCGCACGAATGGGCCTTAGCATGATCATTCCGGTAGGCGAACCCAGGGTTCATCGCCTGGCTCATTTGCATCTGCGCCGCAGGTTGGGCTGGGCAGCTATCCCATACTGAGGTAGGGCAACACAATCAGTAACCGCCGCACGACGGGACTGAAAGCACAGCCAAGTCCGTGGCGATACAGCCTCGTTTCACATGTTCTTGTTCAACCATTCTCTTTTTGATAGTCGTCCAACTCGCATCACTGGGATTACTGCGAGGTTCATGAGCACTCAGATTGCTTAGGATTCTACATCGCTTGACTCCGGATTTTCGCCTTGGGCGCTAAACGCAGCCCGAATCAGCTTGGCCAAATTTGGACGTTTGAATTTCAGATGCACCGCGATTATGGAAATGGAACTCCGCAGAGAGCCCCCTCACGATCTTTTATAGTCAACACACTTACCTACACCCTCATCCTCGTCCTTCCTTCAAGGATGGATCGAGGAGATCCCAAACTTCTCGTTCGAGCTGCTGCTACTTTCCCCAACATCTTATTGACCTTGGCGGTAAATCTCCTCAACCCCCTGTATTATTTGCGACAACTTTGGACATCTGTTCGGTGGCTCGAGTCTTTATTCAGGTTTTTCCTGATTTGCACGACCAGTCGATCCATAATATCTGAGGTCCTCGAGTTCTGGAAGGAGGGTGTCTCGATTTTTGGCTACATTTTGCAAAGTAAGCCAGCAGCTGCATGATTCCACGTGGTACTTGAGCTAACATGCATGTAGTCATTGGAACTGCTTTGATTGACTCGACCCAACCACCGAATCATCAATCACTAACACAAGAGCGACCGGAGTCTTCGTCTGCCCCTAACGTCGAACACGCTCTAAATAATGAAATCCTGAGCTCATCCCCAGATTCGACGGCTCCAGCTCCAGAAGTTCCATCGACCCCAACCCATTCGTCTGTTCCTTCCTCGCCGCCTGATGGGGTTCGAGCTCGTCCGCGGCCTGCGAGTTACCACGGTCACACAGCCGCTGGTTTATTGAGCGGGTTGCACACGCCGCAGATTCAATCTGGAACGACATTTTTCGGAGGAATCAAACCCCTGCATCTCCCTCATATCGTAGCTGTATCTCCGAGATTGGGCGCGGAAAAACCCTCTCAACCACCCTCTCCTACTCTGCTCACACTAGACTTGGGACCGAAGCCTGAAAATGATACAGGGAATGCCGAGGATACGGTTGGTACGACGCGAAAGCGACGTATCTTCAACACCCGACCTCATTCCCTGGACTTGAAATCGTCGACGTCCGTCCACGTACGATCTCGTTCGATGTCCCCTCGACAACGTGTAATATCTCTTCCTGACGTCGAGCCAGTGCAAGAGGATACCGTTTACTCCTCCCCTCCAGACATCAAGTCTTTTCGTCTCATCCCTTCTAGCACGGGGAAAATCTCCCCTGAACACAAACGGACCGAGTCATTGAAGGCATTCGCAGCCCAAGAAAGGGAGTCTCTACTTTTCAGGATCTCCGAGCTCGAGGCTGCATTACGGTCGGCAAAGGCAACCGCATCAGTACCCCACCGGGATGCAACGGAATCCACTGAGGTTTTCCAAGATAGCAAAGACACTAGTCTGGATTTAGTTGACAGTTCAGGCCCTATTCCAGTCTCTCCCATCGAGCAGCTTATTGAATCAGATCATCAAATACACGAGACGTATCCATCCCCACCTCACAGTCCCACGAACAACGCATTACCTTTAGCATTCCCACCATCAGCGAGCTCATCGTCGGCTTCTCAATGCATGAATCAACAGAAAAATACCCCTCATACCCATATCATCAGTGCCTTGCTCGACCAAGTGTCCCCTTCGTCTACATCAACTTCAAGATCACCCCGCCCAGGGCCTCGTGTCCTTCTTACATCTCCCACTATGAACTTGGGTTCTGGTGTGGACGAGATGCATTGGCGTGCTGATGGAAAGGAGGGCGAACAACAGCCAGCCTCATTGTTGGTCAATCCCTTCGCGCCGATCATGGACAATCAGGATGTATTATCGTACAGCCCGACTTCCGGCGCGACAGAGGGCTTCCAGCGTTGAAGGCCGGGGTTGGGTCCTTGAGATGGAAAGTGAGAAATAACACACGGGTTCAAGTCTTACAATGCCCCGCTTTATGAAGCGGTTGGTTCGCTCATTTCCTTATTGCTAATTACATAGTACGTTTGTCGTTTGGTGGCACATCATCAGACCAGCCCAATTTTTGTCGTCAGTGTAATCTTTGTTACAATTCGTTTTGTATGTTCGGCTCCTCACTTAACGCATGTCATTCTTGCCCTTCAACGCAGGGTACCTCTTCTTGGGAACGTGTTGAAATATGAACTGAAAATTCCCCAGGTTCGTTCCGTTCCCCCGGCCATGTTGACGAGGCGACCTTTTTAATTTGTCAAGTGAGAGTATGCATGAATATTCCAAGTTTTCTAGATGACTTCTGAGCATTCACATAAATACAAATGTGGTACGATATGACACTACTAAACAAGAAATTCGGGACAGATAGGGAAGAACGTGACAACGAGGACAAATCGATGGGAATTGATTGGACGGATGGGCACAAAGACCGCTCGTGGGTGCCCTGAGTGTCTTGCCACCTAGGATAACGACGATTGAGGTCAGGCCATCGGAAAAATACAAACTACGACTGCAGCAGACTAGGCAGAACAGCAAAGAGGAAGGCAGAGCATTTCGCTATCAATCGAACGAGCCAAAATGTGGCATAGGGCCAAAAATTGGACTGTCGGCCAAAGGCCTAGGGATGGCATATCCAGCGCCCGCGAGGGCCCCGCTCATGATTGCTCCAAGGCGCCAAATCTCGAAAGGAGCGTACTTCAGACGAGAGTCCTGAGAGGGGACGAAAAAGGACCACAGTTGGTGAGAACTCCGGAGAACTCGACCAGGGAAAGGAACGTACGACTGTCGCTGTGTTTCCATGTTCTGGAGCCCTAGATGAGTGCCTCCTATGATCCATCAGAGGGCGTGTGCCACGCTCAGCAGAGAGAATAAGAGTGGCCGCCGTCTTGGGCGCTTGTAAGAGGTTTCTGAGCATCTGGATAGGAGTCACAAGTCAGGATAGCTAGCAGAAAGATGACATAAAGACCTACTTCCTGGTCGCAAGCTGTCACTGACTAGCAGATAGGCAAGTTCGTTGTCCCTAAGGCTAGGTTGTTGCAAGAGGACAAGTGGGAGGATCCAATGATAGGCTTAAATACCCGACTCACTGAATGGTGAGTCGCCTGATGGAACATGGGCACCCTCTATATTGGATAACGGGAATTGACAGAGATGGCCTGTTCTCATGGACAGCCACAAAGCAGAAAACATACTGTCGGACAAGACCGGAATGCGACAATGGCACGAGTGTCAGCAGGATGAGGGGCATCCATAAAGACCCGTAAAGGACAATGCCTTTGCGGGCTGCCAGTGTAGCGAGATACATACAGCCGCCAGGCAGTACTATCAAAGTGTTGAGTTCTGCGGCTAGCGCTCCCCAAGGGGAGCTAAGTAGGTTCCTGTTCTGCAGCAAATCCAGGCTATACTAGAGAAAATAGTCTGCCCAGGTCTTCCACCCTCATACCCGACTTCTGTCCTGGGCACAGAAGCGGCGTCGAATAGGTGAGGTCGCCCAGAGAGGCTCAACGGGGACAAGTCGGCAATCAATCATCCGGAGAACACCGCAAGGCTACAATGCTCAGCCCGCGATAGGAAGGGTTGAGCGAGATCATGTATTGCATAGAGATGAGCCAAGCCTTCGGCGTTGTGACAGGCACAAGCACAATCGCACGGAGCGATTGGCGAGTCAAGGGAGAGGACTCACGTTTCAAATTCCCACGGGTAGCCCGTTGCCATGATTTTGGCTACACTCCTCACGTCTGTGATAACTACGGCTAGGATGAGAACATAGGTTTTTATGCTTGCTCCTTCGCCATGAAACCACACCCAAAGGATGATCACCGGCCGCGGCCGCTGTGACATTCAATCTGCTGACGGGTTCAGAACTGCGAGTTTCTTTCGTCCACCGAGCTTAGCCCATTTTCAATTACAGCCCCGACGGGAGGATTGCATTCGGTCAGGAATATTGTACACTTTGACTGATATTTTAATCTGCCAAGACCAGGGATGCGATAGCGAGCAGTCAGTTCACTGATGCTTGCTAAGCTCCTCTTCCAGCTTTCCTGGGCGTGTAAGATGGACCTAACGAGGATATGTGAGGACTGTATCCTTTAAGCTGGGGAAATAACCCATAGTCAGATGGATGCATGCTAGCCGCTCACATCTTTGTCGTAAGCTAGATGTCGATAGATTGCGTAGCTCCCTCCCGCAAGGCCCGCACCAAGGATAAAACCCATAGGCCAAAGCTCTATCGGCACATTACGGGGACCAAAGCGGAATACCTGTAATGTTGAGCGTTTCCGTGTCAGCAAAGCGACATCACGACTGGGTTCAGCAGGTCCATTGGAGATGATGGAATACTAGAAGCCATATCTTTGCTTACTAGTTTAGCTTTCTCTTCGGGAAGCCTCTTAGCCTGCTGGTCGGCGTAGGTCCTCACAGCAACCACTTGATTACGTCGTGCCACATTCCGGGTGGCGGGGGGAACAGCAGTAGCTAAGTGGTAAATATTTCGTTTCATTCTGGAAAATTATCCTCCTTATCGGCACATGCAACAAGAGAAGACCGCGTATCCCCATTGCAGCATACGCACCTGAAGTCGGACTGAGAGGCGTGTTTGGCAGGTGGAGCAAGTATGACATAGTGTTTGCGCCGAGGGCCATTCAAATAAACGGAGTTTACAACGCTAACCCCGTTGAGTCTGGGTCAGCGCTTACGATCACCTAGGCTGATCCACTGGCAAGATGGTACCCAGACACTCCCACTTGGAAGCGTTTGGCTGGTGTCTGCTCCGCTTTGATCTTGGCTAACTGAAGAGGCAATTTTCAACCCCTTTGATTAAGGGGGATCGCACTTTTAAATATGTCCGCACACGCGACGGTGCGACAACGTGTCGTCCGATATGACATCCAGATATTTCTGTCCAGTGCAAGGAAGAACAGAAGCACGCATCTACTCTGATATTACAACTTCTGACGCTCCGCGTGACCTGATTGCGAGTACCCAGACGGTCGTGCATATGACCGCCCAACAGATGTCAGGGCCCCCGGTATAAGGCCCTGTGGAGTCTTTCCGGATCTTCGCTGCGCTCGTTGCTTCTGGGTCTGGGGCGCAGTTCCATCGAAAGCCCGCAAGCCATTTCTCAGGTGAGTGATTCTTCCTAAGTATACGAGGATCGATACGCACTTTATCCCCTCCAGATCAACGCGTCAAGGTTGATGGCACTGGATCTCGTTCATTCATTCCATCGGCGGATATACAAACCATTCCATGAACGGTGTATCATAGACGTACTACTTCAGCTCATCCCTCAGCTTGACGAGCCATCCCGGCGCTCTTTGTATGGGACCTGTCGATACACGTGGGACACTCTCCTCCCCTTTCGTTGGCGTAGTATCACCTTAATCAATGCCAACGATGGAACGGATGATATTCACACTTTCTATTCATTACTGGCTCCCCACGATCGAGGTCCTCTAGTCTCCAACCTGACCTTGGTCTTCGAGCGAAACGCGCCTTTCGACCTCGAAACTACCGTTTCTGTTTTAGCGTGCATGCGCAACCTAAAATATCTCTCGCTTTCATTATATATTGGGGGAGACCGATCCGAATCCTTGTTTTCCCATTTGGCCAATGAAGCGAACATTTTTAAACTCAAAAGGCTCTGGACGGAATTCGCGGCTGGTCCACAATATGAACGCTTCCTAACCTCGCAGCCAGAGATCGAAGACTTGAGGATTTGCGGTTCTCGGGCCCTCTCAATACCTCCCTGCGCTCTTCCAAGTTTGCGGCATATACAAGCATCGTACCCCGTAGCTGCCACTTTGATTCCTGGGAGACCCGTACAATCCGTCACTATCGACAAGGTTGAGAGGCTGGACGGCATAGACAACCCCTTCCCTTTGCCGACTCATCACATCATCCACTTCTTGCATCACGACCCTCTCAGACCATCGCAACTCGAGAAATTTATTCAAAGCATGCCTCACCTTCAATCCTGCACCATTGGAGTCTTCCTGGATCAGTTTACCCAGGGGGAGCTTGATTCTATCTGGACAGCATTCAATAAACTTGATCGCCTCGAGTATCTGGCTCTTACCTGCAATTTCCTCCCTGTTGACCCTTACCCACTCGGAGCCATGCTTCCTTCCCCTTCGACCGCCTATCAGGATTTGGTCCTGATGACAAGATGGAACGGAAGATGGTTACATTTCTCACGAAATGATCCTAGGTTCTACTGGGAGTTGGTGGAAGAAGGAAACAGCAGTGTCAAGCCGCCGCCTTCACACCCTGGGCAGCCCTGTCTGTGGGGGCGCACCCTCGATCCCTTGATCATCAGGGGTTGGAATCTGCAAGGTACACGAAGTAGGAAGCGGAGCATCTGACGAGCGCCCTTAATCTAGTCGGTCCGTCAGTAAAGATCACTACCTGTGAGGACTGACACTGAAATTGTGTTTTTGTTTGAAACAGTCGCTGCTATTGTTCGCCAGTTTACCGCGCACCCACATCTGCATTGCATTGCCGGACGAAATCATGAGATCTGCAGGATTTTGCTCATCCCAAAAATTACTGCCTTGACAACACGCCATCCAAGCCTATATTTACACGGATCTTTGCGCGGTGCCGGGCTCACGAAATGATGAACAGTCCTCGCCCACGGTTTCCATCTCCTTGTTTATGCCCTGTACCACCCACATTACCTCCCACTCAGGGTTCTACATGCGTTCGAGGTCTTGCTGCTCTCCTGGTCGAGTTGTATGCCAGGCATCATGATTAACATTAAACTATCATCCATGCTTTCAATTAGGGGATGCGCTAAATGCAGAGCACATGGTTATCCATAAGCCGTTTGCCACTTGCTATCGATCATGTGTACATATTGCTGCAAATGAAACGTGCACAGGCGTTGAGGAAGCTAAAATGAGATGTACTGAATTCCGATTCCAAATCGGACCAAGCCGGGTTACGGTGCACAGTCAAGCCAACGCTGGAACCCCTATACGCTGACAGGAATGGCATCCTGTGGGTCAGTTGTACATGTCCCTCGTCCCTTTCACAACCGCTGCATCCCGGACGTCCTATTTGAGATTGGGTCACTCCTAACCCCCAAGTCCCTTCGTGAACTTTCTAGAACATGCCGATACGCCCACGAAGTGTTGCTGCCCCTCCGGTTGAGGTCTATCGAGGTTCATCAACGACTGAGTGGGGAACAACCTTTCTACCAATTCATTCACAGCGTTATCGCTCGCGGTTACGGTCATCACGTCCGGAAGTTTAGCTTGCATTTTGATCAAGAATTGTGCTATGATCAGGCTCAATTGGAGTTCGCCATGAGAGGTATGCCGCATTTGAAGCATCTTGGCGTCGAGGGATACGAGAACCAGGATGCGTGGGATCCCCTTTTCGCTTTCTTGGCCAATAATTCCGGCGTTTTTCGGCTAAAGAGTCTCAGGTTATCCGGGATGAAGGCAGCCACGCCGAACGTTTTGAGTGTGTTAGAATCCCAGCCAGGAATCGAAGAGCTCATGATAGATTGGATGGAGGATATTGTGGTGCCTCGACAGTCCCTTCCCGGATTACGCATTGTTGCGGCTCGGCCCCGTGCGATGCGATCGTTGATACCGGGAAGACCCATTACCCATGTCGCTAGTCGTTACCGACACTTCCAAAGAGGTGTCGAAGAGCCATTGATGGAGTCAACCGAGTTCATCACACATTACTGGGCCTATTCGGTAACGACTGCTGAATTGCCACAGCTGCTGCCGGGCATGCCCTACGTACGCTCATTGACTCTCATTCTCAATCGGGACTGCTCGTTCCACTCTTCGCCTACATCTCAGCTTAAAGATGCATGGACGTACATCAAGGACATGAAATGTTTGGAGTTTTGTGCCATTGTGGTGAGGGGATCCTACCTTCGGGGCCTCAACTTCGAACAGGCGATTCCAACAATCCCAAAGACTCTTCGCCATATAGTGGTATGCTTCCTGTACATCTACGGTCCCTGGGTGCAACTTCTGAGGGAGGATGGGCGTGACGGTTGGGAGTACGTAGAAGGATACGAAAACAGATCGGATAATATACCCATGCACAACATCGATTCACACTTTTGGGTGTCTTTGATCCCTACCGCAACGATTCGCACAAAGATGAGTTCAACATTTGGTGTGGAGTGCTGAACTCCACGTTGGGCGTAAAGATATCGAAATGGTCCTACGGAGGTCATATGGGAGACACACACACACACAAATCATCTTATTGGACAACCAATCATTCCCTCTGACGGTTCGCCTTCATGAGGTTCGTCCACGATTTTTCCGCTGCGCAAACCCCCCACTTCGAGCATGCACATCTCATCGTTCACTCTTGGTCTACCTGTATCAAAAGACCATTGTACAATTCATTCGTGTATATGTAACGGCCACTCTCATCATCTGTATAATACTGCATTATTAAATGTATCCTGTTCATCCCCGATGGTCAACAGTTATGATGGGTCTTTGTGGCACTATGATGTTACTAAAATTGGCATTGCCAATCATCCCTTTTTCACATACACAAGATATACTGTGTGGTCCCTCCGCGGGGGTGCTCGTGAATTTCTGGGGTGAGAACCAAAGATCAGGACGAACGTCTATCCATTTCACACTCCAGCCAAACTTACTCAGCGTTCATGATAGCCTAACTCGCTAGGGTTCGACGCGGGGTAGACGCAGGCGCAGGTGGTTAGGGTCGGTGCAGGGGTGCCAGTAGCGAGTTGGCGGGTAACGTTGGTCGTTGTGAATGTTCGAGAAGCGAGTCTGGACGGTTGAGTACGAGGGTACGTGGAGACCAAGTAGGTGTAGGGGTTTGTCAGTGCGAGGAGCAATGTTGAGCTAGACAATTAAAGCATAAGTGGATCATCTTTGACTGGCATGGAATCGACTTACCTATGAAAGCGTGGGCTCGCTTGCCAGGGAGTCGAGGGAGAAGGGGCGATAAGGGGGTGCGACATGGCTGCCTTGAGCTCAGCAGCGTGACACATCGACGTGCAGTGAGGTTCGTGATGTCACCGGGGTCGAAGGCATCGTGCTGCACGCACCCTCGCCAATGGATGAGAAGCTAAAAGCCCCACCGAGAGAGTGGGTGAACGCGATAGTTTGACCAGGGGTGAGGAGGTGTCAGAGATAGCCTTCCACTCAGGGTCAGATTATTTGACCTGCAACGGAAAAAAAAATTAGTGCTTTAAAGAGAATAGATCATTCAGAAATGATGCCGCAAGCAGAGCAGTGGCCCGGAAGGCGAGTACGGATCCGTCAGCAGCCACAACGTTCAAGGCGTTTGTCTACCAAGTCAATTGTAGAGAGTTTTAGGTCTTTCAGGAGTCACATCAGTGCATCCACGTCAACCATTAAGTAATTCGAACCAGTAACGGCGCTCTGAGAATTATCGAGTGCGAAACACGGCAGTTGCAGCAATCGGCGCGAGGAACATTTCTCGGAACGAACTGGGCTCAAGAGGACCTAGCTGAATGCCTGAATAGGCGCCCAGGTCCATATCTCTACATCACTATCATCAAGCTGGCTGTCAAGGCAATACGACACACATGGAAAGGAAGTACATAGCAGCAATCTCGTGAAAATCCCGAAGGACGAGCGCTATCTCTGGACAACTCCCAGTAATGAAGGAATCAATAGACCGTGGTGGGGCCGCAAGCTGGGAGTTGGAAATTCGCCCACACACAACCCCAGTAATGAGCACGGCAAAGGGAATTAAGTAGTTCCTTTTTTTTTTTTCAGCTATATATGCCAAAGCCAATTTACATAGGACGATCACGGCGCCAGCAATTCGAGAACACGATTTCAAGGACTCTTTAAGATATGAGGCTTGAATGCTGATATTATAGTTAGGGCCCATGCAATATGGATATACGAAGCCACCAAAGCAACCCCACCAATTGCTTGTGGCCCGGCGGAACAACCCGTCCGGCATCTCGGCTATTTGCGGCGGGCGCATATATCCTCAAGCAATATCCTCGGGATTAGCAGTACTACTACTTCTTCCCTCATATCGGCATTGAAACCATTGCACTGGAGCGCTTGAGCCAATGGAATTCCTGTTCGCTACTGCCTCATATCGCTCGTACCCACTCTCCGATCAGTTTATTTCGTTCGACCGCCACATTGGTGCTATGATGCCTATTATCACTCAACCGGGCCATGGCCCACCTACAGGCCATATATCCCCATTAGGGTCACTTTTGTTCCCGTTCCGTAATATACTTATCCATCGCATTCGGTGCCCCTCATGATTTGCTGCCTTCGATGGGAATACTTAACCTTCCTGGGGCACTTTACATATTTCCCGGATCATGATGCCACGAAAAATGTTCGACGGATAAGTCATAACGGTGCCCAAACCATCCACAACGGCTGGGCAAACCACTTCCGCCGCTTTTCACCGCCTCCTTCCTTGGTTATTATTTTAGCCTTTCGATATTTGCATCAATATTCCACCGAATTGGGGAGTTCATAAATGTCACGAGAGTTCTTCGGATACTACTTACAAGAAGTCCTCATGCTACATAGCACAACTTCTCCATACAGTTTAGTCTAGCTACACAATTACATATGTACATCTTTTTCCTCTCTGACAAATTCAGAGTGAACCATGCATAGCTGTTGCTTCTATCTTACATAGGCAAATCCGATCTGGATCGACAAAAGTTCTCCCGCCGCAACGTGCCGAAGCCCCCCATGTTGATCGACCTTCTTGCTAGCGCTCACGTGGAAATACCAGCTTTGTACTAATTAACCGTTCGTTCCGCCAGGGTTGTTTCCCCTAAGTTAGACATTCAGACACGGCGCCACTCCGCACTATATACTATTCCTTTCCCTTCGACTACTTGCAAAGCGCAGTCACAGCTTTCCCGTAGATGGAAACACATACCCTAAAGTTGAGGTCATTGTCCATGGGGATATTAGATCCAGTCGGGGGCCCGCAGTGATGGGCCGGAGTTCACCATCCTGAGATGGAGGTAAAAGAAGCAAACAGGATCTCGCTGTTCTCGTTTGTGTTAGCGGCGTCGAGTTCTTCTACGTACATATTCTGCCTGTCACACCGGGTTAACATTCAATCTCGATTAACCACGCCAGCTTGCGAATTAAGTGGGCGCCAACTGGTCATTTCCTTGGCTGGAACAGGCGTATGTTAGTGACCGTACCATCGTGACTTGATTTAGTCTATGTGTAGCCCTCATCTCCGCTTCGTGCGGCTGGTTGTGAAATTGAACTTGACAATGAGCTGGGGAGTGTAACACCGTTGAGGTCCATAACAGAACGAGGACTAGAAATATATGTACACGCAAAGAAAGGAAGGAAAGAAAGACAAAAAAAAAAGGCTACAATTAATCATCAAAGAAACCCAGCTTTAAACCACTTGCAACAACATGGGGGTATCTTTGTGCGTGAATGAAGAGTGAAAAGGATCTATGATACAACGAAAGAAATTGGGGATTCGCGGACTTCACCATCACCCACCCCCACCACATTATATATCACGGAAGATATCCACAATCACCTTCTGTAATTCGCCATCCCTGATCGCCTCATAAATCTTCGTGGCGTTTCCACCAACCGTGACGTCCCCGAAACCATCCGCGAACGAATTGTAGTTTTCCCATCCATGCATTGGCACGCCAAGCTTTTCACGAATGTAAACGTATAAAGGGCGTGTACGGCCGAGGAACGGCGCAGCGGGCACAGGGCCACGAGCCCCAGAGAGGTACTCGCCTCTGAGACTTTGCAGTAGCTCAACACTGCGAGCGGCGAATGACATACGGAAGCCTTGCGAGGCAAGAATCAACTCGACTGCGTTCACTCCTTCTCTGAGCAGGCTAGCGTCTTGTGAGAGGAAGGTCATGAGCGGCACAGTGGTAGCGGCGGCGACGGTTTCCATTCGGAGCTTGGCATCTTTGGAGCGCTAATCTCCAGCGCGTCTTCGATGGCAGACATAAGGAAACCGTGAAGAGACAGTTCATGGCGAGGAGAGGAGAGACAAGGCGTAAGATGGATAGAAATCTCTTCGGTGAGGATGCGAGCAAGGGACACTGAGAATTCATGCTGTAAAGCACGGAGATCCACAGCTTGGCAGATGGCATAGAGGTAGGAGGCAATGAGCATGGACACTATTTCCAAGGACTGGACAGTCTGACGTGCTGAAATGAGAGCGAGGGAGCTAGAGAGATTTTCAGACTTGAAATAATCATAGCTGCGGCATGACAAGTGTGACTTACTTCACAGCCTGGTTATGCATCTCCGCACTCTGGATGTGTGTTGAGACGGGATTCGCCAAATAACCCAATTCAGACACGTATGCAGCACCAGCAATGTCAAGACCCTTTCCAAAGTAGTTGATGCTTGGGTCCGTCGCACTCAGATTGGGCGGCAAGCCGCGATTCATCGAAGGGTTGATGAGTTCTGTCAATTGGGCGAAAAGCAATTTCCCAATGTGGTGAAGAGCGACTCGAACATGCTCCATAGGGTTAGTAACAGACATAGCCTGGAAGTTACCACCGTGGTGGACGTGACCTGTTTCGCTATCGACAAGCGGATTATCGGTGGCTGCGGGAATGACTTCAACGCGGACGAACAAGATGATTCCCAAATATGGACTTACTCGAGTTACTCTCTTGGGTTAGAGTAGTGATGGCAGAAAGAATGTCCTCGATCTGAGGCCCAAGGAATTGGGGGGCAGTGCGGAGTGGATATCGATCTTGGCGGAGCTTGCCAACGTCTTCCTCAAAGGAAAGCTCTTCTCATCGCCAGTTTCCGCGAGGTTGCTTCCTTCGAGGAGGTCATAGATGTTCTTTGCAACCTCCACTTGACCAGGGTGGGCCGTGCGACGTCGTGGATGAAAGGAGCATGTGAGCCTTGAATCAAGAATCAGTGGAAGTCGCGGGCGGATGAAATACGACGTACCCTGACTGCCTAACAAGGCCTCTGTACCCATTGCAGTGCACACTTGGGCCAGAACGGCAACGTTTGCAGCATCAGAAAGTACCAAGCTGGCCACAGCCGCCGAGAACGCTGTTCCATTGAGTAACCCCAAGTGTTCTTTCCCCTCGAATTGAATGTGTTCAAGACCATGATCTTTGTACGCCTCCGTGGCTGGGACGATCTTACGCGGGCCCATCGTGCAAGAGGGGCCATCAAAAACACGAATTCCTTGGTTCCCAATCAAAGTGCCAGCGACGTATGACAGCGGAGATAAATCTAGTATTCAATAAGAGATAAGCGAACGAAGATTCGAAGTAGAATAAAGATCGGGAAAGAATCTCTCACCTCCAGAAGAGGAAATGCTTCCGCGAAGTGGAACGACGGGTATGATATTCTCTCGGAGAAGTGCACCGAGGGCCTCGATGAACTCCCAACGAACACCAGAGTGACCACGGATAAGGCTGTTCATTCGAATGAGGATTGCAGCGCGAACCCATGACTCGGGCATGGAGAAGCCAGCGATGGGGTCGGTGAGTGGCAGGACATTCATCGGTTCCTCTGGAATCGGAAGCACACCAGAGTGTTGATGCTGGAGGAGAGATTTACCCAAAGCAAGGGGATCATTGGTACGAGTATCAGCGCTGCCTCCGAAGCCTATGGTATCGTGTCGAATATGAGTTGGGCATTTAGAAGGGGGGAACGGTGGCTATGACGCACCAGTGCTCAATCCATAAACGCTGTGGCCAGCCTCAAGTTTAGCCTGAATGACTTTGCGAGACTCCGCGACACGAGAACGCGCCCTTCGTCTGTGTCAAGCGTGACGGATGCACCATATCGAGCGGCTGCGACGATGGCAGGGATGGAAAGGGTTTGTCCATCGACCTTGACCGGAATTCCAGACCTTATCATGCGATAACGTGACGCGTCAGAGTGGGTTCACCATCGTCCGTGAAGAACATACTTGTACGACTCGAGCTCAGACTGTAGAAGCAAAAAAGCATCGAGGAGCGTGTTGCTATGCGAGGGCTCTTCTGATTTGGCGATACGCGGAAGGGGAGTGAAGGTTGTGGGAGCAATTGTCATTATTTACCACGGTGCTCTGCGTTGTCTTGGGCGTTGAGAGGGGAGGCCCAAAGGTCGCAGGGGATTAGGGGGAGAGAATGGAGGTTGGGATCTGGGTGAGACCAGTAAAAACAAATTTATAAACGTTCAGGATTTCTGTCATACATATATACATACTTTGCGTTCTTGTTTAGGTTTCCGAATTTTACCCCCATTTGTTAACCAATCAGATAGCTCGCTCAAGATCCGGCCGACAGCCAATCAGAAGCAATGGTTGAAGCGGATTTCTCCATGCCGGTCACATGCATCTGACCTTATTCGTTATTGCAACCCAAATGCCAGGGAGTCATTATGCTGCAATGGCTTCTATTGCAGAGATGCCATGTGCCAGGTCCTGTGAACGGGGGGGTTCAAATCTCCATTTCCTGCGATGGATAGACCTGATGACCGGATAATAGGGATGCATGAGTATTGACGGGGCCAGTTTCTTTCGACGGCGCGCTTGATATGGTCATTAAGGCTCTGGTGCCTTACGGCGCCCACTCCCCATTGTGCACAAATGGCTGCCGCATCATTGGATTTGGCGCTCACCAGCAACGCGGCACGGCTCGCCACCTCCACATTCCATATCCATATACCGATTTCGCGAGATGCACTATTTTACTAAATTGACCCTAATAGGGGTCCTACCCCGGGTGGATGTGACCCAAAGATTCACGCGTGGTTCGGTGATCTCATGACCGAGGAGTTATGCGGGTTAGCTTGACAATCCCCTGCACTCCCGATTCAGTCCTATCTGGGCGGCTGTCTGAGGTCGCACTTTTGTCTCAGCCTCTTAGCATTTCTGCCCTTCATAGTTCTGCTACTGCGCCCTTTCTAGCGTCAATTGGAATTTTAGGAGTGTTGGAATTGACACTGCGAATGGCTTCTGCGGCCGAACGCCACACGGAACTGCCTCTCATTGGTCTTCGGGTGTCGTTCGCGCCCGAAATCGCTTTATCCTAAAACGAGTTTGCTGTGTTTTAGGGTGCTTGTCAAGATGGGGTTGCTCAAGTGCTAGAAACTCTGGAACTGGGAGGGCTAACATTGATAACGAAGGATTTTCTGGTAGTTGTCTTCCTAATTTCAGGGAATTTTCCTTACCCCTGATTTCCCCAGTTTGAAACGCGCGTTTCCAGTGTTCTGGAGTTTCACTGCCACCCTTGGCATTTCATTCAATCCCTTGAGTGCACGTGGTTTCGATCGACCGTGACCATCAGGAAAGTCGGTCTATCGCGACACCACTTGCGGCCCTAGGGGCGCTTCAGTCCACCCAGCATCTCACTCCCTTGCAGCCCTACTCGTGTCGGCAAGATACTGGGGGGGTAATTTCATATCGCCATCAGATCTAGGCTGTCACCGTGGGTAGTTCACGTCAGCAGTAGACCAATTGCATCTTACGTTACCCAGATCGCTAAAAAAACGATGAGCGGGTTGTTCGGTCTTGCCTCCAGCTCCGACGATCACACTCTAGAAGCTTTTGGTGATTTTGTGCCAAGAGGCGGCCACACGAGTGGGCAGTGTGGTCATTCTCCATCTATTACAAATGAAGCCAATGATACGCCATCTCCGTTTGCATCTTATTCCAAAGAAGTCAACCTTCTTATCATCGGTGCCGGTGTTTTCGGTCTCTCGGCAGCTTTACATCTGCTTCGAAGAGGCTACAAGCACGTCACTGTACTCGATCGGTCAGACGTTTTCCCTGCTCCCGATGCTGCGAGCACAGATATCAACAAGATTGTGAGAAGTAGTTATTCGGATGCGTTTTACACGCGGTTGGCGAAGGAGGCTATTGAGTTGTGGAAAGGGGATAATGACACGTGGAACGGCTGCTACTTTGAGTAAGTCCCTTATTTTGTTAGAGTGCCTCAATTAACCTTTTTTGGCAATGGGACCCCCTCTTGCCATGTTGTTCGAGTCCATTTACTAATTAGCGGACATTTAGATCGGGGGTGGCTGTCCTAGGAAACCTGTCACCGTCATCCGATGGCTATGCTGCCAAAGCGTACAGGAATGATATTGAGCTTGGGCAGCATGTTATCACGATTGAGAACCATTCTGATTTCGCTCCCTTCTTCGATGGTGTAAAGTTAGGGGAAGCGTTCAAATGTGGTTATGTAAATTTAGAAGGAGGGTGGGCCTTTGCGAGTAAAGGCCTAGAGTGTGCAAGGAAGACGGTAGAGCAGTTAGGTGGAAGAGTGGTCGGCGGTAAGAAGGTTGTACAACTCGTCTTTGATGATGATGATCCTGGTACAAATGAGGTCGTCGGAGGGGAGGGGAAGTGTAAAGGCGTCAAATTGGAGGGTGGGATGGTGCTTGATGCGGATGTGACCATTGTGGCAACAGGTGCTTGGACGGGTTCGTTGTTTGGGGAGGAGGGAACTGGGCTGGGTGAGGGGAAAGTCGTAGCTACAGCGTAAGTCAAAGTTGTTTGCCTTCCTATGGGCTGGCGCATGTGAAATGAAACTCATTCATTCATAGCCACTGGGTTGTGATGGTTCAGTTATCCGAGGAGGAGGCGGTTAGCTATCGTAAGATACCTGTTGTGCTAGATTTCAATACAGGATTCTACCTGTTTCCGGTCCGTCTTTCTATGGCTCTTGCTCCTTCTACATATGTCAAGTAATTACCCCTTTGTTTAGCCCAACCACGATAACATTGTGAAGATGGCTTTCCATAACTCTGGTTTTGTTGACTCCCAACCCCTCGCCTCTGCCCCCTCGAACACTCCCAGTTCGCCAACTGTCCCAACACCACGAACAACCCCACTGTGCCCCGGGACACACTTGGCTATCCCTCATCACCTCTCTGATCAGCATCGACAATGTCTAACCGCCATTCTTCCCGAGCTAGGCGCCAAACCGTTCAAAGGGACGAGGCTATGCTGGTACACGGACACACCCGACGCCAACTGGATCATTGATTGGCATCCAAAGAGAAAGGGATTAATGTTCGCGACAGGCGGTTCTGGACATGGATACAAGGTGGGTGTCGCAAGCGAGTGGCGGCTGGCCCTCCCCCTGTGCCCTCGCACCCGTTATCATTCTACTTACCGACCGTTGTTTGGTGGTTGTCTCCAGTTCCTTCCTGTACTTGGACGTCTGGTGGCGGATCGATTTGAGGAAAGATGGACGACAATCTCGTCAAACGCTTTTCATTCGGGAGGCGGCAGGGGTGAGGATCCCTCCAGAAGGGTCAGGTTCCTGCCTTATTCCAGGAAAATCCAGGACTTGACATGTAGTCGGGAGGCGCATACGTTGCTACAAGCCATAATGGGCAGTTGATCGTCGGCGTTGTCAGGGCGTGGAGAGCGACTTCAATGATTTTGAATATCCAAAGAAACATTTCACTCGATGATCATCAGTACATCTAATGCTGCCAAAAAAATGTTTGTTGGTTCTGCCTCGGCTGCGAAGCGCCAAGCGTACAACCAGGGGTGATGAGATGGCTATTGCTGACATCCATCAAGGCAACATCAAGGTGTCGTTGCCAGGTCAGCGGCGGGGAATGAATAGGGCAGATTCAATACATTTGGCCGGGCCTGGACCCGCACATGATCACTTTGGTTGTCAGACACGTAACAAAGAGATTCGCGTAAACAACCACCAACTAACTCCCCATCTTTTACCACAGTAACTGTCCTTATTGTCATCGCCGCCCTCTGTTGCTCTCTGCCCGCTCCCGCTTGACGCGAGTACTGTCTCGGGCCTCATCCACCATCTCAGCATTCCCCATTGGCAACAAAATATCCTAGAACACGTTTCCGGTTTCCTGGCCACCTCCCTTGCCAACTGTCGTTTTTTTTCTTTCTTCCTTTCTCGATAACTTCTTCAATCTTCGTATATTTTGGGAGATTTGACCACTTCACTTTACTACTATGTCGGGCAACAATACCGACCCCATTGGGTCTATCGCTCAACAGATTGCCGATGCCAACAAAAGCATCGGTGCCAAAGCCGTTGTGTCCAACTTGGCAATCATGCTAGGGCTTTCAGTATGTCCGGACCTCGAGAACTTAGAATCTATGTTCATATGTGAACTTCTTGATAGCTTGGACGATCTTTATGTTCAATATTTGCGCCCTAGGAACCGGGTACGTTGTGGCTTTGGTTGTCGTTGCTCCTGTTCGTGCTCACTGAAAATCTCGCAATACAACTACATCAGATGGTCTATGAACCAAAGGTACATCGCGTTGACTAAGCCGTATCATATTATCTTAATCCACCCCCCCCCTACATCAACACGGACCACTTCGATCTTGTGCTGCTTAGGTCAAGTACTATGTGGGTCAGAAGCAACCACCCAGGATCAAAAACGGTTTCTTCGCATGGCTACCTCCACTCTTACACACCAAAGAGCCTGAACTTCTTGAGAAGATAGGCCTTGATGCCGTCACGTATCTCCGCTTCCTACGCATGCTCCGTTGGCTCTTCACGGCCATCGCCGCTCTCACCGTCGTGGTTCTCGTTCCCATCAATATCTCGTACAATCTTCGTCATAACGTAAAGAATGCTACAATATTGACTATGATGACTGTTCAAGATGTGAGGGGTGATTTGCTGTTTGTCCATGTGGCGGTGATGTACATCATCAGTTGAGCAATTCCCTTCTTTTTTCTCACATCCTATTTTGACTCATCAATTCCAATTCCAACCCCTCCACATCTAGCTATCATTGTCCTTGGCTTTGCATGGTACCATTGGAAGGCAATCATTCGTCTTAGACACCAATGGTTCCGTTCGGATGAGTACAAGAAATCTTTCTATGCTCGAACTCTCATGGTACTGAAAGTACCCAAGAAACTCCAATCGGATGCAGGGTTGCAATCCCTTTTCGATTCTTTACGAGTTCCATATCCTACGACGGCCGTGCACATTGGACGGAGGGTTGGCCAGCTGCCTGAGTTGGTCGAGTTGCATAACCAGGCGGTGAAGGATTTGGAGCAGGTGCTCGTAACTTATTTGAAGGATGGGACGGTGGGCAAGAAACGCCCTACGATCACTGATGGAGGATTTCTTGGCATTGGTGGGAAGAAAGTAGATGCAATTAACTTTTACACGTGTGTCACTCATTGTTACAGTGTCAATTTTTTTTTTTTCGTGCTTGACTGTGTTTTTTTTTTTTAGCAATCGCATCAGGAACATTGAGGCAGCTGTTGAGGATTCGAGATCAAAAATTGATCTGAAGAAGGCTGAAAGCTATGGCATGTGCATTTCTAGAGGAGTTTTTTCCTCACCTTGTCTCATCGAAGTGTTTCTTTTCTTTTTTCCCGCTCCATCCAGGGTTCGCCTCAATGGCTTCCGTTGCTTACGCTCATACCGTCGCCAAGGTGGTGCACCAAAAGAAAAAGAAGGGTGCAGTAATCACTCTAGCCCCCAATCCCAAGGACATTGTACGTCTTGTCGTATCATTCCCACTCACCGTCGGCTAAAGCTTGAACGGGGCATTTCCGCTTGTAGATTTGGAAGAATCTCGTCAAGTCGGATGCCTCCCGTGCCAGAGACCGTACCATAGGCTTCTTATTGTTATGTCTTGTGTGCTTCTTCAACACGATCCCGCTCACGATCATCTCATTCCTCGCCAACTTGACATACGTAGGCTTCTTTTCTCGTTTTCCAGTGCGTGGACCAAGTTGACTGACGAGGATTGTTCGGATAGGTGCAAGCTTATGTTCCTCTGCTCCAGTCCTGGTCTCAGAAGAGCCAGTGGACCTTCAGTGTCGTTAGTGGTGGGTAGCGGTGGAAGGTGATTCTATGGGCGAAAATCTGAAATCATATATGATATACCACACAGGTGTATTGCCTCCAGCGATTTCTGCGTTCTTTGGCTTCTTTTTACCTAAGATCATGCGAAGGTTGTCGAAGTATCAAGGAGATGTACGTTGGATATTCCTCGTTGGAGAGCAAGCGTGCATAACCTTGATCTTCTTTCCTAGCTCACGCGTTCTCGCTTGGATCGTGCCGTTATTGCGCGTTATTATGGCTTCTTGATTATCTCTCAGTTGTTCATCTTCACGATCATCGGTGTTGCCTATCGTGAGCAGATCCCTCCAGATCCCCCCCCTCGTCTCCAGTATTGACGCGTTTATGGCTATAGAATCGGTGTCGCTCATCATTCTTGAGATTGGACAACACAAGACGTTCGCAGAGATCATCAAAAACGTCAGCAGTAAGTTCAACGCTTTGCATCTTCACATTTTGGTGTGACATTCATTCTTTTTGTGCAGAGCTGCCTGGCCAGATTCAAAATACTTACATCCAGCAGTCAGCTTACTGGTTGACGTTTTTCCCATTAAGAGGTTTCCTGGCGTTTTTTGATCTGGCACAACTCTTGAATCTGGTCTGGATTACGCTCAAGACCCGGTACGTGTCTTTTTTTCCATATTCTCAACGCCCCCCTCACAGGCTCAATTTTTCGAAAGTATGTTTGGTCGTACTCCTCGTGACATCCGGGAATGGACGCAACCTCAGGTTTTTGAATTTGCAATCTACTAGTAAGTTTACGGCGTGGGCTATTCGATGTGCAAGAATGTTGATCTGTCTAATACTATGCCGATAGTTCGTCATTGGTACGCAAGGACCTTACTGAATCAAGATTCATCATACTCACATAGGTCATAGCTATTTATGGGAGCAGTCGCATTCGTTTATGCGCCTTTGGCACCCCTAGTCGCGGTTATGGCGGCTGTAGTCTTCTGGATCACCTCCATAACGTCCAAGTATCAACTCATGTTCGTCTTCATTTCTAAGGCCGAATCCGGTGGTGTAAGTGTCTGTTTGCTTATGTTCGAGATTGGTTGTTGATGCCAAGGCTCCAAATGATAGCGATTATGGAACGTCGCGATCAATCGACTGCTGTTTTCCACTATCTTCATGCACCTGATGATGACACTGAGTACGTCATTTTTAGTCCCCTTCGGTACTATTCGACTATGGTTGTTTACCGCTTTCCTGGTAGCCATTGGCTTGGTTCATGGCTGGAGAAGCTACCTATGGGTGGCGTGCATTCCCCCAATGTTCATGGTTGCTTTCTTCAAAGTTTGGTCATTAAAAGTTTTCAACGAAGAATTTCGCTGGTACATTCCCACCGAGCAAGAACTCGCTGAGAACAAACTCACTAGTGAAAGGGAGCGAAATGACAACAAGGGTGGTCGACTCTCGAAACGCTTTGGGCATCCCGCGTTGCATGCTGACCTCTTTACGCCGATGGTGCATGCCAAGATGGTACACCTGTTACCGCAGGTGTACAGCGGCAGGCTGAGTCAGGAGGAAACTGGGTTACAAGAGTTCGGTGGCGAAAAGGCTTCTGCCGCCGTGGTTTCCGGTGGACTCAAGATCGCTGGTATCGAGCAGGTAAAGCCATGCTGCGTTGCGTTCGTCCTACGTTTGTACTGTTGCTGACTCCTTGTTCCCTTTTCAGAGCGATCTCGAATATGATCCTGCGCTGTACCAACGCGATCGCGGGGAGCAAGACTGGGATGCTCGCAGTATTAATTCGAACATGCTGCTGGGCGACGCGGGCCCCGCTGGTGCCCCTGGCCATACTCCTCGGATGCGTAGTGCTGATTTGAAGGGTTACATGGAACGTGGGCCTGGCAGCCACATTGAACTCAATAGACTGGATTACACGGGTACCACCGATAGCCTACCGCTTCTCCAGCCAGATCCTCAAATACAACACCCGCCACAGCACATCCGACATTCGAGCACCTTCGATTCCATGGGGACAAGTGCCTCTGGTCGGATGACGCCAACCCAACCACTGCCAGCGCCTCATTCAAATGATCGGTTCAGAACCGCTCCTCTCCACCGACCTGGACCTCCTTCCAGGGTATCGTCAGAAGGCCCCCCATTTAATATGGCTGGACGGGGAGCGAGAGGACGACAATGGTGAAGATACTGATACAGCTTTTTTTTAATGTTTGATATGAACCTGTACCATACTGGGGCCAAGTGTGGATTCTCTGCCTCATAGGCTGGTTTAACGTTTGAGACCTTTCTTCCCCCGATATTCATACTGCTCTCCACTGTATTGTAATTTTTTCGCTCCTTCCTCTATTCCAAAGTAACATATATCATGACATCAGGATTCCATGAATGCTTGACAAAAGATGACCGATTGCAATGGCCGTGAATGCTACTGCGTAAAATATGAATATTATATGTTCCAAATTAATGAGCGATCTGAGCAGGAAGAGGATTACGACGGAGCGCCTTGGTCCGGAAGTCGTTCGATAGCAAACTTCTTCCTCACAATGTACATTAGGGGCACACCTGGAATCTTTCTAACTCGCCGTCGGAGGTCCCGATCACAGGTAGCAACGATAAAGCACCTATGAGCCGCAACTCGCTGAATAAGACAGTCATCCGCGTATGTTCCCTTATGGGAACATGGCAAGCGCTCAAAACGAGGATCACGGGCAACGCTATGGGCTAATGAGGTTGAAGGTACCTTGGCTGGTTTTCTGAAGCTTTTCGTACCGAAGTGATAGTCTGAACCTTGCGCCCAACTTCTCCAATTCAGCCATCACGCAATCTGTGACGCATGGTATACCTAACGAAACAGTACACTCATGAGCACGGCACGATCCAAAGTGTTTTCTTTTTTGTGAGAAGAGACAGCTTACACTTAGCATACAGGCAATCCATCATCCCTTGAATGAGCTCAATTTTGCTCTGCATACTAAAGTTGATAAAGTTGGTATCGATAAGAACGCGATATGGTGGTGCAAGGGCCTCATTGTGATTCAGGAAGAGTGACGATGCGACTTGGGGCCTGTACGCCGCGTTTCGTCATTTTTCTTTCTTCAGAATTTAAAGGGACTTACGCGCGTCTCACAGCCTTTTCTTGGGCTTCTTTCAGCCTCTGCGCCTCCTTCGCCTTGTTTTCCTTCCTATGAATAGGAGGGTTTAGTGGATAAAGTTGCGACTGGAGGTGAAAACTTGGGTTGACTTGCAATCGAGAATCAGAAGGCTTCAGCACTTTCTTCGCTACAGCGAACTTCCGCGTCTTTTTTGCTTTCGTCTGTGGAACATTTTGAGGCGAAGTACGGGGACAAGTTGTGTTGAAGACATACCATAACGTCAAAGGCAATTGGAGGGTCCCCAAGAAAATCACGTGTCAATTTTGACGCCGAGCGCTTAGCTACGTTGGCGTTTGGACTCCAGCCTTTATAACTCCGTAACATTAGATACATCATCGTGACTCTTGACCTAGGTGCGCTGACTATGACACGGAATACAACGTGTATACGAAAGTACGATAGAAATCAGAAATGGTATCGCCTTGGCAGTCTCGAGTTACCCAAAGTCTCCATACAGTATCCGTAGTTACTCAGCAGACGTAGATGAAGGTTGATATTTCATCGGACGATAGCCAGTGACAAAGTGGACTAAGGTGTATTGAACAGGACCCTCAGAGCGACAGTAATGGCTGTCATTGCACGGAGGCACGCGTCCTGGCCACTCTTCTCGTTCAGACGTGCGAGATGTACTTAAGTGTGTAAGGCATAACATATAACGTCACGGAAAGTTGACCGAAGTCACGGCTACAGTCCCCTGGTGCAAGAGCAAGAAGGAACTTCCACGAGACTCTCCGAAAGGGTATTTTAAAGCGCATCATACTGTGCTCCTGTCTGGGAGATGGAGGATGAGTTAAACGCAGAACACGCTACCAGGGCAAACACAACGAACTAAAAGGTCACCGTCGCAAAGCAGCCGCATTTTTAACGTCCTCAGCTCTGAACATAGAATTAAGAGCTGCTGACAGTTCGCTAGCATGTTTTTCCCCTGACTGGCCCAAGGACATCAGTAACATTGAGCCGGAAAAACTCAAAACGGGATACCACACCTGTATTAAAGGACCAACGTCCCCAAACTTGAGCTCACTGGGTCCAGAGTAATGCATCCCGTGAGAAACTCCGTTGAGTGAAGCCGATTTAGAGAAGGAATAGAACAAGGAAAGCCTGTCCTGCACACCATCGGCTTCTCTAGCAGATGCATCAAGGAAGTACGTCGATCCAATCTATGCAGTCATATCAGCACGCAGTTTTTTGAAAAAGCTTTCCACTTCTAAATAGTTTACCAGATTCAAGGTGACGCACACAGGTAACTCATCCCTCCTTTCAAGCGGGTTTCCCTCGTCATATGAGTCTTCCAACTCGAAGTCGGCAGGATCGACACGTTTCCCTTCTGTTAATATTCCCTTTATTGCATCGGCAGACGCTGTGTACGTCCCGGAGTAGGTTGGTCTTGAAACATACTGCACCCCCTTCGTCCGTGGAATACGAAGATCCCATAAGGCAGCTCGTATTGCAACCATAACTGCGTCTATAGCATTCCCGTCATCGGCGAGAATGATCGCCTCAATTCCGAGGAGCCAACTTCTTTTGTGCGGCACAATGGTGAGTTGAGAGGACGGTGTGAGGGAGGAAGCGAGGATAGGGGTAAATAAAGCTGTCAGATCTGCGGACGCCTCGTCCAAGGCTTGTGGAGATTTGTGAGGGTACGCTGACTGTGCACTATCAACAAAGTTCGTGTCAAATGCCACAAGAGGACCAATTATTGAAAAATTCACCATATTATCGCGCAGGCAACCCTCCCCCCATCTCTTCCTTCCCCTTCTGCACCGTCCCCTGTGGGACCAATGTTTTCGACTTCTAGTTTGACCGCAGCAATGACATCGGTCCCTCCAAGATTGACGCGTCCACTACCATTAGCAAGAGGTACAATACCGCCTCCCGATTGACAGCTATCATTCTAAATTCGTTCAGTAGCCGTCCATCGGCTCGGCTCGGTGGGGTTGAAAGGATTGATGTTCGTAAGAACGATTCCTCAGCCTTGGAAATAGACATGTCGGGATGCACTGCCACAAACTGGAAGCGCAACCACAGTGATCGATGTCCAAGCAATGCCCAAGACGGCAATCACTAGACCATATGACACATGTACGCGATGTACATCGATACTAAGATATATGGGGAGTTAGCCACACACGCGAGCTTGTGGGTGGTAAACGAACGTCGCCTCGATTATTCTCTCTTTTCATCTGCTGCTGTTATAGGACCTGTCTTGTCTCCTTCAAACTATGTAATCTACTAGTATCTCTATCCTGTCTGTCCTGAAGGCTTGGGATTGTTCAATTGAACCTCCCCGTTTTCGTTGGAGATGGACATGTCAGAGAATCGGGTGGAACATTGTTTGGGAGGTGGAACGATAGAGGGGGCTCAAATCCTCTGCCTTCTATGCTGGCCTCATCTCGTGATTGATTCGATAAATTGTATGGTGGATTGATTCTGATGAACCTGGGTATTATGGGGTCGGGTACGCGATATCCGACCCAAGTCTGGCCACGCTCACTCGCCATCTTCGACTGGAAGCCTCCCTTCAATCCAGCCCCGCAAACACCCAACTCCGAATGGGCGACTCCCGTAATCCATACCGTAGTTGTCTCTAAGCGGGCTAGAATGCCAGCGCCCACATCACAGGGTGGGCCCCAAATTCGCAACCATTTCATGGGGGCGCGATGGTACGTACAATGACTAGACATTCCGTGCGAATTCGAGACACAATCTGGGTGGGTTTTTGGAATTCTTTAGGGACGAAAATATTTGAAATTATCAGATCGGGCCCTGCCACACCGGAGAAAATGATTCGAGCCGTGTTCTGCCTTGATACCATATCTCCCCCGCATGTCCCCTGCTAAATATCCTGGGGCATAGCACTCTGACGCACAACATGAAACAGAAAAAGAACTGGGTCGCCAGTCAGACCGTCAAGTCGAACACCCCAAACATGCCAAGATCAGGAAGCCAATCACATACCACTGTTGAGACCCAGTACCACCAGAGACCTACATAGTCCAATCTCGCCACAACACAGAGACAGTATCAGATAGAGAAGACCAGCCGAAGCCCCCCTGGCCTTATAAATCATTCGAAGCTTGAGAACTAGAACGTTCGTCGCCCTGGTTGTGTAAACAGAATGATAACGTTTATGTAACACGGCACCGTTCTATCTCTCTCCGTTCGGATTCTAGTTCTTCGTCCCAGCTGGCCTGAAGACTTGCACCAACGCTATCCATTAACGAATTAACAACAGGACAGCCTTGCCCATGACCCATATATGCGTTTTTTGTCTGTGTATCTGTGGTCGACTTCGAGCGGTACTAATGTATGATATTCATCAGACGTGGGGCTGGGAAGGTACGTGTCTGTGGCCATAGGACTCGGAAAGCACCGCATCCCGTCTGATCTGCGAAGTTAAGCCGAGTACCGCTCAGTTAGTACCGTGGTAGGGGACTACATGGGAATCCCGAGTGCTACAGTTTTTTTATTTATTTATTTATTTATTTATTTATTCTATTTTTATGTTAGCATGTACAGTACGGGCGCGCACGAATTTCGTCAACGACAGATAAAACAGCGTTCTCAAATTAATGCGTTGTCTAATTATAAGAACACAATGCGGCTACTTGTACCTCTTGTGATACAGGCACTATTCGTGACAAGACAAACGACGCTTGCCGGCTTGGCCACCCGAACAATGCGCCTGCATGTGGTGCTCAGATACGGAATTTCTTCTGATGTGGGTATGACGATCTAACAATCGATCGTCCCGGCATGTTTTCATCATTTCGGGTTCCTTGCCATATTGGTATATAGGGTGTTGTATAAAAATGAAGTCCTAAAATATAAGTTGTCCCGCGGGATGTCCAATGTTCTGAATTTTTTTCTAGTTCAAGCCAAGTCATTCGCATGATCCCACCCCGGCTCCTTATTCTTCTGTCGCTCCCATCGTCTCCGAGCTTCGTGAAGCGCCAATGCAACCCCAGCAAGCGTCAAAAGGACAAAGATATCATGAGAGTCGAGCGCTTCAGTTTGGAAAATGCTTTGGAACAAAGGAACGTAGATGAGAGCGAGTTGGACGAGGAACGACGTAGAGACGGTTGTGAGGAGCATTTTGTTCTGTGTGATACCGCATCCCAAACCACGGTTTTGAATCGCTGATGCAAGGTCAAGGAAAACGAAGCATGTGAAGGTCTTTGCGAAACGAAAAAAAGGGGTGTCCTTCAATTATAAATATTAGAAAGCTTCTGTTGGCTACACTAACCATGGTCTGGTCACGGCGAGACATCTTTCCGTCGCTGAGCTCGTACATATAGACGAACAGAGTAAGGAGTAACATCACAGATGCGGAGAACAGCACCCTTAAGATGAGAGGCCTAGTGATAATGGGCGCATTTTTTGGTCTAGGAGGTCTCCGCATGACTGCTCGGTCGGCAGGATCAACACCTAGAGATTGGCTTGGGGGTCCTATTGAGCAAACCAATGTTGAGTAGGAAAGACACATGAATGATATTTGTATCTTACCATCCATCAAAATGTTGATAAAAGTATTTGCATGGCATTTAACGGATTGCTAAGTTCGAATAGAGTGCTAAGGGTGATGAGTGTGAGAGCCGACACTGCCGTGCTAAGTTGGAACGAAAGGAAGTGCTGAATATTATGGAAGATGGATTTACCTACGCACGAAAAACGATTAGCATATTTAATTTCTTCGGGATAACCACGCACCCTCCTCGACGGCCGCCAGGATGGTCCCAAAATTATCGTCAACAAGGATAACGTCCGCTGCCTCTTTGGCAACATCAGTTCCGCTTCCCATTGCGACACCAATGTCCGCCATCTTCAATGCCGGTGCATCGTTGACTAGCACGAAAGAAAGGAAGCGCAACGCTAACGTTAAACTCCCATCACATGCGAGAAAAGAAACAAAAGAAAGTATACCTCCATCACCCGTCATAGCCACCACCGCCCCTCGAGACTGGAAAGCCGAAACAATGCGCATCTTATGCCTAGGCGTCGTACGCGCAAATACCGTAATCCCCGCTACACGCTCCCTCAACATCCGATCATCCATCTCATCCATCTCCTTCCCCGTAAGACAGCCAACAAAGCTCATCGTCCCCTTCCTCACCGGATCCCCATTAACATAAGAGGAAGATCCTCCATGCGTCGAACTCCTTGTACCAAAAGACCCAACTGACGAGCGATCGCAAGTGCGGTTTCGACCGCATCACCCGTGATCATGATCACCTGTACACCCCCCATGCGCAACGAAGCGATAGAATCCGAGACTTCCCTTCGCGGAGGATCCATCATAGCTTGAAATCCGGCAAAGACAAGGTTCTGTTCTCCTATGTTCCCTCAGCTTCCAGCGACGACACGCTTCCCTTCCCATAAGCCATCACAATTACCCGAAGTCCTCGTGAAGAGACCGACTCTGCCTTTGAAACGATCAAGGAACGAGTGAGAGTGTCGAGTTCAGGTGTGACATCCGAAGAGATGTAGTGCCATTTACACCGAGGCAGTATCGCCTCAAGTGCACCCTTGATGTAGTACTTTTCCTGCGATTCCGAGGCATGCTTGCCGCTTACAGCCATAGATTTCAGCTCGGAGTTGAAGGGTCGCTCTGCTGATACGCTGAAATCCTAATGAAAGGTTCCGTTTGAGGCGTTTCAAAGCGTGTAATGCGAGAACTAAAACCGTACGAACCACCTTAGAGGAGGGTACCTGCAAGGTATCCAGGACATTCATGAGTGCAACGTCTGTGCTTTGGCCAACGTATACGCCTTCGCTGTTACGAATAGCACTGTTACACAACGCGCCGATCTGAACCGTCTTCAAGAGTGCAGGCGTGTATGCAGGTATGACGGGAGCATCAAGTTTCACCAATTCGTCGATAGTGTAAATCTCAGTAACAGTCTGTTCGTTCTTTGTTAGGGTGCCTACGAAGGGACGGTATGAGTCCCCGTGAAGTTAATAAATGAACTCAGGCAAGAACATGGGTGTGATGTACCGGTTTTGTCGCAACAAATGACACTGACGGACCCCAGCGCTTCTACAGATGGTAACTTCTTCACTATAGCTTTTCGTCGTGCCATGCGAAGTACACCTAAAGCAAGAGTTACCGTAGTCACGATAGGAAGACCTTCCGGGATCGCAGCAACAGCCAAAGACACTATGCGTATTCACAATTCTCGTTCAAGATCTTAATCTTATCCAAGAAGTGAAGACATAGACGAACCTCCAATAGTAAACATTTCCAACCATCCCCGACTTTGAATCACACCAATGAGGCAAATGACGCCTATGATCGCGAACGACAGAGTACTAAGCTTCGTCGCCAGCTCGTCCATCGAGATTTGCAATGGCGTCCGTTTCTCCTCGATCTACACAGAAAAGCCACCATCACCATGAGCATTAGGTTCTAACTGAGCGCCACGCGAGATGTCTGCACGAACTTCTTGCATCGTAGTGAAAATGGCGCCAAACTCAGTCTGCTGGCCCGTAGCAATCGTAACTCCTGCCCCACGTCCTAAAACACAATCCGAAGAAAGAAAGCATCGTCGCGTAGCGTCCACCAATCATTATGTATCACAGAGACACGGAGACAATGACGTACCATTCCTAACTAAAGTACCCATAAAAGCCATCGACGTCCGTTCGCCCAACGGAGCCCCAAACCTCGAAGGCTCAACTGCTTTCCGAACAGCATGAGATTCACCCGTAAGTGACGACTCGTCCAATTCAAGATCCAACGCAGTGATCAAGCGAACATCCGAAGGTATTCGATCCCCAACTGTGAAGGAGACGATATCCCCTGGTAGAAGTTCATTCGCGAGGACGGTCTTTTGCCGCGAGTCACTGAGAAGAAAAAAAAAAAAGTGTGTTTGTCAATGATCAGTTGGAAACAAGGTGAAGATGAATCTTACCGTAGTAGATGACAGTGATGAGGTACGAGACGATTGAGTGCTTGCAACGATTGTTCTGATCTTCGTTCTTGCACGAAACCCACTATAAGGAGGATGAATTTCAACCTTCAATGAGACGTAAAAAAATATGAGAGAGAGAGAGAGGCCGGACCAGGACCTTAAAGAAAAAGACAAAAGGAAGGAAAGGAAAATTTGCATTTTACTTACCTGTAAGAACAATGAGTAGAGCAATAGTGATGCTAACAGCATCGTCAATATTTCCCATAACCGCACTGATGAATGCGCTCCCCAACAAAAGTAAGTTCAAGGGACTTTCATAGATGGTCTCTATGAACTTGTGGGCTAGGTTGACTGAGGGAGCAACAGAGAATTCGTTGTAGCCATGAACGTTCCTGAGATCAGGCACGACAGAGGAAGCGAGACCTGTTGAAGGGTCGACGCGGAAATGTTGAAGAGTATCCTTTAGGAGAAAAGAAAAGAGGATTATGTGCATGAAGGACCGACGGTGGATGTGCGGATGTATGTGCACATACCTCAACGGTCCGGTGTGCAAATTGCGACGAAAGCGGTTCCGGTCCTCCTTCCCAGCATATCCAAAACTCTCCATCTCAATTCCCTTCCCTCCCCACCAGCATCATCCAAAAACCTCCCCAATCCAAGCGCACCAGCCGTCCGTCGCAGAATTCCATTCGAAGGAAGGGTATGATCCCAGTCCCACCACTCGCAGTAAATCGTTCGGCTCTCGATTGGATACTGTGCACAACGTTCCCAAGAGGGCTGAAACCTCCTCCTCCGCCTCCGCCTCCGCCTCCTACTCCTACTCCTCCATATGTATCCTGAGTATGACGACGAAGAGTGGTACTAAAGCTAAAATGAGAAGCCATATCTGAAGAAGTAGGTTCCAATGCATGTGAGCTTCATCGTGAAGCGTCAAGTTCCCGTCGAACGTAGGGGATGTGAAGTATGATGAGGCAGGTGGGGATTCTGTACCTTTGCGTATATGGCGATACTGAGGATGACGGCTCAGGTGTTGGGGAGAATGAGGATCAGTAAAAGATCGTTGAGGTGGAGAAATGGCAGTTCCATTCGGAGGAGTAGGATAACCCATTCGCCTAGGTGGAGGACCTACGTTCCGAGGCGAATAATCTCGAAGTGTAGTATCGTTTACGCCCCTCGTAGGTTCATCCACATTAACATTATCTTCACCAAACGGGTTATGGCCATTCGAATCGGCAGCAGCAGCAGCAAAGGAAACTCGAGTTGAACCGTTCCCCTGAGCATGCCTATTATAAGCATTGGTACCAGAGTGACTAGACGCGTATTGAAACGAATTAGACGAATGATGTTTTCCCCTTTGATTTTCCTGTTGCTCAGAATCAAAGGACGAACGCTTCTTGGAAGGAGTGTAGCTCGACATAGCCAAAAAATTTCTATGGGAGCGGAGCGAACCTGAAGTGTGCGAGAACCCCTAGTTAGAATATCACAAATAAGGTCCCACTGGCAAGACCAGCACGTTCGTGAAGGAGGCCCCTGCAGACCTCAAGAGTACTCAAACACGATGAATGACGATGCCAGCGAGGAAAACGTGAGACCTAACACCACGTGACACGACCCTCAACTAAATTCAATTTGCTTCAGCGCAACAGCAGTTCGGTTCGCACATCGGGCGGTAAGAAACAAGAAATCGTACATGGTCCGAATGTGCAAGGTCATATTCCTTAGATAAGACACTTCTATGGACCCAAATGCAAACAAGGGTATAGAATGTCCAAGTCGCAGCGTACAATGATAGATAAAGGGCGCAGACTTTCTCGCCAAATCGTTCAGGATTGATAAATCACGCATCTTACAACCAACAGCAAAAGCGCCGAATAGGACACCTCCAAAAATGACACAAGGGTAGAGCTGCTACCAAACGTGACCTTGGCGCCTGGTACGGCGGCTCCAGACTTGCTCGAGCGGGAGGAAGTGGAAGTCGTGGGTGCAGAGCCAGAACTAGAGAAACTCACAGCACCACCACCGCTGGAAGAGGTGATGGCGCTTGTGCTGGTGGTGGTGCTGGCTACAGTCCGAATCGAGATAGTAGAGGTAAGACTGGCCGGAAGGGTGTATGTAGTAGTCGCGTCTAGGGACGTAGAAGTCATGATCAGCGGTAATGCAAAGGTGTGTTTGTTCGTTCACGTACAACTACTGCAAAGCTTTGTCAGAGCAGCAAAAGCCTGGGCGATTTCCGTCGAGTCGCAGTTTTCGAGGGTGCAAACGCCCGCGTTAGTGAAGAAAGTCTTGCTGTATTATGTGAGGGCGGTTGAGGGATTATTGACCAAAATGACACGGGGGACCCTAGCTCACCTGTTGCAAACGCACTGTCGGATCCGCGCAACGGGAGGGTAACCGCCGGTCAACGAAAAATTAATGATAAGGAAGGGAATGTTGACGAACGCCGAGATTAGTGCTGTGGGTCCAAAAATCTACTTGTCAGAATCGCACGAGTTGTAGATGAACAAGAGAAACACCCACAATCCACCGCAACCTGCGCTACGAGTAGCATTGACAGCACAAGCCTGGGAGCAAGCCGGAATAGTCTGTGCGGAGACGGATAAGAAGGCGGCAGCCAGAGCAAGGAGGGTGGCAACGAGGTGGAAGGAGGCAACCATGTTGAGGGAGTTCGGTGATGTGCGGCTGCTGAGGGGAGGAGAAGAAAAGAAGAGGGGGAGCGACTCCTTTATACAAAGTGGGCTTTTGTTGAGGAGTTGGACGTCTGTCAAGAGTACAATCCCTGAGCGCCTCACGTGAACGTTCCTGTGTAATTATTCATTCATTACGTCTTATCACCAGGCTGAGCGAAGCTCGACTCCTAGTGGTTGTCATTGCCAAAAATAGTGGAGACGCACTGCCATACACTATTTTGGTCCACCCACACCAAACCCTCGATCGTGGTTTAATTCCGACCTGAACTTGGAGGTTTGCATCCCCTCAGAATACAATCCGGGTACAGGTAATACAAAAACTGGATCCCGGCTGAATCCCGCTTCTCTCCGATATTCTTAATCTTATCTCATCGGCAGGATTCAGTGAGAAGGCCAATGCAATCAAGTGATCCGACCGGCTCACACTATGTAAAGAAGAGCATTAAAAGCAACGTAGTGACCTCGGCCCCTTGACAGCAAATAACTTCGTGGTTGTGTCAATGAGGTAAAAGAAAAATACAGCAACGAAGGTACATGGAGGCGATTGGGGGTGGCATGAAAACAGCAGGAAGGGCGAAGTGCTAACAGCCCAGCAGTGAAGCGAGGGTACATAAGTAGTTCGTAGGCGCGCAAATGCGATAGCATATCGCAAAATGCAGACTGTCGCATGTCTGAAGACCCTGTCGCGGTAGGTCGTGGCTCACCAATTAAACCATAGCGCGAACGCGATGGTTTGGAGATAAATGAATGCACAGAACAACCCGACTGATCGCGAGCGTGATTCATAACTCTTCAGGATGTACATTCAGCCCCCCCCCCCCCCACAAAAAACGCGGGGTAGCGCGTCACCGACACGATTAGTCGTGTGAAATTGGTATATCCCGCGAATAATCATGAGACGGAATATGCAAAGCAGAGATAATGCATTATGAAGACTGAAGTGGCTAGTTTTGAAGGCACCGTTCATGGAACCTGATTGCACGGGAGACGGTATTACTTGGGGTGCTAAATTCGACATCGGGGCAAACGGAACTGCGCAACGTCGGGGCACCGGTAGTTGACTGATCACGATCAAGTCGGTGGACGTTTTGTTCTCACAGGCCCCGAAACAACATCTTGCCAACTTTGTTATGTGAACAGTGCACTTGGGAGAGGGCTTACACTGCTGAGATTGTCTTCGTGTATAGAGCGACGAATGTTCACCACGAGATTTCCCCTCTGCAAGGTAATGGTGGTCAGTTTCCATATATGTCCGCCACAGTCAGGTGTAATGAACTCACAGGTCGGCGTGATGATAATTCTATGAGCTCCCTCCGTCCACGGGCAGCCATAACCTTCCTGTGAGTAACAGATCGTAAAGGTTAGTTGGTCTGTCTTCAGTAAGTGTGGGCAGACAGCTGCTTTCGTACTGTTGACCGCATGTGTAAGCTAGCGGGGGCACAAGGAATCCTATCAGTGAGTGTGTTCAGAGACAAGAGAAATCGCATGTGCTTTACTTTGCGAGCATGGATATGGGGTACATGGGACTGAGCGTCTGAAAACATTTTGGTAAATATCCCAAACGTGCGAAGAACCCGTGTGAACGGACTCATGATTACGAATAGGAGAGCGCCGAACGCGAAACCATGGCGTCGGCCTAATGCATTCCACTGAGCGAGATAACTTTAGCCTGTGCTTACGATGCCTATCGTAACAAGAGATTGAACAAAGGCGACACTGCCCGTGGCCACAGATCAGTACACCATCGTGTTGATGGCCCTGTCTGCCCTATTACGAAGTCCGTCTGGCCCTGACATGCTACACTTCAGTCATTAACCCATTTTTGAAACCAGTCTTCCGGTGCCAGAGCAGGAACGTCATCACATGTTGCCTGGCGAGTCACGGATAAGTAGAAGGACTGTTGAATATGAGAATAACATACCTGTACCGTTAGCCAAACAGTAGCTAGCCAATCCCACCTGTGACCTGGCGATGACATGACAGTGACATATCATTTTCCTTCAATGAAATCGCCCGGAATCGCGATGGCAAGCGTGATGACACGTGTCCCCAGAGTCACAAGTGCTGAGAATGAATTACGCGACTAATGAGGACTCTGGAAGGGAGCAAACTCCGAACCCACTTGTGGCAAAAGCTGTCAAGCAAACCAGCCCTCAGTGCGTTGCTGTAGGACGTTTTGGGTTAGGGAAACTTACCAAACTGCGTGATAACAAGGGCTTGCTGTGTTTATGAAACAGGTAAGTAATCGCTGCAGAGCTAACTTGAGGAGGCGCCAATCAACGCACCAACAATGTAAATATTCCCAAAAACTAGCGACAAAGTTACGAACAGTAAAACTCGTTTATTCTCACAGGAACTCACGGCCCCAAATACGATTCACGAAGAAAGACTGGGCGATTAGGGATCCCACCATTGTACTGAGGTGATACAAATTCCTTGAGGAGAGCGTTGAGTAGGGGGAATGTCATCGCTCAATCATGGGGATTGCGTACCATTTCGGCCATTCCAAGTGCGAACCACACGCACGTCGGGACGGATATGTTCAACAAACACCGATGTCACTTACGTCTGAGAGGCCATAGCAGCCCTTTAGGAAAAAACCATCAGGAAGATCAGCCCCATCAACTCGTGTCAACGATCAACGAAGACATACCACACCCTACGTCCATTTACCGTTCCTAGGGAAACGTTTGTTCCAGGGGGCCCTTTAAAACGCGAACCATGAGAGACAAATGCCAGGGTGAAGGGCACGGGCGAGCCACTTGGGGGAGAGAAAAGTTACGTGCCAGCAACCCTCCATTTGGGTTTGGGTTCCCTTTTCAACCTTTTTTGTTGTATCCTTTCCTTACTTTCTACCTAATGAGACGGGACGACCGTGCATCAGCTGAAAATGCTGTCCAGCAGGCTGCTTGGGGTTTGATTTGTACCAAGTAAGTACCACACCCGAACCCTTGCAAATTCCCTTCCTATCCAGGGTCCCTTTTTTTTCTTCCGCCCCACCGCCATTTCCAAATTCCCGCATTTGTCATCCAACCCAATCCATGGTCCTGAACTCCCCCTGCTTCTGTGCAGATTCCCTTTTAATTGTCTTTGATCCCCTCTCCTCCCCTCCATCCTCCCCGACACGATCCCTCTCAATTTTAGACCTCTCAACCCTACAATGGCGACCTCTTCAATCCCTGCCATCTTTCTTCCTGGCCGTTCTCCTTGTTGAGTGCTAAGCGGCCCTTCTAGTCCTGATTGTATTGGCATCGCCTCACTGAAATCGGAGAGGCAGAAGGGGAAATAAGACCTTGTGGTAGTTCCCCTCCCAACCCATGTAGTTGCCCGCACACCCACCTCGGAATCCTCGAGCAATCTCTGAAAGTAGCCCTGTCGCACCTCATTCCCTCCCCCTGTCCCACCCGGATAGAGCAACTTGTGACCCCAAGAATCCGTTCATTGGCTTACTAATCCGCCAGGAATCACACAATGTCTGTATCTCATCGAAACACAGAGACGACAGGTTTAACACATACCTTGCTGGCATTCTCTTCTCGCTCTGTACGAAACACAACTATCTCTCTTTCTCCTTCCACATCCGGCCTTAACTCTCCAACCCCTCTCTACGTTGTCGAGACCCCGGAGAAATCCGGTGATCCACCTAACACGATATACAGGATCAGCAGTAACGGGAAGAAGGAACACGTTGCTACCTTGATATGGAGAACGTTTCGAAAAGACCTGATTGTCATTGGTGGAGAGACAAAAGAATTGAGGCAAGTCTTGCCAAAGAACGGATCCCCTCTGTGAGTGTCAGTCACTTCGGGTTGAAAGATAAGCAAGGGGTGTGAACTAACACTGGTACATGACATTTATCTTTTTTGAGCAGATATACGATGCCTACGCTGACGGGCGATTGGACGTGGAAAACGCTATTCGATAGTCCCGAGGTAAGTTACCGTCACAAGAGATACACTCATGGCTCTAATCTTTCATTTTTGAACCGTGCGCACATAACGTCGTTGGATATCCTAGCTTTTCAACTCTTCAGGGAAATCCGTGGCGAAATATGACAAGATTTTCAGAAACGAGAAGAAGAATAAACCCCCTGCGGAGATGGTTGTAGCGCCTGAGGCGATGGGAGTGCTTGACATGGTGATCATCGGTCTCCTTTGCTGTCGCCAAGCCATTAGAAGAGATAGAAGTCTTATAATGTAGGGATTCTGTATAAGGCAATCCGCTACCTCAGCGGCCACACTCGCGAGATCAGATGTAAGCTTAGGCAAAAACTGATAATCTTGTGAACGTCCGTCTGCGCGTATCTATATTCAAAGTGGCTAATCAGGGCTATCAGGCATTAGTAGCGGGAAACGGCCACAAAGGGCCAGGTGGAATTGGCAGCATGCGCGCGACGCGTGACCCGGACCCGTGCTCGTACATACAAAGAGGAAAAAGAAAACAGACGAAGGTTAATGGGAGTGACCATAAGAGCCAAGTCGGAAGTAGTGAAACATGAAAAACAAAATACAACACAGAGCTAATGTACAAAGACGATGTAAAAAATGTACCAAAAGGAGGAGTATCGGGGAGGAGGTGGGAGACAAGAAAAGGCGAGGGCTGAAAGCTGAGGCAAACGGGAGTGAAGTCACACCGCGGAAAAGTGTTGGCAGTAGCAAGTTCAGGGAGAACAGAGCGTCGGTAGCGGCAGCGGCAGTGGGTCAAAGGAGTAAGCCCGGAAAAAACAGGCGGCAAGTTGGATCTCACTCACCGAGGGAGCGCGAGATACCAGGCGATAGGGGGAGGAGAAAAGGGGGCCATCAGGGTCCCTTTATAAGCACGGCCAAAGCAAATGAGTGCTCTCCTCAATAGCGAAAGTTCAGTACGTACCTCCACTGAATGGTCCGCTTCGCGCATCAGCGCCGAAACATCCAGCATACGTCTGAGGCAGCGTCCCCTGACCCATTCAGGCTAAGTTGCGCGAGAAATCACGAGAGATCACCGCGATCAGTGCTGGGAGGCATGATGATGATGATAAATCTATCTTAATACCCCGCGGCCTCGTGATGACGTGGCAGTGCGGCTGTCCCATCGGTACACCGTGGCGTACATGAGGGACTTTCTATACATAGTGTGTGGGTAGTCTGGGTGGTATCGTCGGGTGATAGTGATCCTCGGGGTTTGTGGTATCTGTGGGTGTTGTCGTGTTGTTGATAATAGAGATAAAAAGAAAATAAAGAAAGAAAAATTTTGACGCTCTCATCCCCTCGTCCGTCTGTTCACCCTGCCCGCCTCAGTACCTCGATCGCCTCTTCCCTTCATCCATCTCCATTCTCCAGCTGTGTCGTGTTTCCTTACTGAGTCCGTTGCGCTTCCTGGTCTAACCTGCGTCCCTGTTAGACACTGGTCCGGGGTCGGCACCGAAGGTCGCCGTTGTGGGCCGCTATGGCCGCGATGGCCATGATGCTGCGAACAAGGCCTGGGGGTAGGGCATTTGGCCTCAGCAACTCTAAAGGGAGTGCTGTGCCCCCTAGCTGTCTCTTGGCCCTCATTTCGGACTCACTGGGGTTGCCTTGTTGGGGTCAGGACTTAGGGGTCGTGGTCACATCGATATTAGAGCTAAAGTACTATAATGTAGTATACAGGATATATAGGAGGAAGAAATGAATGGAAGCGGACCCAGGCCGAAGGCCGAAGGGTCCGGAAGCAAACAAGGATAAGGAGCGGGGTTGGCTGCATAGCGGCCGGCAATGACCGAGGGTCAAAACAAACAATAACAGATAAATAAAGGAAAGAGCGTAGGGCCACGATAGCGGCGATGGTATCATAGTGGCGCTGGACTCGGAGTTGGGCCGGAGTTGGGCGCGGGAATGGTAGCGGCCCTGTAGGGGCCAAGTGGGCAGGGTAGAGGAGTCGTGCTGGGCACGGTGCCGGAGGCGGACTCAGGGCGGGAAGGTTGGTGTGGCTGTGGGGGAGTCGGCCAGGTGCAGGGGAGCCTAGGGGCAAGCGGGGGAGTGAGCAGGGGGTCCTCAGGGAGGATAGGGCTGAGGTCGGGGCTCGCGCTCACGCTCGCATAGCGGTAACGGGCTCGGGCGGCATCGGGACGGGCGGCTAACGGGCCGGAATGCACAGCCGTGACAGTCCCTTATCTCAGGAGTCGCAATGCTTTCCCTGGGTCGATTGTTGGATCTGGGCTTGTCGCCTGTTCTGGACTTTTTGATGAAGGACGAGAGTCTCTCTACGCCTTTCACTCTGCCTACGAGGGTTCTGAACCTGGTCTGGTTGCCGCGTCCTAGTAGGTGCCTGTGTCTGCTCGTTCGGGGGCATTCCGCAAGGATGTGGGTCCTTGATTGTCTGGGTTTGCCGCACTGGCAATCACTACTCTCCGTTGTGATGCCGAATTGGTGATAGTATTCGCCTATATGGGCGTGTCCTGTTCGGAATTGGAGGACTCGGCTGAAGGTTTTTCTGTCGAGGTTGCGGAATCGTTTGGTGGGCTTGAGTTTTGGTGCGAACTGGTTCGCTTCGTAGAAACCTGACCTCGGGGGGTTTGGGGCGTTCACCCATCGGTGTGTCCATTCTTCGTTCATCTCTCTCTTGCGTAGGCTTTCCACGTAAGATAGGGATTTGAATTTTGGCCGGGCTGGGCTTAGGTGGGCACCTTCCTTGGCTAGTTGGTCCGCTCTCTCGTTGCCTGGTATCCCGAAGTGGCCTGGGCACCAGTGCAGCGCGATTTTGACGTCTTCGAATTCGGTTAGTATTTTGCATACTGTATTCTCTCGCCGTCTCCTGTGCTTTGTGTGGTTTGCCTTGGAATACGCGTTTCAGTGCCCCTGTGTTATCTGCGTATATGACAATGTGTGTGGGTTTTTTGGTGACGTTACCGTCATCCATTGCTCGTCTGATATTGTCTGCAGCCGTCTTTAGGCCCATCATTTCCGCGTCATAGGCCTCCACGTTGAAGGAGCGGAGCTGGATCACCTTATGTAACCAGTTTCCTACGTCCAATAACGATATTAGAGTTTTGTGCTGATTTGCGTACTGACCGTGTTTTGGTTGCCAAATATATGATTGTTCACTGTCTAAACAACAATAAACACCCCCCAACGATCTCACCTGATGTATAGATCGTCTACGGATAAAATTCTATATTGACTTTACTATGATTTCTAGTCAATATTACACCTATATTTACCACTTTTCAGTAGGATGTGATTTTCCTGATAATTTACTGAAGGAAAACTGCTAATAAAATAATTCCGCAATAAATGTTACTCAATACAGGAGTGACCAAACTGCTCTTTCTATCGCTTAGAGTGCATGCTAGTTATCTAGCAGGTTCAGGATCGCTCACTTTTCTCCTGTGGTGTGATAACCAAGTATTGCTGAGAGATTATTCAATTAAGAAGTCCCTCCACCAAATTCTCACTAATTCTCACTATGACACTTTTGTTCAGCTGTGTCTAACTGACCCTAACTCACGCTTAGAGTGACGTGTTAGTTTTATATTAGCTAACAACTAATATTTGCTTTTATCTTTTGGAGCAAACGAACCAACCACTGGTGAGGAGAATTAAACTTTTATTTCTACCTGAGGTTTGAGAGGGGGCAGAAGCGGTGGCCTTTTATGCTTTTCAGAGGCCTCTCTACTCCCACGCCTCGCACTAGTTACATGTGCTACATTTGTATTATAGATAGTTCTAGAATGATATAGGGGCTTGGGCTGTGTAAGCTTAATAATGGACTTAGGACATGACTCAGCAATAAGTAATTCATTTCTTTGTCTTTTGGGCCGATCTCAGCGGGATCTTGTAGCGTTGAAGCTATGCTCTACACCGCCTTAATTACGAACGGTTATCTTTAGAAATGACTCGGCTATAAAGGAACTTTCTAGACTGTTCTCTAATTGACCCCTTTTTGTGAAGCCACATCATTACTAATGTTCTAGAGCCTTCCCAATTAATTAACTGATCCGCGGACTTCTGAATTACTTCATGCTTATGATCCGAGATCCAGATCATCAATCATTCCTTTGTTCCGATTTATTTGAGCTTAAAATCAAAAAGTTTTGATGAATCATGGGAAAATATACAAGATCCGGTTTTTTAGCATTTTCTCCTCTTCTGATGCGATCAAAAACTGTCCGCCCGCGCCGGGGAATACTCTATCATATGGTATTCGATCCGCCAGACTTCCGGGCGCCATTATATTTCCCTTGAGTCACATTACTTTTTGTAAGAATTAGCAAATAAATATATATGAATTATAAGGTGTTTCGCCGTTTGAGCGATATCTCCGTCAGTTTTGAAGCTTTTAGAATGAAACAAAACCGTGGATAAAGTTAAGAAACAGTCCTTTCAGATGGTAAAAAGATTACAGTCAAAAGTTTACTGGTTCCCGAGATATTCACATTTCTTTCCCAATGTTCCTTCTTATTCTGCCGTCTATGTGCTATTTTCTTGTTGTAGGGTTATATTCTTTGAATATTACACCTATGCCAAGTTCTAGGCATGATTGTAGTAGATTAAATCTCATACTACATGGGTGTAGATAATTTATAATGATCTAATGTCTGTCCAGTCTCATAAAGATCATGAGATCTGTTAAACGTCTGAACTTGTCACCTGTTCGTTGACTATTCTGATAGATCATTGTTTTATTCTTTGAATATTATTTCTCCTACAACGTATTCTCCCATGGCACCTTTTTCCTCGAATATGACTTTTCCGCAGGTATATCCTACTGTGCCATAGCCGGTTTTGATCCTTCCATCTTCTTTGTATCGGGAGCCGTCCGAGTATACGAAGAGGAGGTCTGGGTCGTCTTCGCATTCAGTGGTGAATGCCGAGTGGTCATCGCCCATTCCTGTTTTACTGAGTCGCCGGGTTTATTGGGTGGGGTAAAGAGTTGTATGCGTTCGGAGATGTCGTGTTCGGAGATGGCCCATGGGCTTTCAAGGAGGGGGTTGATCCTTTCTGTCCCTGAGATGATGTTGTTGGCGATCCAGGTTATGCAGGTGGAAAATCGTTTTTTCGGGTCTGCCTTGTGTCTTTTGCTGGGGTCGAAGACTGGGAGGGGTGGTGGGGTGGAGGGGGTGGTGCATCTTCTTTGGTGTGGGTACAGTCTATTGATGACTGGGTGGTCATCGGGGAGGCGGGCGAGTCTGGTGGCCTCCATTTCCATCCTGTAATCTAGGTATAGGTCAATGGGAGGGATGGATGCTTCTATTTCCATGGCATTGATGCTGGTTGTGCGGAATGCTCCAGTTAGCATTCTGAGGCACTTGTTCTGTAAGGTGGACAAAGTCTTTAGTATGAGTCCGGGTCTGGAGCGCCAGAAAACAGGGAGCCCATAGAGGGCGATTGGGAGGACGGCCCCTATATACATCTGGCGCAGATGAGTTTGGTGTATTCCTCTCTCTGAGTTTCCCAGCATTCTCAGTGCCTGTGCCGTGCTTGTGGCCTTCGCGGCTGTTTTCTTTATGTGCTCGGTGAACTTGAGTTGTGGGTCAAACCAGATGCCTAAGTATCTCATTGGGCTGGAGGGGTTTATCGTTCTGGTTGTGCCTTCCTCGTTCGTGGGTATGGTGATCGATGGGCCGGGGCCTGCATTTCTGCCGGTCCTGGATTTGGTGAAGTGCATCAGGTCGTTCTTTACTTGGTCGGTTTTGAGTCCTCTCCTCCTCAGCCAGCCATGGGCTGCTGTGAATGCCAGCTGAACTACTTTTGACGCTTCGGCTCTTGATGGAGCTGATGCTGCCAGTGAGCCGTCGTCTACATATAGCGTTAGCGGCAATAGTTTTATTAGTCCCTTGTTGAGTTGCGGGCTTAGCTCTGGGTCTGCGGCCAGCTTTTCCATGGTCTCCTCTGCTACTGCTCTGCACAACGGGGAGGTGAAGAATGCGGCGAGGATTGGGGAGACACATGATCCTTGTGGGACTGTTGGAATACAAGTCATAGTCGGGATCCCACATCTGACACTGTGCTGTTGACCGACATCCCACTACTCCGACACCGCCTCCCCGATGTGACCGTGCGTCCGTCGATCTATAGCATAGCCCCGATGTAGTATAAATACACAATTAGCTAGGCTTAATAAAGATTATCTTTTTTGGTCTTACCTCAGGTCCCTTCATTATAGCGCGAGTGTAGCCACAAGCGCTACGTCACTAACTGACTAGTCTTTACAACAGGTTATGAGCCCAGCCTTAAAGGCTTAAATAACCTTAGACTCACCACACTCGTTTATCGTCTCTTTCACACTTAATCTCTTGTCAATCACCTCTACAATGTCCGACGACATACTATCAGCTGGCAAACGCCTACCTATCCTGTCCGGACTAGAGAACTACGATCAATGGTCAACGAGTATGCAAGGTGTACTCATCTGTCTTGATCTATGGGACTATACCAAACCGGAATATGCCCTACCAACTGATGCGACAAAGAAAGCAGAGGCGGAGAAGGCATTAAACAAGGCGCTTACCTTAATTAGGTTACAGGTCACGCCATTCGTTTACACATTCATTTCCCGCGCGACAACACCTGCTGAAGCATGGAATGCACTCCAGCAAGAATTCGAAGTCTCAGACGACAATACTTGCATCTTCCTACGCCGAGACCTCTACCTGATCCGTATGGGGGATAAAGATGACCTAAACGCTCATCTCCAGAAGATGCGCGATGTCTACAATAGGCTGCGCATAGCGGGTGATGATATGTCAGAAGCTGAATTCACAAAGACCTTGCTGATTTCCTTGCCTCCATCCTGGGACAGTTTCGTTTCCACTATCCCACTCAAAAACTTGCGCTCAACCGACACGAAAGTCAGAACTGAGGCTAATGTCGACATTCGCGCCCGCATCAAAGCCGAATTCTCCCGTCGACAATCTCGTGACTCCGATTCCCCTTTCGCCTTTAACTCTCTCAAGAAAGGCAAATCCAAACCCCAACCAAAGTCCGATAAACCTATTGAAGAATGCAACTACTGCCACAAACGTGGACACCGGTATAACGAGTGCCGAAAGCGTTTGGCAGACGAAAAAAAGAAGGCATCGGCAAACGTCTCCACCCGAGATGATGAGCCACGCTTCTCTTTCGCTGCCAACTCTTCTTCAACCACCGACTTTGGAGTCTCTTGGATAGGTGACTCAGGATCAGATGATCACATCGTCTCTGAGCGCGAGGCTTTCATCGACTATGTAGAAACCCCTGGCCAATCCGTAATCGGAGTAGGAGGGGCTCGAGTGCCCATTCGCGGCCGCGGATCTGTGAAGACGGTAATGTCGTTTAAAAGTAACTCGACTACCATCACTTTGAAAAACTGTCTACACATCCCATCCTCTCAGCCTAACCTCCTCTCCATCTCCCACCTTGACAAGGCTGGTGGCTCAGCACAATTTTGGCAGGGTCAAATCGTGCTTTATGCTCCAGACCTCACTCCCATTTGCGACGGCCAAATCAAGGGCCACCTCTACCATCTGAACATGAAGTCCGTACTGTCTAGTGCACCATCAGTCCTAGCTGTCGCCAAGGATGTCAATGCATCCAAAGGCCGCACCTGGGAAGAATGGCACCGGGCACTCGGACATCTCAACCCATCCTCATTGAAGACAATGAGAGACCTTGGTGTTGTCGACGGGATGGAAGTCATCAACTCCCCACTCCAATTTACCTGTGAAGCCTGTATCCAAGGCAAGCAGACAGCCAAACCGCTCCCCAAAGAATCACAAACCAAATATAAAAACATTGGTGACTTAATTGTTACTGATGTTTGGGGACCGGCACAGGTACAAGGAAAGGGTGGATACGAGTACTTCATCTCTTTTACCGATGTTGCAACCCGTTTTAGTGTCATTGGACTCCTTCACCGGAAGTCCGAAGTTATCGATCATTACCGTCGTTTTGCTGCGCTGTAGGAGAAATAATATTCAAAGAATAACACAATGATCTATCAGAATAGTCAACGAACAGGTGACAAGTTCAGACGTTTAACAGATCTCATGATCTTTATGAGACTGGACAGACATTAGAAGATCATTATAAAATATCTACACCCATGTAGTATGAGATTTAATCTACTACAATCATGCCTAGAACTTGACATAGGTGTAATATTCAAAGAATATATCCCTACAACAAGAAAATAGCACATAGACGGCAGAATAAGAAGGAACATTGGGAAAGAAATGTAAATATCTCGGGAACCAGTAAACTTTTGACTGTAATCTTTTTACCATCTGGAAGGACTGTTTCTTAACTTTATCCACGGTTTTGTTTCATTCTAAAAGCTTCAAAACTGACGGAGATATCGCTCAAACGGCGAAACACCTTATAATTCATATATATTTATTTGCTAATTCTTACAAAAGGTAATGTGACTCAAGGGAAATATATTGGCGCCCGGAAGTCTGGCAGACCGAATACCATATGATAGAGTATTCCCCGGCGCGGGCGGACAGTTTTTGATCGCATCAGAAGAGGAGAAAATGCTAAAAAACCGGATCTTGTATATTTTCCCATGATTCATCAAAACTTTTTGATTTTAAGCCCAAATAAATCGGAACAAAGGAATGATTGATGATCTGGATCTCGGATCATAAGCATGAAGTAATTCAGAAGTCCGCGGATCAGTTAATTAATTGGGAAGGCTCTAGAACATTAGTAATGATGTGGCTTCACAAAAAGGGGTCAATTAGAGAACAGTCTAGAAAGTTCCTTTATAGCCGAGTCATTTCTAAAGATAACCGTTCGTAATTAAGGCGGTGTAGAGCATAGCTTCAACGCTACAAGATCCCGCTGAGATCGGCCCAAAAGACAAAGAAATGAATTACTTATTGCTGAGTCATGTCCTAAGTCCATTATTAAGCTTACACAGCCCAACCCCCTATATCATTCTAGAACTATCTATAATACAAATGTAGCACATGTAACTAGTGCGAGGCGTGGGAGTAGAGAGGCCTCTGAAAAGCATAAAAGGCCACCGCTTCTGCCCCCTCTCAAACCTCAGGTAGAAATAAAAGTTTAATTCTCCTCACCAGTGGTTGGTTCGTTTGCTCCAAAAGATAAAAGCAAATATTAGTTGTTAGCTAATATAAAACTAACACGTCACTCTAAGCGTGAGTTAGGGTCAGTTAGACACAGCTGAACAAAAGTGTCATAGTGAGAATTAGTGAGAATTTGGTGGAGGGACTTCTTAATTGAATAATCTCTCAGCAATACTTGGTTATCACACCACAGGAGAAAAGTGAGCGATCCTGAACCTGCTAGATAACTAGCACGCACTCTAAGCGATAGAAAGAGCAGTTTGGTCACTCCTGTATTGAGTAACATTTATTGCGGAATTATTTTATTAGCAGTTTTCCTTCAGTAAATTATCAGGAAAATCACATCCTACTGAAAAGTGGTAAATATAGGTGTAATATTGACTAGAAATCATAGTAAAGTCAATATAGAATTTTATCCGTAGACGATCTATACATCAGGTGAGATCGTTGGGGGGTGTTTATTGTTGTTTAGACAGTGAACAATCATATATTTGGCAACCAAAACACGGTCAGTACGCAAATCAGCACAAACTCTAATATCGTTATTGGACGTAGGAAACTGGTTACATAAGGTGATCCAGCTCCGCTCCTTCAGCGCGCATTCACACTCATTTTGACCGAAACATTAAATCCATTCGCTTCGACAATGGCACTGAATTCCTCAATGATGCACTAAAGACCTTCCTGGCTGAACAAGGAACCACATATACCACAACTGCACCTCATTCCTCTGCCCAGAATGGTATTGCCAAGCGACTCAACCGCACTATCCTAGACCATTCGCGGGCCATGCTATTTGATTCCCATCTTCCCAAAGCACTTTGGCCATATGCTGTCTCATATGCCACTTTCCTTAAAAATCGCACTGCAACACGAGCTCTCAATGGAAAAACCCCATATGAAGCCTTTTTTGGCAAAAAGCCCAATGTTGCAAATATCCACATCTTCGGGTGCGATATTTGGGTGCTAAATCAATCTGGAAAAAACAGGAAATTGGATCCACGGTCCAATAAATACAAATTCATTGGGATTACTGAGGAAACTAGTGCATTCTGGTATTACAAAAACAATGGCGAGATTGCCAAATCCCGCAATGTTGTTTTTCCTCAATCCACATCCGAACCCGAGGGACTTCCTCATCTCCCACTCCCAATGGCACCTAAAGGGAAAAGTACAACTCCAGTAGACACTGCTACCTCTGATCAGCTGCCACAGGAAGAGGGGGAGCCAGACCCTCGCGAGGATTTGGAAATCAATCAACCTCCTCAATCCACCACCTCATCCCCTACTCCCAAACAACCTAGCCAACCTACACGACCCTATCATACCCGTCGCTCTCCATTAAATGACCCCCTCCTAAAAATCCTTTCTGACCGCGGCTCCGTCAAATCCACAGTCCAGTATGCCCAGTGCGGAAACTGTGACTCAATTGCCCTAGCTGCATTTACTAATGACAAGCCTGAGGTCAAGGATGCCTTAGTAGGACCTCATGCAGAGGACTGGAGGAATGCTATGGACGTCGAAGTTACACAACTGCTAAAGTTGGAAACCTTTGAGCTCGTCACACCACCATTGGACCGAAAGGTCATTGGCTGTCGTTGGGTACTGGCCACCAAGAAAAACCATGATGGGGAGATCATAAAATTCAAGGCACACTTGGTTGCCCAGGGATTTGCTCAGATACCCAGAAGGGATTATGATGAAACTTTCTCACCAGTCATGAGGACTGATTCCTTTCGAATTCTACTTGCACTGGCAATGCAGTTGAACCTGGATATCCACCAGATGGATGTCGTTGGGGCTTACCTAAATGGTACACTAGAGGAGGAAATCTACATGCGCCAGATCCCGGAGTATGAGGACGGAACAAAAAGAGTTCTCAAATTACGAAAAACCCTCTATGGTTTGAAACAGGCAGGCCGAGTCTGGAATAGAAGACTACACGCAGCTCTCATCGACCTTGCCTATGCCCAGCTATTCACTGACTCATGTGTATATGTCCACTGCCAAGAACAGAACCTTTCCATCATTGCCTTCCACGTTGATGACTCCGCAATCTTTGCTACCGTGGGACACATGGAACAAGTGAAGGATGAACTCAAGGCAAAGTTTGACACCCGAGATCTTGGGGAGCTCAGTCATTTCGTCGGTATCAAAATCACTCGGAATCAGGACCGAAATGCCATCACAATCTCACAATCATCTTATATTAGCCAAATACTAGAACGTGCTGGGATGACAGATTGCAATACCGAATCACTACCAATGGCACCCAAGAAATGGCTTACCCCCTTCCCGGGTTCCCGTCCCAATTTCCCCTACCTCGAAATGGTTGGATCACTTATGTGGGCTGCGATCAACACACGTCCCGATATATCTTTTGCCACTCAACACCTTGCACAGTTCAACACCTCATATGGACCCGACCATATTAAGAGTGTCAAACGACTACTACGGTATTTAAAAGGATCTGCAGATCGCGGCATCACCTATGCCAAATGTACTTCCGGCCTTGCTGCCGAAGGCTTTGCTGATGCCAATTTCGCAGAGGGACATGACCGTCGATCTATCACAGGAGCCGTATTCTTGATGGCTGGAGGGCCGGTTGCTTGGACCTCAAAGAAACAAGGGACCATTGCCCTTTCCACCCTTGAGGCCGAGTACACGGCCATCAGTCATGCTGTCCGACACATTCTCTGGCATATTATGTTTATGGAGGAACTCGGATTTGAGGCACAACGCCCCTTCAAACTTTACAGTGATAATCACGGTGCTATCGAACTTTCACGGAACCCTCAGTTCCATGGCCGAAGCAAACATATTGACATCCGCCATCACTTTATCTGTGATCACATTGAACGCGGTAACATTTCTATTTCCCATGTTAGGTCGGAGGATAACCTTGCAGACTTATTTACTAAGCCTCTCCCCGATCCTTTATTTTCCAAATTCATTTCTGCTATTACGTAGAATACATGACTTGAGGAGTTGTGTTGGAATACAAGTCATAGTCGGGATCCCACATCTGACACTGTGCTGTTGACCGACATCCCACTACTCCGACACCGCCTCCCCGATGTGACCGTGCGTCCGTCGATCTATAGCATAGCCCCGATGTAGTATAAATACACAATTAGCTAGGCTTAATAAAGATTATCTTTTTTGGTCTTACCTCAGGTCCCTTCGTTATAGCACGAGTGTAGCCGCAAGCGCTACGTCACTAACTGACTAGTCTTTACAACAGGGACGCCTGTTGTGATCGGTTTGAGTTTGTCACGTTTACCGTCGAGACAGGCTGGGAGGCATGTGAATGCCAAAACGGTCCCGACAGGGTGCAGCCAGGTTTCCCAGCCAGTGGCGAGCGGAAGCGGGAACCTGAGATCAGCTGATGGTAGGTTGCTATCCCATGATTAGTCTCGTGAAATGGAGACATTAATCATGGTTTAATATCCTTATTTCACACGACTAATCACGATGGTATCTAGCGCTGAATGGTGCCGCATGGTCCTGTGTTTTTGCAGCGCTGATGGGACCTTGCGGGTGTTCACTAGTCTTCGCGTTTATTGTCTTCATGTGATTTTCACGTGTGTTGTCCCTTCTCCCCGCTCCCTCAGCGCTGCCTTCGCGTTTGCTCCATCGGGACTGGTAAGTCCTCACTTGGTTGCAACGGGGCCGGAAACTTACATGTGCGCTTCAGACAAGTTGTCTGCATTGAAGTTTCCCCTCAATCTTTTGTCGCGCTGTGCATCCTAGTGAGTTCATCTCACTTGTGCTTACTCCTTGCGGAGTCTTACTGCAGCACTCGTGCTGCCTCGTTTCTGCTTCTAGCGTTTATTCTTCTGTTTGTTGCGTCCACCCACCTCCTCCCCTTTTTCACCACCCCGATACTATGTATCTGTATTTGTATCTGTTTTCTCGATTTGTCATTGTTGACCAATCCTTTTGGCATCGTCGTATCTCTTTGTATATTACCAAGACAGGTCGCACGATGCCCGCGCGCGTCAATCCATAGGCCGGGACCAGCTCGGTTTCCGGCCGTTTTCACTAAGTGCTCATACCGTCTGATTAGACAACAAAATATTCCCGCTACTCCGTAGCGGGTCCTGGCTCCACACTGTGCACAGGGTCCTCTGTCCTCCTTTCCCATATGATAATATAACTAGGGAACGCCGCCTGAAGCGGCAGATCCCGCTACTCTAGCCCGAGATTTACTCTCGCTCTGTAAACCCACCGCATACTCTGATAAGTTCAGGACTACGTAATTTACACTGCAGCTATGCAGCAAGCGGAATAGAACTGTATGGGGCAGAGAATGGACCCTGTGCATAGGACAATTGAGTTTGGGAGAAAAAAACGTAGGACCCGCTACGGAGTAGCGGGAATATTTCGGCTCACTCCGCTACAATGCAGCTCATGCCATAAGACCACCGTCCGACTCTTTCTGTACACACTATGACTTCCTCTAACTTCACTGAGTCTCTGTGCATGTCCGATCCACCTCTAAACCATCAGATTTGCATTCATACTCATTTTTGAACGGTGCATTGAACCTCGATCCACCCACCATCACTCATTACGCATACTTTTATGGTACCTCGATTACGTTTAATGCCTCATATTCTGCACGCTCACTGCTACAACTCTCCATTTGTTGGGTGTGTTCAAGAGTCTACTCAGCTTCCGCCGATGGATGATCATCTCCAACAGCTCCATGATTTCCAATTCTCCTCCCTTGAACACCAAACCTTGATTTATGCCGCGCTCGGTGTTCAACGTGCCAATGAATCCGCAAATGAATATCCACACTTCCTACATGCCATTATCCGTCACTTTCAACAAATCCCCACTGCATTTCCTGATGTATTGACCATTCTTCGTCATCTGGATTGAATTAATCACCAAGACTTAGTGGCACTTTGTCGATTCCACCATCTCCATCGTCACATTCCAAAATTTCTCAATCGTGTCCAATTATGTTTGACCACATTGTCAGTGACTCTCCCTGTGATTTTGGTCGAATCCCACACTCCGAACAGCCTTTCTCGTTCTCGACGTCGACCACTGACACACACTCTCTCAGCCACAACGGGCTTACCATCTAGCAAACTTTTGTACTTAAATGTAGAAAGTGGGATTGGGAAATGCCTTTGAACCAAAGATTCGGTCTCCATACCAAAGATTTGGTCTGTATGCGAATGTGTGTCGCTGTGCACAAAGACCAAAGTTCGGGACAAATAGTGTGTTACTGCTCAATGGCGTTGGATCAATTGACGTATGACAACGTTCCACTGGCTTCTGACTCTCCGAGTCGCCGTGCAGTTGCGCCTGACTGTGTGGTGTTGCACCGACAATGTGGTTCCGACCAAGTCTTAGTATGGGGATCGGCGCGTGATGGCGTTTTACAGCGGTCTGACTGGTTCAAACAGAATCATTCATCGATCATGAGGAGAGTGGGGTGCCTCATATTCGTGTGTGCCTCCAATTAGCGTTTGATGACTGGGTTGCCCCTTGCGTTAGCGCACAGAAATGGATCTCGCCACAGAAATTGACATGGCCAATTCGCATTACGTTCCATTTCGGTCAGTTTGAGATTGGAACGCCTGTGCCAGAAACATGTGTGTTCATGGTGGGTGTCCGAGGCAAGAATCTGTGCGCTCGTTTCTCTGTACTTCGGAACTATGTACCTGTAGCTACACTCCGCGATTTCTGAGAAGTGGGATGCAAACAATTGGGGGATTTGCTGAGGTTCAAATTCAAGGCGAAATGAGTAGCGGGTACTTGCCGCGCCATGCAGCGTCCAACTGATCGCAGCGGAATCATGAGGTACAACGTGAATGGACGGATTTTATAACTAATTGACAAAGGTTGTACGGGGGGAGAAAGATGAAGGACCCTGGGTTATGCGAAATTTGAAATTCCCGCCACTGCGGAGCGGGTCCTGAAAATCTTTGTATGAAGAAACAGGAAGAAACAGGAAAAAGAAACCTGTTTCTTCATACTGAACGAAGCCTAAGATAACCCGGTTCCGGACCCTAACCTATACACCATCCCCCGTCCTGGGGAATGCGAGGTCCCAGGCTTAGTGACCTGCCTAACCTAGCCCATAGTTATGCAGGAGAGCGTTATGAAATGCGCTTCTGATATTATGTAATGTAATGTGCATCTCTTTCCAAGATCTCGTGTAAACATAAGATCACCGTCGAGCATTTGAAATGTATTATTACGTAATCACTGCGCCACCCCTTTTTGCTCATGCACGAACATGCACAAACTTCGGGTCCTTCCGACATCAGTGGGGGAACGCGGTGACTTTGCGGCGCTATTACAATATAATTCTACATAACTATATTGAAAGATGAAGTTGTGGGGTGATTTTCGCACGAATAACATAGTCATACCCCCTGTCACTTTATTCCCTTAAAAGGAAAGCACCTATTTCAAATTTCCTCTTTGGCCCTGCACTTTGCACCCGAACTTAGCTTCAGTCATACACAACCTCCAATCCGTTCATTCACGTGGTTGGTCCATCGATTCAATGATTTGAATTGAAATTGTATGTAAGCTTGGAGGTTTTTGGTGATTCCGGTGGCACGTCCCTTTGCTTCCACATCCTCTCGCCTCGTCGACGATCCAGATCGGCAGTAGCTCACCTCTTTGAACAACCTAACTCTTCTGTCGTTACACATCAGCAAAATCTGTCACCAGATCTTCGAAGTGTGAATGAGATCTACGTATTCAATTTCAATTCAGTTTTGTCATTTAAGTAAGTCAAGTGCCACAGAACTGGTTGGCTGGAATTCTCGAGGTTCGGGTGCGGGTACTTGGACAAGGCAAACCCCTAGCAGCCCTGAAGATCCTGCTGCCATCAATTGCAGCTGATCCACGATCGTCCCGTCCTACAGTAAGGTGAAAAGAAAAGGGAGTGAGGAAAGCCTACAACAAAAACAAGGTTGAAAAGGGAACTCAAACGTTCCCAATCGGAGGGTTGCGGGCACTTTTCGCAACGGGCGGACGCCCGTTATATGCAAGTTGAACGGTTGTAGTGCCTGGTTTCCCTCGTAACTTCTCTCCCCCCCCCCCAAGTGGCTTGCCCTACCCTTCACCTTGGCGTTTTGTCTGTCATGGTTCTTTTAAAGGGCCCCCTGGAAAATATCTTGGGTGGCACTTTAGTCGGGAATGTCGGCTCTACGTTGTAAGAATGCTTTTTTTTTTTCAGATCGAACCTATGCGCTTGAACCCAGGTATTCACACACTTGCACGATGGTTTCAGTCTCTTCGGGATACTCACCGTACAAGTTGTTCTTTACTACCAACGTTTCCCTAGGGATGGTAAATGGACGCGGGGAGTGGTACGTCCTCGAGTTGATTGTTGGCTCGAGTTGATCCTCCTGATGTGACAATACTAGGTTGGAAGTCTCTGGTTCGTTCATTCTCGCGGTTGTGCTTCGAGTGATCGGAAGATCGGTTTTTGATAACTTCCCCCCCCCCCCCTTCCTAAAGGGCTGCCATTGCCTTTCAGACGTAAGTGACATCGGTGGTTTGTTGAACATATCCGTCCCGACGTTGCCTGTGGTTCGCACTTTCGAGGGTCTTTATGACTAAAATGATTTGGTGGTGGTACATCCAAAATCATTTTAACCCCAAGGCATTGGAAAAGCCAAAATGGTAACGCAATCCCCCCGTGATCGATCGAGCTCCCCTTTTACTCAACGCTTTCCTCAAGGGAATTTTTCTCATACCACCTCACTACAACGGCGGGATCCCTAGTCGTCCAGACTTTCTTTGTGAATCGTATTTGGGGCCGTGAGTTCCTGTGGGAATCAACAAAGTTTTACCGTTCGTAACTTTGTCGCTAGTGTCTGGGAAGATTTATATCGCTGCTCCTCTGGTACGCTGATTGGCGCCTTAGCTACATCGATCACTTATCTGACCCATAAACACAGCAAGCCCTTGTTATCACGCAGTTTGGTAAGTTTCCCTACCTAGAACGTCCTACACCAGTACACTGAGGTCTGGTTTGCTTTGACAAGCTTTTGCCGCGGGTGGGTTCGGAGTTTTTACGTCCCTTCAAAGTCCTCATTAGTCGCGTAATTCATTCCCAGCACTTTTGATTCTGGAGTACGTGCCATCATCACGCTTTGCTGTTCGCAAATTCTGACCTGACGGATGACATGTCAGCGACGTATTATTGTCCTTCACTGAAATCGCCCACAAGTTGGATTGGTTAGCTACTGTTTGGCTAACGACACAGGTACGTATATGATTCTCATCTTCAACGGTAACTTCTACTTTATCCGTGAATCACCAGGCAACATGTGATGCTGTAATATCAATATTGATGACGCTCCTGCTCTGGAACCGGAAGACTGGTTTCAGAAAGTGGGTCAATGACTAAAGTGTTAGCATGTCAGGGCCAGACGGACTTTTCAATAGGACAGACAGGGCCATCAACACGATAATAATCTGGTCTGTAGCCACGGGCAGCGTCACCTGTGTTCAATCTCTTATTACGATCGGCATCGTAAGCATAGGCTAAAAAAAATTATCTCACTCAGTAGAATGCATTAGGCTGACGCCATGGTTTTAGTTTTCACGCCGTGGTTTCACATTTGGTACTCTCGTATTCGCAATCGTGAGTCCGTTCATACGAGTTCCTTCACAACGTTCGGGATATTTACCAGGAATGTTTTCAGCCCCTTAGTCCCATGTACCCCATATCCATGCTCACAAAGTGAAGCCCAGACAAATTTTCCTTTGAACACACTCACTGATAGGATTCTTTGTTGCCCCCTCCCGCTATATAGTTTACACATGCGGTCAACAGTACGAAAGCAGTTGGCAGCACCCACACTCACTGAAGACAGAAGAACTAACCTTTTGGAGGCATTACGATCTGTCACTCAGAGGAAGGTTATGGCTGCTCGTGCACGGAGAGAGCTCATGGAATTATCATCACGCCGTCCTGTGAGTTCATTGCGCCTGACTTATGCTTATGGCCAACGGAAAAGTGTATGGAAACTGACCCACCATCACCTTCCAGAGGGATTCAGCCATGGGAGATCTCGTGGTGAACATTCATCGCTCTATGCACGAAAACAGTCCCAGCAGTGTAAGCCCCTCCTTTCAATTCACATAACAAAGGTTGACAAGATGTTGCTTCGGGGGGGTGTCCTGTGAGAATAGAACGTCCACCGACTTGATCGAGATCAGTCAACTACCGATGCTCCGACGTTGCGCAGTTCCATTTACCCGGATGTCGAATGTAGCACCCCAAGTAATACCGTCTCCCATGCCATCACGATCCATGAACGGTGCTTTCAAAGCTAGCCGCTGTCAGTCTTTCATATTGTTTCCTTGGTTGCCATTCTCTCTCTGCTTTGCATAATTCCATCTCACGATCATTCACGGTTTAATAATTAATATACTACTTTTGCACGACCAATCGTGTCGGTGACGTGCGACTCTGAATGCGCGCGCTAACCCCCCGTTTTTTGCGGGGTGCGGCTGAATGTACATGCTGAGTCAAACTGAAGAGTTATGAATCGCGCTCTCGATCGGTTGTGTTGGCTCTGCGCATTCCTGTCCATTGCGCTCGCGCTGTGCTTGAACTAGTTTAATAGAGGCTGGTAACCTGCCTAGAACTGGTTGGCCATGACCTACTATCGCGACAGGGCCTTCAGGCATGCGACAGTCTGCATCTTTGCGATGTGCTATCGCATTTGCGCGCGCCTAATGAACCAACCACTCGCTTCGCTGTTGGGCTGTTTCCAGTTATTGCATTTGTACCTGTATCCGGATTACATGTATATTCCAAGGTGAGTCAAAAGACTGTACAAATGACTCTACGAGGTGTCGCTTCTGGTCTCCTCATTCGCTGGCTTTAGAGTGGACAATTCTCGCCCAACGACAATATTCCGACTGCGTTCACTTGCCTGCACATCCGTGGCGTCTACCTATATTACTCTCAAGCCTCACTCTCGCTCTGAGCGACCACTGCCTTTGTCCCTCACCCTCGAGCGGTATAAATATGCATCAGAGGCGGTGGTGAAGTTCATGACGGACCATGAACCGAACCGTGAACTGAACCAGGATGAACCAGAACCACGGTTCAGTTCAGCCTCGGTTCAGAGATGGTTCGGTTCGGGTTCTGTAAAATGTTGAAACTTTGTGAACCGGATTCGAACCGCCGAACCAGTAGCTAAGGATACTAACGGTCGCGATCGCTTGTTGCCTGGACGCCTCGGGCCAGATTCAGATTCCCAAGGCTAACTTGCTACGATCTCGGGACGCAAGGAAAGAGGTACTTAGAAATAGCTACCTAGGAGAAACTAGAGAAGTGCGACCCCAAAAGAGGCACCAAAGTGAAGTTTCACGTAGGTCCCATCGTAGCCTTAACTGTCACGACCACTTCCCCTGAGAGTGTCAATTCATTTCTAGCTGGAGGCGCGGATAGTGGCTCGGATTCTGCTGAGACGATCAGCGTCGTGTTTGTCTTCGGAGGCACATCGATCGTCTCTGCAGCTTCAAGAGAAGGTGGGCTCGTATGTACCTGGCCAATCTCTGAGAAAAATTCCCAGGCAAACAGACTATTGCCCTGATGCGAGCTTTAACAGCACACTAGCTCCGATGCACCTGTGGCCTCAGAAAGCGAAGCATCTAGCGTGCAAATATGTTAGTTTAGCATACTCTCCAGTATCTCTTTCTTTGGCACTTCGAACAATAGAACATTTTGGAGAGACGGTATAGTATCATACGTTGACGCAATGCTCATAAAGAGTGCTCCTCTGCTAGTCTAGATGCTTGTACAGATGAGCGTTGCAGGCCATGAAAGGGAACTTCTGAGGTGATTAAAAATAGCCCTTGCGCCACTGCACACACTCTGTCCGGACGCTCCGTTCTTTTGTTTCATGTGTTGGCAAACGGGCAGGCATCGTTCGTCATGCTGACGTCTATATCGGCAAGACACTAGGGATGAAGCCCTCCTTATTCGAAATCAACTAGTGTAGTAAGTTAGTGGTGCTAACTATGATCTGAACTCTCGATCAATCCAAACAGAAATAGCTGATGGATGAATGAGTCTGCCATCTCCAGTCCGTTCGCGACAAAAATACATTCCAATCATCCTATCTGCCTGAACGGTCTTCTGTAGTGCAACATCAACCTCTTTTCTCCTTTCGAAATTTGACCATTTCACTAGTCTACAGGCGGAATTGTGATGATATTGTCTGTTCTCTCAGTCCTAGGAACCCTTCCCCCTCCCTCAGACTGTGACATTGCGCTGCCTGGATTCTATGTTTGGCCACTGTACCATCACCTACCGAATCTTCAGCCCAGGATTAGAAAGGTGCGGTGCATTCATTGCTGGATCCCTATAGGATGGGAGCTTCCGCGGCGGCGTGGGAATTTGGCGCCAGGGTTCCGGACCAACTATAGAATATTCATCAGTACGGGTGCATAAGCGCCAGACTCTCGTAGAATTGTTCCCGTTGGCTTCCACAGCAACAACTCATGTTTAGCATCCGTTCTGGGCAGACCATGATCTTGTAGCGAACTAATAATAACAACGACAATTAAATATAGGACTCAATAGGTTCTGCCCATATATGGGGCGGAATGACATTAAGTAATGTACGAGTGTGTTGCTCATGACGACCTAAAAGTCGAACGAAAGCCAATTGCATGGACGCTGACACAGAGGTACTACACAGTGCTTCGGCTAGCATATATTGTCTCTGCAATAAATCCGGCTTAATTCCGTAAGATAGCACAACGTGTCTAATGCCCTGTTGTATGTAACGAAGCCGTCCTGGAAATACCACTTCAGGAAATCAACGGATTTTAGCGAGATAACGCCGACCGCGCGTGCAGACGAATCAGTTACAAGAACCCTCACACACATGCCCCCCTCATGGCCCAGCCGTGCCCCTCCCACAGTTGATCAGTGTGCAAAACTGCTGCTGGGGGGAACAATCAAACGGCACCTGCGTGTGGAAACACATGTAGAATAATCCGGTGGAATTTGATTTATGCACATATATCAACCTTCCCAATCCTGGGAATTTGCGCATTTGACATTGAGGGTGTCCGGGGGCAATCCCTGGCCTTTTCGTGTCTTATCACATAAATAGAGGTTACCACCCCACCCCCTCCAACTCTCTTCTTCTGTGTTCAGCTCTTTACACGCCAGCTCTCACTCAGCGATTCATCATGGTTGCTTTCTTCCGTTTCGTCGCTGTTCTCCTTCCTCTCGCAGCCACCTTCTTCTCTGTCTCCGCCCAGAATCTTCCTGCTTGTGCCCAGACCTGTGCCAACAGTGCCCTTTCAGGCACAAATTGCACCGCGTTGTAAGTCCTTCCATGATACCACGATTTTGGCAATTCCTGATCAGTCTTGGCTCTCTTGTCGAACAGGACTGACTTCCGCGTTCGTAAACATTCTTTCTCCTGTCGGTCCTGTTTCCGCTAACTCGCCTTCTACAAACGCAAACAGTGCGTTTGCAACAGGTAAGCGAACCTTCCCCTTGTCTTTTTTTTTTTGGATCCTTATGTACGAGACCCTGACACATCCTCATAGCGAGAAATTCTTTACCGCTGCCGCTGCCTGCGCCTTCAAGAGTTGTAACACTACCGAAATCGAGGAGGCCCTTGCTGCCATAAAACTGATTTGTGCACCCTGTACGTGGACAAACAAGCCCTGAGGAATTAATTTGTCACCTTGATTCACCACTGATCATTGTTTCTACAGACACCACCGTTTCCTTGACCCTCCCTGCCAGTCTCACCTCCACCCTCTCCTTCCCGACGCTTACCCCTGGGAACGGTACTACCAAGGGCGCCACTTCTACCCACAATGTCAACGCGACTTCCACCACCACTAGTCCCACCGGCTCTGGCTCGAGCACCACTAGTGCCGCTTCTACGAGCCGGTCTGGAGCCGCTGCACCTGGTGCCAAGGTCCTCTTTGGAAGCGATCCCGTTCTCGCTCTCGTTCTTGGAGGGGCCATGTTCGGAGCTTACGTAATTGGAATGTAGTTTACGACAATATTGTGTTCAACCACGAACTTGAATGAAACATCAGTGGTATGACTGTCTAACAGAATATTCGAGTTCGGTGACAAGGATGATCTCAAAGTCTTTGTGAAACAATGAGAAGCCTAATGGCATGAAGTATCGAACCGTGCATGGCTCGACCTTCTCAACACCTGCAGGCTCCCACAAATCAAGCTACCTTTTGTTAGGAGGGTTCCCCCTCAAACTGGATGGCCAAGTTTGCAGTGCCTTTGATGCTGTACTGCAAGCTCGGCCATCCCAGTTCGGGCAGAACCCACTAACAAACAGTGCAACTACAAGTCCAAATTGATTCATCGAACCCGGTTTGGTTGATGCCCATCTGCAATCTGGCGAGTTGGCAAGCAGCGGCTGAATCAGCTGTGGGTGCCTGGCTTGTCTTTCATCAATATTATGATGTATGCCTTGGCAATTGTTGCCCTGGTGCGTGACCGGTCGTTTGTGGGGCTTTGGGTCGGGGGGGGGGGGCATGTTTGAAATGGATGTGTGACCACCTCAAGTGTACTGTTTCTGTTGGAACATCAACGTCCATGCGCGTCACTCGTTGTACTTTATTCGAAATGACCGCCGCTGAACGACGCTTAATTACAGGTAGTTTCTCATTTTGATGCAAGACATCGCGACATCTATTAATTTTTGTCTTGATGTTACTAGTACTCTCATTGCCGGCTATAGCCAGCAGGCATCGCTATAAGTGGCATTGGTGCCAGTCGTATGAGATACGATGTAGTTCTCTTACTTGAGACTGAGAGAGCGCATCTAGCTTGAACTCTATTAGTACTACTGTCCCATTATGACCGTTGGTTCAGTCACATGTCACACGCAAATTGTGAACTGAACTAAAGTAGGTTTTGTCACATGTCACAACGAGACTTTGAACAGATGAATGTATTGACAATTAATTCCCACGGTATCCGGGAGTTGCCGGAAACAGCAAATTAATTCAGTTTTTATTCGGTTCAATATTTTCACGTGATGTGTGGCACATGTCACACTGAGGGATGAACACGCAAGAAGGAGCCGGCAATCCCCGAATCCCGTGGGAATGAACCTACGGTCGTAATGGGACAGTATTCCCACTGAGCATACAAGAGGACGGATTCGATTTTTGGAAGGCCTCACCCTCAGTTTTTTAAGTCGAGAAGGCTCAATCATTTCTAGATATTTTACGCGATATAACTCATGTATTACTCGTGTCGCAGCTAACGCAACATAGCCCTTAATTATTTGTGACCTGGTAATTGCACACGATAAATCAATTCATTTTGCAATGGAATGAATCACGGGCTCTGTGCCAACATGGCTTGAAGTGTCATTGGTGGCAGTGTCATGCTCGTTCCCATTTCCCGTTTAGGGATGCGTGCTTCTGAGTGACATGTGACACACAAGATTTGTCTAAAGGTGAAATCCAGAATGGAAATTGAACACGTTGGCAGAACTGGCATAATTTCACCAATTTCACCACGATGGAGTGCAGGCCAGGTCTATTGGAAAGTGGCGCTGCTGTGCAGGCAATAAGACGAGACACAGCCCGCTGCCCCTCTTCCTTTCCTCAGCGCCAGCTCTCAGCTCATCATGGTTGCTTTGTTTCGTTTCGTCGCTGTTCTCCTTCCTCTCGCCGCCACCTTCTTCTCTGTCTCCGCACAGCATTTTCCTCCTTGTGTCGAGTCTTGTGCTAACGATACCAGTATCCTTTCAGGCACGAATTGCACTTCACTGTGAGTCCTTCCCTGATACCACAACTCCGCCACTTCTGACAGTCCGGGGACTCTCTTGATGAACAGGAATGACTACCGCGTTCGTAAACATTCTTTCCCCTGTTGGTGCTTTGTTCCGCTAACTCGCTTTCCACAAACGCAAACAGTGCCTTTGCAACAGGTAAGCGCCCATGTTTTTTTGACCCTTATTATAGGGGGACCCTAACCCATTCTCATAGTGAGAAAATTTATCTCGCTGCCGCTGCTTGCATCTTCAAGAAATGTAACGCTACGGAAATTGAGGAAGCGATTGCTGGCGTGAAACAATTTTGTGCACCCTGTGCGTGAATCGAGGAATTAATTTGTCGCCTTGATTCACCACTGATCAATGTTTCCACAGTTAGCACCGTTTCCTTGACCCTCCCTGCCAGTCTCACCTCCACACTCTCTTTCCCGACGCTTACCACTGGGAACGGTACTACCAAGGGCGCCACTTCTACCCACAATGTCAACGTGACTTCCACCAGTGGTCCCACCGGCTCGGCCCCAGCTCCAGCTCCACTACTTCTACGCGCCGGTCTGGAGCCGCTGCACCTGGTGTGAAGGTCCTCTTTGGAAGCGATCCCGTTCTCGCTCTTGTTCTTGGAGGGGCCATGTTTGGAGCTTACGTAATTGGAATGTAGTTTACGATATGTGTTCACCACGACTTGGAATGAAATCAGTACTGGTATGACTATCTAACAGAATATTCGAGTTCGATGGTCTCTTTGTGCAACAATGAGAAGCCTAATCGCATGAAGTATCTCGCGAGATTGAACCCGGGCATGGCTCGACCTTGGCAAGGGTCCCACAAACCAGGCTGCTTTTTGTTAGCTGGATGGCCAAGTTTGCAGTGCCATTGGTGCTGTACTGCAAGCTCGGCCATCTCAGTTTGGGTAGAACCCTCTAACAAACAGTGCAACTACAAGTCCAAATCGATTCATCGACCCGGTTTGGTCGATGTCCATCTGCAATCTGGCGAGTTGGCAAGCAGTGGCTGAGTCAGCTGTGGGTGCCTGGCTTGTGTTTCACCAGTAGATTGGTTGTGTCAACAACCACTTATGATGTATGCTTGACCGGCCTTGCTTATTACATATTGCCCTGGTGCGTGGTTGTTTGTGGGGCTTCGGGTCGGGGGACATGTTTGAAATGGATGTGTGGCTACCTCAAGTGTGTTTCTGTTGGAAGATCAACGTCCATGCACGTCACTCATTCGAAATCACCGCCGCTGACGACGCTTATTTATCTACAGATAGTTTCTCAAACGCGGTATCGATGCAAGATATCGACGCATCACATTGGTGCCAGTCGTATAAGATACGATGTAACTTAGTTCTCTTACTTCTAGCTTGAATACTATTGTGTCCGACGATCTCGCCACTGAGCAATGATCGCGTATAAGAGGACGGATTTTTTTTGGAAGGCCTCACCCTCAGTTTTCTAAGTCGAGACTGAGGTGAGAGCAATCATTTTACGCGATAACTCATGTGTTACTCATATCGCAGCTGATGCAACATACTTAGGTCGAGACTGAGCTAACGCAACATAGTTAATAGAAGGTGACCTTGCAAGCAAGGTAGTGCACGCGACAAATTAATTCATTTGCAACGGAATGAATCAGTGCGGCTCTGTGGCCACATGCCTTGAGGGTGAGAAAACGACGAGTGTCATGCTCCCCATTTAAGAACTAGCACAGCTTTCGATCCGAGCAATATATTGTTATGAAGTCATAGAGGCTGGAGTCCTGCCTAGAACCAATCCGCACTATTTACATAGAACGCTATGGTACAGGAGATGAAGGTGTGGAGGGGTAGGTGCCACATTGTACACAGAGAGGGTACATGGCGTACAAAAGTTCTCTGAGTGCATGAAGATCAGTCACTCATGTATCAGACCAGAGCGGTGGATAGTGCTTACAGAGGGCACGTTTGGATGGAGATGCGGAAAGGTTTGGCAAGTCATCATGAGGTTTGGGTCCATCTCCGAGGTAACCGACACGAATGCTGCTCTGTCGAGGTGGGTGGTTGAATTAGCCATTAGATGCAAGGTTGATAATAACCACGAACCTGGACACAGACATGGACATCGCAAACGGTGATATGGGTGATTGCTGAGAAGAAACACCAACATCCAGTGGTGTCCAAGACATGAAGTCCCCTCCAAGTTGCGCTGTCGTCGAGTTGGAGAGGTATCGTGGACCTCAAATAGAAGAACTGGGCGAATCGACGATAATCCAACGAACGATGGAAGTTACTATGCGAAATGGAGATCAGAAAGTTATCCAAAGAAGATAGATGACGACGGATGTTGCTTACGCTTTATAGATTCAAGCGCAAACCATAGAATATCTATGGAACACCACAGAGAAGAACCCTTACGTGTACGTAACATAGTGCAAGGACATGCAAACGTGCGAGATTTCAAAGACACATTGCCCATGAAGTCACCGTTCGAAGCTCTCGAAAGATGAACGAAAAGACGAAACGAGAATGGCAGTTATGTAACACAAGACATGTGACACACAAGATTTGTCTACTGACACTAGTACTTACGTAAAGAATATAAAAGTCACTGCGTAAGGTGAATCCCAGATCGGAAATGGCATAATTTCACCAATTTCACCAGGATGGAGTGCAAGGGCAGGTCACCAGCCTCTATAATTATTGGAAAGTGACACTGCTGTGCAGGTAATACTTAAGACGAGACACAGCCAGCTGCCCCTCTTCCTTTCCTCAGCGCCAGCTCTCAGCTCATCATGGTTGCTTTGTTTCGTTTCGTCGCTGTTCTCCTTCCTCTCGCCGCCACCTTCTTCTCTGTCTCCGCACAGGATTTTCCTCCTTGTGTCGAGTCCTGTGCCAACAGCACTAGTGTCCTTGCAGGCACAAATTGCACTTCATCGTGAGTCCTTCCATGATACCACGACTCTGCAACTTTTCTGACAGTCCGGGCTCTCTTGATGAACAGGGATGACCTCCCTGTTCGTAAACATTCTTTCCCCTGTTGGTGCTTTTCCCGCTAACTCGTCTTCCACAAACGCAAACAGTGCCTTTGCAACAGGTAAGCGCCCATGCTTTTTTGACCCTTATTATAGGGGACCCTAACCCGTTCTCATAGTGAGAAATTTTATCTCGCTGCCGCTGCCTGCGTCTTCAAGAATTGTAATGCTACGGAAATTGAGGAGGCCATTGCTGGCGTGAAACAACTTTGTTTACCCTGTGCGTGAACTGACAAGCCCTGAGGAATTGATTTGTCGCCTGGATTCACCACTGACCACTGTTTCTACAGACTCCACCGTTTCCTTGACCCTCCCTGCCAGTCTCACCTCCACACTCTCTTTCCCGACGCTTACTCCTGGGAACGGTACTACCAAGGGCGCCACTTCTACCCACAATGTCAACGTGACTTCCACCAGTGGTCCCACCGGCTCGGGCCCCAGCTCCAGCCCCACTACTTCTACGCGCCGGTCTGGAGCCGCTGCACCTGGTGTGAAGGTCCTCTTTGGAAACGACCCTGTTCTCGCGTTCGTTCTTGGAGCAGCCATGTTTGGAGCTTACGTAATTGGAATGTAGTTACGATTGTGTGCTTACGTATTCTGAGCGACTTGAATGACATCACTGCACTTGTATGACTGTCAACAGAATATGAGTTCGGCGATCTCAGTCTTCTTTGTGCAACCCTACATAATGACATAAAGCATCTCACAAGATTGAACCGTGTATGGCTCAGCCTTCTCAACATACAAGATATATTCTTATGAGACGCAGTGTTTCAGATCGTCCTTAGAATGATAAGGTTGCGGGAGAATTGATCGGCACAACAACAGAGATAAAAGGAGAGGGGATGAAAGAAAGTGTAAAGGAAAGAGAGGCACGAAGTCGCTGGAAGTTTGCGTACTCTTCCATTCGGGACATTTAGCACTTAAAACCCGTTGAACCCACACACATCACAATCCAGCACCATAAGCACCGAACATGATACCTCCAAGAACGACGGCAAGGAGAGCGTTGCTGCTTCCAAAAAGGACCAGGGCCTTGGCGGTAGGTGCAGCGGCTCCAGACTTGTTCGCAGGGGAGACAGAGGTGGTGGAGCCCGGGGCGGGTTTGGTGGTAGTGGCATCGCCGCCACCAGGACCGATAGTACTAGAGTGAGTGGGCAAGAGACTGGTGGCCCCGCCAGGAATGGAGAAAGTAAGCGAGGTGTCTGTCAACGCAAGAAGTGTGTGACAATGATCAGCAAGGAATGTCGAATGAGTGTTGTCTGTCAATATTAACGCACGTCCAATACAAAGGGATCCCAGGTCAGCGAACGTCTGACCAAAGTCTTGTGTGCTGCAGGCCGTCAGGGCGCAAGCACCAACGGATTCGAAGAATGGCTCGCTGCAGAAAATGAGTCAGGGACTTTGTATTCCAAGTATGAAAAACCGGAAAATGGCGTGGAAGCTCTACCCCACCTGTTGCAAAGACACTGTTAGGGTTTCACGAAAAATCCAAATTCCAAAGTGTCAGTGAAACGAGAAAAGATGGAAGGAATATGATCACGAACGGAAAGATTGCTCCTGTTTACCACCAAAGAACCCCCACCGGTTCGTCAGAATGTGAATGATACAGAGGAGGGGGGAACACCCACAAAGTCTTGCAGCCTGTGCTCGAAAGAGCTTGTTGCACACAGGATCGGCTACAGGCAGGAACGTCTTGCGCAGAGACAGAGGAGAAAGCAGCGATCAGGGAAAGAATGGCAGCGACGAGACGGAGAAGAGAAAACATAGCGAGGAGACAGCTAACGTGTAGATGATGAGTGGGGAGGAGGGACAACGCGAAGGGAGTACTGGAACCGTTTTTTTTAAGGCACGAGAGGGGGTTCCTTCAATTCCAATGGGCCTTGGCAACGCAACTGAAGCGAGCACTTGGCATGACTTGCCTAATTTCAACTTTAGGCACCCCACAATATATATCATGTTCCTGGGCTGTGTGTACTCAAGTGCAAAGAAGGGGCCTATTCGGAAAGAGGCCTTTTTGCACCGGGGCAGCGGGCACGATGGGCGGGCAAGGGCTTGGACGCCATTACATAAGTCATACTCATCCACTGTGGATATAACCTTTCAGTAAGAGATACAATAGCTATGGGGTGTTATGTGTTGCGTTCACGACGGGGGTCCGCTTAGCCCAGCGTTCGTGCACTGAATTAGATCCATCACTTGGCTCCTACTATAACAGGCAAGCCATCAACATGTCTGTATCCGTGACAATTGACGCTGATCGCGTTCTTAGTACATACGGCACTTTCAGCTCTTGTCATCCAGAAGGTGAGGAACCTGATGGCATGGGAGCTTCTCATCACAAGATAAATTCATGGCAAGTAATATTTTGCGTAGTTTTCGAATGATCAAGTAACGTTGTAGAATACCTACGATGGATATTCGATTTCCGCGCTGGCGTTCTTGCGCAGGAACCGGAGCAACGAGAAGCCTAACGATATCAAGCATTTCACCAAGATCCAACCATGCAATGGCTTGGCCTTCGTCAACACATAAATTCCTGTCGCGCACGAAACGGAATGTTGTGGATAGTTCCGAGAGGAGAAAGGATCGATGCGGCAATAGGTATAAAAGGAAAGTGGCCTTGCTGAAGACTACGCTCCCTCCTTTCCCTCCGAGGATATTTGCGGTCCGTAAACCCACACGTATCATCACCGCAGTCCAGCAACGTGGGCGCCAAACACGATACCACCGAGAATGACAGCAAGGATGCCATTGCTTCCAGAGAAGACCTTGGCGCCGGGCACAGCGGCTCCAGACTTGTGCACAGGGGAAGAGGTCGGGCCGCCGAATTTGGTGGAAGTGATGCCACCAGGACTGGTGCTGGACCCAGGAGGTGACTCGAGTGAGGTGACCCCACCAGGATCCGTAGCACTAAGCGTGGTCGTGTCATCTGACAACGGGTGGGAAAAACGATCAGTCATATGAACCAAAAAGGTGTGCCGAAACAATGTGTTGATTGTTGGTAACGCACATCTGTCACAAAAGTTTAGCAGATAATAGGTATACTGGTCAAAGTCATTCGGGGTGCAGGACCCGACAGCGCAACTACTGCTGGTTTCTAGAAACGACGCGCTGTAGAAATAGGTCAAGAACCATTTACAAAAGACCCTGGGAGGTTTGTTGGCTCACTTGGTGCAAATGCACTGTTCGGTTCACGGAAGAACGACTGCTAGGTTAGCGAGAAAGAAGAAGGGTGTCGAATATCCTCACTGACAGAGGCGTCGTCCCTACACGTTGGTGAGCCCCAACTACAACTACGAGTCAGGCGAATTATAAAGGACAACTCACAAAGACTTGCAACCTGAGCCCGAAAGAGCCTGTTGCATACAGGTTCGGCCACAGGTGGGCATATTCTGTGCGGAGACAGAGGGAATCAAAACGGCTGCCAGAGGAAATAGAATGGTAGTGACGCGAGGGAAGGCAACCATAGCGAGTTGATAGTTGGTGTGCTTGTACGCACTGGCTAATGAGGGGGGTTGCACGAAGAGGGTTTCAACCGCTTTTTATATCGCAAGGCGGGAAGGGGAAGCGAGCACTGGTAGTTTTACCCAATGTCGACGCTAGGCGCTCAGGGCACCTAGGATATTTATAGGTCATGTTCCTGGCTGCGTATGTCCTCCCCTTTCTGTCATATCAAATGCTAAGATAGGGGGCCCACTCGGGAAGAAGTTTTTTTCGGTGGGGTGCCTAAGTAAACACCAGGGTTCCAGATCGAAGGTTTAGATGCCATCGAGTGCGTGGCACTTTCACATATTTCTTGTCATCCAGAAGGCGATGGCATGGGAGCTTCTACAAGATAGATTCATGGTAAGAAACTTGATTGTAAGGTCAAACGAATATTTTGCGTAGTTTTCGAATGATCGGCGTTCTTGCGCAGGAACCGGAGCAACGAAAAGCCTGACGGTATTAAGCATCTCACCAAGAACCAACCATGCAATGGTTAGGCCTTCGTCAATACATAAGATAGATCCCTAATACCCACGAAACGGAATGTTTTTCGACAGTTTTGAGAGAGGAGAAAGAATCGATGCGACAATATGTATAAAAGGAAAGGGGCCTTGCTGAAGTCTACGCCCCCTCCTTTCCATCCGAAGACATTTGGGGTCCGTGGACCCACACGGATCATCACCGCAGTCCAGCAACGTGGGCGCCGAACACTATACCACCGAGAATGATAGCGAAGACGCCATTGCTTCCGGAGAAGGCCTTGGCGCCAGGCACAGCGGCTCCAGACTTGTGCGCAGGGGAAGTAGGGGATATCGGGCCGCCGAATGTGGAAGAGATGCCAGGACTAGGAGGTGAATCGAGTGAGGTGGCCCCACCACCAACATCCGTACCACTAAGCGTGTTCATGTTATCTGACAAAGGGGAGAAAAAATGTAATAGCGATCAGAACCAAATAGGTGTGCCGAAATCAACAATGTGTTGATTGCTGGTTGAAACGCACATCCTGAACAAAAGTTTTGCATATAATTGGTATACTGCACAAAGTCATTCGAGCTACAGGACACGTAAGCGCAACTACTGCTGCCTTCTAAAAACCACGAGCTGTAGAAATAGGTTAAGAACCGTTTTCGAGAAAGTCAAATTTGTTGACTCACCTGGTGCAAATGCACTATTCGGTCCACGTAAGAACGAATGCTAGTTCAGCGAGAAAAAAAAAGGGTGTCGAATATTCTCACTGACAGAAACGTCGTCCCTGTACGTTGATGAGCCCCAACTATGAGAATTGTACGAGTCAGGCGAATTATAAAGGAACAACTCACACCGACTTGCAACCTGAGCCCGAAAGAGACTGTTCCATACAGGTTCGGCCGCAGGCGGGCACACCCGCCGCGGAGACGGAGGGGATCAAGACAGCTACCAGAGGAAATAGGATGGCAGTGACGAGACCGAAGAAGGCAACCATAGCGAGTTGATAGCCGGTGTGCTTGTACGCACAGGCTGATGGAGGGGCACGAAGAGGGTTTCAACCTCTTTTTATATCACAAAGCAGGACTGTCGACGTCAGGCACTCAAGGCACTCAAGGCACCTAGGATATATATAGGTCTTGGCTGTGTATGTGCTCCTTTTCTGTCATATCAAATGCTAAGAAAGGGGGGCCTATTCGGAAAGGGTTTTTTTTTTGGTGAGGCGCCTAAACACCAGGGTTCCAGAGCGGCGGGAAGGCTTGGATGCCATCGAGTGCGTGGTACCACTTCCGGTAAGGGTCTAAGTGGGCTCGGAGGCTCCACGACTACCGATCAGGACGCTTCAGCCCACCCTCACTGATGCCGTCGTTGGCTCTGATCTAGGGTCCATTGTGGGTACCGAACTAATGTTTGCTATAACAAGCTAATATGGTGACAACTGGGGCTGTGCAAGAACCGAGAGAAAAGGAAAACGCCATGGTTTCCACCGAGACACACTGGATTATTTTCGAATGATCAGGTTGTGGGAGAACAGGGGGTCCGTGGGCAGGCAATAGCTTGGATACCATCGGGTGCATACTCACGCAGCGTGGATATGGCTTTCAGGACTGTGAGGGATCCAACTACTTAATAGTCCAGATATCAGGTCCGCTGTGCGACCCTATTCCATCAAGTGGGCATCTACCATAATAAGCAAGTCATCAGCATGCTCCGTGTTCACGATCGCGACACGTTTGCAAGAACCAAAGAAAGGAGAATTAAAAGTCCAATGGTGTCAAGCTTCTCATCACATGAATTCATATTACGAAACATAATGTAAGGACAAGGATACTTTTCGAATGATAAGGTTATGGGAGAAAAATACGAAAGAGGTGGAAGGAAGAACAAAAATACTGGCGCCGAGAATCCGTAAGCCACACATCATCACTACAATCCAATTGCGTAAGCGCCGAACATGACACCTCCAAGAACGAGAGCGAGAACAAGGTCGCTTCCAAAGAGGACCTTCGCACCAGGTGCAGCGGCTCCAGACCGACTAGTTGAGTGGGCAGAGGCAGTGGTGCTCGAGCCTGAGCCGGTGCCAGGACTGGTGGTGGAAGTCACGTTAACATTGTGGGTGGAAGTCGCGCTGCCACTGAGGGTGGAGTTCCCAGGCTTGCTCGTCGGGAGAGAGATAGTGGAGGTGAGACTGGGAGGGAGGGAGAATGTAGTGGTGGCAACTGTAGAAACAATGATCAGTAGTAAACCAAGGCGGAGAATTAATAATGGCTTGATGGTTCACGCACAGTTTGTACAGAGTTGTTTTTGGGCAGCAGCAGCCAGAGCAACGTCCGTAGCATTACAATTCTCGAGGGTGCAAACGCCAGCGGAGTCGAAGAATTTTTCGCTATAAGAAGGGGTCAGGGACGCCTATATGAGGGCCAAAAAAACATGTGGAAGGGTTGGCTCACTTATTGCAAACGCACTGTTTGGGTTTGTGGAAGGCAAGTTAGCGGGAGAAGGATAGCGAAGGGAATGCTCACGAACGGTGAGGTCAGTCCTGTCCGTCAAAGGGAGTGAATTGTCAGCATTCCAGAGTCGTGAACCATGGAAAGACTCACAATGAAGTGCAATTTGAGCCCGAAAGGGCTTTGACAGCACAGTTCTGGGCGCAGCTAGGAATAGTCTGCGCGAAAACAGAGAAGAAGGTGGCAGCGAGCGGAAGGAGAACAGGGGCGAAATGGAAGAAGGCAACCATCGTGAGCTGGGAGCTGGCGTGTAGCTGCTGAGGAACAGTGCTAAGGATGGGCCGACTTCTATTTATATACTATCGCTAGGGCAAGAGAGGATTGCCCCCGGACACCCCTCTGATCATGTCAAATATGGAATCCCAAAATATCCCTCCCGATTATTTGTCACGGCAGCAAGCGCTGGACAAAGCTGTGCCTTCTTCGAGAAGTGTTTGCGAAAAATTAATTATCTAGCCTCGCAACTCGAGCGAGAGTGAAGTGAGCTCCGTCTGCCAGACTGTCGCACTATCCGTTTCTGTTTCTCGGCTTCCCTCATGCATGAGTGCCCGGCCCCCAATCATCAAGCCTGACAATACGACAACCATCATTTTTTTCCCCGACAATTCTGATGCACCTTGGATTTAGGCAGGATCCCAGCGCTTGGACTATGTAGTTAATGAAAGAACCCACGCATCAATTAAAGCCGTCATATCTGCACGAAATTACATGGACATCGCTAGTATAGGAAAATGCAGTGCTAGGGCTACTGCCTCGTCGCTCTCACCCCTTGCCGCATCCCTACGGTACTGTGGCGTAGGTAGGAGGGCCCCGGCCCCTGTATTACATCAACCGGGGGCGAATTGTCCCTACGACCGGGGGTGCAGACTAAATGGGTACAAACCAGGGGAATTGCCCATGCCGAATAACCGCTGCCTATACTACATCCTGAGGACTTCAACTTGTACAACAGCGCTGTGGCCATGATTGGAATGAAATTGTTTTTGTGTGCGATATGGCATGTCAGCGCCCGCCACGGTTATTACATGCCCCCATGCATGGGTCCCAAGTGCCAACAGGATCACAGCAATCTCTAATGCACTGGTCGAGACCTTCAATGTTATCCGGGAAATCCTGTACTCTGCAAATTTTTATTTGGCCTCATTTCTCTTCAATTGGAATCTTCGATTTCTACGGTCAACCTCGATTATCTTGCGATGTGCAGATACAAGATTCGTGGATGGACGTTTGGAAGGAGATGTTCGGGTTTTCGGCTGGCCGATTCTTGTTTTGCTCTCCCACAAAGGCTCAAAGGGCAACGAGAGATTTGGAACAGAGGAAAGAGCGAATTTTCTTATTCACTAGTTAATGTAGTCTAAATACGGAAAACACCAGTAGCTCTCTTTGGTGGGCAGCCTGACCTCGGAGCATTTTCGTGGCTCACGCTTGACTCTGTCATCCGGATAGGGTGAAATATCTGCGGGGAATTCCGGGATAGGAAACAGGCCTTCCATCTACGACGTTCAGCCACAGAGTATCACTGCAATCCAATTGCGTAAACACCGAGCACGGCGCCTCCAAGAACAACAGTCAAAACAGGGTTGCTTCCAAAGAAGACCTTTGCATCAGGTGCTGCGGCTCCAGACCGGCTCGTAGTGGGAGTAGATGCAGTGGAATTTGAGCCTGATGAGGAGGATGAAGATGATGAAGATGACGTCGATGAGAAGGAGGAGGATAGAGACGGGGATGAGGGCGAAGATGAGGATGGCAATGTTGATGGCAGTAGCGATGAGGATGAGGGTGAAGATGAGGATGGCAAGGGTAATGGCGGCAGCGATGAGGATGAAAATGGAGATGACAAAGATGATGACAACAGAGATGAGGGTGACGATGAAGATAAGGATGGCAATGGCAATGGCAATGATGATGGTAATGGTAATGGCGGTAGCAAGGAAAATGAAGATGACGATGAGAACAAGGGTGACGATCGCAATCGCGATGGCAACAGCAATGGTGGCAATGGCAGTGGCAATGGTAATGGTGGTGGTGATGAAGGGGTTGGGCTGGGTGATGATGATGACGACGACGAGAACGGGTTCATTCTAGAGTGCCAGCCCAAGCTTAACGATGATGCCGAATTGGTGGTGGACGTCACATTAATGCTGTGAGTGCCGTCCCCAGGTGTGCTGGTAGATGTCGGGATATAAAGAACAGAGGTGAGACTGGAAGCAAAGGTGAAAGTAGTGGTGGCGACTGTTGAAACAATGATCAGTGCTGAACCAAGATGACGAATTAATCCTGGCCACGCACAGCCTGCACAATATTTCACTGCAACAACATAAGCCTGGGTAATTTCCGGAGAGGTACAAGCCTTGTTGGCGCAAAGGCCCGTAGAGACGAAGAATGGTAAGCTAGAAGAAAGGTCAGTGTCCCACTTGTATTGGGGTAAAAAGTACAGGCGAGCTCACCTATTACAAACGCACTGTTTGGGTTCGTGGGACACGAGTTAGACGTAAAAGGACTGACGACAGGGCGGAACATTCACGAACGCGGAGGTCAGTCCTGTCCGTCAGGGGGGCCCGATTGTCAGAATTGCAGAGTGGTGGAATCATGGAGACTCACAGTGAGGAGCAACCCGCAACGAAAAGGGCATTCATAGCACAGTTCTGGGCACAGGCAGGAAGAGTCTGTGCGGAGACAGAGAAGAAGGTGGCAGCGAGTGGGAGGAGAGCAGCGGCAAACCGGAAGAAGGCAACCATGGTGACCATGGTGAGTTGGGAGCTGAAGTACGGCTGCTGAAGAAGCGTAGGAGGGGTGGAGTCTACCTCTATTTCTATGGTAAGGCTCAGAACAGTCGACAGGTAAAATTCCATTGGACTATTCTGCATTTACGGAAAATAAATCAGGATCTGCCATCGATCATCAAAGAAGACAGCGAAATAACGAAGAAGGGATTTAGAGTTGATACGCGACGCCAAGCTTCTTGACAGTGCAGCGAGAGTGCGTCTCATATAGGTCATATCCTAACATCCGTGCATATTTCTGCTGTGTAGAAGATTTTCTTGAGCTTCGCCCTGTTGGCAGGCGTTGGGAGTTATCATGCTTTCAGCAGGTCTCACTGTCGACACGGCCATCTGGACAAGATACGATCTCGCACATCAGCATACCATATTGTGTTGAGATGCTCAGCATTAGCAGAGTTTGTTGCAGAGATATATGCCAGGCTAAGCCGAGGACTTGCAACCGGAGAAGCACGCATACACAGAATGGCACCAAGTATGGCACCAAAAATGATTGTTCCGATAACGACGCGTCGGCGGTTGATTTGAGCGCTATGAGCCACAATCGAATGGCAGCACTCATAATATCGTTACGCCATGCGATCGGCCTATTTTATTTGCCATGACCGAGTGATGGCCATTTGATAAAGCCGCCCTGCATTAATGATCCATTGAGAGACCATGGTATGCTCAAGTTTGGCAGAAGGTCGGATGGTAGTCGACGGAGAGCATTCATGGGGGCGTTGATTCTATTCCGGTTAAATAGAGGTTGAGAACTTCCCGAGACACTGATGTGAGCGCACACATCACATTCGATCAGTGGATGGTCTGAGTCTGGGTTCGGTCGCGTCAGCACGCGCGGAACACTGGGGCTTGCTCGGCATCCTTCTAACTCGGAGCAAAGTTCTCACGCTGCCGCGGAAGCAAACCATTGCCAACACCTTGACGTGTCCTGGAACAAGGGACAATGGCCAAGTTTCTCCACCAGTTAAATAATGCACTTTTAGGGCCGGCCGGGAAGCCCCCGCCAGCTGCTCTTGATACGATTCAACGTATTACCGACCGATTGACACAATCCTCTCTCATAACGGACCGACGCGCCGCTGTGCTTTCACTCAAGGGACTCTCGCGTGATTGGAAAGCTGAAGTTGGGCAGCATTCTCTTGACGCTCTGCTTGCCGTGCTACAAATAAATGCTAAAGAAGATCCTGACATTGGGAAAGCCACTCTGGAAACTCTTGTCATTCTCTGTGACGCAGATGCCAATGACCCAGAAACTTTAAGACAACATTCTGCGTCCTCTAAGGACGACTTGGGGCTGAAACACACGGACGTGTTTCTATCAGTAAGTCCTCGCCTCCGCTGACAACCAAGTTGACATTAACGTTAATGTCACATGGCTCACCGAAATAGACGTCTGAGCCCACTCATACACTACTGTACCTCCTCACTAGAACAGAGTTCTATATTCGTTTCACTGCTGTCCAACTCCTCGCGATTCTTCTTCAAAACAGACCCCAACAGCTCCAGCAACACTTCCTGACCGATGCCGATGGCCCGTCATCTATCCTTGCCATCATTACCGAAAAGCGGGACATCATCCGTAATGAGGCCCTTCTATTAACCCAACAACTCATCGCCAATAATATCGATATTCAAAAAGCACTCGCGTTCGAAAGCATTTTTGAAAATCTCCTAAGTATCATAACGAAAGAAGGTGGAATAGAAGGCGGCATCCCCGCACAAGATTGCTTGATCATTGTCGATGGACTACTGGAAAATAATCCTTCGAATCAGTCTTACTTTAGGGAACTATCTTTACCGTCTACTTTGCCTTCGATAATGCTTTACCCATCACCGGTCCCTACACCTGATCAGTCCACTCCGCAGGAGTTTAGTCTACAGTTCTGGGATACCCAGAAGATTACGAATGCCACTGTGGCTATTTCGATTATGGGGACCTTGTCGAAAGGAAAGGGTGCTAGTCAGGTGCGTGACGTTGACTTCTTTTGTTCCGTAGATGTTGAACGTATACTTTGATAGAGATCTTTGGAACAAAGCGGAATGACACGGTGCTTGATCGACTTGGCTTTATCCAGTAACGCGCCTACTATGCTGAAGACTCAGGTACGGCTTCTGATCCAATCTTAAGTTACACAGCGTCGTTCCCACTCAAGTCCAATGCCATCATGATTGCAGGCATTGGCTGCATTATCCCCCAACACGAGCTTCTCGCAATTTATATCAGCTTATATCCCGGTTCCAGACACGAATGGAGAAGAATGGGATCGTTTGCCGGAAGAACCGGCACTAAGTGCACTGGTTGGGCTTGCCTTGGATGGCGAATATGGAGGCGTTCTTATTGGAGTCCCGGGTTCGACTCCCAAAGAAGCGGATGCATTGAATTTAAGAGTTGCCGCAGCGTCTCTGATCGACGTAAGTGATTCTTTTGTGCGGAGCAAAGTTCAGGGCAAGCAAAGGGGAAGAAGCTGATCTCATTACTTATTGGACTATCGTTTAGAATCATCTATCCTCCAATCAGGATGAACGATTAGCCCTTCTGAGAAATATGGAAGTCCGATCGCAGCCGCCCTCTCCTACGCCATCCGGTGAGAGAGAAATTTAATATTCTGTCACAAAAGGACGTTTTCCAACTCGTTCATCGATCTTCTTTCGCATCCTCTCAGATGAACTCTCCCCATCACTCCGAATCCTTCATGTCCTAGGCGAACCTCCTTCATCACCACTCTCTCCCAGCGCCGCTCAAAGGATCCTCTTTTCCACAATCCTTTTCACATCACTCATCAACGGCTCAGATAAATGCAAAATAGCGGCAATGGAAATTTTGCCCTCTGTGTCTCTATCAGGCCCCGAACCCGCAGATGAGGACCCGCCTCAGACATTTATCGCTACTGTTGCTGGCTCTGTAGCCCTAGCGTTTAGAGCTAAGGCTCAGTTGAGGGATCAAAGGTCTGCGGAGCCTGTTGGTGAGGCTGTGGAATGGGATAGAATCATCGTTTCGTACCTGTCCTTGTTGTCGATTTGGTGTTGGGATAACCCTACAGGTGTGAAGGAAATTCTGGAAGAAGGTGGTGTGTTAGGGGCGGTGAGTGATACAGAATTCGGGCAGGGAATATGGGGGAGTCCATTTTCTCATCCATTTCCTATTTTTAGATCGTGGAGCCGATAATGCAAACGTCGGGTGTGGATGTTCTTGTCCAGGGCTTGTGCGCGTTCCTGCTTGGGATCTGTTACGAGTTTAACAGGAACCCAGGTGAAATCACTCGGTATGTTGCCTCCTACCTGGCTGCCCGCCATCCATATACCTGATTTCTCCATCATCAGTGCAACCATCCACTCGATAATACATTCCCGGATAGGTCTAGACACCTTCACTTCCCGAACTTCGCGCGTTCGAGAGGATCCGAGGTTCAAATCTGTATCTATTGAATCACCGATTCTATTCTTTGATAGTGAAGGGTATGAAGTGCCATCTGATGCTCCCGACGCTCGGCCAACGATTTGGTTGAACGGGTCATTTGTGGAGTTTTGGAAGAGTAATGCTTGTAAGTAGCTGTCATTTCGTGGTTCGATGACTGAGTTCCGCTTTCAATAGATTCAGTACAGAAGTCGGTTGCTAATGATCCGAATGCAGTATCGGCCGCGAGAGGTGATTCGTTCCCCAATCCACCGCCATACTTTACCGCGTCCTGAAATTATAGCTTGTAGATTTAGACCCTGAAACGGAAGCTTTGATCACGTCTCTCAAGTCTATCATACGTTCACAAGCACTAGAGCTGGAGAAGATAAATGGAGCCCTCACCGAGGCTCATGAGCAAATTGAGCAATTGCAATCTCAGCCTCCACCCACTGAGGTGAATCGACATTATCGGCTCTCTTCAGGTTTCCGTTTCTAACTCTGTGCTTAGCAGGAAGCTAAGGTAGCCCCGTTGACTGAGGCCGCTAATGAGACATCAAATGCTCAGATCGCGCAGCTGTCAGAGCGCATTGACGCATTAGAGGCAGAGCTTGCGCAAGAGCGGAGCAGGAGACAGACTGTCGAGAAGGAGCAAGAAGATCTACTTGTGCTTCTTGATGAGCTGAACGCGAAACGGCGAAGCGATAAAACTAGAATGCTGGAGAAGGGGCTGGAGGTAAGCGAAGACGAAGAAGAAGAAGAAGAAGAGGATGAGGATGAGGATGAGGATGAGGACGGGGAAGGGGAAGGGGGAGATAAAGGGCACGAGGATTGAGTAGCGTCGACGTCGGTGACCTTCCGTTAATTTATCGTCATGTCATAAACTGGATATTGATGGTCCCGCCGAGCTCGCTGGATGTGAAATTAATTATATAATTTGACCTTTTGGGTGGGGCATTCAATTGATTTTTTGCCCGTGGGAAAATGCGTGGCCACTACTCTGGTCTGGGATGACAGTGGCCGCAAGCTCACCATTCAGTCTGAGGGGAACCCTGATATATAACAAATGTGGCTTGGTATTGAATCCAATGAAAGCAAGTGGATTCGGAATTTAGCGTAGCTCCCACTGGCTTGAGAACCACACTTGTCCCTTCTCACCTCCTCACATATAGCTTTGCCTCCCTCGAGCTTCTCACAACAACTATCAACCATCTAGGAACCAGGACGAGCATTGGCGTGATATTCTCTAGCTATTATGAGCACTGACGAGATCATACTTGTCGTCGGGGCAACCGGTTATACGGTATGCCGATTGTCGAGTGGGCTTGCGCTGAAATACCGTCTTTTCTCAACAAATTCCACGGGTGGTTTGACCATCATCAGGGCCGCCTCGTAGTAGAGAACCTTACAAAACATTCAAACCGGTCGTTCAAACTACAGCTTGGGGGTCGCTCGGCGTCGAAATTGAACGCGCTGGTCTCGGAACTGGGCCTTAAAGGGGTGGAAACTGTCGTTGTTGATACGTTGAAGGAGGATCAGGTCAACAAAGCTGTACAGGGCGCTTCTGTTGTCATCGCTTGTGCTGGTCCATTTCATCGCTGTGGAACCCTTGTCCTTGCGTGAGTTGTTTCCCCCGTTGCTGTCCCGAAGGAGGGGGTCTAACTGTATATTTGGAAATCAAGTGCATGCGCCCGTTATGGAAAGCATTATACTGATATCACAGGCGAGCCCTGGTGGATCGAGGAGATGATAAAGAAGTGAGATTCCTCTTCCTCGCCGCCCTTCTCTCATCCGAAATCCCATTATAAATGTTATCCAGATACGATTACCTTGCGTTCAAATCGGGTGCCACTATTGTCCCATCCGGAGCTTTCGACTCCGTTCCTTCTGATCTTCTCGCGTTTGTCGGAGTTCAGAAATTGAAGGAAGTCGCCGGACTGGACGTGAAAGTCGGAAAGAGTATTACTGGACACGCAGTGCAAGGCGGGGTTTCTGGGGGGACGTGGACTACACTTACAAGCGCTTTCGACGAAGTCCCTTCCTCAGTCATTGCCAAAGCAATTGAACCTTTCACACTGAGCCCTGGTGCGTCATTTTTTATGCCATAAGGGATTAGACTCGTTTTTATTTCTTTTCAGTCAAGGGGACTTCGACAGGCGGTCGAAAGTTATTCTTTTCCTTCCCCAAGGAACTCGGCCTTCGCACTCATGGGTCTTTGTTTTTCATGGCTTTTACGAACATTAGTATCGTTCAACGAACCTGGGGGTTATACGAGTCGGGACAGTACAGCGATAAACCAACAACGGAATTGAAGTATGGAGATTCCTTTGAGTACGAGGAATTCATGGTGCTCCCGGGTAGCAAAATCTTGAGCTACTTCTTTTCCATTTTCCTGCTGTGGGGACTCTTGCTCTTGTATACCTTCCCTCCAGTATGTCACATTCCATGCCGATATTGGAGCAATCGTTACTTATTTTCTAATACCCCTGAAAGGCGAGATGGCTTGCTCACCGCTGGGGACCGAAAGCGGGCTCGGGACCTTCCGAAGAGTGGGCAATTACGCTGTTTTGACACGATGTCGGTCGTGTGACTAATCGACCTCCAAATCCTAATATCTAGAGTGAGGAAAAATGGACGGTATCGTGGGACCAACATCACTTCCTCAATACCATCGCCTTCATCGCCTGTCACGCGATACGTGAAGTCAACATTCAAAGGAACGAATGATCCTGGATATGGATTAGGCGCTGGTACGTTCGCTATATTTACTCTCAAGTCAAAGATTTCTCATCTTTCAAAAAAAAAAAAAATCCACTCGCTGCCTCATATCTTAGTGATGGTATCAGAGATTGCGCTTGCGCTGCTTCCCTCCGCTCGTTCCAAACTTACTCCTATTGGACAAAAAGGTGGAGTTCTCACCCCGATGAGCGCTCTTGGCTTTACGTTGGTAGAGAGGTTGAATGCCACAGATCGGATTACGATCGAATCTGAAGAAATCGTTCCTAGCCGGACCCGAAAAACACAGTGAACAAGTACCAAAAGTTGGTTTGTTGGTCCAGTATTCTACTGTTTTCTTGATTGCTCTGCGCTGGCTGTGATTGTGCTTCCGAATGCTTGCTATTCTAGATGAACTACATTTAGAAAACGGATCTCTTGTGTTACGTGAGATTTGATATTGACAATATTGGTATATGTCGCATTCGTGAGCCACAACGCTTGGCTATGACTCTACCTTGGACCAATCGATGGTTCCACGCCTTCATCGATCAGATTCTGTGGGACATTGGGCGAATTTGTAGGTCGGAGCGATGTGCAGGTCTCTTCGTCCCGGGGGGGGGGGGGAGGGGATTTCGTGCTGAAGCAGTCAGCAGGTTAGGAACGACCAGATTGTGCGTATCCTTCTCCGAAAATGTCTAACCTGCGCAGGCACACCTTTGGTCAGAATCATACTTCGGAGGGTTCTGCCCGAGCTTGGCCGAGGATCCTGTCATTTTGTGGCCGATCTCAATTCGATCGGCTTGACAGGGGTTAAGGCCACAAAAACCCAATCCTGACTGGTCGTTTCCAACCTCATTTTCCCTCCAGTTTAAGCCTCAAATCGCGGCCGTCTGCTGCGACCATGATCAACGCACGGGTGACGGGATGAGCTGTGAAGATTTTATCATCGTTATCAGGGTAACAGCCCGGGTCTTTAGTCGATCCATTGAGCCTGCGACAATTTGAGTTCTCAACAGGCTCTGCGATGTTGGGTCACAAAGGCCGCCTTGGGAAAATATCTGAACCCAACGTCCAGGCTCCAGCTTGCTGGGCGTTCAGTGTCCAAGCTGCATGCAGTTATTTCGGAACTAGGCCGTAAAGAGGTGCAGCCTATCATTTCTGAACGTTCAAGGGAGACCGTACCAATTAAGGAGCTAGAGCTTCTTTTGGCTTGGCTGGGAAGTTTAGCGCATGTGCTCATCATAAAAAGGATTTTACTGATACCACGGGCGAGTGCTGGTGGATTAAGGGGATGGGTAACAAGTGAGTCTTTCCTGCGTCGTTGGATGCTAGCCAGGAACAGACATGGTGTCCAAGGAGGGTTCCTCTTCCCTCCGCTCGTTCTAAACTTATGCATATCGGGAAGGAGGTGAGATTGATTCTCACCCCAATGAGTGCCCTTGGGTTTGGTGGAAAGATTGAACATGATGGACTGAACTATGATTGAGTCTAGGGAAGTCGTCGCCCCGCGTGAGGGCTTAAAGACGACCCCTGACAAATTCAAATAGAGCCGCGTCTGTTGCAGGATGATTTCCCTCTCCGTTGCTTTCTGGCTGCTATTTGGATGCTACGTATATCTCAGAACTTGTTTAATGATTGGTGCGCTTCATACCACTTTGAGAACTTGGCCACATCTAAGCGCCGTCAATCGCCAGCTGCCGCGGACTATTCCGATCACGTTCGCGTGGCGCTAATTAGCTGTTGAGTACATTGAAACGTGGAGAAACGCGCCTCCAATGCGCGTCATCACGCTTCTCCTAAATTCCATCCTCCCAGGAACGATACTTTTATCTCATGCCTTCAAAGCACACGATTTTAAGACCTGTTCACAATCCGCATTTTGTCGACGTGGAAGGGCCTTAGCTCAACGTGCATCTGAAAATGCATCATGGTCATCCCCTTATCATATTGACGCAGAAACTGTTTCCTTTTCACCTTCTCAATCTTCACTGACTGCTCGAGTAACGTCCTTCCTCTACCCCGAAATTCACTTTCAACTTCAAGTGGATATTCTGAAAAATGGAGTTGTTCGAGTTCGCATGGACGAGATTGGCGGGTTGAGGAAACGCTATGATGAAGCTGCTTCTTGGGCACTTATCTCAGAACCTGCATTGAGGGATGATGACCTTAACTGGGTTGGATTTAAGAAGGGGAAGAAAGGTGGGGTTGTCAAAGCCGCTTACGGAGGGGTGGAGTTGGCTATTTCATATTCGCCTTTGAAGATCACCCTTCTTAGGAATGGTCGTGAGGAGGTGGTGCTGAACGGACGTGGATTGTTGCATATGGAACATTTCAGGAACAAGCCCAATCAAACCGATGAAGGCGAGGAGCGGCCATCAGAACTGGAAGGTGAAGGGGGGGAAGGGATTGAAGGGACTAGAGAGCAAACTGTGTTGAAGGAGCCAGCAAACGGTAATGCCTGGTTCGAGGGAGAGGAAAAGGATGGGTATTGGGAAGAAACCTTCTTGTCTTGGACGGACAGTAAGCCTAAAGGTAAGCAGCTTCAGTCTTTCACCAAATACAAATACGAGATCTCTCATCCCATATACAACGTGTAGGCCCCGAGTCTCTATCCCTCGATGTTGACTTCCCAAACCATGGTCATGTTTATGGTATCCCACAGCATGCTGCGTCCCTCTCGCTGCCTTCAACTATCGGTGCAAATCCGCACTTCTCAGACCCTTTCCGTCTTTACAACGGTGATGTATTTGAGTACGACGCCGATTCCCCCGTTTCGCTCTATGGCTCCATTCCTTTGATGCACGCTCACTCTGCTGAATCTACCGTCGGTATCTTTAATGCCCTGGCATCCGAAACGTGGATTGACATTCTTGGCTCTCCAACCAATACATCCATCGCAACCCATTGGATTTCAGAATCTGGAATTCTTGACTTATTCATCTTGCCCGGTCCCACGCCAGACGATGTTTTCGCTCAATATGCTTCTTTAACTGGGACGACTCCACTTCCTGCACATTTCGCCATTGCTCATCATCAGTGCCGATGGAACTATGTTTCCTCTGATGATGTGCGTACTGTCTCTAAGAGATTCGATGAAGATGATATGCCTGTGGATGTTATCTGGCTGGACATCGAATATTCTGAGGAACACAAGTACTTTATTTGGGATGAAAAGACGTTCCCTGATCCTGTTGAGATGGCTAATGACGTTGCCTCCGTTGGTAGGAAGGTTTGTTCCATCCTTTTGGTTGTGTTGCGACGACTAGAACTTCGAACGGATTAGATGGTAGTCATCATCGATCCCCATCTGAAGAGAACTTCAGACTATCCAGTCTTCGCTGAGGCAGAAGCCAAGAAGATTCTTGTGAAGAAAGCAAATGGGGAGGATTACGAAGGCTGGTGTTGGTCGGGAAGCTCAGCATGGGTTGATTTCTTTCATCCCGACAGTTGGGAGTGGTGGCATAAGCTTTTTAGTCTTACTGGGAAGACCGAAGGTTGGAGATGGGCGAAGAGTACAGATACGATCTTTATTTGGAATGATATGAATGAGGTAATGCAACTCAGATCCTAGCGCTGTTTCCCAGCTAACGCTGAAGTATTTTCGTTTAGCCTTCTGTCTTTAATGGTCCCGAGATTACGATGCCGAAAGATAGTATTCATTATGGTGGTTGGGAGCACCGTGATGTTCACAATATCAATGGAATGCTTTACGTGAGCTTCTTTCGCTTTAGAATGCGTAGTTGCATTCATTGTACGCTTCCCATTAGCATAATCAAACATCTCAAGCTGTAATGAGACGAGGAACGGAACTCAAGAGACCATTCGTGCTCTCTCGATCTTTCTTCGCTGGTTCACAACGCTTTGGCGCTATCTGGACTGGTGACAACTTGGGGACCTGGGAACATATGGCCGTCGGGATTCCAATGACCCTTAGTAACGGCATTGCTGGCATGACTTTCGCTGGGGGTACGCGGCCGATTCCTTGGCTCTTGAACCGCCTGACTTAGACTTTGTTTCTCTAGCGGACGTTGGTGGATTTTTCGGCAACCCTGACGTCGAGATGCTTGTGCGCTGGTACCAAGTTGGAGCCTTTGGTCCGTTCTTCCGCGCACATGCGCACATTGATACGAAGCGACGAGAGCCTTACCTCTACAATGAGCCTCACAAGTCAATGTTCCGGGATATTCTCCGACTTCGGTATTCGCTACTTCCTATGTGGTATACAGCTTTCCGAGAGACAAGCGTAACCGGGCTTCCTCTCCTACGGTATATTTCCCCCCAATAATCTCAGTACAATATACTAATGTTCACGGTCTGATAGCCCCCACTATGTGGTCTTTCCCAAGGACACTCGTGGTTTTGCGATCGATGATCAGTATTATGTTGGCAGTTCGGGTTTGCTTGTCAAGCCTGTGACCAGTCCAGGAGCAGAAACCGCCGACGTCTACCTCGCTGAAGATGAAGTATGAGTTGCGCGAGTTGGCATCCGGATCCTATAACTAATTACTACCCTGACTCACAGGTCTACTACGATTACTTCGATCGTCAGGTCTATCGGGGTGCCGCCTCTGGTACGACCGTGACCGTCCCTGCACCTCTTTCTAAAATTCCACTACTCCGCCGAGGTGGTTCGATTATCTCCACTCGTCAAAGACCCCGTCGCGCATCGCCTCTGATGAAGAACGATCCTTTCACTCTTACTATCGCTCTCGACAGGTCCGGGACCTCTGCCAAGGGCGACCTATACTTGGATGACGGCGAAACTTATGCATTTGAGAAAGGTGAACTCGCCTGGCGTGGATTCAGAATCAGCCCAGAACACAACAAGAAGAACTCTCCACTTGTTCTTCATAGCGAAGATCTCGTCACCCTTCACAAGGGCAATGACGTTGTTGATGGCGTCCAGATCAAATCCTGGGATCCCCGGAACGCCTTCGCACAGAGTATAGCTCGCGTATATGTGGAGAGGATTGCAGTGTTAGGATTAGAAAAGGAACCCAAGAGCGTAAATGTTGTCGGAGGGAAAGGCTTGGAATGGACTTTCTCGAAGGGGACTGGAGCGAAGGGGAAGAAAACTGGAGTAGCCAGTGCGCTGACAATCAAAGCACCTGGGGTGCTCGTCGTTGAGGATTGGCAAATCAGAATTGAGTTGTAGACTATATACAAAGCTAAGCGCTAATGGAGTTAGGTTCATTGCATTGCAAGAGGGCGGCGAGCATTGCTGGGAGCTAGTAGCCGGGCGCGCCCGGCCTCCCCAACGTACTTATATATGCAAGGAGCACAAATGGTCATGGAGATAAGGTATTTGGTATGCTCAAACTACCCATCGAGATAACACCAAAGTCCGTCCATTCGATTGCCCATACCGTCGTGAGTCGGGATTGCCTTGACATAGGCCCGATGAAGATAGGAATGCTTTATAATAGAAGTCCCAGGCCCAAATAGTCCGTTTGGGCATGCACAGAAGCATCAAGGAGGCTATCATTTTAGGTGCCACTGTCCACGGCGCCAGTGTCTGAGGGGCTACCGCGGTAGGACGGGCGATGAACTCAAAGATTACTATGACACGGATGCATAGCATAGGTTCTACGACGTCGCTGGACAGACTTGGGCTTCCTAGAAATAACTCTTATTCTCTGCTTTCTTTCGAATACGTGTCAGCTCCACTTGCACTAATATCTTCTCCTTTTACCCTTCACCGAATCGTGCCTTCATCATTCCCTCCCTTTGAACCATAATTGATTCGTGAACATAAGCATCGCATGCAGTGCGCGAAGCATGCCAAACACGCGCTTTAGTATCTACAGCGGACTGTGAGAAAAAAAGAACAGAGGCGGCATGCAGGCGAACATTTCTAACCGACGCTGCCGATGTTCGCCTTTCAGTGGCAATCACCAGGTAAGTTTAAGCGTGAACACATTGCAGATCTGAACAAATGCTGAGATACTCACAGATATCCACTGGTGTATCATAGCTGGGGGTCCCTTTCATCGCCTCTGGAATTGTCCCGCTCAAGGACGATCTGATACGAGCCTGGGAAACGTAAGAGGACGTAACGGCTGAATCGCAGGAAATCCGCTAAGGATTCTTCGAACGGTTGAGGGTTAGGAAGGGTGGGAACGCCTCCTACATAGTCGGGGCGTTCGGTCGAGCGGCTTTGCGCAGAAACGCTAGCAAGATCAGGAGCGCCAGACTGATTCTGCAACTCGATGGGGAACGTAGGAGCAAAGACCCCAAGGGAGGCTGCGAAGTTGGGTACGGTTGGCGTAGCTTGGACTTCATTGCTTAGAATTGGCGAGCTTCCGGTCAACACCCCATCGAATGCTACTGCTTGGGGGATATCAATCGAACTTGATTGATGGTGTGATGTTCCAATGGCCGATGCGGTGGCCGCTAATGAACACGCATATCGAAGTCCCCCGCACTCTGAGCAAATGTTGGCGTGACTCCCTGGTGTACAAGCCTGCCAATGTTGTTGAGAATGGCGACCGAATCAGAGATGATACGCTACCTTATGCCGCATTCGGCAACTGGTACATTTGAGTTTGCGAGAGCCAGGCATCCGGACTGAAAGTAAGGCAGGTAAGTAAACTAGTAAGGTACGAGCCAGTAGACGAGGCAAGTGAGACGCGGGCAGACTAGGTAAGTAGAAAATGAGTAAGTAGCAAACTAGTACAAGAGGTAAGTTAAGACCTCACGATTAAGGTGTACCAGGGTAATGAGTGATGAATGGACTATTCGTAAGTCTACTTATACAACCCAGACTTTATGTTTGTGGTGTGGCAGCGCGCAAGGTAACAATCAGTTTGCGCGTGGATGACACAAAGTAAGGCGCGCCGCGGAGCACGCAAAGCAAAACCATCACCGGTGACTGTACACAACAGCAAGGCAGTGCATGCTGCGCGCTTGGAATGGACTTTCTCGAAGGGGACTGGAGCGAAGGGGAAGAAAACTGGAGTCCTCGTTGAGGATTGGCAAATCAGAATTGAGTTGTAGATTATATACAAAGCTAAGCGCTGATGGAGCTGTTCATGGCGTTGCAAGAGGGCGAGGAGCATTATTGCTAGGGGCAGATTCGGTCATAAAGGGGCAAATATGCGCAGGCCCATCCGTCAGCATACATTTATAGGAACACATGGAGATGAGGTATTTGGCATGCTTATGTAAGCTGTTCATCGATAAAACACCAAAGTCCATTCGAACGCCCATATATATCCTGATTGTCTTGAGACTGGCCCGATGCAGATAGGGATGCTTTAGAAGTCCCCAAATAGTGCGTTGGGCACGCACAGAAGCATCAAGGAGACTATCATTCTAGGGGTTGTTCGGGCCCAAGAATGAGATAGCATGCGTGATGAATTCGAAGATGACTATGACACGGATACATTTTCGCATGCAGTGTCTCTGTATAACTTAGTCGCGTTCCCCGCTGACTCGTAAGTATCCCGTGTCCTCCCCCATTGCTCTAGCTTTGTCAGTCTGTTTCCAATTTGCATCCCCGCTGTTCGTATTTCGCTGACAATCACCAGGTAGGTTAAGCGTGAACACATTGTAGACCTAAACAATCGTTGAGATACTCACGGATATTCACAGGTAAATCATAGGTTCCTTCCATCACCTCTGAAGTTATCTCGCTCCAAGACGATTTGATACGATCCGGGAAAACGTAAGAGGACATAACGGGTGAACCGTAGGAAGTCCGCTAATGATTCTTCGTCTGACTGAGGACCAGGAAGGGTGGGGGCACCCCCTACATGGTCGAGGCGTTCAGTCATCCGGCCTTGCGCAGAAATGCCGGCAAAGTCAGGAGGGCCAGACTGATTCTGCAACTCGACGGGGAGCATAGGAGCGAAGGTCCCAAGGGAGGCTGCGAAGTCCGGTAAGGCTGATGTGGCTTGGACCCCATTGTTTAGACCTGGCGAATTTCCGGTCAACGCCCCGTCGAACGCTGCTGCACCAGAAACTTGGGGAATATGAATCGAACTTGATTGATGTAGTGATGTTCCAATGGTCGATGTGGTGGCTGCTAATGAACACGCATATTGCAGCCTCTCGCATTCGGCACAAATGTTGGTGTGACTTCCCGGGGTACACGCCTGCTGATGTTGTTGATAATAGCGACTGAATCAGAGATGATACGCTACCTTATGCCTCATGCGGCAATTACTACATCTGATTTTTTGAGAGACTGGCATCTGAGGCGCGAGTAGACGAGGTAAGTAGAAAATGAGGAAACAGAAAACTAGTGCAGAGACCCTTATATTTAGGGTGTTAGTGGTAGGGCAGCGGCCCAGGGTGGTGAGTGAGTTTACTTATAACGTAGACCTTATATTTATGGTGTGGCAGCAGCCAAGGTAACAGTCAGTTTGCGCGTAGAGAACCAAAGTAAGGCGCGCCGCGCGAGCGCGCAAGGAAAGCCATCACTGATGACTGTACACAATGGCAAGGCAATGCATGCTATGCTGGGCGCGAACCGAACGTATGGAATAGGCAATGCACAGCGCGCCGCGCAAATTGAAACTAGGGTAGCAACTACGCAAAGACGCAAGGAAATGTCGTGGTTGCGTGATTTTCTTGATGTGATCGGACACGTGTCAGCGCGGGTTTTCACAGGCCGCTATATTGCACCGGCAAAAAACCGCTCCTCATAGGCGCGGCGCGCGGCGCGCCAACCACGAGCCGATCAGGCCTTCGCGCGCCAGCGCTACGGACTGGACAGTTGTCATGCTTCACGAGCAATCGCGCTGTGTTGGAGAAAGCATGCATATAAAGCAGTTCCCCTCATCCATAAACCAACGTATCAACTTACCTATGGACCAAAGTATCAACTTGCCACCGCGTACCAACTTACCACTTCTGACTGGAGACAGCATGCCCCGCTGGCCAATGCTTGGCCGATGCGATGCTTGCGATGGATGTTCAAAATTGAGCCTGAGATGTGAACGCTGCCATGCATGTTTATTCACATAGTCCTGATTTATCTTCTGACTCCTTTGTCCATGCGTAGCAGGGAGACCATGTGCCTACCCACGCAGAACTTTACGTGGCCAGTAGAGGCGAAACAACTCAACACAATGTTCTACATCGCGGCGAAGGGCCCACACCCTTGCCCGCTTACGCTGGCATCGAAATCGTTGTGGATTGCGTTGTACGCGACCCTTCGGACCCCCCCATAATCCTCACCGAATATCCCAATTGCACGTTGAAATCCTTTAATACCACCCTTTCCTTGGACTTCCTTCAAGATCCGATGGTGAAGGAGTACATGGCTACCTTCTCCAAGCGCCACCCTACTCTGAGAAGGATCGTGATCAAGATGGACAATCAATTTGTTCCTTCTAACCAGACGACCCATCAGTCGCACGCCAGTGCCAAGGATGTGCGCAGTCATCTGTAGACTGGTGAGTCTTGTTTGACCGAATTGATTGGTGACTGACTGTCCCTAACGTCATAGCATCTGACTTTCCACAACAGGATGATACGTCATGCCTCGGATTGTGGCGGAGTTATTTGGCTTAATTGATTCCAACCTGTAAGGCGTTACCGCTCACATAACCCGTTTCTCTGTGTGTATAAGCCAAAAGACGAACTAGTTAGATAGCGAAAGAGCCCCTCTTGTACCTATTCTGACAACCAATCAAGTTCGTTGGCCAGTGACTGTTGGAATACAAGTCATAGTCGGGATCCCACATCTGACGCTGTGCTGTTGACCGACATCCCACTATTCCGACACCGCCTCCCCGATGTGACCGTGCGTCCGTCGATCTATAGCATAGCCCCGATGTAGTATAAATACACAATTAGCTAGGCTTAATAAAGATCATCTTTTGGTCTTACCTCAGGTCCCTTCGTTATAGCGCGAGTGTAGCTGCAAGCGCTACGTCACTAACTGACTAGTCTTTACAACAGTGACTTACCTGCGTGACCCAGTGAGTTCTAGCCTCCCTGCTCGATTGTCGGCATCGCCCGACCTGAAAAGCTCACACAACCGATACGTAATGAAAAATATACTTTGAGCGTTCATTTTGAGACGCCATTGATGCATATATGCCCAGCAGGCGGGTTAATCGGAGCGGGACGTCTTCAGTCTGGTTTGAAAAGAGACGAAGTCAAAGATATATATACAGTCATTCACGTGCCAATGGTTCACACCCCTCAATGGTTCATTTGCATGTAACATCCTTATTTCGCCCCGGGATTTTTTTATTTTTTGCACACTTATATATTATAACTATGGCTATGGCTACGCAAAAGTTTGACCAAATCGGACATGAAATGAAAGAGTGATAGCAGTTGTTCAACGAGTTAACGGTGCACACAAAAATTATGCATCTTGCACACTCCAAGAACATGACTATGACATCGCAGTGTGTCCTACAGCTTGGTGTGTTACCAAGGAACAGAAGGCCACTGGCGCATGTGCCCATGTTTGTTTGTTGTGGTGAATGAGCACTTGTCAGACTTGGGTTTACTGTACTCACACGACCAACAACCGGTTCCCACGGCCTCCGGCAATTGCCGGAGGCACCCAATCCAGTGTTGCACGGACATTGTCCCAAATGGTCACATGGTCCGAAATCCGAATGTCTGATTCAGTAGACGATGTTTTTCCCATGGTCCCATGGTCCGATCAGCATCCGTTGGCTGAAGCGTGTCAAGCACCCATTTTCCATGTAATGAATTTTTATAAGACTCCGATGTCCAAATGCTGCATTTGTCTATCTTTGCGGAATCAAGAACAACTTCCCATGCACATACCATGACGGTCTTTTGCTTCCAGCCCTAGTTCACCGCGTCGGGAGCATGCAATAAAAACCTAGGGTACAATCCTAAGTGTTTCATCTCTCTTTCTCACCCTGCTTGACACCTGGGATGGGCCGCAAAAGCCCCTTGCGTCAGTGGTTTCTCGACCTCGAGGAGAAGATTGGAAACAATAAAAGCCACACTATTCACAAATGCAATTTTTGCATAAATGCCCAAACGGCAAGACTGGAGGAGGAGAACTTCCGTGAGTTTACAGCTGGTTCAGCACCTCGTCACTCACTTAGTCAACTTCATATGAGAGGTAAACTCCCCATCCGTCCATGCACTTTGTGTGAATGCTAACATCAGACTCTAACAGCAATCCCTCTTTGCTCTGAGATACAGGGCTCTGTTGAACGGCTTGCACGTCATATTGAAACCTGTGAGCATGCAACCACAGATGCGCATGCAATGGGGAAAACTTGGCTTGATCAACATCTCCCTGGCCGACAACTTCGCCTCAACTTGCCTTTACTCCAAATTTCACCTGCCGCTAGTCCCTTGATATCTCCTCATTCACCTACATCCCATTCCCCCGGGCATTCACCATCTCCAACACATCTTACACCCCCTTTACAAATTGGCCGGCGCGGTAGCTATTCATCTTTGTCTGAGGGAATTTCCGATATCCCCCCGCTCCCCAAGAAGCAACAGGAGGATCTAGAAAGACAGTTTCTCCGCGTTATAATCTCTGCTGGGATATCATTCCGACTGCCTGACGACCCCGAAATGGTGAAGTTTGTGCACATGCTCAACCCTGCATTCAAGCTACCGCAACGAAACAAAGTTTCAGGACCTCTTCTCTCAGCGGAGTTCGAGTCTATTCAAAATTGCCTCACTGACATGATGTGCAGTGCCTATGCCACTGGCCAATGTGATGGCTGGCGTGACACATCTCGGAATCATCTCATCGCATTCATGGTTTCTGCAAACCATATGGTATATCCTCTCTTCACTGTGTAAAGGGTTAATTCACTCATATCTATACCCAGGTTCGGATGACACATGTCCATAACACATCCGGCTCGCGCAAGACTGCTGACAACCTCTTCAAGTTAATGCTTCAAGAGAAGACTTTTATCGAAGAGAAACTTGGGCTCAAACTCATTGGTTGGGTCTCTGATGCTTCGGGAGAGTCACGCGCAGCACGGAAAATGCTCAAACAAAATTTCCCTCGGCTAATCACAGTTGACTGTTATGCACACCAAGTCCGTCCCTACCTCTTCTACTATTTGAGTGTTAACAGTCCTCAATAGGTTCAGTTGGTGCTTGGTGATTACATCAAACAGTCTGATAGTGTCAAGTTGCGCATGGCACAAGCAAGTGAGATTGTGAACTGGTTTAATAACCATTCTCTTGCGCTTCATCTTCTGTACTCTGAGCAGAAGACTCTTCCGGAGTTCACTGGGACAGCAAAGACCCTCATCCGTGGGTGTATTACTCGGTGGTCTTCACATGTGATGTCACTCCAGCGATTATTGGACTTAAAGAGACCTCTCAAAAGTATCATTATCAAATCGAGTGATAACATACTGATGGCTGCGGGCACAAGGCGGGAAATGATCAACAAAGCACAACAGATCATTGATACAATCAATAATGAAAACTTTTGGAATGATATTCGACAGTAAGTGTTTGCGCGATTCTGACAATTTGTCTAATATAGAGTTCCACATTAGGATTACCGATGATATCACCCCCTTAGCCATTGCTGTGAATGTATGTCAGGCCTCAACAACGCGTGCCGATCAGGTTGCCTTGATCTTTGGACGACTGTATAAACATTACACGGATATAAACACTGCCCTAGATCTCCTTCCCCGCTCTATTGCACCAACTTCAACTGTCCATGCAGTCCTTAGGAGTCTTGAAACTCGATGGGCAAAAATAGATCATTCTTTCTTCATTGTTGCCGTCACTCTCAATCCCTTTGTGAAGCGAAGATTATTCAATCCAAACCTTTCTAATTTGCGGCTTGTCACTCTAATGGAAGAGGTTTACTGCCGAGTCTTTGAAACCAATGAAGCTGCAAGCAATCTTGGACCGCGCGCAATTGCATACTTGACATCAACTCACGATGTTTTTGGATACCCGGGTGGAGATTGGACTCGCAGTAACATATGTAAGCGGATCCCGGTTAGTTCTTGTATCTCAGCACTAGTGAAGTGCTCTTATCTCAGAATATTTTCATAGGATTTTAATCCTTTAATGGCATGGCTCAACGCTCCGCAAGATGATCCACTTGCGAAATTAGCCATTTTGGTTCTGTCGCTTGTTTGCAATTCCGCGGACACTGAGCGGTTCTTCTCAGTGACAGGTGACACAAAGGATCCTTCGCGTAATCGCCTCTCAGTAGAGAAGATGGTGATGTCCTCTGCCATCAAATTGGAATTAAATCGCCAGCATGCACTTCAAGGCACTTACCGAAGACACATGCGGCGCTCTTTTGGGCTGGCACCTTCAGATAGGGATCAAGACCCCACCGGATCCCGCTTAGACCCTGAGCTTTCATGTCCAACGGCCATCCCTCAGGAGGAGTATCACAGTTTTCACAATTTACAGGTTTCTCTGCTTTCAGACCTTTCGGCAGACTGTGATATTCAAGTTCCCAGCTTGTCCTCTGTGAGTTTCATAGCACATATTGCTAGGTATCATGTTTATGGAAAACTCCAGCAGGTAGCAAGCAGTAGTGTTAAGCTTCGCGATATCTTTAATTTGGCATTGGATGGTGAATGGGATCTCTATTGGTTCCAGGCAAAGGATAATTTGGCAGCTGAGATGGAGATTGAAGATTTGGTTACGAGGACATGTAATCAAGAATTAGATTCTAGTATAGCTGGCGTTGCGGGGTGGGAGGTTCAAGATGTGGCATAGTCCTATTGGTAAATCCGATAATGCCGGCTTACATCCGTATTTTGGACCTCCGAGACAATTGACCCAAGTCGGAAGCACCACGAGATTGCAAATGGTCTGATTCAATGTCTGATTGTGTCATGTGCAACACTGACCCAATCAATTCAGTTGTGTTGATTTTTAATTCAATCCAAAACCTTCGTGTGACGCGTGACCGGTTGTTGGTCGTGTTAGTACAGTACATCCGAGTTAATTTCCAAATTCAGTACCTCAAATTTATTGCTTTCTGTGCCTGCTGCTTTCACCAGAATCAGTAATGGCCCACTCCCTGAGAATAAAAGCAGCTCAAGCAGTAGAGCAAATATTCTGCAAACCCTTGCTTCATACCATATTACTGAATTATCGGTTCGGCATGTAATTGTCACACCATGTCACACTGAACCATTGAGCCGGGAAAGCACCATGCATTTCCTTGTCTGCTTTTATTCTCGTTCATTTTTCATCCATTTCTTTATATCTCTCGGTAATATGTACATACCCAGCCTGGCTACTATCCATCGTAAAAAATTTGTATTTGGTTTTGATCCAATGTCATAGTCTCAAAATTACAAAATGTGAACTGGGCCCGTGAATAACTGTATAGCAGGGACATATTGCAAAACTAGACTCGTGCTTGCTCACGACCATGGAAGCAGCGAAGTACGCAGGTATGGATGAGAGTTAAGTGAGAGCCTGGGCCCTCTGGATCTGGCTCTGCCATGGGGCAGCGCGAGTCGGAACGAGATTCCGACTCACAGTTGACTAGTATGCATGGTCGCTATTGTACGGGGCTACAAACGAGTGCTCAGTCATCAACCATTACGCTAAGCAAGATTTGTAGAGGATATGAAGGTCTGCAGATGACTGATTGAGATCTTGTGCTTCAACCCAAACGTGCAAGAGAACCACTAAGCGAGCAATTAAGCCTGAATGCCAACAACGCGCCAGGGAACTAACCTGCCCATCGCGACCCCCCCACTCAAGCGAGACAGGAGTAGCTTCGACACCTCTGCCAGGTCCGCCCCGGCCCGAGGACTTCGATTACAGAATCCAAGGTATGTTCAAGCGAACACCAGTGCTCCAACGTTTCAAAAAAGGTCCAACAAACCTAAAATAACGCTAGGGACTACGCCATTACCATCGTTCTGCTCTTCTCACCCCGAATGTAGATGATGCAACCATTTCACTGGATGGGCCTTCCCGCGCTCGTTGGACGCCCTGTTGCCCCGGCTGCGAAAGTCACTGACCACCCAGGGGAAGACCCCTTCCCCTGGGGCATTATGATCGCAGACCTAAGGTACCGCGAAGCAGCAACCTTCCTCTACCAGTTCTGGATTTCCAAGGCGTTCAGTTCTTACCCTGCGACGAACTTCATCTCCGACTGGATAGGCAACTGAGCCTTCGTGACCAACATGCCCGCCATCATTGAGTGCCTCAAAAAACCGGTATCGGCCAGTACCCAAGTAAAACGGTCCGAGTAACTTCGCGCTTCGCCGTCACCCCTCCGCTGTCCGACGTCGTTACCTTTGTCGTTGTTCCTTGCCCTTGCGCTGCCTGACGTCGTCACCATTTTATAAACAATGGACGTTGAATCCTACTGAATCTAACGATTATGTAGAGCACGTAACTGCAAGTAACTCACTTCCTTTCAATTCAGATGTGGACACTGTTATCAGGGCACGTACTGGAGTTCTAATACGCCCTGTCAACGTGAGAAAACACGGCAGTGAAGCCACGCAACCCTCGTGGTGACCAATGCCAGGCAGACCCGGAAATCGCAACCGGTGACCTCCGCATTCCCCCAAACATGGCTGTGGTTCGCCCCGAATTTCATTATCTCACCCTCCCCTTTGCTCATAATCCACTCTCTCAAACTTACTCTCGCCTATCTAGTTCTGATCTTGTGGATGACATTATCCTGCGCCTTCGCTCTCAGTTCCCTTTGTTGCGGAACCGACCTCGAAACATGTACTCGGCATTATTTGTGCCGACGATTCTATCTCAGGAGTCAAGCTACTAAGCCGGTTTTACATCCTCGCACATAATCAATCACCCAAGCCTTAATGAAAAGCGGGGATCAGGAGACCGTTCGTATTCTCCAGATCATTCTGTGTTGGTCCACAGCACTTTGGCAGCTTATTGGTGGCATGATTCTCTCAGGATGCGCGCATTTAATCCCTTAGTCCTTGAACCGACTGACGGACGCACTATTTTTCTGGCGGATGTTTTGGCAATGCGGATGTTGGGGTGTTTGTGGAGGAATCCAATTGGAGCCTTTGGTCCGTTCCTGCCACTTCGCCGTCTCGTCAAAGACATCGTCGCGCGTTTCTCATGAAGAACGTTCCCTTCACTCTTACTACTGCTCGGGTCCTCTGCCCCTGAGGGCGGCCTTTGCCTTGATGACGACGGAACTTAGGCATCGAGAAAGGCGAACTCGCCTGGTGGGGATTCAGCATGTCCATAACACAGCAGGAGGATTGTTCCACTTGTTCTGGGTGGCGAAGATCTCGTCACCTTTTGTAAGAGCAATAGCGTTGATGGCGTCCAGATCAAAGCCTGGAATCCTGAGAATCCATTCACATAGGGTATAGTAGAGAAAATCGTGGTCCCAGAATTCCAAGAGCATGTTTGTTGTTAAGACGGGACTGGGGCAAGGGGGAGGCCAGGCCGATGTACTCACAATCGCAGCACCTGGTGTACTCGTGAAAATTAGTGGATCAGAATTGAGCTGTGGATTATTATATATGGAGGCAAACCTCAGGGCTAGTGGAGCTACTCATCACGGTGCAATATAACAGAGAACATTGCTGGGGGCTGGTCCGGTCGTGAGGGGCCAGTACGACAAGTTGCACCACAGTACTGCGGGTGATGAAATATATATTCATAAGTACATTAAGGAATAGGTTCAAACAACTGTGAAGAAATGCGGAAGGATTAATTGCGGTGTTCAATCCATGTTCATCGCTTGTCCGTGCTGCAAGAAACATCGGAAAAGTGTGCAGAAGTGTGACTTGAGAGAGCCCTGATGGTTAGAGTTCCACGTCTTGACCACCTGGCAATCCATCCTACCCCCGAGATGCGCATTGCTCCAACCATCCACGGAATTCGTGTGCCTCCCCCCTCGACGTTGGGATTCATTGACTATACAGACATTCCCGGATTTGGCATCTTTCTTGAGCTGTCCATGGATATAAGATCAAAGTTCGTCCGGACGTTCATGTTGTAGGAAGATCCATACGCTAATGATAAATGGCATCGAAACATGGGGATTGCAACTCTAAGAGCAGGCCCGAATCTTTCGATGAGAAACGCGGGCGTTTGGCTAACGGCTTGACCATTCGGGCGGGTTGCGCAGAAGGGATGGTTGAGCTAGTAATAGAAGCTCCAGGAGGCGGGTTGGGACTGTCTCCAAATAGGATCTTCGACGACGATTGAGAAGCGAGGTGATATGCTTTAGACGCCCCAAGACAGTCCGTTTGGGCAGACACAGAAGCAATAAGGAAGCCATTGTTCCGGACATCCTGCGCGCCAGTGTCTGGGGATCTTAAGATAAGAGAATCGTTGTCGCCGTTGTCAGCAGGTGAGTTGCAGACCTCATGCCTATCCACGGACATATAAATACTACTTTTATCACCGTGCCCTGAAAATTGAGCAGACATTGAAGCACCAAGAAAAGGATTATTCTGGGTATGGTGATGAGCGCCAATGTCTGGAGAGCTTGAGATATGAGAAATGTTGTCATCCCTCCCAGTGAGTGCGTCAGAGATTTCGTGCATATCCACCGACATATCAATATTGTTTATGTCACCGCACGCCGGAGACTCCAAATCACCCAGAACTTCAGGTCGAGCAAGACAGAAATCGTAGGAGCCTCCAATAGATAAACCTGACATGCTTTTCTCTAACCCTGCGATAGTGTAAGCTTGTGGAGAATATGTAGATGTGCCAGAACTGAGAGAATAGTTAGAGTGGTACTGAGAGCTGAAGAGAGAAGACGTCGCGCTGAGGGATGTTGACAAGAAGGAAACGGAGCGATCCGCTGCGTGACCAATGTTGTCAGCGTACTGCACATCAAGATTTGGAGTAATTTCACCATTGGATTCCAATGGAGATGATGCACCTGCAGACCCTGTTGGAGGTGAATGGATAGCATGGCATCCCCCGACGAAATCTAGAGCGACTGAATTGGGCGAAGATGAAGGGATGACATCTCCGGTGTCCAGCGACTCTTCGTCCTGAGAGGAATACGCTCCTCCTAAATCATATGGATCAATCTCCCACTCATCTAAGGAGTGCGGAGGATCAGCGCCTCCGAAGCATGGTTGGACAAAGTAAAGTTCGTGAAAAGAGCCGTAATCGATGATGGCAAGATCCTCCGGAGTTTCCTCCCCCGTTATGAACAGATATCCATGAGAGAAGACGTCAACAAGATTGATCGGACGAGGGGTTTTCACGATCGCAGATGGCGTTTCACCATTTCCAAGATCTAAGCTGAATAGCATGTCATCTAGAGCGCTACTCGAAGATTTTCCTTCAGTACCAGGGCGTTAAGATGTAAATACAGAACATACCACTCGATATCTTTAAGAAAAAGAGACATTTGTATCGCAAATTCGAACTCAGGGGTCACCCGAGGACCTCGAAGAGAAAAGTAGTCCGTGACGAAGTCATGGTGCTGATGTTCAGTGTGGGTTTGGTCCATTGTGCGCGTAGCTGGGCGCGGTGTTGCAAGATGAAGAGGCTGGAGAGTAATTCGTGCTCAAGTACGCGTCGCGAAACCGCGTTGACGAGACACAGATCGTTTTGTTGGACTCCAGAAATGTGTTTGGGATGGCGACTCTGAAACAGCATCTCGGATCCAGAACGACGTCATAATATCTTCTGTCGAGAATCGACCCGAGACGTGGTAGGCTTTTTACATCATACATAGGCTAAGCACAAAGATTTTATAGCCTTGGACTCTCCTGTATGCAAATTAGAACAGTGCAGATACTAGCTAGGCGACTTTCTTTGAGCCTCGACACATGAGCCGAGTGAGATAGAGGATACCGTGAACTACTCCTGCACTCGAGCGAATGTGCAACCACCGACATACTCTGCCCACGCTTCAAGTTGAATCAGCGGCGTGACGGCTAGCCATAATCGAGTCTATCTCCGCCTTCAGCAGTTCAACGGACCACTGATGGTTTGATTCCACAAGTCGTCTGCCCCGTAAAGACTCCGAAACCTCGATCATCCAACGCAGATGCAACTCGAGCGCTTCGGAATACTGAACACAGTCACTCTCGTACAAGTGTCGGTAAAGCGTAAGAGCCCTCGTTGCTGGCTGCAACGCGAAATTGAGTTGACGATGCTTGGAGTAGTGAACCGCGAGATTACGCAAAGCATTTGCCAAAGGGAATCTCCATTGTTTGGGGATCTGTGCGAATTTTCCACGCATTTCTTCAACACCTTCAACAATTGATGCCTCCTCCAGAACAGAATCAGAGAACTTCGTGTCTTGCTGATCCTGGTTATGGGTGTCAGAGCCGACGCAAATAGATGCGACCCATCGGAGATGAGATATGTAAGCAGCACAATGAGACGTTGGATTATTGTGGTAAAGGCGGCGATAGAGCGTTAAGGCACGTAATCCGGGTCCCACTGCGTTCACATGTCCGTCGAGAGCTAGGTGACGGGCTTGAGATTCGAGGACATTCGCTAATCTGACGCGGTGAAGCTGGGGATCCAAAGTATAAAGGATTTGACACTGCTCAACGGCTTCCTGGCTGCAGTCTCGGGCTTCTTCAACCATAATCAATTGGCCACACAGCAGAGAGTGTTGTTGCAGTTGTGAGATGAGGTCCAAGTGGACAGCGGTGGGGTTCGAATTGAAAGCCTCCCGTGTCAAAAATAGGGCATCAGATGAATACGTAAAGGCGGAAGTTAAGTCGCCAAGCTCAATGTGAAGATCAGCCAGTGCCCGAAGTGTCCTGGCATAGTTGATAGAATGAGTATCACGCTGTTTCTCCATGAGAGACCTCCAGAGGGCCGAACTTTCTTCCAACCACTCTCTCCGCTCTTGTAAGCATTCAGACAACCCAAGCAAGTGGCTGGCACGCCAATGAAGGCTACATGCCAGACCGACGGCCGACTGGTCGTCACCATGCGCCCGGTGAGCGGCTTCAGAGATTGCAAGAAGCTCTCGATCAAGACGCTCCACTTCGTCACGGCGACCAAGCTTGAACAAAATCCCACTTAGCGCTTCTATCGCCACTGGAAGAATCGTGTCGACTTTGTGATTTCGCGCCACCCAAACTGAGTAGCGATAGGCATCAAGAGCCTCATCTAAGCGATTCAGGCCCTCCAGCGAGCGACCCAGGAGGAGTCGAAGGTGCGAATCCAGATAGAGTGCTTGCTTGGACCCACGCCTAATGTCACGAAGACGACTAAGGCTAGCGATGCACCTAGTACGGGCCAGTTCGGTACGATTGGCTTGGAGGAGGCTTTCTGCAACTCGCAGATCATTGCTGATGATGATCTCCCTGCCCTTCCGACTTCGTATTTGGCGCCCACCGAAGAAATCTTTGCGTAGGGCCTTCCGCATGAAGAGACTCGAGGACGCTGTCCCGGACCATATAACTCTGTAAGCCATCTGAAATTCTGTACAACGGTCCACAACATTGGCAACATTTCTGCGAGCAAAAAATCGACAGTTTTCAGATAAAAGTCGATATTTGTAACTCGTATATGAAATGGTTTTGAGGTGTTGTGCCAAGTCGTTCAACCACATACATTTGAGGGATGTCGCTGTTCCAGGACTAGGAATAATGGTGGCAAGCTCGTCCGCGGGGTCGAAGAGAAGACTTTCCTTCGAAAGTCCAAATGAAATCGATTCTCTCAGTAGAGCCCCCCAACAATCGGAGAAAATGAGTCATTTTGAGGCATGTACCATAAGCGCTTAAGCCTCGCCCCTCGCTCCACCCGAACGGCGGTCGTGAAATCAACACCACGCATGACAGAGCGGAAGCAGAAAACGGCGAACTCATGATGAAGCATGCCGTGTCCGCGGTATAAATGAACGCTTTGCAGAGGACCTGTGATGGATATGACGGACGATGACTGCGATGCATGTTGAAGACACTCAATGAAGTGATGAATAGGATAGGTTCGACTGCGATCAATCCTTCTTGTCTTAAGCATAAATTCTTCTGCGAAAGTGTACGTAGGAGCACTAGGTCCATCTATGGCCTAAAAAGACAGGGATCAGAGATTATCACATTCGTCGGATGGGCCCTGACACCTGCCACGACTTGTCCAGCTTCGACATCAGTGGTAGAGACATCATGAGTCCGGTTTGAAGGATATAGTGAGCTATCTATCTGACCCTGGTCCCATAGCAGGTAAGTGTGTCGAACTAATAATGAAGAATCACGGCGCACTTACTGGAGCTTCAAGCCACCAAGTATTTAATTCTGTCCGGAAATTTTCAAGCTGCACTCCCGTCACCTTCATCGACTGATCCATTGGATGGAAGGATGACTTAAATTTCGCTACGATTCTGTGGAGCAACCTCGCAAGGGACCCGATGAGATGTCAAGGGAAAGCTCACTGATCGATCCTTTCCAGCTCTGTTTGTATTTTCCATCTCCCCCGATTGGCCATCGATGGGTCTCCCCGAATCATCCTTTGGATCATCCGCATCTCTTCCATGACCCCCGACAACGATCCCAAAGTTTCATGGGCCATGTTACGGCGCGCGCGGCGCCCCAGTCGAGCACCGATCCCAGCGAGCCCTTTCGTAAACAGATCAAAAAGTACCCAATTGTAGATGGCTTTCTCGGTTTCGATAAATCTTCGATTGATCTTTTGTGCATAATCGAGCAGTTCTTGGCGTGTCTGTCGAATGATTGGTGTCAGTGCGCCTGACAAAGTTTCGTCCTCCATAACTTAAAGGTGGTCCAAAAGCCGAGAACAGAGAAGGGCTACAGGGTTGGACGAAGTGCTGAGTGTTCTGTCGCTCGCGCCTTAACAGAAAGCTGTGTTCCGATACTAGGGAACTAGGCGAGTGGCTGGCCGGCCATTTAATCCGAGCCTCGCGCTAAAGCCCTAGAATAGTCACAGGAAGCATCACTGCCGTGACAAGCAACGATGAGAGGCAATCCATAAACCGATCAAATTTCGGGTGGGGGCGAAGGATTCAATTCATTTGGGATTCTCCGGTCAGGTATATATTCTGCACCACCCTCGCCACACACAATTCCGATGAGCATCATTGCTCTGCCGCTGCCAGAAACGATTGAGTGCTGAAGATTGAGATTTGTTTGCCTCAAGCTTGTCAAGCTTGTGCCCCGATAGAGACTTGAACCCAATGCCACAATGTCGTGGAATCACTCCCCAGACCCGTCGGCACTTCAGTGTGTGTCATCTTTATTTGATATTTTGCTTCTGACCATTCGACACCATCTGGAAGTGGGCTCACTTGCATATCCTCCGACCCTCGAATTACGATAGAACAGTCTGATGAGTTCTCAACTAGCCGCAAGTCTCTCTGGAGCTTTGTCAGGTATCTGTTTCCATCTCAGGCTGCATCATCTCACGTTTGCGACATCCTCTTGGATAACTGGCATTACTTGGAACCTGTTATGCTCACAACATATATAAAATTGGGGTAGCGATGCAACATTGCTCTTGTCAGTTGGAAGCTCAGGTTTTCCAGCATGCGGAGTGAGCGAAAGAGGCCTCAAAGCCGAATTTGACGAACATCAAATACTTTTGGGGGTCTGGGGACAATTGGAGGCGTCACGGCTCGGAGAGTAACCATCTGAATCCAACGAAAGAGCGGGAATTACAAACTCTGTACCAGACATCGGACGGCACAGTTACGCGAGGGTTGCCTCGACACCGCGTCGACACTGAAAAAGACTTATAAATTCAGCATGGAAGCGGAGCGCACTTGTGGTGATAATAGTGCATTTGTCGACCGTCACGTCCAGCCATGGGATGTCCCAAGCTTAGTATTGCAGTCCTCGTCACTCACGCTTCAAAATCTAAATCTAGACGTGTCAAAGTGACGCTCCCATCAGGGGCGATGCGTTCTGCTCCAGGAGTAATGACTGTATAATCTATGTACTGATTCTGTTGCAAGCCCAGGCAACGAGTCTGCTCAAACTCGGGCTCGCACCATACTCTGTTATCAGTCTTGTTCCGGCGGTACCATGCTTTCCATCGCCATTGACTGGGCTTGTCCATAATTGCCACTTTGGAGACTTACCTACGACTATTCCATCACCGCTTCATATTGACCGATACAATGTAATCGTACGCCAAATCTCAGAAGGCGACATGTAGCGGGTACTTGCCGCAACAAGCGGTGCCACGCGGGTGATTTCGCAGGATCTATAGTCTCTGGATCTTGGTGGATGAATTGCCCCGTGCCCCCAATCTGTTTGACCCATTTGATCGGGTATCGATCATTGCAGCCGAACAGAAGTGGCCTTCAAGACTGCAAACTTGATCTCAATGTGTTTCGCCTTCTGGCGCATCACCTTGGTTTCCGGAGGATCGGCACTGCCGTCAATGGCGGAGGCGACTTTGCATCGCTGCCAGTGATTTGTGTTCGTGGAGGTGGCTGAATTTCTCTGTTTTTTTTTTTTTTTTTGCGTGGCCGACGACAATAGGAGACTCTGACGTAGCATTGTTCTCTGCCTGCGGTAACTGCGATCGCAGGGTACTGGGCCAACATAACCGCTTCCTGGGAAGACGGGTTCATTGCACCCATGGAGGACTCGGATGGCTCATTTTTCGACCCTCTTACGTGAAATCAGCAGCAATCTGTCGTGTTTCTCTGGAAGGTGATGCGTTAACCCGTGTTCCTCCGCCTGTTCGTCACCAGAAGCACCCCCCACTGGGCAGCGTTTGAAACGTCGCGGGTGGAACCATGAACCCCGTAGACGATAAATGTATGTTGTTCAAACAATAACTACCCTGAAAATGGAACCTAGTCTATACACGAATGTCATTAATGCAGGAATTGCGAAAAGATGTGCGTGATGATCTCGATAAAATAAGTATATGCTTCAAGAGGTCACACCGTCTGGTGAGTTCTCAAATAGAGTTAGCAGCCTCAAAACCCCGCTCCCTGCACCATCCCCGACGAACTCTACATGCTTGAACACGTGCCCTTGATCCTTCAAATGATCAATCACCATATCCCGAAATCCCTTCACACCAACAAGACTCCCACCAAAGCAAAGGATACTGTCCGACGCCTCTGGGCCACCTTCAACGATGGGGGCAAGATTTTGAGTGATGAGACGCGCAGTATGAAATGATGATGTGCGAAGAATGTCCAAAGCGGTGGGATCGCCGTCCGACAAGGCTGATTGGAAAACAATAGGGGTCAATGTCGAAACTCGTGCCTTGCGCTCCATTTCGAGGTAAAAGGGACGGGGTGACGTTCTCGGAGGTGTTGCCTTGTTGGACAGGGTTTTATGTCCACTTGGATATGATTTGGCAATCAGTGGCAGGGAGCCCACAGACGGATGAGCACGACTGTAGCTGTTGTAGGGAGGATCAGGGGCGTAAACAACGGTAAGAATGTCGGGGCCGGAACTGATGCCGAAGTGCTCGAAAATGCGGTGTTGCAAAGTAGGAGAACCGACAGGTTTCACACATGCGCTCTCCAATAACGTGAGGGAAGACGGTATGGGGCGGGAGGATGAAGTTGACGGCGAACTTTCAGAGGATAAAGAACGCATCCGTGCTGATCCCTGTGAAGGCGAGGACGAGACAGAAGGTGGGCTTGCTTGTTCATGGTCTGAATTGCCTAGAATGCGGCGCAAGGCCTCTCGACCAATATGATAACCACTTCCCTCATCCCCAAGGATCCAACCCCACCCTCCGGCGCGACTCACTCTCTGAAGGTGACCGCTTTCGCCCAGTCTGAAGGCTGTAGCTATGCATCCTGTCCCTGAGATAGCAATAATGGCTGTACGGACTTCAGGGAATTTGTATATTGGCGATGCCAGGAGTGTTGTGTCATTTTCGATGATGAGACGAGAGCCTGCAGGAATAGAAAGAAGCTTGGAAAAGAATGGTGTGAGGTCGAGGATGTCTTGCGGCCGATCCACTCCAGCTGCGCCAATCCACGCAGCCTTGAACAAGCAATCAGGATAGGACAAGGATAGTTTCTGGGTATGCTTGGGAATGCATTTGAATCTATCCGACGGCAAAAATGCTTCCGATGGCTTGGCATTGGTGGAAGAGTGAGGTCTATTGGCAATTGACTTAAGCCAAGAAGGCAGCCGGAAGACATTGGTAGGGGGAGTTGGGTTCGACGGTGGTGGCCTATCACCACTGATTGCCACGGTCGGCTCAATGGCCGCGAGGGCAGAGTCAACCGCGGTCCTGACCGAGGAGGAGAATATTGCAAATTCCGCATCTTTGAAGTTGGCTGGGCCGCCTGTCCCACGTCCTAGGATGTCACCCTTAGTGTTGGCGACAACGGCTGCGGCTTTGGTTCCCCCGCAATCGATGCAAAGGTAAAGCGCCATGAATGCGGAAATGCAGGGTTGTGGAAGAAACTTGCAGTTTCCTTTGATTTTAGTACGAGTGTGCAGGATACTTAGACGTGCCACATGGTCAGGTGAAAAGTGAAAGATCGTTGTCAAACCTGAGAAATGAAACCAGTTCGGAGGTGTGAGCGAAAGGTGACGGGATCGGCGACCAGGCCGCAGAGTGACTTGAACCCGGCAATTGCCCAACCTCTCGTCATACTTGTATTATGCAGCACCCCGTCCTAAATGCGCGCGTTTCTCGCGCATATGTTTCCTGTGAACCCTCCAGAGATGGCTGACGAAACCCTTGTCTGCTTCACAAACTGTCATCTCGCCCTCGACGACGGCTCGCAGGTCAAGCGTGACCTCTGGGTAGATTCCACCAAAGGAATCATTCTTAATGCTCAGGTGCATCCTGATTTGTCTCTGTCCCGTTCGAGCAGCTCGGCAAACAGCAAATCTCAATCTCCCCGTCCTTAGGAAGCTTTTTACACTACCAAGAAACGTCCTGGAAAAATCGTAGACCTGGGCGGGAATATTCTTAGGTCAGCCTGATCCAACCATGCGTGTTGCTAGGATTGAACCGCAAAATCTCCGTTCGCTAGCCCGGGGTTCATTGACATTCAGATCAATGGGGCATACGGTTTTGACTTCAGCATTCACGCGGATGATGAGTCCTACGTTGCTGGGCTGAAGATGGTAGCGGACAGGATCGTGGAAACTGGGGTAACTAGGTAAATAACTTTGCCAAATTACTGATGGTGTTCCATGCTTACCTGGGGCATTTTTCATTGCTGTGAGTCATTTAGTTTGTTGCCGACCATAATTGTGAGTGGCTTCGGCCGTGTTTTCGGTGATTAAATAGCGTTAGCTGGGCATATCTACAGACACAGAAACGAGCCCTTTACCCGAAATTGCTTCCGTTGCTCTCCCAGAGATCGTTTCCTGGTGCCGCCACCTTACTCGGTTGGCACTCCGAGGGACCTTTCCTTCAGCTAGCCAAACGCGGCGCCCATGCCGAGCCCCTTCTGGCAACCGCTCCGGATGGCATTCGATCCTTCGAAGACGTTTACGGCGCTGAGAATCTCGCCAAAGGCGTGGAGGGGGTACGCATGATAACTGCCGCTCCGGAATTGGATGGTGTTATGAACAGCATCAGTGAACTCTCCGAGAGGGGGGTAATCTTCTCCATTGGGCATAGGTGTGTATTTGAAGGTCCGATGCGCTTCCACTTTTGTGGTGCGCATAGCCATGCGATCTATTTCTGCTAACGACGGTATGATTTCAGTGTTGCATCGTCCAAAATAGCTACAGAAGCGATACTGAACGGTGCGAGAATGATTACGCATTTGTTTAATGCGATGCCTCAATTGCACCATCGGGATCCTGCAATTATCGGTTTACTCGGCGCTGGTGGCCCTTACTCAACACGAGCTGTGCCCTCAGCCAGCAAGACGGGCCATGCAACCCTTGCTGCCATCACTCCTTTATCGCTCGATCCTTCTCTTACGTTTAAACCCGCCTTCGGAGTGCCAACACCACCGTACGTGGGACATCCGCCAAAAGCACCCTCTATCTCTTCGCAGAAAGTCTCCGAGGCGCTGAATGAGATGGTCACTCCTCCTCAAACACCCGATGGTGCATCCCCATCTCTGAGTCCAATAGGAAAGGAGCGCAAGGGTTTGAAAGGCATGACCCTCGCTGAATTGGACGAATTTGAAAGGCCTTTCTATGGAATCATCGTGGATGGGATTCATTCTCATCCTAACAGCGTCAGAGTACGTTTCAGAGAAATGATTGAGCAAGGGGACGTCACCATTTGTGCATTTGCTTCCCTAGCTCGCGTATACCGCTCATCCAGAGGGTTGTATTCTCGTGACGGATGGTGGGTCATATTGAGGCTTAGAATCCAGAAGGAGACCGTAACTCTCTATTAGCTATGTCCTTTTTAGATCCTCATTTGCCTGATGGGCACCATGATTGGCGCGATGGTCGCCGTGTGGTCAAACATGGGGACAAGCTCTTTATCGAGGGCACAGACACTCTGGCCGGAAGGTAACGCTTATTTTCCACATCCATCATCTCATATGAACGATTTTTTCTCCAGTGTCGTAACCCTCGACACATGCGTTCGAAATTTCTCCCTCTTTACCTCACGCCCATTATCCTATGCCATTAAATGTGCCACGTATAACCCTGCCAAATGTCTTGGAATCGAAAGCACGAAAGGGACTCTCAGGCCTGGGGCTGATGCTGATCTTGTAGTACTCGACAAAAACGATGGAAGCGTCTTGAGTACTTGGGTGGCCGGCAAGAAGGTGTGGAATAGATGATAGGACAATCGCGTTTTGCAACACCTCATCAACACCGTATCCTTTACTCTGAGTCGTATATAATTGCCTCTGCCATGCTAATTGTAAAGTGGTTTTCGGGTGCATTTATGAGGGGCAGTGACACAATAAATTCGGCAACCGTGAGAAGGAATACAGTTATCGGTGTAGCTGCCTCGTGATGTGACTGACGTTTCTCCGAGTTCTCGGCTTGACACGCGACTGTCTGGCAGTCAATACGTAACACAAAATGTCTGCCCATAGCATGGTGCAAACATCATTTCTGACCCTAGTCCGGTGAGTTCCACTCGTTGTGCCATAGAGAGCTGAGATCGGCTTCTCGCGACTGATGTGGACACGGTCATTCAGAGTTGGGCTTTATCTCTCCTGCCATAGATATCTCCTTAGATCTCTTGTCCAAGACCTGCGACATTTGTCCATCCCGTTACATGCGCCTTTTTCAAGTGCTTCGAGGGCCGGTTTCGAGATCGACCCACCTGAATCACCACTCCGGCCAGGCGTTTTGCCACTGCATGTAGCTTCATCCGTCGTGCCCAAGTTTCCTGGTGAAGCAAAATCTCCTTGGCACTCGAAATGGTCGTACGCAGCATTTTCTTTGTGCTTCTCAGAAAGTTGCATCTTGTTCCTGCTAGTCGTCTTTCAAAGCATGGATATATTTTCTGAAAGGTGAGAACAGGAAGTTGTACTCCACTTCCCTGGTGAACGCGTCTTTTAGTGCCAGACTACTGAACTGGGAATTATCCCTATCGTTACTCGTGGCACTCATCCTGCTTGTCATACCACTTTTGCAGTGCCTACTTGTCCTGTATCCCTCATCTAAGCACTCAATAACCTCATTGAAAACGCTCAGACCTAGACATCTCGTCATCCCTGTATCCCTATACCTTGTGTATCTCTACTCCATAACCTACATCCCTTTGCCAGAGTCTCACAAAACTGCCGCGGGGGCTTCCAGCTCGTCTCTTTCCGTCTTGTACTCCATTGTCCTCGGCCGCTTGGTCGTTCTTGGTGTGTTTAGCCTTGGAGTGCTTTCCGGTTTTGGTGCTGCTAGGAATGTCAGTACTCTATGCGCGTTTTTGTGCCGGGGGGGCGATCGCTCCAGAAATAGTCGAACGGGGGGCCTCGAAGATATTGCCTCTGCCGAAAGAGGGTTGGCGAGAGTTGAGAGCGAACTCAGCGATAAACGAAGAGCATTGATGAGAGAGGAAGCAAGTGTGACTAAGCAGGTTCGATGCCTTCTCGTTCCGGGGTCTTTTCCCAGCCGAACCCTAACCCACCGTCATTGTCTATAGCCCCAGGGAACATGGCTTTCGCGTCTCTTTGGGAGCAATGGTTAGTTATGGGGAAAACTGGCATATCCTTGCGGTGTCGTTCAACCTTCCTTTCGCAGCACCTTTTGGTCTCCATGAAGAAATCTCTGCATTGGAAGCCCTTCGGGATCAGATGTCCTTACGGGTTCAGGGAACAAAAGCTCTTCGAGCCCAAGAAGCATTTGAGAGTTCAATCACTGGAAAAATTTGGAAAGCTGTCAACCTGGCGCTTGGGCTATATTGCGTGTACAGGATTCTAAGTGTAAGCCTTGGTGCTGGCCCGACCTACGTTCTTTGCTGAGAGTGGTTCTAGGCCATGACTTTGATATTCATGCCCTCTCTTCGATCGCCATCTTCCCAGTCTGGACTTTCCCCAACAGACCTAGCCGTCCAATGGCTATTCACTTTGTTCCCTTCTCTCAAGTCGAGAATCTCACCGGAACAGGCGGTTTCACTTACGAGGCAGTTATCATTGTTGATGGTCGGAGTCATAGTTTTAGGAAGTATTAGAGTCATTTTGACAGGTGTAAACAAGGTATCTTGTTCGATGATAGTAAATCTTCGTAACTGACCCGCTGACCCTCACGTGTCAGATGCTACGTATGACAAGCAAGAAAATCGCCGCATCTTTCATGCTTCTGACTCTTGCTCAGATCCTGGTGCGCTCGATTGTTTCGAAGGAATTGATGAAGAATTAAGATGAAATAATTCCTATAGGGGACATATTTATTATCAACTTTAATCCAACTCAGTACATCATTTCCCCCCTCGTCAGATGCGGCAGCCAAGTCCCTGTTCGCTACTCTCCCCGATTTTGAAGTCTTCGGTCCACTCTTCGATGCTTCGTTCCTGGTGTCTGTTTGCGTGAGCGCGTTGGTGAGGACATGGACGGCAGGTGTAAAGGGCCTGATCAATGATTACGACATGGTGCATCATGGTGAAGATGGCGATGTAGGCAACCGGGGTGATTGGGAGTTAATCAGTGTGGGGAGGAAAGGACCTTCATGATCTTGTTCAGGTGTGGTAATTTCTATGTTATTCCTAAATATTTAGGAACAAGGGGTTCGACAGATTTAATTAACAAATCCAATCAGTTTGGGGGTATGGATCACCAAAAGATTATTGCGGAGGCGAAGCCGCCGTCGGCGGGGATGGGCCATATTGCCAATATCCCAATGGACAACTCCGCTAAACTGGACAATACCTGCCCACGTGGCCAGAGTGGCGATGACGGCAAAATCGCCGATTGCGGGACTTTCTCTGCTTGCAGCCCTTCCTGTGATTACCGGGAATTGGATGGGATTAAGTCCTCACACAATATTATACCATTCTCTGTTTTCCTACGAGCCGTCACACCTCACGTTCCCCCCTCAACTTACAGTCCCAGCCTTTCGCGACTATGCGTGAGCGTAATTCCTGTGGCGTATTTATGACACTCGCCTGACAAATCCATCATTGCATCGTCTACCGTTGCCTCATGCATCAGGTTTTATCATTCGTGATGACCCTCAGTCTGTTGGCGCCTATATTGGTGATTATATTGCCAAACGGTGCGTTAGAGATGAAATTATCGCCCAGCGGGAAAATCTAATGCGAACATATATAGCATAAAGGCTTTTAATCCAACTCCAGAACACCCATTCGTACTGGGCTTGCCCGTGTGTCCTGATTGCTAACTCATGCAGCCAACATGAGCTAACGTAATGTGTTTCGTATCAAGACAGGATCGAGTCCCATCCCTACCTACAAATACCTCATCAACTTGGTCAAGAAAGGGGAAATAAGGCGGGTGCATTGTCCAACATCCCAATATTTTGCACATCCCCCTTTCCAACAGCTTCAAGGACGTCGTCACGTTCAACATGGACGAATATGTGAATCTCCCCAAGGAGCACCCAGAATCATACCACACGTTCATGTTTCGCGAATTTTTTTCGCACAGTAAGTGGATTGCTCCAATATAGTGAACACCGAACGTTGAGCGTGAGATCCCTGGTTTTTTTCCCCACGTCACACGTTCGCGCGGTCGAACCACTGATCCAGTTGATATTGATCCCTCGAACGTTCATATCCTCGACGGGAACGCCCAGAATCTCATAGAAGAGTGTCGGGGGTATGAGGCCGCGATCAAATCCTACGGGGGGATCGAACTTTTCCTCGCCGGCATCGGGGAAGATGGGCACATCGCGTTCAACGAGCCTGGTTCTTCGCTTTCATCCCGCACACGAATCAAGACCCTTGCATATGACACCATCCTAGCCAATTCTCGCTTCTTCGGTGGTGATTTAACCAAGGTGCCGAGAATGGCACTGACAGTTGGTGTAGCTACTGTTCTAGAAGCTCGAGAAGTTGTGGTCGTAGTCACTAGCCAAAGGAAGAGCTTGGCTCTTAGCAAGGCGATAGAGGAAGGAGTGAACCATATGACTACTCTTTCAGCACTCCAACTTCACCCGTGGGCCTTGATTGTAGCGGACGAGGACGCTACAGCTGGTAAGCCTTTTTGGTATCTTAGCAGAACGCAGATCATAACCCACGGATCTAACGTCCCCCGGGCAGAGTTGCGCGTAAAAACTGTCAAATACTTCAAATCTATCGAGCGCGTCCAAGAGGAAGTTGAGCAAGACCACCAAGATCTCAATGCTAGTCAGATAGGGATCGAATACATCGACAGAACTACCATGACATTGACTCAGCAGACCGTGTCCAGAAGGAACTCTGCCCACTCGTCTTGACCACCTCTAGTAGACCTCGTTTCTCCATTATCAAAACGCCCGTTGTCTCATTGTCGTAATCTCGAGTTACTAGTCTCCCATGTGCAACCCTGGATATATTCAGGGCCGAAAAGTCTGAAACAACCATGAGAGCGCTCGCCATGAAATGGGGCGAGTTATTGCTACAAGTGGGCAATGATTCGTATCAGATAAGTAATCAAGTAGGATCAACATTAGTGGCCCTCCCAGGCGACTGAAGATCTTGAGACGACCATGAAGCATGGTTAATGTGGAGACGCGGCAATTGGCGGTCTGGTTGCATCCGGAGCAGATGACCTTCACTTGAAGGCCAGTAAAACGTCCCCCGGCAGCATGATACAGCTCGTGAGGAAGACCCAGAAGTATCAATGGAGCAACTTGTCACCGTGTTCCAACGTGTTGTGAGTTCGCCGACTTTCCTGTAGTTGTGCTGCTTATATATTCCACTGACTATTACCGTGGGACATGGTGCTCTACGCATGAACGATGTTGTTATCATTCCAACAACATCAACCAAGGCGGCTATCATAGCATGACACTTCCTCGACTTCTAAGTGTCAATCCTCAGGCTCGAGACGTGCTTTACAAGCATTCCGGTCTACTCCTGGAATTAGCAGTAGTGCCCGCTCCCATTCAGGGCGGGCCTTTCCTCTTGCCTGTCGTTTTAGCGCCTGCCAATCATCTGTGGCTGCACTAGATAGCGACCACAGTCCAGAAATAATTCGATACCAGCTGACGGACCGCTCCTTGGTGTAAAGGGTCCCATCCAGTATCTGCAAGTCAATCGCTTGTCGTTTCACTACTGGGGTGACGAAATCATGTAACGTTATTTCTCAAGTTCCAGTGACAAGAAGTCGTTCAATGGTCATAGAACCAACACTGTTAGGCTGTGTAGTCCCAAGACTTCATTCTTGCGACCTGTGGCGCATATGCTCTTTGTTTAAGGACTATATTCGTCAAAACGTTATTACGCCTATGGCCTCCAGCGGTTCTTACATTCCGAATGGCTGAGTCTTCGTATTATCCATGAAAATAAGCCTAGAGTAAATGGGTACGCTGCACCGTTAGTGGCTCATTCGCTGGAAGATTTCGAACTTCACAGGCAGAAGCTTAGATACTAGGCTGAGTGCCTCAGTTCCGGGACCACATCTTTCTCTTTCCTAACCCTTCCAACCCTATAAATTCACCGGTTCTTGGGTATATCTACGCCATATGTGGGAGGAGTTCCATGAGATTAAGCGGTATATTAGGACTGTTCCCTTTGGTAGTGGAGCTCGGAAGCTTCAGAATGCATGCTCCACCTAAACTAGGGAATTTTCAGTGGGTTCCTGACAATATTATGACCTGCGCGCTGGAGTCACGAACAAGTTCTGCAGTGCATCAACGGCTGCAGGGGGAGGGATACAATGATGCTCAGGAAACCGTATTGCTGATTTGGGGGGCTGAAATTTCCAACGACCCGATCAACCTGGGCATAGCGTTGTGTGCTAGTAATCTCTCCCCATTCCCGCTTCCTGCCTTCGGGATTCTCGTTTCTGGAAGCGTTTGTGGGTCCCAGCGAAATGTGTTGGCGTGTGAATGCCAGGCCGGGATTACATTATATTATATTAGCAACTGCAGTCCACCAGAATCCCGGCCAAAGTTTCCCATCACCAGCTTCCTTAATCTGTTTTGTGTCTTCCTGCCAAAACGAGCTCTCTTCCAGGAAAAGGGAGAATGCGGTTGGAGTGTACGCGTAAGCGTAACGTTGTGTTCGACGGGTAACTGAGTTGGACATCATTCCTCATTGTTTTTTTGTGGACCGCTTTTTCTGTATATGCTTTACCTCCCACCTGAACATCCCTGAACGAATTGCAACACTTACATGGATATCCTCCGTTCGATTTTGAATATAAAGAATCAAAGTGTTCAAAGTGTCCTAAGCCCTTACACATATCTATGCCGGTGGAGCAGAGACTTCGCTACGCATCATGCATTGGATGTGTGAATATGAATGATTACATAATATAGCGGAACGGTTGTGCAACTCCAAGGTCATGCGCTGTAAGGCGAGTTCTACATCGCAAGCGACAAAGCATTCCCCCCTTGGCTACTATATTGGGGCGGGGCAGACTCAATCAGCAACGAAGTTGTTAGGGAAACCGGAAATTGTAGTGACGCACTTGTAAATCGGTGGTATCAGATGGAATTGAATGCCGATGAAGGCCATGAAGCGGTTGATGTTACCTTCCCGTAGTTCGTGTTCCACGAGGCCAAAGTCTTTAACCAACGCGCGGGCCTGATCCACTGCAGGAACAACTGAGACGAAGTGGCTACGGTGAAATCAGCAGAACACTCACGCTCGTATGAAAAGAGGAAGCGTAATGTTTTCGGCCACAAGACGCTTTCAGAGCCGTCTTTCTTGAGCACAGCAGAAAGGGGCTCGTCCAGGTTCGTCGACTTTACATGACTGTTATTACGTCGAGCCTCGCTACGAACGAAAAGGATCAAACTCGTGTGGAAGCGCGGACATCAAACTGTCGGAGACGAACCTGTTCTTTAGTTGCACGCGCACTTCCGTCAGTTGCTGCTGACTCTCCTGCGCTTGGACATGCAGTGGGATCGGTAAGTGTTCGGTTATTTGTGAATCGACTTCCGCTCTTGTCTGCATCGCAATCTCATTCTTAATCTGATCTTGGATTTGTTCCCTGTTGATGACCCAAAAGGCATCAATCAAACCAGTCGAAAACGAGGCTGGTTTATCTCACTTCATCAAATCCGCGATTTGCACTTTGAAATCATCCTTTACGAAGTCCCGAATGTCGGTAATACGAGCATCTTGATGCTGTGGGCGTGGAAGGGGAAAACGTCATGAAACCTGAAATCAGCACAAAATAGACATGATAGACTCTCACTTTTTCCTGGGCACGCATTTGCCGCCTCAGTTGATGGATCTGATGCGCAGAGTCCAGTGCAGGGCCTAGACTGGCAACTTTCGCACTTTGTTCCCCCAAACTGTCAAATGTTGCCCCGAGGGTATTTAGGGTCCCCTTCATCATGGTCAACAGCTCGTTGACCGCCTGTGTATTTGCAACAGGGTACGGCGTACCCGGCGTGCGTGGCGTTTTAGGTGATAGTGGCTCATTCTCGGCCATGTTGAAGGAGACGAATGCAGGTGTAAGAGGTCTGTGTGGGTAGCAGGGATGACGCCTAAGCAAGCCTTCACTGAGGGAGGAACGAGTTGAGGGCTAACGTTAAGCCGATTGCTGCACTATAAGCAAAATGTGCGTTAGATAAGTCCTGAACACGAGGCAACCATGCCTGCCAAACACGTTGCTTGCGCGCACTCAATTGGAATAAGTACTACTTAATGAAGGCTGTTCAGAGTAGTAGAAAATCGATCCGGCTCTTCGAAGCAATCCCGTTAGCAACATGCGAATGGCTTCATCCTTTAGGAACGGGGAAATCGCATGGTTATAATCCATTCACTTGCTGTAAATGGGTATCGTATCATGCATGCACCCCCAGTGAGGATGCCACCCGTCTCACTGGCGAAAGCAACGCAAGGTGAAGCAGCACAACGCGACAATGGCTGAAGTGCCCATCAATAGCAAATCGCGATACTGGCCGATGTTCCTCCACTGAATGAAATCTAGGCCTAAGATTGGCGGTGCGAAGCCATGGCGACGATTGTTGCGAAAATGTGCGGTTTTTGGGCGACCAGCCCGTGGGAGCAATCCCTTCCTGATAAAACGTGTGACTTCTTGCCGCGATAGCTTATCATTGCCCGGCGCCCTCAGGTCTAACGACGTTTGTAAAGCTTGGATGGTATTTCTTTAACATGCACAAGCGGCCTTATCCGATAGCTCTGCAGAATTCGTCGTCTTCCTCTGATGTGATCTCGCAACCGCCACCATCTCGTCAAAAGCGAGCGCTTAGTCATCTGAACATTCACATAATTAATGCAAAGTTTGATTCGGGGGAAATCGACGAGCTCCATAGCCTAGCGGAGCGCCTAGGCGCCAATAATCAAGGATCGATCGAGGCCGCTGATGTTATTGTTACGCGTATTCGAGTGGCAAAGAGACTGGAGCGGCACATTAATCTCGATTTAGCAGTACGTCTCTAAGATCCCCGACCTAGAAGTACAGCAGCTATTTACCACAACTCCAGTCACGGAAGATAGTTGTTGATCCCAATTGGCTGAGAGCTTGCGCCCAAACTAATGACTGCGCACCATTCCAGCCATACTCATCAATGTCCTTTCCTGCGTTGTCTGGGTCACCTCAACTGCAGAGGGCCTTCGGTGCGGCACCAAATCATGAACTAGAATATGCAGGCGAGACATCTTTTGAGACAACGTTATCTGAGGCAACGCCAGCAGTTCCTGATCCATCAATCTCGTACAAGGCTCGACTGTCGACGCATAGATTGTCGCCCCTAATTTGTCCGAATCAGGCCCTTGCACTAGAATTCGCTGTAATAATGAAATGGAGAGCCTTAGAAGGAGATGCAAGGAGCGAATTGAGCTATTCTCGAAGCATTGGCGTGAGTTACACGAGGATAAAATAGCGCTACTCTCATCCACTTCGCATAGACTATCAAAGGTAACCGGGAAGTTTGCATCGAGGTGCATCGATAGTCTTATTTCAATCGCCTTAGCATATCCCTTTAAGATCAAACGTGTGGAAGAAATTGCGGACCTACCATACATCGGGCCAAAGACTCGAAAGATGGTGAGTGAGACTGGGACAACGAGCCTCCATAGAACCTCAGTTCTTATCCCAAAACGCCGTAGACGGAGGAATTTCTCCGGACAGGGTGCATAGAGGAAGCTAGTGAGCTCTAAATCCCACTTTAGTAGATTTTGGGTAACATCCTCACAACCAGATCGCGCTCGGGCATCAAACCGGTTTTCGGTCTTATCAGAATTCATCACTATATATGGCATTGGGTCAAGCAAGGCCCGTGAGCTATATACCCAGGGACATCGCACTCTTGACGAGCTTCGTAGCCATTTTAACAACCAGGGAGGAAAGGCTATGAAGGAGAGCGGGTTACTGGAATCTTTGCGGCTGAGAGATGAGTTAGCAATAAAGTGGGCAAATCCCGAAGTCGTGGTGTCGTTGTACTTTCCTGGTGTCATTAGGATTCCCAGAGCAGAAGTCGAAGAAATGGCTAGCGTTGTCATGGCACACCTTGACCAGATTAAACCAGGCTTCCATCATACGATATGTGGAGGGTGGGAATATGCATCCTATCGGAGCTGTGATACATGTCAATATCGCGACTTTAGGTACCGACGAGGAAAGGAACTTTCTAACGACGTCGACATAGTATTCTCTGGCCCTGCGAGCAACCCAGACGAAGATAAAAGCATATGCAAAACCCTTGTTGGGAGGCTCCAAGATAGAGGTGTGTCCTAGTTTCAGTCGTGGTGGGTATGAAAGGACATAAAAGGAATATGCTCCCGCTGTCAGGTCTAGTCACCCATGTCATGTATGCCTCGTCGTTTAGTTCTCGACATGGTCGACTTGCGCGAACGAACCGACTGTAAGCCTACACTGATCCTCTTCGCCGATCATTCATATATATATTTCACCCACAGTGAAAGTGATTCAAACATGGATGTTCTGGATAAAGCCCTAACTGTGTTCAAATCGAACAAAGAAGGCAGTGTTCACCGGAGGCTAGATCTGATCTTCGCACCTTGGGAAGCTTATTGGACTGCAGTCGTGGGATGGTGTGTCAACGAACTTGAATATGATACTGCAAATTACCTGATATATCTACCTGGTGAATCTCAGGTCCGGCTCCAAGCAGTTTGAGAGGGACCTAAGGTTGTGGGCCAAAGAAAGGTGAGTGTATCATCCCCGACAAATGCTTGATGCTAGGCTACAAAGATCCTTCCTGTAGAGGATTGAAGTTTGATAGTGGTGGGATCACTATGCGAAACAACTCCAAGATGTTGGTTGCACACAGTGAACGCGAGGTTTTTGATATTCTAGGACTTCCTTGGATACCGCCCACCATGCGAAACGCCGATGTGTAGATATGCAGTTTCGGGGGGTTTGGGTCGTTATTGCACAATTTCGCTGTCGACGGTTATTTTACCGCCGACTGAATGCCATATCCTGTCCTTGATTGCCAATTTTTGGAGAACAAATTTGGAAAATTAAATTGGCGTTCTTCGACACGAAACCTTAATCACGTGTTGATTCCATCCCACGATTCAGCAACAGTACTTGGTTGAAACAACGCCGGCGTGTTAACGTTTACGCTGTCAGGGCGCAAAGGCGCTAATTGAAGCTGGAGTCATGGCGTCCCTCACCAATTTGATTCCCATGATCACGAATGTGCTCACAGGTGCGCGTTCTTCGGTCAAATCGTGTCTTGTCGCTTCCCCCTTTGACGCGCGTTTTAACTGGGCTTCTAATGGCCTCCGGATTTGATATATCACCCTTTTGGATAACTATGGTAGCTCCTGGCGTGGATTTGAATCAGATTAGCGCCAAGTCGGTGCGTAAGTCGATGCTCGCCGCCGATAAGAGTCTGGATCCGGAATGGGTGAAGGCGAATAAGAAGGGCATTGACGAATTGATTGCCCAAGTATTTAACACCGTCGCACAAAGCACTCAAATCCCTTCTGTTGCCGATCCCCCACCTTCTGTCGCTCCTAACAAACGAAAACACGAAGATGTGGAATCTAATGACCTTGCCCTTTCTACCTCACAAGATCACATATTATCTGGACCATCCACATCCGATACTGGGAAAAAGCAGAAGACGGAGCAAGAGCTTGCAGATGAAGAATATGCGCGGCAGCTTGCAGCTGAGATCAATGCTGGAAGCCGCACCACAAGGGGGTCCAGCTCTGGTACAGTAGTGACTCGCAAATCTGTCTCTGGGAAAGCAAAAGGAGGGAAAGGGTCAAAATCCAAGAGAAATGGTGCAGATTCTGATGGGGAGGATGATGATGGGCACAGTGGTGACGATCCAGGCACAAAAAAGAAACGGAAGAAAAAAGAGGGTGGTGAGGGTCGCCAGGCAAGAGGAGGGTTTGCAAAGACGTTTACGCTCAGCGAACCATTAGCTGAGCTTACCGGACATCGCGTCCTATCTCGTCCGCAAGTTGTAAAGGCGATATGGGGACATATCAAAGCTAATGACCTGCAGGATCCACGAGACAAGCGTGACATCATCTGCGATGACAAGGCGAGTCCGTCCGTTCATGCGTGTGCCAAAGCGACCCGAGCTTTTTTATTTTAGATGAGAGCAGTTTTCCGGAGCGATGTGATCAACATGTTCAAAATGACCAAGGAGATTGGGTCGTATGTGTCTTCGTTACTTGGCATATTGCTTGTCTTAATGTACTTGGCAGGCACCTGTACGAAGTTTCATAGCATCTAGACACGCAGACCTCGGCCACAACCACAATCGTCGGCAATCCATCTCGAATTTTTTCTCTTCTCTTCACACTGGCATTGCCATCTCGCTCTTTCATCACTTCGAATCATATAAACCACATGTTTTAATTGTTGTGTGCGCTCTTTACAACCCGGTCTCTGTGTGTTGTTAGTTTATCGCTCAATCCAGGTGTGATGGCTCACCTAGCATAATCGCATTATTATGTAATCGCTATATGTTCGAGGATACAATGTCGCTGGGATCTTTGAAGATATGCTGACGGTAAAAACGAAGCTCTAAAGGGCACAGACGTGGTCAATTAATTCTCATGGCAGCTCTGCGGAAATTTCACACCTTCAATTGATCCCAAAATGTCATCAAGTGCCCTATGGGATCACAGCTGGTGAATAGGCAGCTTTTCCAATGTCCGGACCGAAAGAAAAGCCGACCTATGCTTATTTTCCTTCTCCATGGGTTGCGTTCTTTTGGCTTCGGTCACTTCTGGATACCACCTGCGACATAGTTCCTAGGGCAGCAAAAATTCAACAATTGCGCAACGGTGGTTGGGTTAACTGAGGATCCTTCTAGCTCACCTTGATGGTGCTCACGTCTGTGTATTGAATCATGAACCTGCCTGCTAAGGGACAACAGCATGAAATATCGGCGCACCAATTATTCGATAATGTAGATGGTTAATTAAGCCGGGCATATATTTTGTCAGGAAAGCCCGATCCATGTGAACAGAATTGCCAGCTAACACGGCAACCCGTTCTCTTGGAATTCGGTCTTTCACGTATCGCAGAACGGAACGGGAAACATAATCGAAGGTATGTTTGGACGCTAGGCAAGCGGCAGTAAGGCCGGACTGATAGCACTGAGGAACAGGAGCGTTGACGGCCACGGATTCGCTCACCTCCCCATGATGCTTTATACACCATTCATTCATGTTATCCAAAACCTCTTTGTCCGTCTTGATAATAAACGATATCCCCTGCGGGTCGATGGGTGATAAATCACCATTCGTGATGATCAAAGCGATTTCCAAAAGTCTGTCCTTGTTGGGGTCAAGCCCTGTCATCTTCAACGCGATTCGCGCCCGTTAATCAATGCAGTGGATTCCAAAGTCATCTGTTTGTCATACCTCACAATCAATCCATATGATAGGGCCGTCGTCATAGTCCAATGGCCCCGTCCCACGTTCCTTTGCAGAAGAGCTTGGTTTGGGACCCATGAATCTCAGCCACCAGGAGGAAGAATTCAGAGACGTTCTAAGATTTTTGAATGATGGATGGTTGTATCTGTATGGGAAGATCGGGGCTTTGAGAGGGCGCACGGAAATCGCGGAGATAGGCGCTGCTCGCACACCGCGTCTTAGCATAAGCACAAGAACAAAGCGCTTATTTCCGGCGACCAATCGACGCGATTCAATGCGATAACTGCAATCCACTCCCTAGAAGTATCGTATAGAGGATGCAATACGTGAAGCCTTTAGCTCCCCCAAAATGTCCACGAAGTCGCACGCACTGAATTTCATGTTTCGATGAGTCACGACATTCTTTACCACTTTCAACTACGACTGACAATTGCTTCTTGTGTAACCGCAAGACTAGATGCACCTTGGGCCCTTGCCGTCATCATTCCTTCAGTTAGTGGACCGTCAGTTGTCGAAAGCAAATGCTCCGGGTATCCTTATGCGCTGAACTTTCATCCCAGTGAACGAAGTTACGGAACGCTGGCAGACAGATCTTCCTTACAGCTTTGATACGGAAGGAGGGTAAGGTAACGCTTAGACCTACTCTGCGTATTGTTTGCACGTGTAGTTATCTGACTGCGTTCCAAAACAAAGATGAAGTCGAGGCCCAAGAGCCCCTGTTGGATACTAGTGAGCTGAAGGAATACAGGGGTTCACCAGTGATATTATTTTTCAGTCCAAATTAGGGCGTAGATACTTGCACTTCAGAGAGCAGCGTAGGTCGCGCCACTACGCCGCACTCTCAACAAGGCGAGTAGTACAGCGGAAGTCGGTGATTCGACATCAAACATTTATGACACTCAACACGCGGTACTGATCCTCGAATAGAACAATAATATCATGTTATGTCAAAGATGAAGATGAAGGATATGAGTATACCGGAGCAGATAAATGATGAAATGAGGCTATTCCTAGCCCTGAGGTCTGCGTGAGCCCCACACCCCAAACAGTGCATAAGGGGATTCCTATGAAATGAGTTACTCCTGCAACACTTTGCAGACTTTGTCCACTCCTCACATAACAGATCCACCTTGCAGCGGAAGCTAGTTCTGAGGGTTCCACCCAAAAAAATGGGTAGCGAGCGGCGTGAAGCGGCGAGACATGCAACATATGAAACGGGTATAATTCTAGTGGAGGTCGTGAGGCCGTCATGACTTGTTCATCCAACGACAAGATGTTGACAAAATGACAATCATGGCAGCTGATAACACGCTCGGCTCCGAGAAACCAAATTAGGTTTCAGGTTCGACTCCCTATATATCTAGCTATTGCATCCCCCTTGGATCTTCGTGCAGTGATAGGACAACAGATGTTCGAAACAGAGCTCATTCTCGCCCCTAGATTCGAGACTCCATATACATGGTACAAATCCCGGCACGAAACGTCCCTAGAAGGGTTTCTGAACAAGGTCAGCCGTTCTCTTCAACGGGTGGTCTCTAATCTGAAACCAAATTATTATCCCATCTGGAAGTACAAGCCTTCGTTGGTGGTAGATGACGGTTCGAAGCCTGTAAGCTTTACCACTCCGCTCATATCGCGTTTCGCGTGTCCCTCAGACACGGCCGATCTGGTCACCTGTACGGACCAATACAGTGGATATGGGTACGACGTGAAATACTCGGAAATGAAGTGTCCAGATTGACGCCGGAGGCGTTGAAAGAGGCCACTGCGTGCCGTGAGCTCCTACCTGTTATTCAAGGTTCCCTGCCATTCACTCATAGTACCGTTCGAAGTCCAAGAAGTGACGAAGCGTGTCCAAGAAATCACGGTACGACGTCCATGCAATTTCACCCGGACATGTCATGGTCGACTGAAGTATATATATTAATCATAGGATGATGCCTCGATACCCGTCCGTTCAAATAAGAAGACAGGCGCCCGCAGCAAGAAGGAGTTAAGGGAGGAGGTGATGTATCTCACCAAACGGAGAAAATGAGATCTCAACCGGTGAAACAGATTCAAAACCGAGCCAAGGACCAATTAAAGGCTATTGCCACAGGAGCAGGTGGCGAGACGGTCGGGAAATGGTAACACCGTAGTGGAATTCCCTCTGATTAACAGTTCTTACTGTTGCTTCGTAAGGCTACTTTACGCAGGTCCCGAGAATGTCGACGGGTAGGCTACCCTTTTGATTCATTTGCAACTCTCCTCACATAAGATCAGCCTTTGGAAGACAGTGGCAACATCCGTAATTGCTGGTCCGCTATCACGGTCTCCCGCATTCGCTGCCAAAGTTTCTACCTCCCCAGCTAATCCATCGGGGAAAAGAGAGCACGTCATATGCATCTACCTTCAAAATATTTATGACAAGGGCGACGCCACTTCCGTTAGTGCCAAATAATCACATTGAACAGTTGGGCTAATGGCGCGGATTAGGTATTGAAGATTCTCATAGGAGATCATGGGATCCAAAAGGTTTCTGCAAAGTCAGATCTTTATACGCACCTCCAATTGGACAGTAAGCACCCGAGCGGAATACGCAGCACGGTGCGTGGATCTTGACTGTGTCTGGGTGTCCGACAAGAAACGAGTTAGATGATCCCAAATAGATCTGGCAGGTTCAAGAACTGCTATCACCCGACGAAGTATCGGTGCGCCCGTAGTTCGCTCGCCGCTTCTCAGTGCTTAGTATTATTATCAGAAACTGCTTAAGGCATATGAGCAGAAAATTGAAGTTACCAAAGCGGAAAAACGGCGCGCTACTGAGACCAAAACGAAACACCGGAGAGAGTCAACGGACAACGAGCAGCGCCAGAATCCGTGAGTTAATTTCGTCACATTTGCTTACCTATTCGATCCCAATTTCCCTTGTTCTGTCAGATTCGAGTCTTCGGATGACGAAGCTCCCCCGCCATCCAAGGTGGTCAAGGCATTTGAGAAGCAACCCAAAGCATCAACATCAACCCGTCCATTGAAGAAGCACAAACCGCCTGCACCACGAAATGAAGAGGATGACTGATAGGATCAATCACTGCCTTGTTGTCTTGTTAGCAAGCTACTCTTCTCTTCTGATCCCTCGGCAACCACGTCTGCTTAACTGCTTTGATTGGGGGTTGTGACTAAGCATGTCCAATTATCATGGAGCTCCAGCTCGTCGCTACAGAATTGACGTGCCAGAATATCCCATGAATACGTAATGTGGTGAATTGGGTGGCGAAGAGCAAAATATCCTAAACATGGGTCTGCTAAGCGTTTATGTCATATATCTGAATCTCAAGTCGCTATCGGCAATATCCTCGAGTCTAGGTGTGCCCTCCAGCTTCTGCCTCTCTTCACGAGGAAGGATTGCAAGAACCCGATCACGCTTCTTGTTGAGGTAGGCAAATTGGGTCCGGAGGATGAAGGCCGACGAGAATGTAAGTAACATGAAGCTGTATAGGATGCAGATTCAATGCTTAGACGGCAATTGCGTTGGGGAAAATGAGTTAAAGGAACCACATACCCTGCGAACATAGCGTGTGCTCTCCTGAAAGAATCCCCAGGGTCGAAATAAACTTGGGGAGCGGCACTGGAAGCAAAGTCAGACTTCCCCAAAAGGGACCAAGTTCTTCCAAACATACATGGTGGCAACATTGGAAAGGGAGACCATGAAAGCTGTCCCAACACCACGTTTCGGGGTAGGAGCCATGGTGTTGGCGGCCCAACTCCTAAACAATATCGCACGGCTATTATGAGACCGGATCCCACAAACGCCAGAAGTCTGTTCAACGCACATCACCAGTGGGAAGAAGCTATAAGTGCCAGCGACGACGAGGTACGTGGCAACGTAAGAAACACGATGGTTCTTCTGTTCGTAGATAGCAAGAATCACATAGCCAGAGAAGGCAACAAAAGAGGAACCCATGACGTGGAAGCCCCGGTCTTGGGTCTTGTCGCTGTGCCAAGCTTGGAACCAGACGAACAACATCCCAGAAACGTAGGGACCAGAAGTAAGAACTTGAGCTTGAATGGGAGTGAATCCAAACTGCTCGATAAGCTATGAAAGGAGATGAATAGGCAGTGTGTTGGGGAGCAGTGATGCAAGCCAGTATACGCACCGTAGGCAAGAAATAACTGATCGCAGCAATACAAACGTTCTACGAGAAGGCGAAAATGATGATGCTCAATATCAGTATCAGTTGACACTATTGTGTCAACGCAAGGAGTGAGGACACGCACGACTGAATGAGATGAGAACAATTGTTGAATCAGGGACGAAGCGGGATAGATGTTGTTCACTTACAGCTGGAGTAAAGAAGGGCGAAGCCCCATGAATGGGGATCCTTCACAACGAGTTTGAAAGCCTGCCACCCAGAAGTACCACCATGACTCTTTGGCCTGTGGTCCCTCAGTCTTGCAACAGCAATGGCTCTTTGCCTCTTGGTCAAGAATGGAGCGGCGAAAGGGAAAGGTGGGAGCCAAAGGAGAACAACAATAGCCATGACAAGGGAAGGAATCGCCTCGATGAGATAGAGGAATTGCCAACCAGAAAGGACAGGAGAATGAAGTCTAGCGAGACCATACGCCATGAATCCCTAGGAGAAGGCAAGTCTGAGGGCCGAGGCTTCCGGAATCATCGGATTAAGATTAAATGTATCTTACTCCCAACCAGCCAGGAATGGTACCTGTGCAACGATGGGGTTGAGCTGAAGAGTTCAAAAAGCCATTGACCCGAGTGGTCTTACCAGTCGTGCAAAGTGAGATACGGAATGCCAGCTCCCTGCGATTGTACCTGTGGATTGGCATGGAATAACTACACACACTGATCAGTAATAGGCGGGAAAGCGTACGTACCAGAAAGAGAGATAGTAAATCATTCCTGCGTAGAATCCTGCCTGCGCAACTGTAAGTTATGCATCTCCCACGCCTTCATAGCCGGGACATATTTTCACTATACCTCGCCAATACCCAGAAGGATCCTGTGTATTCATAACAAGCAATTCAGCCTTGAAGCCGAGTTGATGAATGGGTGGACGTACCGAAGAATGATGGCTACAATGTAACGCCGACCATACACGAAGCTTAAAGAGCTAAGACCCCACCAGGACAAGCTAAGGAAGAAGCTAAGAAAGCAAAATGGTGTGAGAAAGTCCCATTTCGCTTCACTGACGCTGCCTACGCACAAACGATTGGCACCGATGTGTCGCTGCAAAACTAGGGGACACGTCAGCATCCTCACGAAGTGAACGGGGGAAGGGAAAATACGATAACTAACTATTTGATGGAATCTCGAGAAGACAGTAGCCAATATAGAAAACGGAAAGGAGAAGAGTCCATTGTTGGTTAGTCTCGATTCCCTACATAACGACCGAAGGGAATAAGCGTGATGGTCTAAGTGATACAGGCTATGTAATTCTAACGTATTTCTTGTTGAATCCAGACAAAACGTGGGCATTTCCACTGTCACACGAAACGAATCAGTGTCCAGAAGCACTTGAGTATTGCGATAATGTACGTACATGTTGATACGATCTCAATGGTGAGCCGAAAGCAAAGATTAGCCACAATCGATAGAACGCCTTTCCCTGCACGATACGTACCCAATTGGTCGACTAGGAAAGTCAGAAAAATCTTTTCGGTAACAAAACGCTCATTGAAAAGACTCACAAATCCAACTGAGGTGAAGGGAATGTGAGGACACGCGCCACTGTATGCTTCACGCCTCAAAAACGATTGGCATACCTTATCAAAACGATGGGAAGAATGCGCAGGTCCAGCTTGCGCCTGACAACTGCTTCCTCCTCTTCAGTGAATGAAATGTTTGCAGCCAAACATTCAATTTCATCGGCGGCAGTCCGTTCGATACCACTGAAAAAACCAAGGATGCCCTAGAGTTATTCAGTGAAGTGAGTTTGATGATCGGTGGTGTGTACTTGGAAAATTTACCTCACGGTTATATTTCGTCGCGGGTGGTTCAGTATCATCCTCTTGGTATTTTTCGATTTCGGGGCTACCAACACAACGCATTCGGATGGCGGGTTCCATCCTCTCTTGAATGTCTCCGCGCTGGACCATGATGACACACTACTAGTTCGAGGGATTTGAAAGAGGGGTGTAGAGATCGCTGGAAAAGGTGCAATTGCGAAAAGGCTGGGTTCATTCGTTGGAATAATAAACAATACTAGGTCCCCAAGTTAAGGATCTTCCAGGCCCTAGCTCATACTTCAAATCATGATGATGGCAAACATCGCTGGTCTGTTGGGTCTGCGCTTGAACGAGTTAATATCCGCACATAATTACGCATCAAGCAATTTGATCAATTTCTGGGATTAGTCACCACAGAAATGAGTAGTTTTTTTGGTTGGGTTTACTCTTGCTGAATGCGCAGATACAGCAGCTGCTGACGGATGGGATTAACGATGTGACTTGAGACATCAGAAGCAACCGCCGCTAGGCATTGGTCATCCTGCATCTCATGGAAAAACCGAGGGACAAGGCGCCGACCCACTTCGAGACGGGTGTCTCGTATATAATGCAGGCTCCTCTAAGGATATTATTATAACAGGACACGGGGGATCTACAGATGAATCATGACTTCTTGGCAAAAGTCACAGAATTGATCAATCTATCTCGCATAGTTAGGGACCATTAACGCATCAATGTATGCTTCCTATAGGAGTATCCTTGTGACTATACGCTACCCAGACTGGTTCCCAGCCTAGATCATGGCCAATCCCCAGACTGTGTGCCGGCCTGAACGTGCTGCGTTGGGGCATCTCTAGAGCCAAGAACTCAAGGAAAAAGCGAGCACGCGAGAGTATTGGAGGAACACCACACACTAACTGGACGTGTGATTGTGCACGTGACATTCGTTACTAGAAAGGTTGCTTCGCAACCATGACCTTGCTTGCAGATCAGCAAATATTTGCAATGTTGCTCATCATGGGTTGCGACCAGACTCGTACCCAGTCTGAGGAGCCCCGTGGACGCGCAAAATAATAGCTTTTTTACTCAATGTAAATAAACGTTCTCACGCTAAATCGTTATTCTCACGTTCTGTACCCAATACAAAAAATCACATGGTACGGAGTTAAAGACATAGCCGATCACCTACTCCGAAGTGATCGGCTATGTCTTTAACTCCGTACCATGTGATTTTTTGTATCGAACATATCAAGAATAGGACTCTTCTTGTGAACATGTAAGTGACCATCTTGAGTTGAATCAAGGATGGGTTTGTTCACACAACACCGGACTTTTTGTGAACTCATCATGGCTTTCACTCTGTTACCCACCACCCTGCCTTCTTATCAGGTTGGATGGTGGTAATTAAAGTCAGGCCAGTGGTTTAGGAGTGGTTCCAAGTTTTGGGTCTACCAACTAAGGATTGGGGGGATCTTGAAGTCGGTGGAGCAAAAGCAGCTTCCTATTACAGGGGAACATGCTCTCACTGACTATTGTGTTCGTGTGCAAGGACAAACAATCAGCCATGTCATAATTGACCTGGTGCCACCTCTGATTGGAGCATTGACACCATTCAGTGTGTATGTGGTGCTTTCATGTAGCTCAGGCATTAAGACTGTCGCGAGACTTCGATGAATCGTTGTCCATGCGGCCTGTGTGCAAAGCCTTGAATGCACTAAATGCCACCGGAGAACTTCAGTCAGTTAAAGGTATGATGATGGTGATGACAACCATGTCATGACACAATTCATTGAATAGTCACATGCTATTGGAAATCACATGAGAAGTAAAAGTAATATAAACACATTTTTCCCACGCAATTGTGGGTTTGGAAGTGACCTTGCAAGCAAGGTAATTGTATGGTCACGTTCATTTTGAATTCTTCCTGAGTTCTCGCTCTGGAGACTGAGTCGCTCTTTTAGACATTTTATCAGAGAGAATCTCTGTGAGAGCTTGAGACCAAAGGCAGATCCGATAGCAATTTTGCGGATTGTATCTGGCATGCCCACGCGAGTCAACTGTGAGAGATCGAAACTGTGTTTACACTTGTTTGTGCCGATGATATGATCGTCTGGACTACCACACCATAGTACCTGAAACGGCACGTCACTGTGCCTAGAGCTTACGCCCTCATGACTCGCAACTTCCATACACCCATGACTATCCTGCGCTTAGAGAAGTCCTCCATATTTCACTTCGGAGAAGCATCTAAGCCATTTCTCAAGGGTGTGAGCTTAGAAATGCAGCAAAACCAGTCTTGGGCTATTCTAGGACTACAAAAAACATCGCTCCTCCGGGTTCGTTATTAGGAAAATCCTCTTGGATGATGATTGGCGCATCTCACTGATAGTGATACTAATGGCGGTATGAAGGCGTTTCTTGGACAACATCGAGTTGTTCCAGCGCTTCCATCAGGAATATGGCCATTCCTGTCAAATTTAGAGCCCCCAAAAGCTCCCGACTCAGGAATTGCATTTGTTTCTTTCGCTTACCAACAACGGAGGACAATCCCGACAGGAGGGGCGTTTTATGATTACTCCGCCCGTTATGGGGCAGTAAGAGAGGAGGATAAAGTCACGCTTCGAGAGAGTATCCCCATTTGTCACCCTAGGACTGGAGCAGCCTTGGATACGAATCTACTAGAAACTCTCGCAAAGAGTTTGGCGATTGATCATTTGCTGGATCTCCCATTAGTCGTATTAAGCAATGGTCAGACGAGGCGCGCAGCAATTATGCGGCAACTTCTGCTTGAGCCGGAAGTCCTTATTTTGGATGAGCCGTTAAGTTAGTCACATATTTCGATGTCAGTTGAACTCCGACACACGATAGTGATTATTTTAGCTGGCCTTGATATAAAGCAGAGGCCCTCGTTGCTGGAATTCTTGCATGGATTGCATCGGAGAAAAGATCCGTGGATTTTACTTGGTCTCAGACGTCAGGATCCTTTGCCCGATTGGGTGACACATGTTGCTTACGCCCAAGATAACAATGTCATCTCTGGTCACCGGACAAGTGATTCTGTACGCCCGTTTTTTAGAGCTGACCGGTCGTCGACCAAACGAGTGCCGGATGCCCTAGCACCGGAGCGTCCTACAAAACACTTTTCCCCTCCCGGTGCCGCTGTTACTGGGAATCCTCTTATTCAAATCCGCGGTCTGAACATACAATATGAAAACAGGAAGGTATGATGACAGACCCAAGCATCTCGTTTAATTTCGATCTCTAGACTGATTCGCCATCACTGTCACAGATCCTCAGTGAGCTTGACTGGACAATTAGAGAAGGTGAACGATGGCATCTCACGGGTCCTAATGGTTCGTGAATCTCTACTTTCCAGAAACCCAAAATCCCGTGACTATCCACAAAATCGATTATTCCCCCTTCCAACCACCTTGACCTTTTAGGCTCTGGAAAAACGACCCTCCTGTCGGTCCTCACAGGCGACCATCCACAGTCCTACACTCAAAAGAATCTGGTGCTCTTTGGCAAGCCTCGAAGGCAATTGGCCCTCTCCCAGATTCACAGCCGCATCGGGATCTGTTCCCCAGAAATTTTCAATGCTTTCCCTAGACGGTCGGGGCCAGAGGGTTTAACTGTCCGCGATGCCATCGGAACAGGGTTTGAAAGCATATTTTCATTTAGGCCGAGAACCCCCGAGCAAGAACGACGAATCGATGAAGTCCTGCAAAAATTCAAAGGCGCACTAAGCAACGATTTTGATGCTGATGTACACTTTGGTTCATTAAGCCATGGGGAACAGAGTTTCGTGCTTTTTTTAAGGGCAATCATTAATGAACCTCCACTCCTGATTTTGGACGAGGTGTTTTCTGGGATGCCGGGGGAAATGATCACCGTTACGAAAGAATTCCTTCGGACGGGGCTTAAACATGAACAGAGTGTGGTATTCGTCTCTCACTGGGATGAAGAGCTACCATGGCCGACGGAGGTTCGGCGGTTGGTTTTGGGGGATAATAATTGTGATCATCGCTAGGATACGTCAGCCCCTTTCCAGCTATGATCGATTGAATCCCTCTACCCTCATTCCCCCTTTCTTCTGACGTAACGTGATATCCTCACGGTACCTAGGATTACGTCGGGTTCAGGACATTGGTCACACGCGCTTCACCATAGCTGCGTAATTAAAAAATATTCTCCGAAATCTGCAGGCAGTTTGGCTCGAGGAACGACAAGATGCATCACGTAATGTTATCTCAACTATGATGTTGAGTCTGTCTCATCACCCCCAGGGGGATTCGGTGGTTGGGTGATCGGGGGAGGCTGGGTAGGTGTTTAGCTGTACAGTGACCCCAGGGACGCCTTTGGCAGAGCAATGTCGAAACAGAGAAAAGTTTTGAGTGGCCCCTCTTCCTCACCTGCTTCGAATCATTTCTGCATTCGGGCCGTCTTCGATCCTCGTGGTTGGTGCTCCCTCGGGTTACGTTTGTCCAGGTTATAATAGTTTTCAGGTGATAGTGACCTTAAATCAGTGCCTGCAGTTGGCTATGTTATATTGTAAACGAGCACAAGCAATTGCATGCAATGAGGGCGGCTGGCAGTGTGCTGCCGCGTCAAGCTTATCAATCATCTGCCTGCGGAAATGAAATCCTTGTCTCCGCCGTCCTAACGTTAGAACTCGCAGTATGCAGATAGACTTGAACTCGTAAACGAGGATCGAAAGGGCGGGGGACGTACGGTAACGTACAGGCTTCAGCTGTATGTAACGGAGCACAAGTGTCGGTCATGCCAACAATAAAACTTTATCAGCCAAAATTAAATGGAAAATTGGGATCGGCAGCAAGCCACTTGAGGCACACTGAATACATAAGCGGTCTGCCCACGGGAAGATCGTACCCTGAACTTCATATACCTGCTCCCTCTGCATCAAATGGCGCTCTCCCGACTCATGCATTGAAGCTAGCCAGTTTGCGGAAGAGAGTGGTACCGCCTAGGCATATATTTCCCAAAATTTAGTTATCCACGATGGAGCTGCGAGGTGGTTTGTATATCATAACCAAAGATTCATCACAGCACTCACGAATTATCCACTACAGCTCGTTCAATGTCCATGACAACATGCAAAATGGCATCACATTACATGACGATGCAATCGGTTTCTGGGATCTGAAAGCCCATTTCGCGTAGCTCTTCTTCAGTTGATTCACGTTCGTTCGCCTTCTGCTTTGCCTTCGCTTCGTCTGGGAACCATTGCATCATGAATCGCTTCAATGCAAGATCCACGTTGGCTAGAAGGAAAGGGGAGCCGTTAAGTACGTCACCGTGGGTACTTGTGCAAGTCACAAAAGGAAGAAGAAAACATACATTTATCTGCGAAGCCAACACAAGGCGAACGGCATAATGGACATTCGTCCTGTTGTCGTTTTTGCATCTGAAACATCCCATCAAGCTACTCTGGCGGTAGCAAGGGAGATATCCCAACCTTACCTTCGCTAAGCAACGAACGCAGAACAAGTGGCCGCATTGCAGCCGAATAGGAATGAAAGCGATTGAGGTGCAGATTAAGCACTCGTAATCTGGCCACGTGGAGGATAAAGGGTGAGTGATAGTTTCCCCTGCTCTAAGGGAGGATCACACCGTCAATAGTAGGTATCACCGGCAACAATGTGCTCGTGAGTTGCGTGAGAAGAATATGCGCAAGACTAATTCCATGGGGGCCAGATGCAGAATCTGCCATCAAGGCGCCTAGCATTGGGAACATCCTTCGCTGAGTCGATTGCGGCAACATGAGAGCCGTCCGTTTCTCGTGCTTCTTTAGGATTTTCCGGGCAGCTTCTGCGTTGGCATGTTGGAACTTGTAGATCAATAAATTAATTAGAGGTTGCTAGTACATCACTCGACGGACACGTACTTTCTTGATATCCAGTAAGAGCATATTGAGCTGCAGGAAACGATCTAAAGCCGCTCGGCTGTCTTTTCCTCTCCGTGAACGACGATCCTCAAGGTGTCTGGTTGCATTGGCGAAGGTTGCCAATCTTCGCTCAGCCTCTTCGGTGTCATGCTCCCCCCTATCCTTCTCGATTGTGCCTTCAAAGATCTGCGCCTCGACCCAAAGACGAAAGATCTCCCTCCAGGCATACAAGTTAGAGTGACCACGCGAAGAAGGGCCCGGAAGTTGAGATATGTCGTTACTTAGGGAGTCGACAGTATTAGTGAAGCTTTCTTGTGTACGGGCTTGATGCTCAGCAAAGGACCTAAGTTTGGCTGCAAAAAGTCCATAGAACTCCGTGTCAGCAGTGAGCTGTATGGTCACTTCTTTCAGTTTGCTATAATGTAGCAATAGTTTAGTTCTCTAGCGATATGCTAAGAAGCAGGACCAAAGCTAACAGTGTATGTGTACGCCCAACATGTGACGGAACTGGTTGCGTGGTCCCAGTGAGCGCGAAACCTTCGTCCTTCAGCGGGTCGGTCGGGGCATGAGACCTATCTGCGTGCGAAAAATTGTCCAAATCCGAGTCACTTGCGGCGCAGAACTCTGCATAACGTTTCTGAAGGGCCCAAAGGACGCCGTGCTTCAAACGGAATGTTCTCGTTGAAGCCTTTGTTGGCGCCTCATCTCCCTCCCCTGCCACAACGCTGTTGGTGACTTGGGATAACATCTGATCCTCTTCATCTATCTCCAAAAACTGCACCATACTCGGTGCAATTCGGACTCGGAGGTGGGGCGACGGGTTTCCATGCTCGTCTGAACATTTGTTAGTACGAGTTCATAATTTGGCGAGGAGTTTGGTATACCTGAGGGCTCGTACGTGACGAAAGAGCCGCGCTGTGCGCTTACGCTTGAATCATTTCCCTCGATATTCTCATCACTCCTGAGATGGTGACCGGCTTGATCGTCCTTACTCGCGGTGAGCTGAAAAATTATTTGAGTGCTCGACGGATCCTCCGGCTCCTCCACGGGGTGAAGGATTTGATGCAATGTATTAGGATCCAAGCCGATTTCCTCAAGCTCTTTGACCGTATTACCGATTATCTTCTTTAGCTGGAAAGAGGGCTAGATACAAAGCTAAGGACGTCCCCAAGGAGTTAGCACTCCTACCTTTATATATTCAATGGCGCTTTCTCGCCATGCTTCAGGCAATGAGGCTAACAGCGTAGTGTAGGTCTTTCCAAACTTCATTGTAGATGTGGCGAATAGGCGTCGTCTCGCGTTAATTGAAGGTGTGAGAGTTGGTCGGGTGGGATACGAGACAGACGAGCATAACACGCCAGACACATATGCAGGGGCCAAGAAAGACAGGAGAAAAGGGGTTTTGGCGTTCGTCGGGGTTACTTAAGTGCTTGGCTATTGAATTAATGCACAACTGACGAACTGAATTGTAATGATAACCAATTGAATCTTATTTGTTGCTCACACGAGCTGGAATAGCGGTTCCATCGGAGTAAAGCGATCAAGGGGCGTAACTATTGGCTATCGACGGGAAACTGTGGATGTTGATAATCTCCTGCATGTCCATGCCCACCTCTGCTAGGTTAGGAACGTGTCACACTTATACAGAAGCAAAGATCTCGTTCGTTCTGCGAAAATTGGCTTACAGCTTGGTATCAAAAAACCGCGCGCCTGATTTTGGGTCGTTTGGTCATCCAAACATACCAGACAATAAATGGTGAGCGCCCACCATTTTCCTAGATAGCCAATTAGCTGGCCGTTCGTCCAGATCGGGCGCGCGGTTTTTTGCTGTATGTCAGTGACTATCGTTCCGTACGAGCCTGTCCAGGGGAATGACACACAGCCATTTGTTTATCGTTTATCCAACAGCGGGATTAAAGCTTGATCGGGTAAGTTCAGCTTCAGTGCAATACATTATATAATGGATGAGTCCACGTACTGCTAGACGTGCTGCCCAACTGCCCAACGACTGGAAAATTCGCGCGCATCGCGCGTGGCTCTGCACCATCGATGAAGCGCATCAGCTAGCACTGGATTGGGGAGGATTCGGCTGGAAGTATGAACCTTCTGAAAATCTAGTCTCACGTTGGACCCCTTTTTACTGCAGTCCCAGAGCCTTGGATTCTTCGCTTGCTTTTAAATTTGTCCTCGCTGCTACTTGCCCGAGCGCCCCTTTTGATTCTCCCCAACCATTCAAACACGTCGTCAGATCAAAGGCCTTTGGGAAATGGGCCATTCATTGTGAGGGATCAGTTTGAGCCTTTTTCCCTTGTTGAGGGTTCGGATTCATTTGTGGACAGGTTAACATCTAGTTTCGCTGCGAGTTTCAAACTGGATCCCACCTAGGTGGGATATAGGCAAGTGACCAGCCTCTATAGTATAGAGGCTGGATACCGGTCTTCATGACTGGCCAACTACCTCTGCACATGTGTTGGTAGTCCGTGCATCCCAAATGGGAAGGAGGGTTATCGGAATTTAACGATAGGGATTAGGGCGGAGCAGCTGTAGCCACTTAGGTAAGGAAATTTCAATAGAGGCTGGTATCCTGCCTAGGTAAGGAACGCCAGCCAGGCTACCATGATTACCAGGTAAATGCTTCCAGTCGTCTTTGCTCAGGATCGAGTAGGGGTGGCATCACGATGGGGGAAGCGAAGGCATCATGTGTGTTGGGAATGCGAGTCACCGGACGCATGTGGAGAATAATGACAACGTGGAGGATTTTACTAAGCGCGCAGTCCGCACAGGAGTTGCCTTACGTAGATTTTCCTCTCGTTGTGCACATATACGCACGGACATTGGCCCTAAATCATTAGTTATATTTCTCCTCTATTTTACATCTACGCTACGAGTGAGCCGCTGGGAGATGGGTTGCCATACTTGGAATGCCGTTTACAACAATGTGGTGAACATGGTCAGGCCTAGGCAACGTGAGTGGAGTCCTTCGGTGGACCGCTTCTACGAATGAAAGTGATTTATAGCTTCTGTGATGCGAGGGACTCATGCCGGATGATCGCAGTATTCGCCACTCCGAGACCAAGGATCGATATCCAGTCAGAGCATAGGGGAAATCGGCTGGTCCTTTATTAACGCTAGAATCTCATATCCAGTGGCGCCAGGATCTTGGAACTGACATAAAGGGTGTCGTAACGTCAGAAGGATGAACTAGGTTGGCGAGGGCAAGTCGCGATTTTTTACGGTTTCCAAAGCGAGGTGGGATCGGTGACTGAGCACAAAGAGCCAATGGAGCGATTAACGAGCCGTTCTATTTATGGTTGTTTGTACAGTATGTATTTGTATGTACAGAACTGGAAATTGGGTGGAGAAGTTATCTGGGTCCACGAGTGTTGTTTCGCCGTGACGCCAAGCTGTGCGACTTGGACGCGACTCGACCAACGCGGACGCAGCGCTTTTGACACCATTTACGCTTCAAACAATGTGACATGCATGTTGAAAGGGTTGAGTGTTCCCACTTGTGACGAAACGTACGTCGCGTGCAGTGCAGTGGCGACGCACGCACTCTATCCTGGAGGAGAGCCTGAAAACTTTCATCCTCTATCACCCCTTATAACCACTAATAAAGGAACGCCAGGAACTTCCTTCATTAGACCCCCCCCCCGGCAGATAAGATCGTAGTTTCTCCCGCAACGCCTCCAATTCTGCGTCCTTCTGTGCCAATCGACTCCGGAACGAAGGTATGACCCGCCTCCGAAGCGAATGCATAAGCTCCGCAACGCGCCCCCATTCCACCTCAGAATCCCGAAAAGTGTTGTGATGTGGCCCATCCCAGATGAAATGGTCATAGAAATTAAACGCTGGTGCCATTATTGTTGGTGTGCGTTGGGCGTCCTGGAACATAGCGCACAGATACATTGCCACCTCGGAGTGATTCCGAACTTGGGACGGCGCAAAGCATAGTGTGGAAAGTGGATGATTCGAAGGAAGGGGAGGGTCGTCGAGGGAGAATTGGGAGCCCGAGACGTCCGTATCGATGTATAGTGAAGCACGCTCAAGACGAGGGCATACGTTCGCGATCGATCGTATCACTTCCAGCGTTAGACCCGGAGGATAATTATTATCTTCGAGGTGTATCTGAACCTCTGTCGGGATCAACCCCAAAACTTCAAGGTTGGGCATCTTAGAGCATAGATTCACCAAATCAGTATTGTTAATCGTCTCAACGCCGTCGGTGCAGACTACCAAATGGGTGAGATTAGGCGATAGTGGAAGTTTCAGCACAGGGAACTTGAGACCAGGGGTGACGAGGAGCAATCCATGTAAGCCTGTACACATTGTGACTATTTGGACCAGCGACTGCTCTGTTGACGGATCATCCTCGTCTGTCAGTAGCATCCTGAGAAAACGCACGCCACCCAAGGGATAATACCCTAGGACAATGACTGCTAACTGGGACGGAATCGCTATCTCGATAGTGTGAAGGGAGGGGAATGGAGTCTCCAATGTAGGGGGTTCGAAACCGTCCCAAGCCGAAGAACCGAATATGTCGAGGCGGAATCCCTTCTGGAGGAATGGTGAGTTGATTTCCCTTAAGCTAGGGAGTTGGGCAATGCATGTCCATACTATTGGGGTAAAAAGAAATTTCCAGTCTGCACTCAAGCAAACAAGGTTAACCAGCTGCTTCAATACGCTCGAAAAGCAATCATTGAAGGCTTCACTAAATCCTGAAGTTTCGCCGATGTGTAGACTGAGGGATGTCAAGGAGGCACCGTGATGATAAAGCGATCGGATGACTGGAAGATAGACGGCTTCGGTAGAGTCAAGGATCGATAGTGTGATGTTGGAAGGGCGTGTAACAAGCCAAACGCCGGAACTCCTGGTTGCATCTGGTCCATAGAGGACGCAATCCAAAGAAACGAGGTGCGGAAAAAGTGGCGAATGCAAAAACTGTACTGCCTGAGTAAACTCGCTGATCAGTCCAGGATGAATGCAGTGGGTTCGGACCCCGGTATGGACAACAATGGATTGAACAAATTTTGCATAAAATTGGAGCCTTGGTAGTGCCCTAAGATCCATGCTGGTGATCATGGTCTGCATATCAAAGTAGATACCGTTTATGCTCACTCATGAGCAGTGGTGTCACGAGACACTCACATAGGGACCTGATTACGGTGTTAATCTCCCCAACCCTCCCCAGCAGCCGAAGGAGAGGTAACGGAGTCTTGAGCTCTCGCCACAGGCTTCGCAGAGCAGGGAGGGATCCTCCATAATTTGCAAGTTCGCGCTGCCGATGCCAGAATTGCGTTAGGGCAACCGTCGAAGAAAACCGTCAAAATGTCCAAGAGCCGTAATGCACGAGGCATTACAGCCATTTGGCCCTCCTCCAATGGAGCACCGTGTGTCTCATAGGCGGCATTCATAGAAAAGCGGCCTATAGTAATCTAGTTGTTTAGATGTTTAGATCCAAGGTACGCCTGAAAGGGGTGCTCAGGTGGTGTTGTGCCCACAGCACCGTAGCCTCAAGGCTTGTCTTTCGAGGACGAGAGGTACTCTCGGGGCCAAAAAATTCTGACGCTAAGAAACGTGACTTTTTCCTTTAGACCGAGGTGCACCATTCCTTGTTAACTGCACCTCCGCTCACGGAGACGATGTTTCCTCCGTCCACCGATCGCAATTTATCCAAGCTATTCCCTCCATTTTTTCTGACGCTTCATCAATGCTGTTCTGGTCACACGAGTCAAATACCTACTTATTGAAATGGTTTCTTGGATACACCCCGATTCTGATTCATTGTGACTCTGTGACTATTCAGTTGTTTGAAACCAAAGGTTTGCTCCATACACTCTGCCCTCTCAAGTGGACGCATTTTAGCCTCACTTTCTTCATGATCAGTCTAACCTGTTGTAGTGAGTGTCGTGCGTGCCGTACAGGGTAGACCCTGTGAGCACTCTGGTTCAAACCCTGTGCTGTGGCAAACTGGCAGTACCGTTCAAGGGTTGCTACGCTGGGGACTTCGCTGTGTGTTTGATCCAGGTCAATTGCATTCCGATCCTAAACCGTAGGGACTCTCTCCTCCGGATGAGCGCTGTTCTTGCCGTTCCACTAGCCATTTGTCCGAGCAGACTCTTTCCATCGGAAAAATTCCCCCCATTTCCAAGTCGCGCTAGCCTCCATTTAACAGACTAGGGCTTTACATGCAAGTCAAAAGAGCCCTTCGCTGCAATTTCAGTCAACAATACTCCTACCGCTGCACAGGCTCCACAACTTTCACCATGCAGCAATACCTTGTTGCCATTGGTAACCCCATGTTCTCCACTTCTGGGTCAGTGCCTCCCGAGGATCCCTAACGGTGCTTTTTTCCCATCGAGTTCTTGGTCGCTGGACCAGGTGATTCTCAAGTAACATAGTTGAACGACGAAATCATATTAATCCAATAATTTGGCACTTATGTAAGGGCGGTGATACAAGAATGGTCATCCGAAACCTCCATTTATAAGCTTAGCTAGAGCATCTGTTGAGACCGGCACCACAGAACTGAGCAACTATGATATAAAGCAGCAACTGTAGAGGGTTCCATGATGCTTTCAGGCGATATCTATCACGGAAGTCAAGTTGATCCTCACCAATCCAACGAATATGCTGAGAGCCAAGATTCTCTGGTTTTTCCAAAACTCACGCCGACGGACATCCCTTGCCCTAAAACCCCTTGGATGCTTAGCGAGCACAAACCGATGATCGAGGCGCAGATTCCACCTACCCTCTTCTAAACGCCCACGCTTGACCGCTTAGGTTATCCGTCTTATCGACCAGCAACTCTATCCTCTCTCCACGACTCAAAATTTGCTCAACATTATGCACCATAATATCTCGGACCTGGTTCAACTCTTCTCGAGTTTGAGTAAGGACATCGGTAGGAGGGGATGTGGTAAACTGATGCATAAGCTCGCCAATTCGAGGGGAGAATTCATTTAACCCATACGGGGGGGCATCAAAAATAGTATCTTGCGAATAGGCCGCATTGAACTATGAGGTCGAAGTTAGAAGGGGCGTGGAAATGTCCATTATTTGAGAACTAACCCACCTGGTGCTGCAGCTCGGCTAAGAAGGAAAATGGCATCCTACGGCCAACAGAATCATCCGCCATTACCATGTAGGTGAGGCCACCTTCCGACACATAATGAAATAGGTACTGCTCCCAAACATCTGAAGTTCGAATTGGAGGAGTCAATCGAGAGTATAAGAACAAATCAACGAACAAGTCAGCTTCGAGTTGTTTGGAGGTATCTTATTAAGGATTGTCTGAACCGCTATAGTGATGAGGGATCTGTAGATGTCCCATAGAAGCTGCGGAGTTGTAAAGGCTGACCATTCGAGAAGTTGTGTGCGCCAGCACTGTGCTCAGCGAGAATAACAGAGCCGCGAGCAGCCAATGCATGTATGAGACTCTAATAAGATGCAATTGTGAGCACCTGGGTGGAATCGGAAGAAGCGTGCAGCTGCTCACCATGTTTGATGGAGTGAAGCAACACCGCCACGAGCCCTGGCAGACCGGCAATTCCCAGCTCAACCGCTGGCACTTTAATAATTCAATATCTGCGTCGCTCCTTCATCACTAAAAGGCCATGGTATGCATGTCCAAGCTCGTGTGGGGGGTAGTAAAGGCTAAACACCATATTTATGCACCTCTTTCTGTGGAAATAATTTACTTAGTCATCTGACGAGTCAAGACCTACTTCCCCGTTGCTGTCTGGGCCTGCACCTCGACCTAGTGCAGCTTCTGCGGCCGTTGCTCGTCCACCCGGTGCCGGACAAGTCAGGTCTGTTAACTACCGCGTCAAAGGAAAGATTAATTTCTTATTGACGAATGCTTTCAACTTCTCCCAGACGCCGCGCTCAGAATACTGTTCAAAAGCCCAACTCAGCACGCGCCGCTGGTGCAGGAGGGTCGAGCGGGACGATGTTGAGACTGTATACGGACGATTCACAAGGGCTCAGAGTGTGAGTCCCTAAATGTGCTTGTTGATACATGCTGGACCTTTGACATGGACATCTTGTTTCCCCCAGCGACCCATTCGTCGTAATGGTCCTTTCAATTGTTTTCATCTTCTCAATATTCTTCCTCCATCTGGCTGCCAAAGTTGTGAAATACTTCACGAAGTGAATTCTGATATATTCACTGTTCTTTATGGTGACAAATGGATGAAAACCTCGCCTCACGACCAAATCCTTTCCATCAGACCCTCTGTCTATGATTCTGACTAAAGATCCACAAAAGCTCCCCACCATCACAGTGACGACTAGGGCCCAACCCTAGTTTTTCCTGTGATTCTGCCCTGATGCTTCAAGAGTCAGCCGTGGCAAGGGTCAATGCCCAGCATAGCTATACGGCAGCGAACGGGAATCGCACCAAACACTGAGCAAATTGATTGAATTATACTGCACAACGAGATCAAAATGTGTCCATCGAGACAGCGCAAGGTGTTGATTGCAAGGAAGACATCATACGAATCGAGAAGGGGGTAAAAAGGAAGGCTCGGCGGCGCTCAGTAGTTTACGCTGATGAGGTAGTCGGCGAGTTTTTCGACGACATTTATGGCCTCTGGGCCTTGGATAGGAGCGAGATAGATAGCGACCAGAATTGCCTGGCTCGTTTGTACAAGCACAATTCCGTCGGGCTAGGGAAGAGAGAATCGGGTAGCCACGTGGAGGGCGAGAGCGTAATAAGGGGTTAACCGACACCACGGTATGAGCCTGTCAGCAAACAGCAAGATCGGATTGTCGTGAAGGAGAGCACTGACCCCCTTTTTCCCATAAATGCTCCGTTCAGTGGCATCCGTGTAGAAGTACTTGACCCCTGCCGCTCGGATGCCCTTTGACTGCACCGACTCCTTGTTAGCTAATGCCTGTATAATCTCGGTTTGCTCTTGCGCCGAGAGCTACATGAGGTCTTCAGCGGGTATTCTGTAAGCATTAAGAAGTGGCTTCGTACATCAAATCCCGCTGAACTGGCCCAGACACCCCCCTGTCTGCCAATAATGGCGGCTCTAGAAACTTTGCCACTCCCGATGAGATGGGTGTCGACGTAAGCTAATTCGATCCAGGCACATCCGTCAGTACGTGCTAAATTTGCCACTCGGGCGGTCAGATATGCAATATCGCCTCACTTTGCCAGGACATCGTGCTTGACTACGGTGTTGAACAGCTGAAGAGGAAACTCCGATCTCGGCTGGATCCGAATCGCAGCCCCTGAAGTTTTTTGGATCATATCGCTGCATTTACACATTCTAGTACTCATTTTCCACGCCATGGCTCGCAAGTTTTTCGTTGGAGGTAATGTTTTGGTGTTTCGCTAGGGGTTGAGTTCTTTGGGATTGAGATCGGCACATCAAGGCAATTTTAAAATGAACGGAACGCTTGCGTCCCTTCAGAAGCTGGTCGCGGATTTAAACAGTGCCCAGCTATCGAGCGACAGTGGTCAGTTTCCCGTCGCCGCCCCTCAGTAATTCCAGACACTCAAAGTGTATAATCTAACGTATCAAGAGGTGGTCATTGCCCCTCCTTCTCTCTACGTCCTTCCACTCAAGGAGCTAGTCCGCAAAGACGTCGCAGTCGGGGCCCAGAATGCACACATCGAAGTTAGCGGAGCATTCACGGGGGAGATATCCCCGAAACAGCTTCACGAAGAGGGCGTCCCATGGGTTATCCTTGGACACTCAGAGCGGCGCTCGCTTTTCCACGAGTCGCACGAAATTGTGGGAAAGAAAACCAAAGCTGCATTGGATGTTGGTCTCAATGTTATTTTGTGCGTTGGAGAGACTTTACAAGAGCGCGAGGCTGGGAGGACTATTCAGGTAGTTGAAAGCCAGCTTGTTGCCGTTGCGAAGGAAATCAAGGATTGGAGGTGGGTGGGGGCTCATATCTGAATCCAATTCACTTATCATTTCATCAGTAAAATTGTCATTGCATATGAACCTGTATGGGCTATTGGTACAGGGAAAGTCGCCACTCCTGAACAGGTACGCATGCGTTGTTTCTAGCTCGGTTTGTGTTTGAAGCTCTGTCTGTGGCGTGCGTCTTAGGCCCAGGAAGTTCACAAGGATATTCGATCTTGGATTGTTCAGAACATCGGGGAAACCGTAGCTGAAAGCATTCGCGTCATCTACGGTGGGAGTGTGACTGCGGCGAACTCCATCGAACTCGGTACGAGGACCCCAAGGATCCTTCATTACCGCCAGCTCACGCCTAAGCCATTTTAGCAAAACAACTCGACATTGATGGATTTCTTGTTGGCGGCGCATCCCTCAAGCCCGAATTCGTCGACATCATCAACTCCAAAAATAAGACAAATAAGCTATGAGTCCTCGGCTGAATGCCATGAGCATTACAGAATTTTAGAGACAAATAAAACACAAATGTAAACTAGGTATTGTAATGTCATAGGTAGTACAGAATGCATACGAACGGAAGAGATTCTAAAGACACCGCCACTGGTTGCCCAAATGCCTCGGTACCCGCGGCCGCTGACAACCTTACCCTGAATCATGAATCATCGGAATGTGGCTGTTTCTGCGGCTCCGCAAGGACACTTTTACTTTGAGCCTCAGCTCGCTTTTCTTCTTTTAATTCACGATACCGCCGTATTACTCTTTCTCGCTCCTCTTCTATGTCTTGCTTATCCTTGAGTGAAAGGACGTCCTTTGCAATATTGTCCCGCTGGGGGGCTTTTCGAGTAGCTGGCTTCAAAGTTGGTGGAGCCAAGACGACATCGTTTAGTCGCGTGAATTTCGGCAGAGTATCAAATTCAGTTTTTCGAGGTGTTTGTGAGGGAAGGGTGATTTGGGGATTTGAAGGTGGGGTCGATGTCGTTGACTCAAGTTTAGAGTTCGAGTTCTTGGATTTTTTGGAAACTTCTTTTTTCGTTTTTATCTCTGTCCTTTTGGCTTTACGCACAGCCTGAAAATCACCGCTCCTAAACGAATCTTCTACCCGTCTGTGGTGCGTTCATATCAGATATCGGTACCCTGAGAAGCAATAAACCTACGAACCGGTCAAACGATTCTAAGGACTCTCCAGGCTGGATTGGAAGTATGATTCCAATATGGGTTAGTACATCACAGGGAAAGTCTATGAACGCACCCGGATTTTGAGCTCATTCGAAGTGTCTTCTTCCTTCCGACGTTTACTCTTCATAGATTCCTCAGCCTCTCGTCCCCTTTTTTGCCTTTCTCGACGCTCTTGCATCATTTTCTCGGCTCCAAAGATCCACGCGGCACGCTTAGGTATGTCGTTCACGTCATTGCGTGGCGGCAAGTCCGTGCCCCTATTGATAGGTTTCATAATAAGCACTGGCGAGTAAGATACTCAATGCTGATGCTACCTTTTCTTTCTTTCCAGCTCCCTTTGAGACCTTTTCGGCCGTTTGTGGGGCATTCTTCAACGCTGAGGAAACTCCAAAAAAATAATTGGGCATAGCCACAGCAGAATTCACACGCCCATGATGACAACCGACTTGAGCATGCTGGCTTGTCAACCCCAATTTTAATTTTAATTTTATCTGGGCTCGGGTTCAAATTCCGAGCCCCGCCTGGGGTATGGCTTGGCGATATACAGAGATGCAAAGAGTGTTAGGATTAAGAACCAGCTAGGAATGTTAGTAAAAAATACCTCAGTTCAAGACTTCAGATAACACGAATTGGGAAAGCGTTTCCGTTTATGAGGCTGCGCTTACAAGTGCGCATAAGGCAAGGGATTTGGAAACGTAGGAGGCGCCACACTTCACGGCGAGACTTGTTTTAGCGTCGCCATCGGGAGCCTGACTTCGAACAAGTCATCCACCTGCTACATGAAGTTGCGAGACTGTCAAGTTGATAGCATTGTGAATTTGGGATGTATATTCCATTATGTAATGTGGGACTTTAGTAAGATTCTACATTAGATAGCGTTCATACGGGGCGAATATGGCGTTTCGTTAGGTGTTTAAAATCTAGGAAGTTTCAGTATTCCACCGTTCGAGCACCAAGCTTCTAACTCCTTCGTAGAGGTGATCTGGCATCCAAGCCTACTCCTCTTGTCGTCGCGAAACAGGGCATATTCAAGCATATCCTCTTCTGTTTCGGACATTGGAGGTATCGGTGCTTCAGGGCCGTTTGCAGGTGGTACAACGTAAAGATGACAGGTGGCGCACTTGACAGATGCAAAAAGATGAATGCTTCCCGGCTTTGCAGGAACTAGTTATAGACTAACCTCAAGGTTCCCTCCGCAAGTCCCTTCGATGCCGTCAACAGAGTTGGCCTTTGCTATTTGCATGATAGACTGCCCCTCCTGCGCCGAAATAGAGAATGTTTTTCCATCGTGGGTTTCAAACGTCAAGTTCAAGGTCACTGGATGGGCTGGTCGATGCCGTCCCATTGTGCCTTCCGTGCTTGTGCCTTCGGAAGAAAGGCGACCCAGAATTCGTGTCCGCTCAGCATGGAAAGCAAGTTGCTCTTCTTCCGTCAGACCTAGCCTTCCCCTCCATTTACTGAGCAAGAAACGCTCCTGATCGAGGCTTCGTCGACCAACACCGAGGGGTTCTACGGATGAAGTAAGTGCATCGAAAAACTTTGAGGCTTCATTGGGAGAGAGAGATCCATAGACATCTCCTGGAGGAAAGTCGAGAACATTTGCAGCGTATTTGTGACCGCCAGCGTGACCAATTTCTCGGACGGTAATTTCGGTGGGCGTTTCATCTGCATCGTATGCCGGTCGTAGAGATGAAGCCAATGAGCGGAGGGTTGTGAATACAGCCTTCCCCGTTGTCCCACAGCGACAATCCCTTGACCCATGGGTACACACATAAATATGCCGTTCCCTTACGGGCGGCTTGGCTCGTGGTATTGATGCGTCCAGCAGTTTGCCCAACGAATTTGCACCCCCAACGACTTGCGGCTGATGACCAGAACGGTACAACGTCGCAAGAAACGTTGAGGAGCCATCCGATCCATCCCTCAGCTCATTCAATGGATCAAAGAAATCCACTTTATTGTTTGGGTCGTGGGATACATTGACCACTACCCCATGAGGCTTGAGCTTTATTGAAAGATCTCGCATGAAACGTGAATGTACCAGAGGGTGTGCTGGCCAAGTGGATGAGGGCGAAGGTGTACGTAGTACTAACAAGTATGGATTGGAAGGTGCTGTCCCTGGCCGAGCTCCAGTTTCGTTACTGGATGTCGTGGGCCTTAATGAAGACTGGCAAAACCTCCGTGCGCACACTGGGGTAAATGAGGTCGGGTGATACACACTCCAAAAACGCCATGATCCAGAGGCACGGATAAATGGCGCCAAATTCTACATTTCCAAAAGATTGGGGACTTCGATTGTAATTTGGTCGAGGCACACACATACCATTGATGTGGGACGCGAATCTTTCGGGGTCAACAAACCGCAACACAGTCTCCGGCGCGACTTTCATGAACTCGCCGCGCTAGATTCCTTTATTCTAGCTGCTGAGGGGTTCAGATCCTTGCGCTCGAAGACATTCTCCTACTTGATTCAGGCTTTTCATCTCATCGATGTCAGCTGCCCGTCTTTCGTCCATATCCGCCCAAACTCTTTCAGCTCTCCTCGAACGAACCCGCCTTCGGGAGCTGGGAAAGACCCCCCCGTCATCACAACTTAGTAATATTAAGAGAAATTTGGAGGTACTTAGACTTGGTATACTTCAGCTCGAACAAAATCAGGAAGGAGAGAACGCCGCAGCCAATGCCCTTAGGGGACAATGGGAGAGAGCAAAAAGAATGCTCGGGGAAGACGCAAGTGGCATACCTGAGTACGTATACTGCATGAAAACCCCATGCTCCCCGGCACCGATGTGATTCCATGCCGTCATTTAGTCTTCCTCCACCCCAGCAACAGCACACCCACCCGTCTCCGACGGTACAATTGCGTGACGCGATGTCTGGTAGCGATCCCGTCGCCACCCCGTACCGGGATGACCCTCTAGAGGCGCCAACGCCCGAGTTGAACTCGGTGGAGGAGGTTCAAGCACAAAGACAGATGATGGACGGTATGGCTTTGCTCCATATACTCATGCCAGTTGTGTATGTGGCCGGTGATGCTGATTTTATTCCCTTACTAGACCAAGATACCCAGCTTGAATCGCTATCGCACTCCATACGGCGTCAACAGGAGCTTTCTGAACAGATAGGAGAGGAGTTGGATGTTCATCATGGTCTTTTAGAGGACCTTGAGGCAGGTATAGATAGGACGACATTGGGTCTAGGAAGCGCAAGAAGGAGACTAGGCCATTTTGCGCGAGGCGCTAGGGAAAATTGTGAGCATGACGTTTACTCTGATTTCGGTTGCGGTCATGAACTGAGCCCACCGGAAGGTTCTGCATTCACCATAGGGACTCTCATAGTTTTGCTACTTATGCTAATAATCATCATCAAGACATAGGCTGGCTCATTGTTGGTCATGTATTTTTGCTGTCCTGTTGGCGGTCTTCCCGACTCTATTTTGCGGATCAAACATGATTCGCCCTGGTCTGCTTTTCAAAGTTATGGCGGTCAACAATTCTATGGCATCACAACTATGCAGCGTTAGCCATATATGCTCTCTATGCTTTAAACGGCAGTCCTCTTCATAGGAATTCGCTTCACGCTGCTATAGCCTTTTATGCTCGTTACCATGGTTCGACTCAGCAGTATTGAGCACCTTGGCGTTAGCACACCCTAGACTCCTCCACGTTCATCTCTTGAGGCGGAACTTCAATAGAAGGTCGGGTATGGGATGTAGATTAAAACAGGAGGTGCGATGCTCGGTGGGAGGGATAGTGACGAGTACACCTGTGAACTCGTACCATGACCTTGGTGTCTCCACTTAAGGAGAATACACCTGAAAGGCGGGGAACCTCACAAATCGCACGGCTCTGGTGACATGGTTCGTCTGATCAGTGCTCTCGCTCAATTGCACTTCCACCCCGCTGACATCTGCATCTCCATGGAGCCGTGCACCCGACGTCCATGCTACGAGTGGATTCCAGCATTTGATCTCTCTTACGCAGTATAAAGAATTGGAGGGCAGGATCCTGAGTTCACACCGGTATGCCCTGATTCTTCTTTTTATTCACGCCTTACCCCTGCAGATGTCTGTTGGGGGGATATCGAGTGCCACACATGGGAGACTGCTGACATCGCACGACAAAACACCCTCCTGTGGCTCATTTCTCTCGAATCCCTTAGATTGGTGCGTTTGGTTTAAGTATCCCGGGCGCAATGCTTCGTAGCATCTCTAATTGGTCTAGAGATGTTGTGGCCTCCAGTGCTCTCTTAGAATATGTGTGCTATACACACGGACATCGTATAGACCTGACACTTCTCGAGCGGGGTTGTTCAGGAGTTTGACACCGGAAATAAAAGACTAGTTCCCAGCGAGGGGACTAGAATACTCTACTTAATGTCACTGACAGAAAGTGAGTGTGAGCTTGATAGTATGCGTCCCGTCGGTTGTTCTCGATCGCTTACATGACCTGCGCAGTCATTGGTGATGTCACTCCGGACATGATCTCCATATTTGGACCCTCTGGTGGGTCTCAGATGCTTCCGCCTCCCGTCTCGCCCCCTTCTTTATTGGTAGGGTATGGCATCCCAACAAGTTATGACCTAGGAGGAGAGGGAGAAAAGAAGAAAAGATTGAAATGTTCCTCGTGTAGGCGTAAGCTGTCAGCTCTCCAGATGAAGTGGAGGGGATCGCAGTGATTATGGTTATCTCCCCAATCACCAACAGAGATGAGCGCTCGTTTCACTCAATAGTTTGACTGTCCACCAGAATCTACCACCCTGCCAAGCAAGCCCGTGGAGGCCAAGCCTACGGCTGAGGCCACCTGCCCCAGAGTTCGACCTTAATATCTAATTCAATGTATTGTTACCTGGGTTGAAAAATGCAGTTTGTATCGAAAATCAGATTGCAGAACTATGAAATTGATACCCTAATGCCACGCATCCTTGCGTACACGCTTAATTTTCCCTCTGACCGCGACCAGCTGCTTCGCCAGCCTTTCGCGGCGTTTAAGGTCGGCTCCGGTTGTCCCCGTAGTAAAGTCCGCCGTGTAGATCTCTCGCCTTTTATGGCTTCCCAGAGTGCCTCCAATTGTGCCCATTCATTTCCCCTCGTGTTCTCCAAGTTTCTCCACCAATCAGTACCGGTTAACATAGGGTGGGTACAATATTTTGTTTGTTTTCCGTGATTTCCTTATCGATCGATCGTTGTCTATCAAGGACATCTCCAACTGTGGCGGGCACTCCATTTTCAGATGCAAGTGTCTCTTATTTTTCACAATAATTGCAGTGTTGAATTGTTCCTGTGTCGCCAATTGTAGGAGTCAAGTAGAAACGTCGCGTCGTTTCCTTTGGGAAGGGCAACGGGATATCTTGTTCACCGAATTTCCCGCATACAGCATTACCAATAGATCAGTCAAGAGGTTTTTGTCCAAGATTCCAAAGGGCGATTATGGTTGGTGTCCTCGTTGCCTCCATGCTCTAACTCTCTGCCGTTCTAACGTGTCTCGCAATTAGTTGGGGTTGCTGGCGCTTACTCTCCTGGAGATCGTAAACTCACGCATCTGGCTTTGTCGTCGTTCGATTTGGTGGTCTGCATTTCACTTAATCCCAAGGATGGGGATTCCTCCCAAAGAGTCCCCGAAGAGACAACTAGAATCCTTTCTGAAGTCTTGAACGACACTTTCGGCGAGCACTCGAAATTCAAATTTCTCGCTTTCGATGGCGAGAGGATAGCCGTGGGACTCTGGAATGACTGGGGCGTCCGCACCAACCTAATGTTACATCTTCAGACACTGGCGGGGGGAGGTGGGAAGAAGACGTTCGTTCGAACTATTTTCCACCTCTTTGAGCCTGGAGGCTACGTAGAAGCCGACCGCGATGATCTAACAGATGCTTTCGAAGACGATAATAGTCTTCCTGATTGGAAGAAGAGATTGAAGTTTCGGGCATCTTCATCGTATTACATGCAGCGATTGCATGCTGAAGCGATTTGTGGTGCGTTTTTAACATGTTAACCGGGTTGAGTTCTTCACTGTTCAATTCAGAAGCGTTCGAGGGAGATATGTACATTCGAACAGCAGGCGTATCCGACGCGGTAAGTGGTGCCATGTATCTGCTTTATTCTGCCGGCTGGAGGAGATTTCCCAGAACTTGAGCAACGTTGCTACTTCCGCCAGAACGACGGAGCGCATCGGCTCTTTGCAGCCTGCTTTTGTCGCTAACGACCACCGTTCTGCCGACATAGACCGTGCGACTGGGGAGGTCAAAATTGAGTTGGATCGCTTCAAGACCCGAACTCACTCCAAGGAGGACGATCAGGTCAGCTATGCGCTTTGATATGTTCGTTGTGTTGGAAATGTGTCTGACACCTCGTCAGCGAGTTGTACTTGGGTACAAAGATGCGTCTGGAAAAGTCAAGCAAGCAGTAGGGAGGATCGTGACTCAGATGGGTCGCAACGCCACATTCAAAGCGTCAAAGGCGACCGACACAGCCAAATTGAAGGATGCGAAGGAGATCACATCAATTGTTACATATGGCAAGGCAGCGCCTACTCATGCTGACCAGCGATTGCAAAACATCGTTTCCAAAGTCTTGCGCGGAATTGACGCGAAAGTGGTCGAATCCAGCGTCATTCTACAAATCATACTGGCCCAGTCTCGACTCGGATCGCAGGTAGATGACTCATCAGCGGACTATGATCCTCTTTCCCATAGCATCATTGACCCGTTGCCTGCTGCCGTCTCTGTCCTGCTTAATCCATCCCAGACTGAAGCAGTACAGTCTTTTTGTGGTGGTGAAGCTACACCTAAGAAACCCGTAATTCGAATTGTGCAGGGACCTCCAGGATCGGGAAAAACGACAATGATCGCCGCCATGGTTCAATGGTTTACCTTCCTCCATTCTGCCCAGGGCCCCAAAAACAGGAGTGGCATATATCTCGTCTGCCAATCAAATGTCGGCGTCAAGAACATCGCAGAGAAGCTGGAGTCGATCGGATTTACTGATTGGCGCCTCATAGTTTCGAATGAGTTCAAATTTGAATGGTAAGTTAGGCTCTAATTCTCCATCCTTCAAGTTCATAACTCTCCCACAGGCATGAGCACTTATATGAGAAGATTAAAGAATACGTCATCGAATCGACTGATCTGCCCAGAAGTATGGTAGCAACGAAGAAGCTTCTGGGCGAAGCGCGAGTCATTCTATGTACTTTGAGCATGTTCACTTCAGAGAAAATGGACAGATGTGGAATTACCCGGGCTCTCGCTGTACCCGAGGTTCTCATTGTTGATGAGGCTTCTCAGGTACTGGTGAATGAGTACATGACGTGCTTCACTAACTTTTGCGCGACGCTGAGACGAGTTTGTTTTGTCGGGGATGATAAACAACGCAAGTGGGCCAAACTACTAAGGCGTGCTTGCTGATGTCAATCTGTAGTTCCACCTTTCGGCGAAAACCAGCTTAAAGATATCGAAAGTATATTTGAGATTCACCATCTTCGCGAGAAGGCAATGTTCCTGAACACCCAATGTAGGTTAAGTCAAATCTCGAAACTTATTTCATCTCTGAACGTGCACAATCGTAGATCGTATGCCAGTACCTATTGGTGACTTCTTGTCTCGCGAAGTTTATAACAATGAGCTACATTCCTGCCACGGGATCACGTCGGTCAACTCTGTCCGCTTTATAGACGTTTCCGATGGCGCAGAGGCAATATCGAGCGATAGCACACAAGTTAGTCCAAATATCCTACCACTGAAGGGATTGTACTAATTGTTGGCAGAATGTCAAAGAAATTGACGCCGTTGTGTATTGCGTTCGCCAGCTGTCTGCTGAGAATAAGGACCTACGTGTCATTACGCCTTATGATGCCCAACGGAATGAGGTTTGTCAATTCACTCAACTTTTCCGAACTGCTCTAACATACAGGCTACCAGATTGAAAAAAGACTCAGGGAAGAGAATCTTAAATGGGAAGAGACGGTTTTCAACGTGGATTCCTTTCAAGGTAAGTGGGCATCTCCGCCGGTTAGCATCACCTTTTGACAGTTTGCAGGCAATGAATGCGATTTCATTATCATCTCCATCGTTAGAACTATTCTTCCCGGCTTTCTGGAAGATCAGAGGCGTATGAACGTCATGTTATCCCGGGCTCGGAAGGGCATGATCATCACCGCCAATAAATCATTTCTGCTGAGGCATCCTGACCTATTGGTTACGAAGCTCGCAGCAAGCTTGGAGACTGAGTGGATCCCGGCTCGTGATTTGCAGACAGGAATCAAGATGTTCAATGATGAGGTACGACCATGAATGAGGTAGGACTAGTTGCGGGCGGCCTAAGCGTGGATTGTCACAGGACCTGATTGCTCGGCAACCGGAACCTGGTTCTCAAGAAGCAAGCGAATCTCAAGGAGCAAACGAATCTCAAGAAGGAAGCGAATCTCAGGAAGGAAGCGAATCTCAGGAAGGGATTTCTCCTGCAACTTCGCTCATTTCTGACCCCGTAACAGCTGGAGGACCTCTTGACCAGGCTCCTGACCTCCCGAACGGTGCATCAACGACAACTAACGAATACTTGGGCGCCTCCGCGGATCCTCCTGGTTCACTTGTAAATGTGGCTAGCTTTTCCGAATTGGACTTATCCAAGATCAGGTTTTTGAATGCGTCGAAGTCAAATGATGTGGAAGAACTTCCAGTCAGTCATTCAGATAAACCGCTTCGCGGAGTTATTGACCCTCCTGCTGTGCGTTGGTACTACAGGGAACCCATGAGCTCCTGAAGGTTTGCGGGATGTTCGAACAAGCCTGGTCAACCTTCCATGTCGCAGTTATGAGTCAGGACAGGAAGAAATCATTGGAAGCATCGCTTCAGCGCACTGGGCGGACGTATGATATCCATGTTATATCGGCCTCCCTCGGTGTGTAATTCAGGTTCATAATTTCACTCATAATTTCTCCCGAACCGTACTCCGTTTAGCACAAGAGGAATATTCAGTCTTGTTCCTTCCCATGGAAGCAGATCTGAATTCCACCTTGGACGAAGGGGTACTTCGAAATGCGCTCAAATCTGGGAGGGATGGTGTGGTTGTGGTCATGGATAAAGACTGCCTAAATGGCAATGCCAACACTCCATCACCGTTGGTGCAGTTAGCTGCCCTTCATGCAGATAGGTGGCTTGTTCTCGATCGCACTATAACCCTAGTTCAGGAATTGTTTTCAACCGACGTACGTTATGTCCAATGATAAGTCAACTGACACCAACCTCTGCCTTCTTCCTCGGACACCTAGGCTTGCTCCTATCCCCCGACTCTCGGAGTGGACGATGTGATGACTATGAATACTCCGTCATCGTGGGGCCAGGAAGTCGCTGGATCTGAGCAACACCGTGACCCAGGTCCTGCCAGCACCCCCGCTCCCAAAAAGCGCAAGACGGTACCGAAGAACGTAAAAAATAAATCTGGTAAAAACGCGCGTTTTGAACGACCTGTTGAAACCAACACACAGCCGAAGGTTGCTTCTGTCCCGTCATCTGTTCCCTTGCCCGAACCACCAGCAAGAACGAGGGTAGCACCTCCTAGACCCACGTCCTCTCCGACTCATTCCCCTAAACCTCCCACTCTTGTTCGTCCCGCTGATGCGTCCACCGTTGTTCGTTATCTCATAGATCCTGAACAATCTGCGGGTGCGCAGCCTAATGCATCTCCCCTTGGACGGGAATTACCTTCTTCGATACGAGTTGCACTTGATCACGACCAGTCTGTTGCTGTTACTAGCATTTGCAATGGTGATGCAACGCCGTCAACTCCCGTTGTTCGCATGGTCGCTGGTCCCGCAGGTTCAGGTAAAAGCAGGGTGATAACCGCAGCAGTGCAATGGCTTTGTTCCGGGAGCAGCTCAGAGCCTTCAACTTGCTACATTGTAACCCGAGACGACTCAGGAATTTTCGGGCTGGCTAGAAACTTTCAATTAAATGGGTTCGAAGATTTCAAGGCTATTATATCTGGAGAAACAGATTTGGTCAAGTTCGTTTTTCAGTGGCGGATCATGACTGTGGTTTTGACTTTCAGTCCGCACCAAATAGATCCACCCCCTAGAGGACAAGTTCCTGAGACGTACCATTTTGGAAGAAGGTCTGCCTAAGCTGCGCTCGACATTCGGCGCTGTTTGTGTGGTTTTATGCACACTCGAAGTCTTCACAAAATTGGGGATGTCCAAGTTGCTGCAGCTCATTCCCCCAGAAATTGTTGTTTGCGAGGACTCGAATCAAATTCCCATTGACGGCCTGTATGAACCATTAGAAGCGTATCGAGATTCGATAACACGTCTGTGCTTCGTTGGGGACGACAGGCAAGGTACGGTCCTGTTTCAATCCAACTTTGATGTGGAGCTGACAAAAAACTTTGACAGGTCTCCCCAGAGGGGAGTATCATACCCCTTTGTACACTGCTTTCGACATCCCACATGTACGGGAAAATGCTGTCAGACTTTCTACACAGCGTATGTTCCCTGTTCGTGACTCGGTATAGGTGTTGATGACCATTGCCCCAGATCGACTACCCCCGGCCGTGTCGGAATTCTTTAGTGCGGCCATCTACGATGATTCCTTAGCCTTCTCAGCTGGCAAGGAGAAGTACTCATCACGTCCGATACGCTTCGTTGATGTTTCGAAAGGAACTCAAGTCGGGACCGGACACAGTTTCCTGGTGCGACAACATTTCCTGTTCGTATTGCACCTGCACTCAGCCACCACACCTAGAACAAGGCGGAAGTTGATACAGCGCTCCAATGCGCCATCTCATTCACGAGAGAGTCCTTGCCATTTAAGATTGTTACTCCGTTTGAAGCCCAGAGATTGGCTATTCAACGGGGTTTGGAAGCCGCAGGATTGGCGTGGAAAGACGTTTGTTACACGGTGAAGACTATACAAGGTAGTCTATTTCAAATCCTGTGAACAAGATACTCAATATCATTGGAACCTCGCCTCTACAGGACTTGACGCACCTTATATCATTTTGAGCGTGGTGCAAACATACTCGCCGGGCTTTTTGAATGACTTCGGTTCCACTGTTACCGCTCTGACACGGTTTAGCAAAGGCATGCTCGTCATTGCGAACAGGTTCTTTCTAACGGAGGACTCAGTGGCCAAGTCTTCTCTGTTGGCGGACATGGCCAAAGTGTTCCGTCAGGGAGGGTGGATTGACCCTAGCGTGCTTACGGGACCCGCTTTCTCAGCCGGAAGCCTTTTTGACGGAGACGACTTGGAGAGTGAAATTACTGACCCCGATTCAGAGTCATCTGTAATTGAACCGACAGTTTGGGGAGAAGAGCCAACCAACACTGGGCAGGACGACTTCGGTTGGGATGATTCGCCTGGTGCCACTTGGGGCTGACCGAACCCCTTTCCTTTCAAGTCCCATTTCACTTCAATATTTCATCCTTACATTGCTACACATCTTGCATCCATTTTGGCACCCCCCGTTGGACATATCCTATACACTATATCGTCCAGAAGGCGATTTTCCTTGGTACCATAATACTATAATTTGATACGCGCATCACATCATTATACCAACTACAGCTGTGATTGGAGCGGCGCTATGCACCAGTGGTCACTAGGCCATCCAATGTTCACGAGCATGATTTTCTTCAGCGTCAGCGGGCGGCTAGCTCAGACATGAAGTTCTAGCTGTGCGGCGCATATTGGCACTTTTGGTTATATTGGCATGGTCATGTCCGCTGAGATCCATGCGCGATTGGGGAACAACCATGAACACTGCTTACAGCGCACAAGTCACCTGCCAATACCCGCGTCCACGCCGTCTCCCGCGCGGGCTTCTATCGGAATATCCGCCCGTCTGTCAAGAACCTGCCATGTTATGCTTTGCGAGCTTCACGGACTTGAATCCAACGCAGCAGGGTCGTAATATCCAATTATTATTCGGATCTAGGAACACGAGGCGTCATGATCAGCGCCCTTCGAAGAAGGGTTTCATGGAGCCCCCAGCAAATCTGCATGAGCGCGCGGGTCGATTAGAGATCAGCGGGTCACGTAACCCGCCAAGCGCCAACTCATCGTGCAACCCGCCGTGGGCGCGGCATTATGGTAATCTCGCCTGCCAGCCAAATGCAAAGCCGGGCCCCTCCCCCTATAATCAATCTTTAGGCGCCCATGTTTGCGAAGATGCGCATGACAGCGCTTCGATACACGCGCATTAAATTGGCGAGAAGCAACATTTGCTGTCAGCCGGGGGATCGGTCCATCAGTTTATGGTTGTCAGCAAGCTAGTAAATGGATAATTACATACACGATAATATTAACATTGTCCTATTAAACAATTAGTCTACAGGATACAAATGATTCCAGAAGATGTGTTCTATAAGCAAATTGTGTTGAGTGTGGCGCGAGCGTTTATATCTGTATCTGAACGTGCGGCATGCGGAAATGTGAAAAAATAACAGTCAAAAAAGTGATGGGGAACGCGCAAGGACCTGCTTCGCGTTCGTCTTCATAATGTCATAATGATCAGCTCTGAGTCTTGGCCATCCTCCTCGTTCTCCTATTTTTCATTGGAGTAATCAGCTTATTTTACTGATAGCGACCAAGGCAGAAAGTACAGCCCACCTTTATACACAATACATGTTCATCATCAATCATGACACCACGACCGAAAAGATCATCGGGCACCTCGAAGCCAAAACTCCTCCTCGAATACGTATACGGCAGTGAAGTTCTAACGTCCGCCGCAAGATGCACGCCTTGCTTCACGATATTATCTCTCTTTTCCCGTATCATTTCCCTTCGTTCCGCCACAAATCCATGGCTACCTGCACTCGCGCATCTCCGGCGCTCCCACTCCGCACGGTAGGGCGTGAAATCTAGCATAATGAAACCGTTCGTTTCAGGGCAAATGCGAGCATAGCGGTTTCCATAGATATGTCTCTGAAAGACGTTCCGTTCGCTCAACGGAAGCTCCACAAATCGGGTATTCTCTGGGCCCCACGCTTCCCACTCATAGGTTTTGTTCAATGTATCTTGAAGTACTATGAGGTTATCGAATGGGTGAACGTCAAATCGTTGGTCAGGCGCGACATCCGGCGTAAGAAGAGAAAATTTGCGCGTAGGACCGTCAAAGTCTCGAAATACGCGCAAGGGAACGAAAAGGTCGAAGGATCGATCGAACGTGTGGAGACTTGGCCCATTCGGCTCGGGACCCACTGCGCGTTCTGGCCGAACTCGAACGGAACGCAGTGTCTGCCAATGAATGCGAATCAGCCGGTCGTCCTTTGAAGCATCGAAGAGCTTCGGACTGGTTAGGTCTGCATCGTCACCCTCCGCCATCGCTGAGTAAGTCCCCGCAGCGGATTCGACATGCCCTGGGTGTCTATACGGTAAAGGCTCGGCAAGGATCTCCATGGAGCCATTTACGGAAGGAGCAGTAGGTGGAAGTAGAAAGGTGGCTCGTGGATGAGCAATGAAATCATCTTCACCACTCGGCGAAAAGTCGTACACTTCAATCTTTCCCGAATCGCGCGGTAGGATAAACGATGTTGGACCGATGAAGGAGAAGGACGAGAAAGTCCCAAAGAAATGACCATATCTTTCTGGGAATTCTCCAGTTCCTGTAGTCAAACGGAGTGAGAACCAGGAATCGGCTCTGATGGAAGTGACGCAATGAATAAACGCTTACAACAATAAGTCTCCCTTCTCTCCAATCCCATATTTCGAGCTGTGAGTTGGCTCCTAGTGTATCATAGTAGGCTATTCCCAATAACTTTCCCATGATTTGGATCTGAAATCGAACCCTGTGCGAGAAATTCTCGATGCCATACAAGATAGGCCCAAGAGCCTCGTCGTGTGGACCATTATCAGACAAGGAACGCAGATGCAGCCTCACTGCATGAATCATTCCAGGTTTGTCATCCGGCTCCGGCCGCCGTTCTTGTCTTGAATTGTCCCAAGGAACAAAACAGGTAAGAAATCGGTCACACCACAAGCGAAAGGTCCGGTTAGATCCCAGCATACACTCACAATTGGACGAGCACCAATAGGTCCTGCTGAGGATCCATAGCGATATCCTTAGGCCGAAAGCCCAGATTATGAGTCCATTTACAGGCGGGTGTACCCTTCACGTGTGATGGTAACCGAACACATGTCAAAAATTCTTCATATACCGAGGCGAAGACGCCCCCGGAAAGCTCGTAGATCTCAGCCGGTGGGACTCGCACACGCGACATTTGCCAATCAAGGTCGTTCCATGAATCAATATGTTTCGTCAGGCGCTTCAAGCGGGTTGCCGTTGTTGAAGAGGTAGCAAGATGACGAGGCGATCGGGTTCCATCCGAATATCCACATAGAGTAAGCTTGATGTGATACTGGAGCACTAAGGAGGAGTCTATAACCCTTTTGAGCTTTTTATTGACCTGAGGGCAGACCGAAGAACGTGTTGCAGAAAGGCACGACGTAGAGCGAAAGCGAAAAGACGAGTTAGGAATAGGCGAGATAGAAGCACAACTCAGAATACGAAATGGGACAAACTGACCACGGTGCATCTGACGAGCTGTCTTGCAGGCAAATTTTGGAGAACGTGAATGATGATTTCTTGCGGAAGACGGAAGAGATTGCTCTGAGACCGGAAGGAGTACATGATGGTCAGTGAAGAGTGAGGGGAAAAGGAGAAGGGAGCTCTGTCTCCTGGCGGGTAGTGCTTGTATATATGGTAAGTCAATTGATTTATCAGAGAACGCCTTATCAGGGTCGTTCGGATGCAACTCAAGAGAAAGGCGAGACTGTGGATGAAAAATAAACATAATTAATCTGTCCTCGTAGCGATGAAACAATCTTGTGCGCGCAACGGCAGCAAGTTGAACAAAGGGAGTCTCGTCGCAAGATATATATATTACTCATTCCGGGCAAAAGCAACTAGTTAGAAGAGGCAAGGGATCACGTTTTTGCTGTGGGAAATCTATAGCAGAAATACACATGGCATCGAGGCCAACTCAAATCGAGCAAAAAGAGAAACTGTAGGCATACAATTTCAATTTGACCAACCCGAATCCATTCAGGTATAAAGGATGTGTGGGTAGGTTTTCATAACGAAAGAAGGGAAAAAATGGAGGGCAATCTCAAGCACTCATAACCGCGAGAAATGTAATCCGATAACGACGTAGAGAAGCGTGAGAGGCGGTGTGAGGACGCAATATGCCCAAAAGATAGTTCGGCTAACAAGCCTTTCAAATGCGTCCCCTGCGGCTGCTTGCGTGATCTGTGCAAGTGTGAGTGCAGGGGGAGCCGATATGAGCAAGACGCTTGATACCACGAATACGGGGCTTGCAGGAAATGAAGTAATGTCAGTGACTGCATAGTCAACCCATTTCGGGACCCAAAACAAAAGGCCTTTACGTACTCTTCGAACAAAGGATATACTTCATACAATGCCAATGCACCCATTGCCGGGAGCACAACCATCGGCGTCACGACCATCCTGGCCAAGCACGACACGATCACAGTCGTCGTCTCACCCGACCGGATTTCGCTTTCCGACGAAATTTCCTTTGTGCTTTGGAACCCCCGTCGCAACGTATCCATCTTGAGCGCACTCTTTACAGAACCCGCCAGAGTAGTAATACTAAGCTGCGATGCGTCAAGCCGGGCGCGCAGCGATCTGGGCGATTCACGCCCCTGTTCGATATCTCGATCTTCCCGCACAAGAATCGATGAGCGCTCGTCTTCACTTTCCGAAGCATCCATGGTGCGCGACACCCTGGTCACGGCGGGAGAGGGGGGCGGCTCGGTTGCTTTCAGCGGGGGTGGAAGTTGGTAAAAGTACGCCCCCAAGACGACCATTGTGATAGGAATTGAACAGGCGCCTGCACTAACTAGGAATCCTTTAACGGGTGCGACATGTTCCATCATCACGTGTTGTAAGGGTGGAATGAGCGCGACGACGAATGAAGCCAATGCCGCGTACAGTGGAACAGTCATAAACCGGTGCACCGCTTTAACCGTCTTCAGCAGGGCATTTTTTGTTCGGCGGGCCCGCGACTGCAGTCTGCTTGAGGAGGGGGGTGTGATAGTGGAGAACGACAAATAAGTAGACTCGTTGCCCCATTCATCATCCTCGCGCTCTTGTACAGATGCGTCATCATTTCTTGTTGGGGTTGCCGCCGGGCTCAATGATCGAACTGGTGTGTTCGGAAATGAGTGATAGGACAAATTTGTGCCTTTGCGAGGACCTATAAAGAATCGGCGGGGAATGCTTTGATTTCGCGGGAGGCTCGGAACATCTCGCGCCGGAAGAATCGTGTTTTCCGCCAGAGTAGCCTGAGAATGTGAACGATGGAATACATCGCTGAACGACCGATCGGACTGTCGGATGCCAAACCCTGGCGGTTCAGTTGCCTCCAGGGATCCCCCTCCAGCCTGGACATCGAGGACGGGGGCCTCATCAGTGGCAGGAAGACTGACTTCTTCGTCGGCCTGCGACAGCAGATGAACTCCGTACGACCACCGAAGCTGGCAGAAAGGCACAGAAGTGATAACGGGAAAATATTAAGTGAGCGGAAGATAAGAAGCTGATGGCACGCGCACCATCATACCGAGCGTTGAATAGAGAACCAGATATCCTAACGCTCTTCCAAGCATAGCATCTTTAGTATCGTCGTCTCCCCATTTCAGGCCTTTGACGGTAACTACCATACTTTGCATGAGGGCAATCGGAAGCGAGTTACTGTTATTGAACATGGCAGCCGCCATGCAAAAGTTGCGCTGGGACCTTTTGAGGTGAAGGAATGTGGCCATAACCCATGCAACTATAGCGGATATGACAGTGACAATCACGAAGAATATTGGGATGATCCACAACTCCTTCAGTTTCTGGGGAGACAGAGAGAATGCAACTTTCGAGAAAAGGAGACAGGGAGTGAATAGGGATACGTTTATTATGTTGAGCTTTCTTTGAGTGGTTTTATCAAGTACTCCTCTACGGGCCAGCACCCTGTGGAGAGCGAGCAGTCAGTTCCACTAAGGGGTAAAAATTTGTCCGCAAAGACGCACCATCCCATAAAGCACATGATGAACACCTCGAAGATAGACTATCGCCGTCGGGAATACTCGGTGAGCATAATTGAGAGATGCGAAGATGCATGACTCACCTCGAGGACGGTGCGCAAGAGTGGGCCATACGCATTGTGAACCATCTTGCGCTGTTGTCGAACAGAGTGAAAGGGGATGGATTTGGTGAGAGTAGACTCAGGCCGGTTTATGAACTGCGGAGGCAAACAAAAAGAAGGGAAGGTTGCTCAGGTGTCGCACTGGGGCTCAGCCTTCGCGCATGAAGTTCAATGGCGTGTTAAGGGTTCGGAAACTGAATTGATGAACACGTGATGACTGGTTCCACAGCTGATCTGCGTGACTTGCACAGTGCCAAGACACAACCAAGACCAACACTCCTTCATTTCAGGTGTCGTCGATTCCGGAGCAAACGTGTGAAGGATATCTAAGCCCATGGGACCTGCGATCACTATCAGAACCGCGGCTTCCGTTCAGAACAAGCCTGACCAGGCTCCACTGCTGCCAAGCCATGTCCATCACACCTACGGACTTAAGTCTCCGCCTGTTCGTCTTCCAGCGATCCCTGCCCGGAGTTATGGATCTGTGTCTGAAGATGAAAGCGGAGAAACGCAAGAGGCCACCCATCACACCTCCAGAACTGGAACTGACTCGCGGCTCCCAAGCCTACCTAAACTGAGCCGTGAATGTCTCATTTCCGAGACCAAATGCTACGGGCGGTATATACTCGCGTGCCTTATAGTATTCGCTCTGGGAGGAGTGCTTCTTGCCTCTTATCTCTCTGCTATCCTCTCCAAGGGGCACTGAGGGATCCATCGCGTCTGTACGCTGAACGGTCCGCAACACCGTGAATGCGAAGCACGCGCCCCTGCTATAGGGGATGTTCGGTCTAGCCGAAAGTGGGTGTCATTCAAGAGAAAATATGATACAGAGTGTTGACGCAGAATGAGATACAGTAGTAGGAGCAGGATAAATGCCGTGCCAAGAGGAACAGCAATCAGATCAAGACAAACGCAAAAGCCGCACGGAGACACGAGGTTGCAGGGCGATTAGAGTTGTGATAGAGTTGGAAAGGTGATACGCTAATAAAGGGTTTTCACGGTCAGATTGTGCCCTCCGCGAATGAGCCTGGAACTTACTGTAATAGCGGCTATTGTCAGAGCGTGTGCTTCACCGGTAACCACGGGACTTGTCTTGGATGTAACCATTCCCTGCAACGACGTCCGTTACCCGGAGGACAGTATGACCAGATGTCCTGAAACGGTTCGATCAGCCGGCTGTATAACACTTCCTGCCGCAAACGTCATGCGGTACTCACCAAGGTGCAGGTCCGAACTTGGCGTCAGCTGGACCTCGAGGATATCCTCCCTGCTGGGGCGCAAACGTGCCCATCTGATGAGAAGACGGAATGGGTTGGTAGCCAGCCTGGTCGGGGCGGCTGAAGACGTTTTTGGTGCCAAATTGAAGCGTCATCGTGTATTTCTTTTATTGGAAAGAGTGCCTCAGGTTAAATTCAAACTGGTCATCCGGGTGCGCAACTTACGACGAAGGAAAGCGACGTTTGAGCTGAAGGCTGAATTGTGGAAAGTAGGCGAGAGCGAAGACGAAGATACGAAGGGAAGATAACTGCACAAAGCAGAAAGGAGTAGAGGAATTTGATGCCCAGAGGGATGGAGAACGGTGGTGGCAGCTTTCGACGCCGACTTTTATAGCTTGCGCATTGCTGCGTGAGCCGCTCATACTCCGGTAGAGTGAATCATACGGTCTCCTTAGCCTAGCACTCTCGCTCCCATCATCCGCGGAACCCCAATCACATTCCGAACGTTTTTGTGCCCAAAAATTCTTGAGGTCCAATTTCGGCGTTAGAGAGCGGGTAAGCAAGGTGACAGCTTGCCAATTGAATTTCACGAATCCCTCAAGAACCAGACCAAAATGGCGATATTAAATAAGTCACTACCTCAAACTGCCGCAAAATTGACAGTGTCGATTACGATTTTGCGCAAGGTTTCTCAGCTGTTCAGCCTAGTAGAGAGCGCGCGGGCGCTAGTCCGGGGCGGAGAGCTCTGGAGTTTGATCGTCTATTTGAACCATTGCGGCTACTACCGAGCATCTCGTTGCCACCGCCCCTTAAACTAGATGGGATTCCCCAACGCCCTCGGCGCTACGATTCTCCCCTGAGGGCCCTCGGACTTTGAGAGGACCAGCGTTATGGGTAGCTACGGTACCGCAGAAAGATTTGATCTCCCAATTCAGTCAGTGCCTACCGGACCTGGCCCCTCCTTGCCGCCCTCACGTTAAGTAATGATGTTTAAGTTCAAACCGAATCAATCGCGCTCCTCTGTCAACGTCGGACTTTGTGAGGTCTTCCCGTTTTACAGGGCCATTCCTGCCCGCTTACTGGTCAGCTTCTTGCTGAGTGTTCAGACGTGATGTTACAACCGTTCAGTTAACAAGGTGACCATTCACTTGGCGTTGCTCCCAGCCAGCACCTGGGCCCTGTAGCAGCTTTCACTCTGTTCCCAATGCCCTTGCATGGGATGTATGGATTCATGCGATTGTGATTCCTGATGAATGGAGACGCGGGAATATGCTCACGCATGTGTGGACCCCCTTTCTTTTCTGTGCACCGCCATAGTTGGCCCCGCGGAGGTAGATGTGATGTCTAGCCTGATTCGTGTTATGCGCTACCAGCGTAGTTGAAGACCATCCTATCACAGATAACGGCAACGCTCGTTGTCCAAATTGGTGGACTCTGAAATGGCAAATGACAGCTCGTTATGTGATACGCTGGATGTGTCCTATCGGTTCCACCCCTAAGTCATGCGCTGTGCCGCATGACCAGAGGATGCGGCTGTTGTTTGTTTCTCGACGTATCCGGACATGCGAGGAGAGTGATCAGGAGAGTCTGGCTACTTTTGATCGTAATGAGCCAAGACCTATCACGTTGCGGAAACATCCCTGACAGCGAAAAACATCGACTTCAGGAGATCATCTCAGGGCCTTAATACCTTCATATGCCATTCCTTGGCGGTTTCAAGTGCATCGTCGCATGCGGTTACGTTCATCCACAATCGCCTGAGTGCTTGGCAGGTGGGACTTCTCCAAGATTCGGGTCTCTCCACAACTCGTCCGAGGATATGACCTTGTTACATAACATGTTAAGTAGGGGTTTCTATGATAGGCTGATGGGGCCCCAATACCTAATCTGAATTGACGCAACTGATTGACTTTATGCGAGTTTTTGGTGGCCTGGGGGCCCCTCAGTATTGTTGCTCATCACGAGACGCGCCCTTCCTCTGTTCATTCGCAGTCTAATGCCTGCCTGTGGTATTGCTGGTCCACAATATTCAGTTGCGCCCACCCCTTCGGAAAGAGCAGTGGCTTGAGAGGTAGATCCGTGCTTCCTTGGCATAAACGAAAACGAAAGGCGTGGCGGCCTCAGTGATTTTGGAAGTGCAAACGCAAGAAACATATGTAATGGGGAACTGGGTATCGAAAAGAGAAATCCAAATTTCGCAACTCTTCTGAAGCTGAAGAGCCAGTACACACGTATTCTCCGAAGATCACAGCTATCTACATCAGCCCCCGCCACTTCTGCCGTGGAAGTTGGAAGGGGGGCATTTATGGTAGTTCGGCCGATCGCTTGTAGGATCCGAGAGGACTCGATTTAGCCATTAGCATGCAATCGCAATTGAATCGGTTTTTTGTTTATGACAAGATGTTATCGGGCCCACGGCGCCTCTCATTATCGCGCTACATCTGTGCATGGCGTTGTAGTCGGAAATCCTCCGCGCAAACAAGCCTACAGCAGTCGAATCGCAAAGTTAACAATGAACAACCTGCGCCCGGTCCGATGGTTCTACTCCAATAGAAGCTGGTAGCCTCAGGCTGCCCGTCCGATGGTTCGCCTTTACAGTCTAGTTCTGTCTTCATATGGCGGTGGACGAACAGCAAAGTCCAACACAGTGTTAACTTCCCGCACACGCAAGCATTAAGCTTTCCACTATTTTTATTTTTTCAACCTAGAATGGACCATGCAATTCATATCTTCCCATCGCTAAGGTTAGAATCTTCTTAGGACCCTTATACCGAATCCTCACGGATTCTGCTGCGGCCCCATACCGAGGTGGTACGATAGGTCGGTGCCAACACTTCCAGGGCTGGTCATAATATTGCTTGTGGAGATGGATGTGCTAAGCTTATGTGTTTCTTCAATTGCATGGATAGCGATGTAACTGGATATCTTGTTCTCCGGAGCACAGCGTGCGTTAACCTCCCTGCAGCTAACCTTGGGCCACAGGGTTGACGGATGCTCCCCTTCCTATTGGCATTCCTGGCCGAGGACTCTGGATGGTCCCCTTTCCGCCGGTGGTCAATGCCAGCTTAGCATGTTATTATCCTCCCTCCCCTGCTAAGTTTACTGTAGTTCTATGGGGACGGAACCTCATGCACAAGATTAAGCATTGTCACGACACCAATGATTGTTTTATCACGTCCAATAAGTACTCCTAGTCCCGAAAAATGTTCGCCCGACATTATTTGAAAGCCGAAATGAGCCGAAAGTTAAAATCGTGGCCTTGAAGCCGCGGAAACTACATTATTACACCAGCATCACAGCCAGACCCAGTAAAATAAGGACTACGATTAAAATAGCGATGCACCACCCAGATCTCGTCTCTGGTCAGAGGGAATAATTATCATTCGATCATCGAAATATTTCAATTGTGGTGCTGACCTTCAGTATCCCGTATAAATTTCTGTATCCTCTTCATTGCTCCTCCTAGCTTAGTATCTGTACGATCGACGTTCTGTCCAAGGTCGTCCAACAATCTGAAATCGAAACATCAACTACGGATACATTGAATGGCGCAGTGAGCTAACTCGTTCTGCTCCTCGGTTTCCTGCCCAATGAGCCCTGCCTGTTGAGCTAGGGTGTTGAGGGATCCTGATATCGATGATAGTGTTTTGTCTTGTTGGTGCAACATCATCTTTGCGCAGCATTGGTAAATTTAGTTGTGATGCAGACTTTTCATACCTGTTGTTCCTCTCTAGACCACGTCGATTCTTCATCTATCGGAGTGCTGGGAGTATCCTGGCTCGGAGGGACCCCATAGTTTGGCGTTCGTTGGGGCCCAGATCTTCTAGCTGTCGCATGTTGCTGCCATGCCGTCAGTTATGTAGAGAAGACAACCAAGTGAACCCACCTGAGGGGGAAGCAGCTCAGACCGAATATTCTGGAAACAATGGACGTTCGATTTAACCCAATCTACCGAAAAAGAAGACTGCATTGACGCACCTCGAGCTCTTGCTTAACTTGATTTACATATCGTCGCCTGGACATCACTTCTTCTTCTTCCAGACCGAACAACCGAGGACCAGTTTCCTCCACCATTCTATATTTCCGGGAAATGTGAGCAAAGACGGATGGGATGGGAGGAAGGGGTGAGTCAGAAGAGACATGTAGGGATAACATGATGACAAACTTGACGGATCCTTCCAAGTCCTCAAGGTCAGCCTCGAGAGCAGCCAAAGTCCCTTTGAGCTAACGACCAGGGAAATATCGTAAATAGGTGTAATCATAGTGGGTTGAGACAAGCGAAATGTCCAGTTGGTAGGAAAGGAGAGCGCTGCGCACCTCGTCTCTCGTCCATATCACTTCTTCAGTTTCCCTTCCGCCAGCAGTGCTGCGAATTCTAATGTAGGAGGCCCTCAAATTGGAAGCAGTTTGCAATGAACTCTGTATTTCTGCCTGCACAGCGTGATATGGGTCCTTTGACATGGTTTCCGAGACAAGAGGGGCTCAAAGTGATGAGATTATAGGTGGCTAATGTAGAGCTTAGGACCCCTTATAGTCCCTTGTGGGCGCAAGTGCGAACCAACCAACCAGGGCGTTCTATATCTTCTACGATGTTGAGAAGCAGAAAGCACAGCCACTGTCGTCGCTTCGCACGAGCCAGACAGTGGGAACATATGTGTCCAATAGCAAGCCCAGACGCATCGTCTAGCCCTCCAGGCACTCTTCAAGGAGTGATGATCTCTCGCCCCGTGACATCCCCTATCCACGGTTCGTTGCCCCATACTATGCGGGTCCCCAGAATGACAGTTTTCCTTCAGCAGAATCAATGGTTCAGAAAGGAAAGCGAAAGCATGACGATGACGATGGTCCTGGCGAGGGACTCAGAGGCATGGGGGATAAACTATTAGTTCAGCGGCAAAGAGGGAAGAGGCGTAGGTCCTCGTTCTATCATCACAGAAATCCGATCTTCCCTCCCCACTTGCCCCGGCCTTCCCTTCTTACTTTACCGGGGCTCCCATTCGAACTTCTTGCTGAGATTTTCTCGTATCTGCACCCTCGAGACATTCTATCTGTTGCGAGGACAAATGCCTGGCTGTGTTACACACTCGTTCATCCTTCTGCTTCCTTCATCTGGCGTTTTGCACGCGCGGAAAATTGCTGGAGAGTTGAGGATGGGTCGGTTACATGGGACGCAGAGCCGGTCCCACCACCAGACCCACTGCCAGACCCTCTGCCCGACCCTCCGCCACAACTCACCGAGCCAGCTTATGCTGCTCTTGTCTTCGACGTTGGCAAATGTGATGTTAGTTAATTGTCTCATCGGCGAGTTTGGATTCTTTAAAAGCGTCCATTTCCACTAGGTCTGCAAGGAGAAGACGCACCGTCCACACGTTTCCTATGCCATCAGGAGGCGTGTTTGTTTCAAGGTGAGAGTGCAATTCCTCACTCCCATTCGGAAGTTCATGCAAGTGGCGTGTTGCTTAGGCTCCCTGCCGATCGTCTGCAGAGGGGTGTGTTGCAATGCGACGGGAAATGACATTGACATTCATTACTCTTTCAATTCAGGTTGCGTACAAAGCCAGAGATAAGGTTCCCTCCTTCGACCCTGCCTTTACAGAAAATTTGGGGAACCGTGCCTCATTATGCCGACTTCCTCGGGAAATTTAGGCCCTTCGGTTAGCGTGTGACTTCGAGCCAAGGGTTTTCATTGCAACTAAGCCTCTATTAAAGGCAGACCATCTTTCGAACATGGGAAATGGGTTACCGATGAGACGTACAGGAGGATCGTGGGGCAGATTTCAGAAGCGGAGGGGAATCCAGAACTCGCCGAATTCTTGCGATCTGTATGGTTCATTCCCTGGATCGTATTGTTCCGATTCACATTGGTCTTCCTCCGCTTCGCAGGATGCTGATGGCCAAGGCCAAATACGTTTTCAGAGAATAATGGCTGTATGCCCTTGCATTTAGATCGAGGCTTATTGTTGACTGACAATTTGTCGTTTTCAGTGGGACGTCATCCTCCAGGATTGGAGGAATAGATACGACGATTACCGAGTAGGTATCAAGTCGTTTAACGACACGTTGTGAGCACGTTATTCTAAACGCATTGCTTTGGTACCTGATATTTCCCATCGCTTGGAATTAGCTGGAAAAACAAAGCGGACGAATTGAATGTGGACCGTCGAGATATTGTTAATTCCCCAACACTCTTAGAACTTCGATCACGCGCATTAAGACTGGGAATCAAGCTCACAAACAAGTGTATGTGTACCTTCATTGAAAATCCGGAACGTGAATTTTATGGTTATTTCTGCAGTGTGGAACGACAATGTAGCAGAAATCCTGATTGAGACTGCAAAATTAAACAAACGTCGGATGAACGAGGCAGCTGAGCACACTCGCCAGACGATGCGGATGGAGCTGGAGAAGTATCACAATTGGCTCATCGCTGAGGCGACAAGCGGACACCGATCGACAGGCGCTGGTGAAGGGAGTACGTCTCTCCCAGAATATTGCTCCGACACCCAAATTGTTCCACCGCTCTCAGAGTTCCTTTCCCTACCGGTGATCTCAGCTTTTCTCTCCAAAAGCTTCTCGATGAGCACAAGCGAGTCGTGTGAGAGGGACTTTGCAAGGATCAAGAGAGACCTTTATGACAAGCTTGGAACCGTGAGGCGATTGGTAGATCAACAAATCGAGTCCTGGGTTACCAAAACAAAAGATCGATTAGCTCTCATCCTCAGCGAAGATAACAAGACTCTGGTCAAGAACCTCAGGAACAATACCGTGAACGCGCTTCATCCAGCTGATAACCCTACTGCTCTCTTTGCTTGCGCGTGTGCGAAGGAAGAGCCAGCAGCAGTCGTGTCGGAAGCAGGCGGCCGCCTTTCACTCGAAGCCTTTGCACCAACGTTCGGCTCCGAATGCGTTGGGATGGATTTGCGTGCAGTTTGCGCACACCGGTGCCGGCATAAATCAAAAACTTGGAGCATTGACAGGTTCTTTCCTGATTCTCAAGCGACCCGAGTAATGCATTTGGCTTTGGATGCTGCAGGGATAGAGGCTTCAAAGCCCTCTGTAAAGAACCAACTGGAAGAACGAAGAAAGAGGTTAATTTTCGAATGTTTAACTTGCAATGCTGGCCAACCAATATATCTCTCTATTCGGGATGTGGTGAGTCAGACCGCTCTGTGGGGTACACGGTACCTTAAGGTGCTTTATATCGTCAGATACAGCATGGTCGTCGTCATCCGGACGATCTCAAATTGGTGCTTGTCACTGACTTGGATGTGCTGAGCCAAGTAATCCCTACTTTCTCCAATGCTAATCGGGGCACAGTTGCACGTCTCATCAAGGGACGTCGTGACGGTGCTCTGAAGAAGCAAGCTGATATGAAGAAGTACGAATGCAAGCACTGTTCACTATTTCTCCGAAGAAAGAACCGGATGCTCCTCTCTTTCAATGGTCTCAGATCTCACTTGAAAGCGAAGTAAGCGAACCAAGTGCTCTTGACCGCTGCGGGCTTACTCATGCATCATTGAACAGGCACAGCATTCAGTACGTCCGTGATGAAGATCTTATCGTTCGGACTTGGGATGCGGACAATGGCAAGGCAGGGAGAAATGCCAAGAAAGGAACCAGTCTTAGAGCGGGAAAACTTAGCTTGGAAACCCCTAGATGATGGGTGTGCACGATTGGCCGTTCAGATGCTATGGAGATTGTTTACGAACCATCCAAAACTTAACCACGACTATTTTGTGATGTACTAAACTTGGAACTTCGTGAAGTGTGAGTACTGCTTGTAGTCTGAGGAGTACCTTGGTCTCGACCGTGATACGCCTGGAAGACCGAGGAGAAAGGCAAAAAGAAAGGGGAGGAAGGGATGAGGCTCTGCATAATGTCACGGAGTCATAGAGGCTGGATCGAGTCCTGCCTAGAATAATGGAGCAGCAGACAAAATATGCCCGCTGGCCTCACACGGGCTCACACTGCCATTCCATCACTTTAAGGCAACACGTATGCTTCTGTGTTTCCAATACTAGTTTAATCATTCACTTCCCAAGTGCCAGTAGAAGGCCAGTTAGCGGATGACTCGCGGATGTCATGGCATTAACCACAAACCATCACGACGGATTTTTCCGGCCCAGTTTTTTTTTTTTGCTTTCCCCCAAATTATTTGCAGCTTCTTTTCGTGATTACCGGCCTCGCCATACTCCCCCCACCACATCTTTTTCCCGTCGTAGTTTTTTCATTCCGTACCTTCTCTCCTGTTTCCTTCCTCCACCCCCTCCCAGGTTCTATACTAATAGAGGCTGGTGACGTGCCTACTCCCGGGTCAGGAGTATTTTGCTCGGTGCTATAAAGCGATACAGCAACGAGCGCTGTATATGTACTGAATAACTGGGGAACCAGCATAGCCTGCTACTCTTTTCGCCTTGCATGCCGCGCAGACCAAAGTGGAGAGCCAGTGGGAGTAGTATTGTTGGCAAGCATCAACTTTAGGCGTTGGGCCAGATTGCGATGCCAGGTGAAGAATGCTGCGACGAATTGTACATCCGCGTCAGATTCAACAAGCAAATTGTACTGTGCTACGGACCTACGAAGACATGCGCTGCGGAGATCGGCGGATGCAACAGCGGAAAGGGATTTGGTTTGATGGACGTTTAGTTGTGCAGCAGATAAGGGAAGCGCGCGACAGCGTGGTCGGGCAGGATCCGGAGAGTCAGCGTCAAGGCCAAAGTCACAGGGAGAATCGGCGACGATGTGAGTGAACAAACGAGCACGTAATTGATCTCAACTTAGGTGTTGTGCGGCGGCAAGAAAGGACAATATGCTGCATCAAACGCAAGTATGTAAGGAAGCAAAGTCCAATCTGTGTAGGTATGCATAATCAAAGAGATTGCGCTGAAGGCCGAAGTGAGAAATGAGTGGATCGGTTAGAAGTTAATTATGCATATCTTTGCGAAGGCAACATAACAGCAATCGTTCGATACGACATAGCAAGTAATATTTATTCTTTAAATCGGACAAAGCGTGTAGTGGAATGTAGGAAAGCATTGGGTAAGGGTCAATGGGCCATACACAATTAACGTAGCGTGTCCATGGCGGCCAAAAGGAAGGGGAAAGAACACCCGCAATGGCTTAATAAAGGTGCGCGACGGTAGAACAAACCTTGGAGTAGAAAGACATTACCAATTTGATGAAACGATCGACGGTTAACCTCACATACAAATCTGGACCTGACACGTGCTCAGACCGCAACTCGGAAGATCTTGACTGGTTTTCCCCAAACCACCCCCAACCCCCTTCGCTCGGGCTCGGCCTAGTGTATGGACTTGTCAATTCCTAGAATCCATTTCATCGTCTGCTGACACGGTTCGCTCCTCTACCAATCCCTCTCATAGACCTCTCGTGATTCTGATTCTGATTCTGGTTCTGGTTCTGGTTCAGCGGCGCCTGCACCCGTATTGAATAATGTCCGACATTCGAAAGCGCCCAAGAGAGAAAGTACGGATGAGAGGGTCTGGCGGACGCTTTATTACGCGTTTGGCTACAATTTTCACCTCAAGCCGGCGAGGGATAATCTACATTGCGGTCCTCCTCGGGCTCGCATATTGGCTCTTCGTAGGAGGAGACGAGACCGAGTCTAACACAACATCTCTCAGCGACAAAACATTTCGTCTAACAACCTCCGTTACTGACGAGGAGGTTTATGGGCCACCTGTTCAAGATTCTCAAGTTACGTTCAAGGCACCTGAGACGTCTGCAATTCAGTCACTGCGCATATGGGGTGAAGATATTCCTCTGACACAGAAAATTGCGCAGGCTGGTGGTATGTTTCTCTCGTTTTTCCTTTGTCAATTGTGCTCATGATACCTTCCACAGGATGGTCGTTGTTAGACAACGTCATAATAAGGAACGGCACACTATATATTGTCACGGAAGACCCGTCTTCCTTCTTAGATCCCTACCATATGTTCTCGACAGGTGCACCAATGTTGAGTGATCCAGCCAGTTGGGCAGCCAAGGATCCTACCTCGAAAGAGATTCGAATCGTCACCCCAGCCGAAGCGCTGAGAATCATTGGCCCTCATGCCAGCCGTCTAGAAGGGGTTACCTTTCTGTGTAATGATAATCCACAATGTTCGTATTTACATTCCGGACGTGTTTGTTATGTTGACCAACAACGGATTGCTAGTCGTTTCGCACTATTATCACTTCGTCGCAGAAATCCTCTTTGGCTTGTGGAGGACATATTCTGTCCTCGACCTCAACATCCAGGCAGACGGCAATACAACTCTGGCCGCACCCCGTCGGTTCTTGTTCCCTAGAGTGAAGAAATTGGAGTTCGATGATTATAGCGGACTCAGTTCTCTCATACCTCAAACCATATTTCCCACTATGAGTTTCGAGTTTTCTGACACTTGGGCTGATCGCAGCCAGACCGACCGACCCTTCATTTTTGATCGGGTCGTGATCGCCGATCGTGTCTCTGCTGAACATGCACCCGAGTGGAATGGACTTTACAAGTACGTTGCTCCCGCGTTCACGCTCCCCGGCAGCCCAGGCCCGCTGTGGTGGTCGCCGGTGCGACGAGCGTTGCTCCAGTTCCTTGGCAAATTTCGCGCTATGGAGTCGCCAACTGCGTCAACCGTCCCCGTGATCACCTATATTTCACGGCAAGATTGGAATCGGCGTATGCTTCATCCCGATGATCACAAGGTTCTGGTCAAAGCACTCGGGGATTTGCATCGAAACCATGGATATGAAGTTAATATTGTGAATGTGGAAGAACTCAGCGAGAGGGAGCAACTTTCGCTTGCCGTTCGAACGACCGTATGCACATCGTCTTTTCTTCGGAGTCCTGAAGTCAATTCGGATTTTCCTAGGTGATGCTCGGTGTTCATGGCAACGGTTTGACCCATGCGGTCTGGATGGACCCCCGACGAAAACCCGTGCTAATGGAGTTCTTTGCTCAAGATGGGTTTTCCACTGATTATGAATATCCGAGTGCGTCCCTTCTTTACATACAATGACACTGATTGCTCAATCCGTCGCCTGCCACGCCACAGTGAGACAACTTGGCATTGAATATTATGGTTGGTGGGGCAACAAGTGAGTTCGTCTAAGCTTGAGCGTTAAGTTGGTTAACATCTGAGTTGCAGATACTTTGGGCATCGTGAATTGCCATCCGTGTATATGGGGGGTGGCTTCCAGGGGAACAATATTCGTATTGATGGCATGGCTGTCGCGGCGAAGATTGTGGAACATATCCAATCTTCCGAGACCTCATGAGTGTTACGTCAAGAGATGTGTGCGGAGATAACGATATCATTGCTCGTCCATCACTTTGGGTCTACTTATTTTGGAGAGAGGGGGCGCGCCAACGTTTATATATTACTTTGGGTTCTGGTTGTTGTAATATATCTTAATATGAAGCACTCGAAAGGTTGTTTCGCAACCCCGACCTTGCTTGTGGATCACATGGGCGCTGCTGACCAGTTGTTTTCTTATGGCGCTCACAGCTGGCAGATATAGACGTGAGTTGAACCAGTAATTAAATGACATAGATAAACATTCTAAGTCGAATCAAAGCATGCAAGAAAATTGTCAAGGATAACATGAACTGAGTGGAATGATGACGTGGAGTTGAATCATGTAAAAAATAGTTATCGTTTGCGCAAAACTATATGGCTGATAGAGAATACTCAGCGGTGAAGGTCATTGGATGGAGTGAACCATATATTCCCACCTTATTTTTGGTGCTTTACAGGCGAAAAAGCTGGACCGGAGAATAGGCACTTCGATGATGAACCACCATCTGTGCAGCTGCTGACAAGAGGGAGTTTATGGTTGTAAGTACTAGCGCGCGTCTGAGAAGTGGTGGGAAAAGCTAGAGGGTACCAGTATACGCCCAGAATGCTTTAGCGCGTGGGGAAGGACTAGGGCATGTTAACACTAGTTTCTAGGCGTGAACATACATGAATACCGCATGAGTATGGCCTAATCAACACAGGCGTGCATTTTGAGAGTTGCACACATGTGGGTTGCATGTGGGAAAGGTACCTAGAGCGTAAAAAACGCATCTGGTTGACTCATCTACCTCCCCACCCCTGACGAATCCGAGCTCTCCGTCATTGCCGAGCTCCAGATCACTAACGAAAACCGCACGCAGTGTGGGAACCCAGAAAGCAAGACCCAATTTACTTGGATCTTTCCAAACCAGAATATCAGCATCTTCCGCACCCCAAGATTTGGCAAAAGAGTCCACATCCCCTCTCCGTTCCTTCTTGTGACAACCCGAATGTTGGGCGCCAAGTCAGATAAATTGTCGAGGATCACGGAAATGTTGCGATAACGGCAGCAGGGGCATCTGGTACAACTTCAACGCACAAAGCAGAAGGCGTCCGAGTAAGATTATTGAATTGCATGCAGCGCGGGCTCCTCCAGAGAGGCTCAGGCTCCATAACTGCTTGAGTAACATGACCGACATCTATGGTTGGAGCGACAGTTGGGCGACTTGTTGACTCATGGCAGATCAGGAAGTCAGGTGGGGAGAAGTCCAGTGAACCGCTGTACGATATTTCTTGCACACAGAGGTTCCACTGCATTAAATTGGTAAGTTAGTTTTACTAACGGATGGTCCTCCAGTTGGAACTTCGATTCCAAGCACTGCGACGCTGTCGAAATACCGCATCGTTCTCGTATGTCTCTCCTCAACGAGGGACCCAAAGTCGAGCAATCGGTTAGCAAGGATGTCCTCCCAGAGGAAAGGGGGAAACTTTAGTCGCTCTTGGCAGCTCCGGATAGCGTGCTTGATATTCGCGTTGCAGGCATTGATGTGTCTTCTGAGCTGTTGAGATTCTGAGTTGGTCCAGGGTAATCCCCTCTAATTCAGTAAGTAGGTTCGTTCGGCACGTGAGCGAGCCGTTCGTGATGCAGACCGATCGTAATATAATGGCAGAATTCCCACGAATTGTGAGCATTGCGAGTAGTGCTAGTGACCTTGGAACAAGGTAATTAGTACTATCATATTATTGCAAGGTGCAAAAAAAAACGGCCCATCCAATTTGGATGAATGGCCAAGGGGTCATGTGACCATGCCTATTTAGGAAAATGGCGGACGAGTCTACTCAACACTCGATACGGACTTTGCCGCAAGTGACAACTCGCTGGCATCTGCTCTTCACCTCCGCTGTGCTTACCGAGTTATGAAAGGGCTTGGTCTGATCCGCTCCGGATGCCTCATTCTCCTGACCGGGAACTAGTCCTCGATTGTGATCTCGTCCACATTCAAATCTCGCCTAAAAGCCCTATGTCTAGTGTCAAAGGTTCAGTAGCTATAAATTAGCAGTGACACTCTACTGCATCTCTTCACGCCTCACAGTGCCTGCGCTTGCACTGTAACGACTTGAAATGTTTAACTCTATCACAACTTCGTTCTTCAAGACGTTGGGCAAGAGAAGTGGAGATGCTTCGGCTGAATCTAGGTCCCCCTCTTCCGCCCCTGGTAAAGGATTGAGTGTCTCCCCTTCCGCGCCAACAGTCGCTATCAGCGACGGCAAGGCATCACCTCACTGGACCGACACAAAGAGCACTGCTCAACTTCTCAGGATGATTCTTGAAGAAGCTTCCTCTTCACCAATCTCTCCCTCATCCTCTGATTTGTGCCCGACGCTTCCTCAATCCACTCCATCTACTCCCCGCGGCTGCAGCACCGTCTACGAAATGGGTCCTCCATCTCCTCCAATTTCATTCATTAAGAAGCATATGCCGGAAGACAGGTTTGAGGAAGCACTGGCGCACCAACAAGGCGTCAAACTTAAACAGTCCCGGGTCCCTTCTATCAAACTCGTCGTTAATCCCATGCTAGTTCCGCATTACGCGATGCCTTTTTTTGGCTTCGACGATGATGACGAGACTGAATTATCCGATTGCTCAGAAGAGGGATGGAGAGAATGCACCATTAACTCGGAGGTGAAGTCGAGAGACAATTCGCCGACATCGCAACCAGTTTCTGGCCTTGATAAGATCTCGCATGCGACCAAACCGAGACGAAAACGCTTTAATGGCAAGCCAAGTAATGGCAGAGGGAAGCGATCAAAATTCGCAAGAAAATGAGAGCCACTCAACTTAACCCTGCGCCTACCTTCCCCACATCCACTCCTACCAACGCTGCAATACGCTGCGCCGTGTTCAGCTTTGCATTTGTTTTGTACTCTGCTTCCTTCGTTTTATTGTTTCTGTTCAATCTGTTCTATTGGCAGGTCTCTACGTCCTCTTGGGTTCCCGGACTACTGTTGTAATTGTACCGGTTTATGTTTATTCTGTTTCGACTCCCAGTGCGCACCCAGTGCTTATCCACGCATATGGCAATATTATTTTGCGTGAGTATTGTTGTACGTTCGCCTACAGCAAGAGACAAAAAAAACGGCCGATCAAAATTTGCTAAACGTCACGGGTGGGTCTCGTGATGATCCAAATCGGGAGCAAAATCAGGGTCAAATTAGAATTAGAATACACCGCTGTTTTAGCACACATGACCTATATGGCAACTGCCTACTGCCCGTCTTCTGCTGGGGTCTCTTCCAGCGTTGAAGGTATTTTTACCCTGTTTCACGTGTGCCACTCAATAGTTTTGTAGCTCATGTGAAGCATGGCTGCTTCATCCGTTACATGACCACAGCGCATCCCATGATTTGTTGTATGTCGGCACTGTCGGCACTGTCGGCACTGTCGACGGCACTTCCGAGTTCAGAGGAATTCCACCCGGACACCGCTGCACCATTTGAGGTTTAGAATAATAATGCCACATAAATATTAGGATACTCACCGATCCTCACACATTTGTACAAGATGGTTGGATTTGTGAATAGGGGCATTGTCCATCACGAGGACCGAGTTTGGTTGAGGGAATGGATTCATTTTTGTAAGTAGTGCTTCGATAAAATGATCAAATGCTTCGCTTGTGTATGCTCCGACCTGAATGTCGCAATGCAGAATACCTTCCAGTGACATTGCTGGAAGGACAGAATATCTAGTATTGTGGTTGTTAATTCATAATATGCCATCTAAACCTTAGGATCACATACTTTATGCCGCGAATAAAGAAGTCGCGACGCCGGGCACGCTCTCCACGGGGTGACCAACCATGAGTCCGGGTTCCTGTCTGACGGCTAACACCTGTTTCATCTACAAATACTAGGTGTTCTGCTTGGTAGTTTCCCCCCATGTACTGTCTGAAGTCCGCGCGTCTTCCTTCATCACGCTCGGCAGCTATTCTCTGAACCTGAAATAGACATCAATGGTATTGCCATAGTTAGAAAGTGACTCAATACCTTCTTGTATGTTAGATCGCGACGCGTCATTTCACGGGAAATTGTGCGCTCACTGATTTCAATATGGAACTCATTGATGAGAGCAGTCCGGAGCTCAGAGAGCATGAGGTCGGGCTTCATTTCAATGAGGCTATCTAGAAACTACAGCAAAGAGTTAGAGGGCAGTGGAATCCAATATGTGGATAGCTACATTGATAGAATGGACATTCAGACAGCGATGTCGGCCGCGAGTTTCAGTGAGGGGGCCACGTTGATGTCTTTCCGGGTGTGCAAGAATCTTCCGGACAGTGCGTGCAGGCACTTGTATAGCTTCTGAAATTTGCGATGTGCTCATAGTCTCAGACATGGTAATCAAGAGCTCTCTGGCTGGGGGTTTAAGGTGTTTGCCCATTGTCGCACAACGGGAAATGCGGGCTAGCCATATTTGGCACGGAGGAGTGTCATTGGGACACAATATGTAATAAGTGCTCAAATTTTCCTAAAATAATCGAACAGCTGACTTGTTCCCGATATGTTTAACAAAATCTGATCGGCCGTTTTTTTTGTCTCTTGCTGTAAGTCACTTGAGCCAATATCTATGTCCAATCGCAACCAAAACATCTCTCAAGCGGTCCAATGAATATCGAATGCGATTCTAGTGTCGACCGGCAACACCATGGCACCAGAAAACTGTGCATGGACTGCTGATTGGTTCCGATTATATCAAGCCAACTTTATCTAGGAGTAAGCCACTGCGTCCTCCTCGGTGATAGTGCTTCAAAGGGAGGCCCACGATGGCTTCATTTTTCGCTTACCTTCCTCACCTCCATCTTGGACTATGCAAGCACCAACCTCCGTAAACGCCTCATTGCGGCAACCTCCAAATTATTCCATCAGTCCCTTCTACCGAGACCTACGAAGAAGACATTGGATTCGCGGCCTTTTCTATGCCTCAAAAGAAGCCGACCCGTTACCTTCAACACACTTCCATTCACGATGACACTAAAGTTGTCGGATTATATTCTAGCTGTGGTTCGCGAGCGCTCTGCCCCCCTACCGATTTCTATGTCCATATCCGAAAATCCGCGAGGCCGTGGACTGATTGACTCTAAAGGATTTGAAGTTACACACAGTTTCTCGGTGATGTGCACTTGGGCCTCTGGTTATGGGAGGAGCCAATGAAAGAAGATGAGAGAATGTCAGGTTCAGATGAATCGGCAGGATCTCAACGGACTCTATGTAGGCAGTTGAATACATGATGTCTATAAGGACACATCAGCAACGCTACAAAAACCATCCTTTCTCTGCAGCAGGCGCGCACATCCTATCGCGAGGTGCCCCGAAACAAATTAGGCTCCTTGACGCGGACGCCTTCACACGACACGCCAAGCAAAGAAGTTTATTGATCCGTAATGTACGTGAGGGTGTTATATCCACTAGACATGCTTCAGGTACATTTTGTTATCAGTGCTTTAGGTTCTCCAGTACACGGGTTCTTGCTAATTGATCAGCAGTGCAATGATAGGAACCTAGCGTAGCTTAAGCCCCCCTGGCCAGCTGAAACTCCGTGTAGTAGGAAACAATGATTAATCACTGGTACCAGCAGCAACTCCTCGTAAAGTTTGAACCAATATCGTCATATCACGCAGGTGCTAACCAGTGGGAAGCACAATCCCACCTAAATTGATAAACGCAATCATCCCTCTTTCTCCACCAATGCTTACATGGTTACCGTGTTGCGCGATGGGAGAGGTGGTCTTGAAGTAGTCGGGTAGCCAACAAATGTGCAGGGAAAGATTCCCCCGCTTGGTGCAGAGAGCGTTGTGATCAAGATAAAGAGCGGAGGACGGAGCTTTGCGGAAGGATGTTGAAATTGGATCAGACATGTCACTTAAGTTGGGGATGCTAAGATATTTCGTCCCGTTCCAACCTTGGATGCGGAGCGTTGGGGCGTTGGTGGAAAATGAAATTTCAAGGGGATGAAATGCCCAACCAAGCTCCTCCTGCCCAATACACCTCCTTTCTGCAGCATCCCAGACACATACAGTGCCATGCCGGGAGGCCGAGGCAAGATGACGTCCATCGGGTGAAAATTCCACCAAGAAGACCGACTCAATATGGCCTCTTGTTGCCTCCAGTCCTCCAAGTGGGACTTCCATTGTCCCATCCCAAACATGCACAGTGCCATCCCAGGATGCCGAGGCCAGGTAACAACTATCTGACGCAAAACTCACAGACTGGACGCCACCAGCATGCCCTCTCAGTTCTCGAAGGAGCCTTCCCGATGCTGCATCCCAGATACACACGGTGTGATCCTGTGAGGCCGAGGCCAGGAAACGGCTGTCTGGTGAGAATCCACGGAGTTGACAAAACTGGTATGTCCCTTCAGCTTTCGAAGAAGCACCCCTGACACTGCATCCCAGACATATATGGTGGGTTCCCATGAGGTGGAGGCCAGATAACGGCCATCAAATGAAAATTTCACAGACAGAACACCTTTAAGATGTCCTTTCAGCCTCCGAAAAGTTGTTCCTGTCCCCACATCCCAGATACGCACGTCGCGATCATCTGCGGCCAGGTAACGGCCATCTGACGAAAAGGAAACAGAGAAGACGCGAGCAGCACGATCCCCCAATACCCGAAGAGGCATGCCTGTTGCCACATCCCAAATACGCACGGTCTGGTCGTTCGAGGCCGACGCCAAGTATAGACCATCAGGGGAAAATGCCACAAACCGGATCGAATCGGTATGTCCCTTCAGTTCTTGAAGGTGTGCTCCTGTCACTGCGTCCCAGACACGCACAGTGTGATCATCCGAGGACGATGCCAAATGAAGGCCATCTGGCGGATATGCAACAGACCAGACCTGTTAGGTATGTCCCTTCAGTTCTGGAAGAGGTGTCCTCGTCGCTACGTCCCATATGCGTACAACACCATCCATCCAAGCCGAGGCCAAATGACGGCCATCTGGCGAAAATGCCGCAGAGCAAGCGCCACCTGGGTTGTGGATTATGCACACTTGCGATGGCCATGATTGGCTGCTATCCATTCCACGAGCAACAATCCGGCATTCGACAGGCCGATCCTTCGGAAATACTTCATTCAGCGCACTACCTGAAGGAATAAATGGATGGGTGCCACCAAGGATGGATAAAGGCGAAGCTGCTAAGGCATCTTGGGATCGCTCGACTAGATGATACAAGTCACGAATTACGTGACTAATATTGTTTACAGCTGCATTATCAGATCCCTTCAAAACACCAAAGTAAGTCACAGGCCAATGTTCGAATTTTTGACATACAAGCCATCGTTCCAGTTCTCTCAGGCGTCGACATGCTTGATTGATTTCACCCATGACGCCCATTGCTGCAACCCAGTGAAGAAGCGCCGGGATAGTATGGGAGACAGCCTTCATTATTTCGTCGTCCTGCGAGTCCGACTCACAAAGGAGAGTGACCCAATGAGTGCACGCAAACTTCAGCTCCGTCGTCATTATCTTTCTGACTTCACTTGGGAGGTCGGGAATGTTCTTATCCGTTTGGTGTTGCCAGATTGTTGGCAGATCATCCAGTACCTTGCACTGTCTCACTAATTCCAGCACTGGCAGCACAACCCCGCGTAATATCTTCGGGAAAGGCTTGGGTGCATCAAGACTGGGCTTGAGTGAATCAAAGGTATCTGAGGAATGACCATGCACCATAGGACCACTCCGTAACTGGTGAGGAGATTAGACAGCTCACGGCTACAAACAACACGATCTACACACCGATGACTCCAAGAATTTAATAAGACTTGATATCCTGGTAATAATATCATCTTCTCGAAGTTGTTCTAATTGTGGGAGCATCCGACCCAATGCACTGGAAAGCATGATATTAAAGATAGTCATGCAAAAGCGCTAGTCATGGTGAATAATGGATTAATTTACTAACTCAGAAAAACTGCTCGAGAACGTCCGTGCCCCTTGAATTTCGTGGCATCCGTGAAGATGTTCATGTAGTGCACGGTGGAGTGCAACGAGGGGTCCTTCGGTAGTTGAGAAAGCTCGAAATGCATCGGATGGAGAAAGACTGTAATAAGCGGACCTCTGGTTTGAACCAGGTTAGTCCCCGTGACGAGCAACGACGCATAGACTGTTCTCTCACATTGCGTCTCTTTATGGGGTCGAGGACGGAGCTGAGCGCTTTCATTAGCGTCACATTCCCAATCAAATCGCCAAGTCTCAGAATTGTCTTCAATTTCCGATCCGTCTCCTTAGCGAAGTGCAAATACGTCAGGTGTTTGACACGGCCTCGGCTCCTAGTGCCAATTGCTGGATGGTTAAGGGACCCTTTCTCAAACCGTGCCCCGAACCTCCACGCTAACAATTCCTGAATGGTGGAGGCGAAAAACCAACAATTGTCCTACATGTTCATGTTGTTAGCGGATCGACTGATGATGATACTGCGGCCGATATTGACGCTTACCCTGGTCAACCTGTAACGGGGAGATTCTGCTTCCATTGCATATAGAATTTGCGCGGCTGCGATCAGAGGAGCGGGAGTTGGCAAGACCATGGTGGCTTCTACGCCGGATTTCGTATCGGTGTAGTCAAGAAGGTGGTCAAGTCTACCAGAAACAGCAGCCTATCGAGTGCTATTTTCTAGCTACGGTACAAACATCAAAGGGTCTCTTACATACCGTATCCATAGCGCTCGACGTTCCCAAATCCCGTACCCCAAACAACCACAACGGAACCGTGTGATCCCGTCTGCGATCCAACCGAAGGAAGAACTCCCTTCTGTCGGCCCGGGTGACATGAAGGATAAGAAATCGATGTGGCACCCCACGAATATCGCCATATCGTTGAACAGACATAATCTTAGCATTCACCGCACGACGACTATCGAACAAGCTTTCGCAAAATGTTCGTACAGAGAAAACTCGGTACGGCCGAGAGTCCAAAAATTCAGCGTAAAAAGCGTCTGCCGATGTGAGGCTTGCGATTCTACTCATAAGAGAAGGGCGAATGGACGGGACAGTTGTGGATGAAGTGGATAATGCTGATAATGAGATGGAAGAACGGGAAAAGGAGTTGCTGAGTCGACTGCGAAGCGATGGTGCTTTTATGGAGAACGCATCATTGTCGGGAGGGGGTTCGAGCGAAGGCTCGATGCCCTCATCAAGCTATCAAAGCTGAAATGAGCAAAATGCTGAGGCGTGTTAAGGCCGATCCTCACTTCGAAGAGGAAATCGTCAATGGAATCCGGTTGTGGAAACGAGGGAGAGGGGATGTCGGCAGGGGTTGAAGAGGTTGAGCTAGAAGCTACAATGGTATCCGGGTCATTAGAAGAGTCTCCAGCATTGGTGTGCGCGGACAGCGATGAAGTGGAGACCATTTCTAGCAAGGGCATCGGAGGATTGGACACGGAATATGGGAGGCTCCGGAGACAGCACTCACCGATGGCATCCACCGCATTTTCACCTGTATTCCTAGTCCCAGGAAAGTTTCGGAAGCCTGGTGTTGTTGCGGCAGGAGTGGCAGGGGTCGGGGTTGGATTTGGAAGACCCATGTCTCTGGATGGTGGCTAGATGACTAGGGAACGCTGAATGATCTTTTGGGACTTCCCCCAAGTTGCGAGGTGTTGCAATATCCAAAAGTCCTCTATATTATCGGCCACAGTAGGGGAGATCGGTGGCGTCTACAGAGGACAGAGAGGCGAGGATGCGAGATGTTGGGGACAGCACATTCAGGAAACGGAAAGATTCCTCATGTGCTAGGGATCGATGCGGCCAACTCCGATGCCCTTGGCGCTCCCACGAGCAGCCTAGACCAGAAAAGCTTTGAAAGCAACACTAAGGAGAAAACATTCAAATTGAACCAAGAACAAATCCTGGGTCCTAGGTTGTTTTGTTACATACATGTATTGCAATTTGTTTTTATATAGTTTTCTCTCTGTGTTTGTTGTTTTTTTTTCCCCGTTTCAATCTCGAACCGAAACGTCATTGAGCGCTGTCCTACCTCGAGGACTTTGGACTGCCTTTGATACCAACGACCCAGGCAGGGGGACTGGGTAGGGAGTACGGATGTGAGGCGGATGATGTTCGGAGGGCTGGCAATGTGGGAGATCATAAATTCTGGTTTGAACGAGAAGCAATGATGCCGTCATCACACCCTCCATGCTCTAACCCCATGGGGTCATCCCCAGCATGCAGACTTCAAGAGTGCATGAAAAACAATACATACGAGCCTCAGAAATGCGATTGGTAGATTGGAAAATGAGAAAACAGTATTTGCTTTACAGAGATATGTATGAGTCAGGTGGCGGAGTCTTGATTCCGAGGGTCGTTGAAAGATGGCTCATCCATCAATGTATCCATTGCAGATAACGAGGAGCTTGTTGACGGTTTGAGCCAGCAACCACTCATGGGCACGAGACCTCAACGTTGTCGGGTGATTGCGACCATACGAGCATAAGGAACTCTCCGTCAAGGGATTTCCATAACGGAGAACAACAGTGAGATAAGCCTCCAGACTCGTTTACATATCGCGGGTTCAATTCCAGTCCCCTCTGGAGATTTGCCCATTTTGCTGACGCTTGTTCCTCACAGGGATTATCAATTCATATCTCGCGTTCTGGTAAGAAAATGCATTAGAGTAACAAAGAACGCGTCGAAAAGTGAAACACTGGTTCCTACGCCTCACTGGGGAGGCGTCACGCTGACATGGAGATGGCTGCGCCTCAAACCAAAGAGTCTCAGTGATCTATCGATCTCGATCACTCAGCATGGTGGTCGGACTTTGCCATGCACGCCTCGGTGTTGGCGTCTCTTTTAATACATAGTAGTTCCCGCTTCGTCCCCACTGCACAACACCTCGTCCCCCCTAGCGGACTGTTACCTTCCTAGACCCATATTTACTTGTCTCATTGTCTAAATTTGTCGTCATGCCTAAACGCGCCGCATCCCCAACAGTCGCCAACGATGTGAGGGTGTTGGCAGTATATCGGTATGCGATCCGCCCCCCCTTCACGTCTTCACAGTTTTCTGTATCCACCTCCCCCAACAGCCCTTATCCGGTTTACGCCGATCTCCGATTCGAAAGTAAGGATGCTCCCGATTTTGTCTCCTGGATTGCCGCCTGCCTTGGCGATATCAAGTACCTGGTTGCGATTGGATGGAAGCCAAATGTAGGTGATCCCATGTTACAACAGCTTCCATCTGAGCCATGTTATATAGTCAGGCAGCATCGCCATCGTCGAAATTAGCAGGCGTTTCCAACAATGGGCGAACATTCTCGGGGAGCACAAATGGAAGGACTTCCTCCTTCACCCCGATGAAGCGGTTACCGGAAGGACTTCCAGGATTTACTTCTCATCACTTGCCGATCACCGAGCGTGCGAAAAGTCTGGCTGGAAGTTCAAGTACTTGGACGAAGCCTTTATCAGGACCAACGTGCAACTTGATCTTTTTCGCTATCCATATCCAAAGAGTACGTGGTGCCCCGAGCCCATTGTAGATCAGACAAATGAGAGTGTTTGTCGTCCCCTTCCGGAGAGTCTCTTCCCTGGCTCGGCACCAAAACCCAAACCTGTGCTTGTCCGTACGTACCCATTCTGCTATCTACTCGTCTGTCGACCTGACGAGTAGTGTATTGCTTTCAGCTGGATCTTTGAGCTGGGTCCAACGCGCTGAAACCGGAGGTACCAGCCGTAGTCACCCCAAGTCTCAGCGTGTCGAACCACCGCTTTCTCCTAATCTTGAGAAAGGCACTCCCACTAAACCCAAACCTCAGGTTACGAGTCCTTCTCGATCTTCTTCGATCTCCTCTATTTCTGGTGTTACGGGGCTTGTTCAAGAGTTCACAATTGCCGACACTCTGTCCGCGTATGATGTGTCTTCTTGGGACGAATTCGATGATACGACGGTTGTCGAATCTGAACCTGGTGATCGCAGAACTTATACATTGCCTCATAACCTCCAACTGATCGAGCTCATGCTCATTAGGTGCATTTTCTTCTCTGACTGATTCTATGTCTCAGTCCACATTGTTCGAGAAGAACCCACGCCCCGATATAATAACGAATGAAACGACGGTAGTTCAGCCACAACCTGAGGAAAATCCGCAGAACCTATGGGAGCAGGATAACCTTACGGAACGCAAGGTATACGATGACCTCGAGGTTTGCCCAACCCACAAGGTCCGATGCAAGCCCAATATCTGTGCCGACTTTTCCGATCACATGAAGAGACACGGGCTCGATCCAAAACACTTTCAACTGATAGGTGGACCCAGCAATGCATATACGTTACAGCGAGGTGAGAGCTTCTCGTCTTTGAAACATACGGGGGGGCATATCAAACCCTTTTCAAATAGAGAAAGAACTGCAAAAGCAGCAGGATGGCAGTCGGGAGCCTGCCAACCGTCGCGGACGCAGCCGTGGACGTGGTCGCGGTCGTGCCATGCCACGCGGTCCATTTGCCAACCCGTGGTAAAGCTCTCACAAAACACACTCCCATCGTTTACCTTGTGGGCTAGTGCTCACATACTTATCATTTTCTTGGTCCAGAATCTCTTTTACACACGCCATGTCTTCCCAGCTTTCCTTTTCTTGGTCCCCTCTATTTAGAGCGGGTACTTCACCCTGCATTCTTACTCCATATTTCATCGTTACCCTTCTTTATCAACGCTGTCATCAAACCGGCAATCGTTCGTGAAAGTTAGCTAAATGTGTGTCCTCCGCAATAACAATGTGCCTTCGAATCGCAAGCAGGAAAAATACGTAGATCGTCAATGAGGTCATCAATTTCAGGGCGGAAATTTGAGCAGGAGTTGATCATAATAAATAATACATGAGAGGGTCTTTGGTAGCCTAATCATCTTCGTCCCAGTTTGCGGATTGCTGAGGAACTTTGGGTCCGCCCGCCGGTTTCGACACGATAATGCTGTCGACCCGTAATACAGTGATAGCTGCCTCAGTGGCGAGCTCCAGCGCCCATGACTTCGCTGCCAGCGAGTCAAATATTTGCAATGGTGTGGTATCAAGGACGCCCTCCGATTCACCCTTTGGATTGTAATAAAAAAATCAATTGGAGGTGTTTGTTTTTTGAAAATCAGAAATCATACCTCTACGTCCACGCCCCATGTGTGGCCCTTCGGCTGCTCATGCCGAGCATACAGTTTGCTGATCACTTCCGTGGTGTTCAATCCCGCATTCTCTGCTAAAGTGGTAGGAACCACCTCAAGGGCACTAGCATATCGCTTTACAGCATGTTGATTCAGTCCACTGAGACTCGCACCATACGACTCTACACGCTTGGCGAGCTCTAGTTCTGTAGCGCCTGCCCCGGCCACCATCCGGTTGTCCTTGACGAGGGACTTGATGACGTTGACACCATCGTCTATAGCACGTTCAAGATCATCGAGAAGGTTGGCCGTAGCGCCACGAAGCACGATCGTTGCCATACGGGACTTTTCGCCGGATCCATCTTGGCTGAAGACGGTGACTCGATCCCCACCGATTTCGATGCATTCCATCAGGTCCACGGTACCCGCCTCTTCGGGTGTGGGAGCACCTAGACGAGCGAGAGGGGTGGCACCGATGACGCGACATAATCTACGGAGTTCAAACTTGGAGAGAACTTTGACGACGGCGATTGAGAAGCGATCAAGATAGTGGAGGGCTAGTTCACCGACACCAGATCCAGCAACGACGATTTTCACACCAGAGTCCGCAATTTCTTTCAGAATCTGTATAAACCGGTTAGCGATTACACAAGTTCCGAAACAAAACCTTTGCACCTTTTCCACGTGTTTCTCCTCTCCCGTCGTGAAGTCGAGCAATTCATCCGAACTCTTTAGCAGCACAGTCCCCTTTGTTTCTGTTTGAGATATATCGATGCCACTTGTGTATACGGCAACCTTAGCCTTTGTGGCCTTCTTGATCATCCCTTTAGACAAGCTCAGCGCGACTTTTGGACGGAAGTCACATTGTATTTCACCTTCAGGCTCTCTCCCAAAGACCATCCCATTCACTACTTTACTTGAACTCAAGCTGCCTCCCATTATCTTCACCACTCGGACGTTATCAACGTTAAAGTTTGCTGGTACAGGTGGCATCACAGCAACTGCAGCTTCTGCAACCAATGAAGACAATATTTCTTCGGATCCATAATGCTTCGAGGCGATCGCAGGTTTAAGGGCGGTCTTTAGGCTACCGACCGCAAGCTTTTGTGGGAGGGTGTAAACGGAGAGTTCTAGAGAAGAACGTTGTTGAGGTAGCAAATACTTCGGTCATAATCGTACGTACTCTCTAACTCTTCAGCTGCTCGAGTACGCGCCAATTCGTAACCCTGAATGACTTCACTTGGGTGAAGACCCATCGTTAACAAGCTTCCTGCCTTCTTCAATAATTCTCCGGCAAAAATCAGAACAAAATTCGTTGCATCACCCATCTAAATGCGATTAGTAATGGTACTTTGAAATCCATAATTCGTACTTACCTCCGCTTCCTGGGCCTGAGAAGCCATCACCAACAACTTTGCTGCGGGATGGACTACCTCGATCTCGCGAATAATGGTGGCTGCATCCGACGTCACGAATAACTTGCCGAGGTGATTGACGACGAGCTTATTCCGGCCTTTCCAATTGCACATCTATCAGCTGAAGAGCCACAGCGCTCAACGAGCAAACACACCATTTGGACCAAAGCTTGTTCGTATTAAATCCGATAATTCAGTCACTGCTTGGATGTTGCGCAGTACCGCGTCCTCCAACCCTGACGATTGCTAATACGCGTTGGTTTGAGAATGCTGCGCGGTCAGTAGTCAGTACCCAGGCTCACCTTGTACCCATCTTTGAATAGTTGCGGACCCGCTGCTGTAGGCACTTTTAATGACATCTTTCAAGCTCGAAAAACCTTTCGTCGATTCAATTCATTGCTCCAGTCATCTGATCAGAAACAGGCGTCGTCGAACCTTCGCACCATTTGTCCAACATTCGATCATTTGCGAGGGATGATTCGTACCAACCCTCCGGCGATTTGTCCTCTTGTTGGCGCGGGCTCAGATTCTGCTTCTGCTTCTCATCCCTGCCCTATTTTCCAGTCATTAGATTGCCCTGCTGTGTTCAGAGCTAGTGCATGTTCATCTTCATGTCACCCTGAGTACTGTCCCCGCTCTATTTTGTGTGTGGTATATGGCTTTTATTTTTGAGTAGTAAACATGATGGGTTCCACATTCATTTCCGTCCGATTTCGGCGTCTCGTTCGCACTTTTTATTTCATTCCTTTTGTTCGTTTTGATGTTGCTTGTGTACGTCTTTCGTTACGGACCAACGAAGAATGGGTTGTCAATCACATCTGACTTAGTGGAATTGTAGCGGACTTGGCCGAATGGCGTGTTATCGTGAACTGAGGAAAGAAAATCCCCAACGAAAAACCAGAATAGGAAAGAGCAGTCGCCACCTCCAGTCATTCAGTGACGGGAGTTGTCACAGCGTTAACTCAATAAATTCGACTCCAACGGGTTGACACTTTACTTATGCCTAAACCCAAGAAGCCTGAAGCAGATGGCTCCGTCCTTCTCACTATCTTCAACCCATATTGCATGCCATCAACTTACGGGTCTATCTTAGCAAGTCGCGAATCCTCAAAACAGAAGACCCATCGTTTGAAGGTGGGACCCCGTAATCTGAGAGACAGCCACGACTAATAGCCGTGGGCAAAGAGTGTGATTCGATGGTTGGGTGCTATGGGGGTTACTATATCCGAGCTGTTTGCAAAGCGTACAGTGTGTGGACTTCCCCCGAGAGCCAAAAGGGGTTCCGTCACAATGTGTGATTTACAATGGATACATAGGAGATTGCAATCGTTGTTAATGCTCAGGACACTGAAGACAAGTCCGTCATAGAAGCCGTCATTGGGATGCATAAATGGGCCGAGTTTCTGCAACCCTGTCCTTCTAATTACAAGGACGAAATATCGCACATTTTTCGATGCACCTCCGATTCCATTGATCATCTTGAATCAACGCTCGGTGAGTGTCGAACGATTAAGTAGCAAAATTTAAACCCGCTAAAGAACTTAAGGGTTTGAGATGGTTGATGTAGACGAGTGGACCGACGGCAAAGATGACCACAAACTCATCGCTAATCCATACCCTCCCCCAGTGCTCCCGACGAGTAATTGGCCACGGCCACAAGGGCCCATTCCCACTTATATTCGACCCAAGATGCAAATCCCTCGTCCAGTGACTGAAGTTGAACTTGATGATTTCCTCGCTGGAATCGCTCCAGCACCAGAAACGCTTCCAAAGCCGGAGATATCAGCAACGAAAGAAGGCACGTCAGGATATCACAATGCCACCCTGGCTCATGCGTGATAAACACATGCCCTTCGATCTAGAACCCAATGACGAGCTGACTTCAGCTGATATCGAGTTCGAGTCGCAAGAGGATAGGTTCTTCGAAGGTAGGTGTTCACTCTTACTGCCTGATTTTTACTGACCTCAGGTTAATTCATAGGATTGAATGCGAATGTTTCCAGATTGCTTCGGGAGAAGAGTATCTCACAATTGCCATTGTCGGACGTGCAGGGGTCAGGTATGACACAAGATCGTCAACTCATAAGTCCTTCATGCCATCTCCCATAGACTCAAACGGAAATCCCTCAAATTCAACTACTCAAACCAACGTGGAACACAATGCTAATCAATCTGGATCGAAGATGAACCACAACATAGACAGGAAACCTCTGAAGAGCGAACTCGAAGACCTGAACGTCAAATATGGGAAGACCTATACTGCGGGGCGTAAGCTTGAGTCTGCTACCGCATGAAGAATGCTGCCGCGCGCGGTGTGCTGAATCCCTATCATATATGGCAGAAGAGGAACAAGAAACCAAGCTTTTCGCCCTGAAGCGAGAGCATGAAGGAGAAGACACGCGTGGTAAGTCCCTGGTGGCGCAGTTTCCACCGTTCCCAGTTTATGGGGGTGAACTTACCTCAAGCAGACAGCAAAAAGCATCGAAGGTCACTAAAATAGAGAGCATTCCAGCTATCATTTTACATTTTCAGCAGTACCTGGCCTCCAAATTCCCACCATCGTTATAATCGTACCATTTGTATACATATCTTTCACTCGCATGCCTCATGAAATGAAGCCTTTTTCACTTGGCTTGTCCGAGCATGTGGCTGTGCCGCCTACTTGTGTGTGCGTCCATGCTCTTCGAGCTTCTTTCCCTCCTTGGTGGTGCTGCCAGTCGCCCGTATGCTGTGCCTTTCATTTTAATTTGTTTCATACTTTATGCTATCCGACTTTGGAGCAACGGACCCAGGAACCCTCGGAATCGTAACATGCACGGCCGTGTCGTCGTGATCACCGTAAGTTTCATCCTCCGTGAGACTCTATCAGATTTACAGTCATGACATTTTAGGGTGGCTTCTCGCCTCTGGGTTTGAGACTGATAACCGAACTGGCCAAGCGTGGAGCACAAGTTATTGGGCTTACACCTTCGCTGGACGACCCTGTGATTGACGAGCTCATCCATGCGATTCGGGCGATGACGAAAAATGAGCTTGTGTATGCAGAGGAGTGTGACCTAGATTCGCCGGCGTCTATCCATTCCTTCTGCAAGCAGCTAGTTCAGCTGAAACCGAGCCTTGACGGTGGTTCGCCGGCTGAGCCTCAGCGCGTAGACGCGCTTATTTTTGCTCATGAATATTCTTACATTGCCCGAAGCGGATCGTCGCCGCTGGCTGATTCAGCTGTGTCAGCTGAAAAAGCGGACGAGAGGCGCCTTCGACCCTCTCTAGCTTCATTCCTGCTAACAGCTTCTATCCTGCCCAGCTTGCTGCGCGCCCCTAAGGACCGTGACATACGTATCATACACGTCGTTAATCCATTTTACGCTGCTGCCGTGCCATTTTTCAACCCGTCATCCCCATCGCCCGCTTTGGAGCTCTCCGTTTTTGCCAAAGAAGGTTATCGCTCACTTCGTACTGTCATCTACGGGCGGCATCTGCAGCGCGTTCTAGATGCAATAGCCAGACCAAAAAAGGACTCGGCCCCGGCCGGTAAAGGTGGGCTTGTTGTTCCGCCAAAAATACCAGGCGCATCAAACATCTTGTCCATAACGGTATCTCCTGGCTTTATTGCCAGAGAAGCTGGTGACCCCCTTTTGTCCAGGTTTTGGAACTCACCCCTATCCCCCTTATGGTTAATGCGAGTCATCTTGTAAGTTTGCATCTCGACCGAGGTCGATCATTCATTGTGTGAACATCCCGTTGTTAGGTACTACGTGTTGGTCTATCCAATTGTAGTCATCCTCACCAAATCAACGTTTTTCGCAGTGGAATCCATTCTCTATATGGTGTTTCTCCCACATCCACGCAAGATGCTACCCGCTGTTGACGACGCCGTTGGGGCTCATTCGAATCGCGAAGGGGATGCTGACCGTACGGTGGAAGGTGGGAAGCTGTACCGAGATTATACGGTTGTGCGGCTTCCCGGAGGGGCAGAAGAATCCATAATGGACAATGAAGGCATCGGACGAGCTGTATGGGAACACCTCGAGGCCGGGGTCCAGAGGTGGGAGACGGAGGAGGCGGAGATCCTTGCTCAGGCCGTAAAGAATGCAACCGCTGGCAGTTCAACTCTCGATCCTAGGGTCAGAAATGATCCCGATCACTGAAGTCACTTCTGACTGCTTCATGGATTGCCCGCCGTCTGATCACCATCGTTTGCAATGTGTAATCCGCCCCGTATGCGTGCTCCTCTGATGCTTGTTTGCTCCTGTCCAGGTATCGAGCCGCTAGCTGAAACCGTTTCTATTTCGTAAATTGTCATCAAGTAGTCCAGCTGACCAAGGGTCGTAGCAGGACCTCCGCATGGCTTATTGGACGACGATAAGGGACTCAGTTTGACGTCACATTGCTTTTTACCCGGTATCGGCGTAATGTAGTTGTAATGTGAGGCGCACAGCCGTATAGCGAGCGCATTCACCATGAGCGCTTCCTATGCAATTTCTTATGTTTGGGAATGATCAGCGGCTGGGGCTGATCTGAATTTCATACTACTGGGCGCTAAGCTGGAAAAGCGCCATGATCTTAAGAGGGAATGCCCGGTGGACAAACGTTCTTGTGCGATGACTTGACTTCATTGTTCCGCAATGCCCCATCATACTTCGGAGTATTTCAACCGGCGCTCGTGGATTAAACAGTCAGCCTGAACATCAGTAGAATATCTGAAGGCCATAGTTGCAATGGATTCGCAGAAGTTTGAGGGGTTTAGTGGGCTATTTCCTTATCCGTACATTCCCACAGCCACTAGCCACTGGATCCGTAAGAGCTGCATCTGTTTGTTGAACTTTGTTGAAGGGCCGCGGGCTGCTACCATACACGATACAACATCGCATAAAAGCACCCTAGTTCCCAACAAGACAAGTCCCTCCCCCCAAAAAGTTGCACATAGAGGCTTGAATCCAACCTGAGTCGTTGGCCTGGCCATTTTAACATCGCAATAGCGTGCATTCACACCGTGAATTTACCGCATCAATGCGTCTGTCAACGTCCATGCCCCCTTCGAGCCGCTCTTCTGGTTCTACTAGCAGAAGCAGCCGGAGCGATTCTCCCTCCCCTATTCGGGCTGTTCATGAATATCTGCACCAGCCTCGTGGTTTGCACGAACATACCGAGAGGCCAACTGCACAGTCATCAGCCTCGGCTGACGACACTCTCGATCTCTTCGACATCCGACAACTACTCTTATCTATCCAATCGCAGGTAACGTCCATCAAGGAGGATCAACGAGTGCTCCGTAAGCAAATACTCGAAGAAGTCGTCGCTGTCCGCGAGGACGTTCAACTTGTTCACTGCCTGGTGGACTCCCTTGCGTCCAAAGTGGAAGAGGCCCCAAGAGGGAGATCGCCCCACGTCAGACGATCGGTATCAATCGGGACCAGCTCGTCGGACATTCCTTCTTTGCACGACTCCCCCGCCTTACGATTCCATTCTCCGAGGTTGGTCGTGTTGTGTGCAAAAGTAGAGCCAAGCTGATTCACTTCAGGTCTGTTAACACTTCAATTAGTTTGGACTCGCCTCAGCAGCCCGCACACATCTCCGAGGCGAGCCTCAGGTACGTTTCTTGATCTGGTTATGATGGTCCTCAACCACGTTCTCAAATCCTCCCGTCTGCTTATTGCATCATTGCCATGCTGTCCACACCCTGCCGTTCTTATCTACCTGATGACCAACCGCCAGCCCTCGACCTCAAATTTCTTCGCCAATTCGCTTCTGTGGTGTTCCGTCACCCACACCGTCGCATCCCGACTCTTCCGGAAGGTATTTGAACGCTCACCTTGACTCGACGCATATCTGATCTTTTCTGCTGTCTTTTATATCCGGGTCAGTTCTCCAACTTTTACACACAGGCCATCCACGCCTTTCCTGCGATTCGTCACTCGGTCAGCGTCGCCACGTCCTCGCTTGTCTATTGATTTGGCCAAGACGCCCTCGCCTCTAAGTACTCCTTGCAAACACCCTCTCTTCCTTCCTCAAACTCCCCCCACGCCGTTTGGTGTCGCACTGAGAAATCCGGTCGTGATGCTAGCCTACGCACCCGATTACACGCCTCCAGTCAAGCCCGCATCAGAACCAGTTAGGGTTTATGACATGTCCCCTGATGTAAGCGTGGGACACAAGTCTCCCGCATTCCCCCCTTCGCCAGAATTGCGGGAAACCCCACCTCCAGCGCTGTTAACAGAACGCCCAAGGCGTGGGGTGGTCACTCCCTATGCATCGTCTCCGTATTTGTCCCATGCTTCAACGACGTCTACAGAACCATCCAGTTCGTGCAATCGATGACATTGCTTGTGCGGCTACTGAATCTATCTTAGGCCCGCAGACCATCAGTGATCCTGGATCAGTCGTGCTTGCGTCTCCTGATCCCCCACGACTTGTGATATCTCCAGTAAATTCTTTGGGCTTAGAAGATTACCCCCTTGCACCGAGTTCGTATGCCCCAGTTCATCTCTCAATTTCAACACTAATATGAATTCCCAGGGCCAGATTCCAAAATTGATACGGGGGAGCTGTTGCAAGAAATGAAAGCAATGTTCAATGCGTTCAAAGTGGATGTCGAGAAAGATTCAGAAGCATTGCGTGACAGAATCAAGGATCTCGAAGAGCAGCTATCCCGCGACAAGACGAAATCTAAAGGAGAAACAGACAACTCACAACCGGCTCCGGCTGCAGCGGATATCATTATACCTTCCATCCCACCCTCGATAAGGCTTGATCCACACCGTGGTCCTAACGCAGTCACACCGCGTCCAACGATAACCGTTGGTTCCACAGGGCCTAATCCCTGGATGCCTAATTCACAGTCCTCGCCTAGTGCACTAGGCCCAGGTGCCTTTACGCCTTGGGTTTCCACGCATCCTGTGGACACTGCCGTCCACACTGTCCACCCTTCTGCTCCGCCCTTTCCGCCTTCCCCTTCCTCTAAGATACCTCCGTTTGCCCCCGGAGCAGTTCCTGGTGGGTGGAAGGCTGTGAAGCCCCAAGGTTTGTCAAGGTCTCGCACCACGGGGAACTTGGGGGGCGCTTCATATCCACCCCTATCGCCAGCGCTATATTCCAATATCTATGCGGGCTGCCCGCCTTCAAATTCCACTCCAGAATATTTCGAGCGGATGAATGATCCGATGACAAACCTAGGTTATACCACTCCAGTGTTCGCTTCACCACCATACGGGTACCCCAACCAGGGCCCGCTGAGAAGGAGTCATACAGAGGCAACTATGCTTCCCCCAATGCCGCACTATTCTGCACCGCCCACCACTCAACCATACCCTTCTCAACCGGCGTGGCGCACTTATCTCCCAGCGCCTACCACGGTGCAACCTGCCCCGGCGCATCGCTTTTCCATTAATCACAGCATCCCGGTCACTGGTGCGCAGGAGCCCTCATATCCAATAACCTATGGTGGTGCACACCTTGGCGTCTAAGGTCATGTGGGTTTATATATCGGGCTTATGCCAGCCTTTGCGAACACCGCTTTGTGTTCGCATGGCATCATTCACCCCATGTCGGCATCCTTTTTCGTCAGATCGCATACCATCCTCAAGGACTGTCCTGTTACGTGAAGGTCCACTGCGTGCTGCATCTTGCCGCCTTGATTCGCAATGGATGCCGACAGATCTTAATTTTCTCGGACTGCCTATTGTTTCGATTATCTGATACGGTTCTTCATCCCCGAATGCTTTTCACCCCCAATGGTGAATTTTAGCATATCCGACTGGTTTTTCTGTTACTTTCGACAAAAAATTTGAACTGAAAAATAAAACCTACTTGATTCTATGATTTGGGAGCTTGAAATGAGTGAGTGAGCTTGCGTTGGAAGTTGGCAAAAAGCGAAGCCATCCAACTTACCAAATTCAGGTTATGTCTGTGTCCCGAAATGGTTAGGATGAAATCACAGATGCAGGGACTTCCTGCACTGCAAGACGTGACACACATAATGGGACATAGTAGCCATTGAGACACTGAATTCGCGTCCCTCTTTCCTCCTTCATCCTTGTGCTCCTCAACCAACTAGCTGGGGTAGCAGCTGGACCCTCGAGCAAATAAGCGCTCAGGAGTTTCCAAATAAATACAGCATATCTGACCACGAGCCAATCGAGCATTTGGAATCGTTCGTGGGTATATTCAACCGGGCTCGATTGCTTTCTTGCCAGGTGATTCTTTTTTTTTTTGGTAACAACATGTCCATTCACATGTCCCTTCTGGGAGGTACTGTAGGAACACTCGCACTAATAAGGGGGGCGTTGTGGGTTTGCCACTACTTATGGCCTCACTCGGACACGGGAGGATTTCGGTAGGTCCTAAGCTTGCAGCCTTTTCCAAAAAACGTCCTACAAACCGTACTGGGTGGTGTTGTGATTTAAGCTCCGAAGGGCCCTGTTGGCAGCTGGCGTCGTGTTTTTGGCTTTTTATGTCCGTCGCTTGCCCGATGTCGATTCGGTGGCGGCTGGGAAGATCCAAGCACCTGGGCTTACACTCCCACCTGATGCTGCTGCGAATGCTGCTAGCGTAAAGGCGGCGTTCAAGTCTGCCTTTAGAGATTATGCGAGTGAGTGTTTTTTGGTCGCCACCTCATGGGTGAGCGCCTAGGTCTTGCGGGTTCCAGTGGGTGTTCAGCTGGAGACGTCTTTGTTCTCTTTTTTGGTCAGCGTACGCATATGGACACGATGATCTTGCTCCCCTGTCCAAGTCGTATGTAGACTCAAGAAATGGTTGGGGAGCCACAATTGTGGATGCTTTGGGCACTATGAAAATTATGGGTTTAGATGTGGGTTCTATGAACCATGCAATGGCTTGACATGTGTTGAAAATTATCGTATTGGCTGTTTTTGGACACCATATAGGAGGAATTTGCGTACTCTGTGAATTACACTTCGCATATCGACTTCAGTAGGTCGAAAACCTACGACTTTGTCTCTCTATTCGAAACAAACATCAGGTATGAAGTCGACTTTGCCGCTTTTACATGACCGATTAAGCCGATGATCTGGATAGATACCTTGGAGGAATGCTCTCGGCGTATGAGCTCAATGGCAAGCAAGACGCAGCTTTATTGGAGCAGGCCATCACTCTTGGTGATAAGCTTTCCTATGGCTGGGTGAGTGGCCGTCTCGTTCGGGTTACCGGTTCTGATCAACGTACTAAGTGAGCTTGATTTTCAGGTTGGGAATAACACCATTCCCTTCAACAGGTTGGATTTCACTTCAAATACACCGCTTCCTGACATCGTGCGTTGGGAGTCTTGAGTCTGTTCACCGTTATGCCTCCGACATTTTTGCTACAGAATAATATCGCTCAAGCTGGGACTCTCGTTCTTGAATTTGGCAAACTTTCGCAGCATTCTGGAAACCCTAAATATAAGAACCTTGCAGAGCAGGCCATGCGGCAGATCGCGACATTGGTATGCGGCGATCCACTTAGCTTTGCTAGTGACTCGGTCTTAGTTGCTGTAGACCCCTCCTTTGCCCGGCTTGGCCTCTCAAGGCATCGACCCCAGCACCAATCGATTCGTTGGCGATTACATTGTATGTGCTGACCTTGGGCGCCCTCGCCACTACTAGGTTGAATGTTGACACTGACATTGATTGACGCGACGCAGTCGTGGGGAGGAGGCTCTGATTCGTACTTTGAATACCTTATCAAGTACAGCCGTTTGACAAACTTTGCCGACCCGCTTTGGGTCGAAACCTGGAAGACCGCGGTCGATTCGTCGATCAAATACCTCCTAACCACTTCCAGTGTCGGCAACTGGACTTACCTTACCGATCATACTGGAGGGAGGAACAGGTTTATTGGATCTCACCTAGGATGCTTCGTTGGTGTGTTTTAATTGCCTATCTCCATCCAACTACCCCGTGTATCAATGGGGTGCTGACTTGCGGCAATTGGATTTTTTCATTAGGTGGTAATTGGATCATGGGCGGAAAACTTCTGAATAATAAAACGATTCTTGATTACGGACTAAGTCTTACCGATGCTTGCATCAATACCTACACCAGTGATGTGACAGGCATTGGTCCCGAAGTGTTTGCTTACACCGGAGTCGGCACGGTTTCTGGGAATTGGACTGGCGGAGGTGAACCGTCTGCATTCGACCAGGCATTTTATAATGAGCATGGTTTCTACGTGTACAACAACTACAGTTTTTACGATCTTCGGCCTGAGGTCTTAGAGGTGTGTTTCATTCCGTTCGTAGGCAAAGAAAGAAGCTCCTCATCCGATGATTTCCGCAGAGCAACTTCTATGCCTGGCGTGCGACTGGTGACGTCAAGTATCAGAAAAACGCAGCGGCTGCGTTGCAGTCTATCCTGAAGAACTGCAAGGCACCCCTTGCTTTTGCTCCCATCATCAACGTCCAGAAGCTAGATTCTGTGCGTGATGGTTGTCCTGGGGTGAAATCGGGTCTAACTCGCGTTCCTTAGGGTTTCATCGACGACACTGAAAGCTTCTTCTTTGCCGAAGTGATGAAATACCTGTTAGTACTAAAAATGGAGATACCTTCCTCAATAAAAGATACTCAGAAGGCAGCGGTCGGATAGATATCTCACTTTCGATGACCCGAACCACATCTCCCTAGACAAATGGGTTTTCAACACAGAAGGTCCCTCAGGTTTCCGTCTCGCATCGTATTTTGATGCTGATGTCAAGTGGCTTTCTTTCTCACAGCTCACCCCTTACTTGCTCCGGCTGGACTCCCAGCCTACAAAGTTTCCCAAGGAGCTAAGCAATCTCCACTCTTGACACGTGCAGCAGATGAGGGCAATCTTCCTCAAATTAGCGAAAACCCTCGTCTGCCCAAGCCGCTGCGAGATGTCATCGAGGAAGCCGCCACCTAGTTGTAGAGGCTTACCGATTGGCTGATCGCTGTCATCCATCAAGTGGGGCATGACTCTATCTGGTTTACAAGGGATTAAGTACAGTGTATCTATAGTTTTGCAATTCTCGTGTAGAAACATATACCGCTTGGATTTCCTACCCTTGGTGGTCCCTGTACGTGAAAGTGACAGTTACTCAGCCATGGATCCACACGCGAGACTTAAAAGATTGGAACCCCGAGGTAATCACACGAACATGCTGATGCATCCGAGGCCCGTTCAAAAACCACTTTCCATCTTCTTCAGTAGTGAATGCACAAGAGCAGAGGTCTTGGCTTTCTCAGTCCTGATGGGATCAAAGTGCCGAGTGTCTGAACGTGCAAGCGTTTTCGGTTTGCGAGGAGGGATCTGGGATGCCGGCGTACCATCAATCGTCCTAGAGGGCTGAGACTGGGGCTGAGTTCTGGGAAAGGGGAGGGAGGAGGGAGAGGAGGGAAATGAGGAGGGCGATGATGATGAAATGATAGGGAATTTTTGTGCGGTTTGCTTTCGTACAGGAAGCTTTTCGGCTCTGAGTATCATGCCGCCCATTTTTTGTACCCACTGGTGGTCTTCTTCATTGAATTCCCATTCGCCTTCTGTTAAGGGGTTGGCAGGAATGGTAACATCAGGGAATTTGATATGTGACGCTCCATATCGCGAGGGATCGATAACCGTATGGCTGGCTCGTCTAAGCGACGAGAGTTTCTTCAGCGAAGCGCCCTTGGAAACAGCATAACCTCCCTAAAGGCGGGATTCACGGCTTTCATCTGGGGGTCCATAGATGGATTTGTAACAGCACTGGAAGCGCGAATTAGAGCTGGTTCCGATGAAGGGATTGATGAAGCACGAGGGAGAGGACGAGAAGGGCGCATGCGAAGGGGATAAATGAGAGTACCATCTTTGGTTATACGCCACCCCTGCCGAGGACAAGCAAAGATCAGGCAAGGAGGATAACATACTAGCGAGGAAAGATTACCTTCTTACTCTTGGCACTCCTTTCGGTAACGAGGGCCATATCCGCGGCCTCTCTCGATGCAAAGCGTAACCACTTCCTCTCTCTCTTTGCTTTCAACAGTTCCTTTCGCTCGATCGCACTTCCACGTCGCTTAACAGAAAGCCGTCCTGAGTCTTTTCCAGACCCATCGAGGGGGTGTCCCATTCCTATGGCTTGGTTCTCTGACAGAATGCTGGGCACAAAAATGGTGGGCGTGTTGGCACCCAGATGATGAATTATCTCACCTGTGTTTATAGTCTGGTCGAGCTTCGCCAACACGCAACTTAGCTCCTTTCCAGTACGCGCTAGCCAAAACAGTCGCGCCTAGCCTATAATTTCAGCTCAAAATATGCGAAAGACACTGAAAGTTGCTTACACCTCGCAATTTTCGGCTTCGGGGCTTCCAATGTCACAAAGGCAAACTTCCTCACATCACCTGTTTTTGTCGAACGACCCAGTAGTAATCGCACGTACGGATGAGAATCACGCCGCTCCAAGTATTTGTCGAACTTCGACCGGATTCGCACTCACCGTTTCCATCAAGAGCTCCGACTCCATCCAAACTGTGGACGGTTCCGAAACTTGAAAACCGAGACTTCAACATATCGGAAGTAATTTCAGGCGTTAGACCCGAAATTATAAGCCTTTTTGTCACCACCTCCATTGCACCCAAAGTTCAGCTGTCATTCAATCGGGGTACTCCGGAGTCAGTGAACGCATCGTTTGCCTTATTTATATGCTGCTCTCGGTGGCCTGTATATTTCGGGAGTCTGACATAAACTCGATTGAGCAGCACGATTATTGGTGAACGATCGCAAGCAAATAGGTGGTTTGGGCGTTCATCTGATGTAACGAAGCATGAACAAATCACAATCTGTGTTAGCCAAGCCTCCCTTTTGATCCGCTTGATCATCTCGGAGACGCCTGAGCCCATCGCAAGACTATGGTCCGTCTCCGCGTTCTCGCCAGCCCCCTACCGAATGAAATGACGCCTAAACATGCAAATACTGGTCAATTCGTTGACATCAAAACGATGCAGTTCGAAGGCAAGATTGCAATGTTCGAGGACTTTTCATGAGACAATCCCCCCCCGACGGATCATCCGGAGAGAGAAGAAAAGACATGGATGATTCAAGTGCGGGGGGGTGTCACAGCGAGAATGACAGAACGACGATTCGAGAAAAGTGCGGAGTGTTCATGACGTCGCATGCTATAGCAAGGAGATTTCTGAAGCCAATTTTACCCAACGATATCATGTTTGGGAACGTGTTTAGTCATCCCGTGAAGCTGCAAGTGGGCTCCAGGTAAGGAAATGTCACTTGCACTATGTTGCTGATTCAGTCCAACTATTATTGACTGGGTTCAACTGGATTTGGCTATGTAGCGCTGCGCCAAGTTCATAAAGTCTATAGATCCTCCTTCGGAGTATGACTTAATTGATATAGATAAACCTTGGATGCTATGAATATCCTTTCTGAATCATCTTAGGACGACCTTCCTTTCCACGATGCCCTTCTTGTCTCGTGAGTCATGCTCATGGGAAGTCTGCGCACCCGCGAAAACAGTGCCAGTGAAAGGAAACCACCAGGGACTTGTCCACGAGGAGCAAGCGCCGTAAGCCACACTTCGCCATTATAGGAGGGCTCCCTAAGCTTATTAATCTCGAGACTCGGATAGAATACACAGGATCTTACTTGGCATCTGTAGAACATCGTAAAGCCAAGTTCTGAAGACTGGATCAGCGCGATTGGAATCACGGCTTTCTAACATTCCATGGTGGTCGTTACCGTTTGACGGTCACTTTGACTTGATGAAGTGTTATAATAACAGCATCGCAATCCGACATCCTAAGCACGATCTGAACACGGTATCGTATTATCATTGGGTATCGTGCTCAGCCCACGCATCATACTTATATACCTTTCTGTGCAGTACAAAGGAACAAAGGCTAAAGCGTTAGACAACATAATAACCGCGACAACAAAGGGCATCGGAATGCCACTTTAACATGAAGTATTGGAATGACGAATGGGGCAAGGATGGGGGTTCTGGCAAGCCGGTCAAGAGAGGCTGAATATGATACGGAGGAGCGGTCCTGGTCCTGGCCCGATAGACGACAAATGTGCACCTGGGCATTCTTCCACCAGATCCAGGATATCGCATAAGATTGACGCGGACTTCAAGACTACATAATACCGTATTTTTCATTCAGAGAACTGACGCGGTTTCAGCCAGGCACGAGGATGATGAGTCATTTTTACCTTCGTGACAGTGACAGTCGGGAAAATCGGGAGTGACGTAGTGACAGAGCGGATGTTTTGCTCACCTCGTCCAACTGAACCCACTTATGAACTAGAATGCCTCGCCTTCGTGTCCTCGCTGGGTCATCATTAGACTCTCTTGAAACTCTCTATGCGAACACTGGGCAATTGTTTGAGGTCAATTCCGATGCGTTCGAAGGGAGGATTGCTGTTTTCTTGAAGGATTTCGTAAATGAGAATGGGCAGAAGGTGCACACCGACTATTTTGAATACCCCGATAGACAAGATCGCACTGGTCCATTCAAGTTCGAGGCATGTCCGATATTTACTTGATATGCACTGGGGAGAACACTAATATGGTTTATAATGAGTAGGTAGATTCTTAAAGCCCGTCTCAGCGAACGATGTCTTGTTGGAAACGTGTTTGATCGCAAGCTTCCTCTACCTTACGGCTCAGGGTAAGTCAGTGACTTGCTTGCGAGTGAGACTCAGAGATAAAGTTTCTGAGTGTAGCGTGGCATTGAAATTCATCCAGTATATAGACCCGAGTTTAGATCATGACCTCTATTCAGACAAGCCGTGGGCACTGTGAGTCCTCTCATTTTTCGTCTTGGAGAATTGACCTAACATCCAGTGAGAAAAAGATCGCCCTTAGTGACGACGATGCCCTTTATGGCTCATTCAGAGTGGCCGAAAGCTAGTAACAAACCATCGAGGGCAAGCCCGATCAATGAAGATGTAGCGGACTGGATTCCTGAGGGTGAAAAGCGCCGTGAGCATGCTGCAATTAAGAAACACGAAGGTCGCCCACTCACTCAGAAAGCAGAGTCGTATTTCGCAAACCCAGAGCATAGGAAAGCTCTCACGTTCGGTCCAGACGATTTGATTGAAGCGGACTTCTGTCAAGGATACTTATCCTTTGAGAGCGGATTGGCTTTGAGCTTCCCCGGAGGCATTCACTTTGACTTAATGAGTCACTGGGATGGGAGGCCGTGCAATATGTTTGCGTTGAGCGAGGCAAAGACGGCAGAGGTCCCGGAAAGGTATTCTGGTGTGTATCATTTGAGATAGCCGAGGAGTATAAAGGGGAAGAGACAAAGGATGAAAAAAGCGCTGGCGACTTAGGAGACATCTCCGGGGACGTAGATTAGGGCAGACGCATAAACTCAGTCCTCGTTAAATGATTTCACGACAGTATCCCGGCTCCCCGTCGTTTCTCCTCTGCTTTCCGTTCTAGCCGCTTCCTCCGATCAAGAATAGCGCGTCTATTGAAATGAAAAGTAAGAATTTTACGGATAGGCCAGCCGGCAACGCGCCGCACCTCTTCTGATCATGTTCGACCTTAAAATCATGCAGAGCTTGTTCGCGTGCAGGCAGTTCTCTCTCCCACTTGTGGCCCTTAAACATAAATCTTCTCCCTTCGTACAACCCGTTTGGCTTATCAGGGATAGGCTTCACTTCCCCGACCCACTCGATAGGACATGCTGCGAATACACGCTGAAGGGGTGTTTTCGGAGATGGTGGGGACATCGGAGTGGATTTGGGTCCTGGAGGAAGGTATGCTTCAACCCCTGCAAGGCGGGCTGCCTTTATGAGTTCGGCTTGTCGGCGTCCTGAATAACGCGGGGGATGCCATCGTCCCGTCTCTTCTACGAATCGAGGGAGGAACGGATTGTGGATTTTGGGATACTGGCACCTCTATTTATCTTTATCTCCCTGTTCAAAAAATCAGATAGAAGTTTGGTAAACCTGACGCGCGAAGCGGTCGCCGACATGGAGTTTGATTCCGAGTTGTGGGAACGTGATCTCTCCTCTCGACACGTCGACCCTTTGCGAAGAACTCGAATTTCTCAGTTCGTTTGAATATTGCGACCATGAGCTTTGAGGATGTTGAGGAGCGCGATGGTGAGTTAATTATAGTTTGTAGGATGTCGGTGTGTAGCCTGGGTCTCAGATTACCCGTGATTAGGCGTTCGATTGTCTTGGAATGTATGGCCTTCGTCGCGCATAGAAGCAACTCGGACTGTGGTTCCCATCTCCGCACTGTACACTCCACTGAAAGTCAGAGAGGATCTTCCGCCTGTCCTTTACGAGCCTGTTTCATGCAAAAGCTCGTGCAGAGCAATTCTTAACCCTTATTGGTACTACATCCAACTTTTTCCTAAACCCCCGTATCCTGCTTCTGATGACAATCACTGGTAGTCAAATTGATGTCCGCGGGAAATTATGGATATGTCCGTTCTGCTTGCAACGAAATGCTTTCCCAGCGCACTACAAAGACATTTCCAATACCAACCTGCCAGCGGAGCTCCTCCCCAAGTACACCACTATAGAATACACTCTATCCAGACCCGCACCCGCACCCCCGATCTTCCTCTTTGTTGTTGATACTTGCCTTGATGAAGCTGATCTCAAAGCTCTTCGTGACACCATTGTTGTTAGCCTGAGCTTACTTCCTCCACACGCATTGGTCGGGCTGATCACTTATGGAACAATGGTCTGTCTCCGCATTTCAGTGACCCGATTCACATTCCGGTGTTGATTATCATCCTGTTAGACTCAAGTGCATGAGCTAGGTTACGCGGAATGCTCCAAGTCATACGTTTTCCGTGGAGGAAAAGACTACACGTCAAAACAAATTCAGGATATGCTTAGCTTGGGTGCCCAGAACAGAGCAGCACCTCGATCTGGGCAGCCCGTGCCTCCTCCGAGCTTTGGAGCCTCGCGCTTCTTGTTACCAGTTTCGCAAATTGAGTTCCAATTGACGGGACTTCTCGAGGCACTCCCTCGCGATCCCTGGCCTGTTGCAAACGATAAGCGTCCGCTGCGATCCACAGGGAATGCACTGAATGTTGCTGTTAGCTTGTTAGAGGTACGATGGGAACTCTTTGCTCCGAACTCGGAAACCCGAGCTCACACGGTCCGCAGGGGACTTTCGCGAATTCTGGTGCCCGCATACTACTGTTCACTGGAGGTGCATGTACGGAGGGGCCTGGGATGATTGTTGGGCAGCAATTGAAAGAAGCTATCCGTTCGCATCACGATATTGACCGCGAGACCGTCAAACACTTCAAGAGAGCATCTAAGGTCAGATATATGCGTTTCTCTTCGCGTGTTTAGCGGGGATTCACCAGTTCTTTAGTTCTATGAAGGTCTTGCAAAACGTGCTTCTGATAATGGCCATGCAGTTGACCTCTTCGCTGGCTGCTTGGACCAAGTTGGTCTTCTGGAGATGAAATCACTTGCAAACTCGACGAACGGTGTTATGGTCATTTCTGACTCATTTACTACTTCCATCTTCAAGCAAAGCCTCCTCCGCATGTTCTCAAAGGATGCGGAGGGGCATTTGCAAATGGGCTTCAATGCGACGTTTGACGTCCAGGTGAGCACCAATGCCTTGCTATTATTAAATTGTCCAACCTGACATCGCGTCCAGACAACGAAGGAACTAAAGGTTTCGGGCTTGATTGGTCATGCTGTCTCTGCGCAGAAAAAATCTGCCTGTGTAGGCGAAACTGAAATTGGCATTGCTCAAACCTCTGCTTGGAAGATTGCCACGCTCTCCCCGAAAACGTCTACTGCGGTATACTTCGAAGTAGTGACTCCCGCTGGACAACCTCTTCAAACTGGCTCCCGGGGTTTGATTCAGTTCGTGACTCATTATCAACACTCCAGCGGACAGATGCGTTTGCGTGTTACAACCATCGCTAGGAACTTTGCTGAGGCTGGCGCCCCGAGCATACCTGCTGCATTTGATCAAGAAGCCGCCGCAGTTCTGATGGCTCGAATCTCCGTTTTCAAGGCGGAGATTGATGACTCGCCCGATGTCCTTCGCTGGCTTGATCGCATGCTTATCCGATTATGCCAGAAATTCGCTGATTATAGGAAAGAGGATCCATCGAGCTTTAGACTCACAGATAACTTTAGCATATATCCGCAATTCATGTTCCACCTTCGACGGAGTCAGTTCTTACAAGTATTCAACAACAGTCCCGATGAGACAGCTTTCTATCGGTACGTAGCTCCAACTGATGCCAAGAAGCAGCCTCATTCATTTTCTTGCAGACATGTGCTCAATGAAGAGGACGTCAATGATTCGCTAATCATGATGCAACCCACCCTTATGTCTTACGCAATCGATACCCCTCCGCAACCCGTGCTCCTAGACAGTGTGTCGATCAAACCGGATGTTATCCTATTATTGGACACCTTCTTTCACATCCTCATCTTCCATGGCGCAACAATCGCCGAATGGCGTAAAGCTGGATACCAAGACCAGGAGGGGTACGAAAATTTTAATGAACTTCTGCAGGCGCCCGTAACGGATGCTCAGGTACGTGCACTAGTACCTGCTCCTGGGCCTAATCTTAAGCTCCAAGCTCATTTTTTTAGGAACTTCTTGCCGACCGGGCCCCAATTCCCCGCTATATCGTTTGTGACCAAGGAGGGAGTCAAGCACGGTTCCTGTTATCGAAGCTGAATCCATCTACAACACACATGTCAGGTGGAGTGTATGGGTCGAATGCTGGGTCAGGGCAGGCCATCTTTACCGATGATGTCAGTCTGCAAGTGTTCATGGAGCACCTGAAGAGACTGGTCCGTGACCTCTATCATTCTCATAACCTGAACCGCACTAATCACTCGTCGGATCTAGGCCGTTGGCGCATCGACAACTTAATTAAAGGTTCAATTAGACGTTAATACATGTATATATCATCAACTTTCCTTGGGTGCTTGTGCCGATATCTGAAGCAACATGATTAATGCCTTGCTACTGCCAAATTTGGAAAGTGCTCATGCCAGGCCGTCCCGAGGGGTTTGCCTGATGAGTATACTCCGCACCAGGTGCCTGATTCCCTTTCGCGATGCCGAGCTATACTGAGCAAAGGGGACCCCAATCTCCATCTAGACCTAGCGGTCCACGTCCCAAACCTCCTGTGCGAAACAATCCTACGATCACATTCTCCTTGCCCTATTACTAGTGCAGTTACTGAGGCGCCTCACGACTTGCCCTCAGAGCCATCCGGCGAGACATTCCCGAGAGGGAATCTCTTGCACAAAGGGTTTTATGATTTGTTAAATCTCATACCATCCGTCCTGCAACGTGCCGCTTGGCTCGGAGGCGGTGACAATGGACGCAATGAAATCGAAGAAGATATTGGGGGCCCCAAATACGATGACATACCTATAACAGCCGCTCCCCAACGAGACGACTGTTCGTGGCGCCCATTCCAATGCGTCGAGCCACTTACTTTAAAAGCCTCTTCCCACAGTTGCTCAAGAACTTCATACAGTTGGACTAGTGGGTGCTACGATATCCTCCTTCTCCTCTCCCACTCCGCCGCCTAAACTGTCGCGTCCCATCACGAAAGATATGCCATCCTTGCCAACTGACTTTGTGTGCGCGGTTCGTGAGTCTTAACGACCAATCATGCTGGACCCTATTGTTTGACTAGCTACGCTGTACTGGGCTGAGTCTGTTAAAAACATTCTGCGAAAGCAAGCCGCCATCCGAGATGTGATAATGAACCGACATTTCACTGCTGAGAGCAATGTTGACTTGCAAGTTGGACCAAGCAATCTGCGTGTTGTGAACGGTGGAAGTGCCTTATAATAACGTCCTCCACAGCGGCTTCTAAGCCTTCGAACTATGGAGGCACGAGATTAAATGAGACTTGTGTGGCCCCGGGTCTTGGCACTCGTATCTTTCTCTCGCGTCCGCCGTACACCTGCGATTCTGTCTAACCTCGCGCACGCCATACATGCTTATGGTTCCTCATATACTGATCATTCGTGTACGTTCAGTTTGTACCTTCTTATGATCTCACACGCTCCTTTCTCTAGTTTTTTGTCCTCTTTTTGTCGGTACGTTATCTTCCTCCTTTACTCGCGTTCCGCTGAACGCTTCGGCCTCCGTGCATTCTTTGCGCCCGCTGTTGCGTGTCGGCCCCTGTCCCTTCTTCGCGCCCGCTGTTGCGCAGTGCACGTCCCCTTTTCTGACATCCGCCATTCTTAGCCTCATGCTTTTTCTTCATTTTTTTAATTTTCGATTTTTCTTGCTAGTTCAACCGTGCGACCTTCGAGTACGGTTCCGATTGTAAGTATTTTGGTTTTACCAAGGGTGAAGGTGTTGTGACCTTCGGTTACCGTTGGTGGGTAGGATTTGTACCTTCTGTTACCCTTCACCATCCCCTTCGCCTAAGTGTACTCATTTTGTACTTAACCAGGTCGCTCGATATTTCAGAGGCTTCAACGTTTGTTGGGGTCGTCGCCACGCTACTTCGCTGCTCACCTGCCGCACACAAGACATTCATCATGTCCAAGAGCCCACGAAGATATCCACGGGCGCCGTTCGGATCAGGGATTCATCGAGATTCTGAAAATTTCCCGCTGAGTGTCAACACTTGTGCGCAACGAGTTGTAGTACACTTAGGTGGAGATGGGGATGGTGGGTAACACTGAAAAAACAGGTAGCAGCAACAGATGAGCAGAGAACAAAGCGAAGTTGCAAAGGCCAGAAGGATCCGAAGGATCTTAAGGGAGACCAAAGGGCTAGCGCCAAAGGTAATTGAAGGTCACAACATCTTCACCCTTAGCAAGACCGAATATTTACAACCGGAACCGCGCTCGAAGGTAGCTGGCAACAAAAAACCGAAAATCAGAACATGTCATAAAAAAGTAGACAGAATACAAGACCGAGTATGAAGGCATACGGCGGAGGCCAGGCAAAGAATTGATAGAGAAGGCACAAAAGGCTGATGCGAAGCGTGCAGCAGACCCAAGAAGAGAAAAGATGTGTAGGATCATAAGAGCTGCAAACTGAACATATGTGGATGATCAGCATGCGAAAAGCCATCAGTGGGCATGGCGCACGAGAGGTCAGGCAGATTTCATAGGCGTGCAGCGGACGCGAGGGAAAGGGTATGAGTGCTATGACTCGAGGGTACACAAGTTCTCGTGAACAAGGCAGAAGTCTGGACGCTCTCGAGGCTGACTTGATACGGCTGGTGGACTTCGGCTTCTTAGCGGTTGCAGGCCTACTTTTCGGGTCTTACGGATTCTGCATCAAGGGCCCCTTCGCCTGCACCCTCTGCACTTGCTAGCAGGGGGCTTAAGAACACCGTCAAGCTTCACGACATTCCGGAAGACTCGGACTACACCCCGGGCCAGACTAACTTTGACTTCTCCATCTTAACTCTTGATCGCGCGGTGTCTTGCAAAATCCATTTTGAGAAACCATTCTTCGAAAACCCCTACCTCGTGGCCGAGGGTGTCTCGCCCTGGAGCGCGATCTTGCTACAATGCTATCCCTGCTAAAGAGAAAAATGGAGAAGAAACGAATCGGATTATTTGAGAGACAAGAGGCAGAGGGTAAGTGAGTGCTGAAGCATTCGTTCACTTAAAAATCATTCGCGAGCCTAAAAGACATCCGGCTCTACATCATGAAACAGGTCTGTTCCCACTCCACAAAGTCAATATGTTACGGAAGGGGCAGGAGGGTCACACAACAACTCCATCGCTTCGCGAGGAGCGTCTGCTCCTTGGTCATCGAAGGCTTGCAGGCCGATGTGATGCTTGAACTTTTTCTGGACGGAAGGCGACGTCAAAAATGGTGCTCAGGGTCCCAGTCCGGGTGCGAGGACCACCTGAGCGACTTGTCTATGATCCAATTGCAGTCGGACGACACGAACGTCGCAAAGGCGCGGGGACACGAGGTGGGACCATCCTCGGAGAATGTCTAAACGCGCTGTAACTTATTCCCTAAAACACGGAAGGCACAGCCCCTTCTTCTGTCACACTATTGCCCTCTTCACTTTGGGTGGAGCCGTTGGGGGCATGCCCACCTGAATTTGATACTTAACTCTGGTGCGCTGCCGGACATTGTAAGTGATGAATCGAAGAATGCAAGAGGGGAAAGAGGACAAACTCCTTGCTCGTGCCATGCATTAAGAGGCGCGGCACGCTGATTACCGTAAGGACCAACGTCGGCCATGGTGGTCACTCCCAAAAGTCGTATTTGGCCGGTGCGTTGCGATCATTGTGTGTTGTCCAAGTACCACATATAGACTGACCATTTGACATCGCTGCACTGCAGTAAGCCACCGACCCAGGGTGAACAGCACCCAAGAAGTTAGCAGAGTCAATATGAGCGAGAACACAAGCAACGATGCAGACAGTTAGTTTTCAGTGTCCTCACGCTCTTTATTAGCGATCTTGACTTGGGCATGAAAAGCAGAATCCCCTACCCGACCTGGTGGGGTTTGGGGTTTGGAAGCAAACAGAAGCAAATGGAATCGAGGGCGATATAAATAGATGAAGGTGACACTAGAACTTGGTTAGGAACAGAATGTAGGGACGCGAAAGTGGAGGCAAATTCAGCCGCAAATAAGGAGGATCCTACAGTGTAGGTAGATTATTTTTGACATCTCACTTTGCTTCTGAAGAACTTTCCTTTCTCAGCTTGCAACACATGCCTAAACTGCATGTAAACTAGCGGAAAAGCAGTGTTTTTGGATACTTCATTGATGTATCAGAGCAGTTTTATGTACTTTTGAGTAACGAAAAAATTTGCTCAAAAAAATTGGCAGTGAATTAGAATGTGATCACGTGCCACCCAAACGCCGTCCCTCCGAAATGCCTGCCCTAAATGTTCGCAAGCACCAAGCCTATGAACAGAGAACAGGAAGCTCAAGGACATTTGGGAAGCATCTAAGACTTTGAGGCCGACTCCATATCTGAATGTTCCACCACAAATTGGGATCTCTCAACTGATGTGGGCTCTGAGGAATCTGAAGAGGAAGACTATGTAAGGAGCTTGGAGACATTTTATGATGTTTTTGAGAAGCCAAGCTGCTGAGGAAAAGGAGTTCAGAAGTACAAATCTCATACACGAGTGAAACAACTCTGTTTGACAAGTAATCTTCCTTACCTCCACCTTCCAAAAAAGGAAATCGATTTCCGAAAAAAAATTGGCAGTCTTGCCAAATTTCAAAAACTTGTAGAATAATGCGTTATATGCTTTCTTTATAGTACAATTTTCATTTGAGACAAAGTTGACTAGTAGGATTTTTTGCTGTGGAGTTGTCATGGATAATCTACCTACACTGTAGTAACCTAGCGGTGAGTATTGAGCTTACATAACCCGATCTCTGTGTTTACACCCCCTCTGTGTAAATCGAGTTTGATCTTTGGTCCAGCGACTTTCTGATTGTTTTAAGATTTCGTGAGTCTCTTAACCATCTGAACTCAATCGCCAGCCCAGGAGAGGGTCGACTGGTGAAACCCAGCTCCACAAACCCAGGATGTTTTCATTCCATACCCGGTACAACGTGAATCTGGGTTTCACCTTCGCGGTAAATCCTCTCCTAGGTGGAATGATAGTGTGTGAATGGGGAGTGAACATTGTAGCATGTGTGGTTAGGGTTGATATGAGGGGTTTGGTCGAGCTGGGAGCAAGACCTATCGATATTGGATGTCCTTTTATACGCCCAGGTTACGTCTGACATTGGGGTATTTTCGTAAACCTAGGACATTAGCAATGATAGAGGGCCTCTTGCACGGCCATAGGTTTTTCGCGTTTGCAGGACCCGCTACGGAGTAGTGGGAATAACTGATGAAATCCTCGGATAATCAAACCTTCAGAATGAAACGCTATTCAGTCCATGAGGTACCAACAGATGATACCAGACAATTTGATGATAACATTCCAGCCGAGGTAGGTATTGTCCTCTTGTCGATCCAATCTTTATTTTGTCATGTGTGGTAAGACACTCCTGCCGGCGAACTCCCAGCAAGCTCCAATCCTCAGTGGCCAACTCTATGGAAATGAGGTTCTCGAAGGGCGTAAAAAGCTTGCGTTCATGGGTTTAACACACAAAGCAATCGCTTACCCAGTGTACCAAAACGGTTTGCGTGTAATCGAAAGACCCCTTTACCGCGATGCATCGACCAGGTTAACCTACAGTCAAAACCGTGCGCCGTCATTATAACTTACGTCCTCTCATTGATGCACTCAGTACGATCTGTTAGCCTCACGATTTCTTATGATCGCTCTCATGTGTATCTTTATTACCTCCCAATGTATCATGCTGTTCTAATCTATAGCCAACCACTGCCTTCGATAAGCTTCCGACCTCGTTCTCTCTCGACAACCTCTTTTGGCCGTATCCCTTCCTTTGCCTCGAGGCGCGTAATTTTGCCGCCTACACCGTCGCCAAAGCCTAACGGTGCACTACCCCCTTGTAGCATCATCATCGTTGTCTTCACAACTTGCATTGGATTCCTACTTCCAATGACCTTCGCACTGAGATCGCGAATTCCCGCTGCCTTGCATATCCGGTGGATATAGGGATTGACTGCAAGACCAAACCCGGCAGGACGTGGCCACATAGTTACCTGAGTAGCTCCTAGCTTGTGATGGATCTCAGTGAATATGGTTCGATTTTCGAATCGTTCGACAGTGTCTAGCGATTTGAACGCATCCGCATATGCTTTCGTTTGCGCGGCACCGATATTTTCCGAGTCTTTCCCTTGCCCAACTCCCATTACACCATCACCGTTGCCGACAACAACGAGTGCAAAGAATGAAGCTTGTCGACCTTTGGGTGTTTGCTGTACGACCCTTTTAACGATCAATGGGTATCGATGAAGCTTCTGGAGGAATTGTTTGGGGTAGAGCATACGCGCATTAGCTATTTCCTGTCTTTGCGCGTCGATTTTATGGTCTCCATCTTGCTTTGACCGCCGCTTGCGGCCTCGAATGTTTTCTTTCTCCCAACCCTCCTCAATGGATTTCGAGCTGTCACCGTCTTCAGATTTAGTTATGGATTGTTCTACAGATGTGGAAGGAAAGGGCTCTATGGACGATCCAAATCGGGGCGTGTGATGAATGATTGTAGCTGAGTATGGGTGTTTGACAGTGGGAGAGACGTGTGACACGACTTTGGTGTCAAGAATAGGGTCAGGTTTCGTAAGATCAGGAAAACGCGTCATTTCCTCAGCTGCAGGAAGCAGCTTCGGTTTCGAGTGTTTTGGGGCTATGGTGCGCCATCGGGTGGGGGTGCGAGGGGGGAGGTAGATGAACTGGTGGATGTTGCAGAAGAGGAAGAGGACCGCACCCCATTACCCAAACCTATAACACCTTTCGAGGAGAATAGATTTGCATCGGTAATTAAACGCTGGGGTTTACTGTTAAAGGCGAGGAGCTGTCCCCAAGATGCTCTGTACATTTTGGAAACAGGGCGGAAACTGCCGGTGCCGAATCTATTTCCCACGCATCTTCGATTCAATCTTAATGGCTGACGTTGCCCAAACTGACCAAGAGACGGAAGAGTATGACCTTGGGCTTGATACTTCAACCCTATACACCGTGATTGATAGGGACAAAGTGTTCGGGCTCAACTTAACTGTGCCCGAGGATGCGAAGGAAGTTATTAAAACCTGGAACGATCGAGACTCCGTAGACAAATGGGTAGACAGTGGAGTGGACGATCAAGTGCGTGTGCGCCTTGGATGTGACCGTTTTATTTAGTTCTGTGAGTCCTAACTCCTGGTATATTCTTCGGTCTAGCTTATAATACACGTTCCATTCATCGAGAGCGTCAAGGTACGGAGTGTGCTCCTCAAACCCGGTACGTGTTGGTTCTGTGCACCTGATTGTATTCACTGCCTCGGAATATACATGGCATACTCAGACACTCTTTCGAAACAGCTCGAGGCGAGACGTGTCCGCAAAGACTTCGGATCTATGCGAACCAGCCCTCAGGCGTGGACTTTGCGGACGCTGAAAACATCAAACCTCATCTTGACATGTCAATTCTAGAAGGTGATACAGGCGTCACGGAGTACCCTCTCAAGGTGGCAGCATTCACAAACGTTAGCTCGCTAACGCTCTTCTTTGCAAGTCATGTGCACTTCGTTATTCCCATGTGATAGCTCACCCATTTCCCATATGGCAGTCGGAGTCAGCGTCTGAAGAATGCACAAGGATTTACTTCATCGGGTTCAAAGGCGATACTCGCAGAACAAAGAAAGACACTCGAACGAAACTCGATCTCGCTGCTGCGAATGCGGCTGATGCAACAGTCACCAAGCTCGCAGAGAAAGCCGGACCTTCACAGACAACCATTCGTTGACGGCTTACCATTTGGACTACTATCCTGGACTTTCCCCAAATACTTTTGACAGCGATCGAAATAGAAATTGTTTGTGACATGTGCAGCAGCCAAATCCTGAAACCCCGAGCAGTGTCGCGCGTTCGATGTCATAATATGGTTGATTTTACTCGAGGGGTGAATAGAATGATTGAGATACGAAAGTCTGTAGAAATGACTTTAATGGAAGAGAAGCCGTAGTGAAGAGAAACAGCGAGGATAAGCGAGAAAACCTAAGAGACAAGCACTATATGTCCACCGTTGCAGCTTTGATAACGGAGTACCGGGTCGACGATGGGGGGATGCGAAATTGCGATGGGGCACGACAGAAGTCGATATGACCGAGTGGAGTGGGCGTTTGCTAAGTGGTGCAATGAATCAGAGGAGGTCGTGAAGCAATCCGCATGGAAGACGGGCTGTGAGAGACAGATAAGGGAGCAAACAAGGGGCGTGTGCGGAGTGTTGAACATCCGGAATTGGCATGCAGTTTGTTGGAACGAGGGTAGTATTGGTGTCGGAATGGTCCAGTGCATGACTCTGCATGTCCATTGGAAACATGCATGGCCGGGCGCAACGATCCACGAGGAGCCCAGCGTAAACGCAGAGAGATGGAAGCGACCAGAGGATACCGAGCTAACCCATTGATAATTATAACGAGGGTACGGGTCTTTATTAAGGGAAATGGTAAAGGGGATAGGCTTGGGACCAGATACGTCCAAACCTCGAACTCCGCACCACGGGCAAGCATTCCACTCCACCACGGTCACGCAAACATCAATCAGGCCGACGACCATCCGCAATCTCATGACCGTTGGCAAGGATACACATTCAACACACCCACATCACGAACGTTCGCTGCATCCAGGGTGCCATCGATCCATCCCTTGGCACTGGCCCAACTACGCGCCGATATCAATCCTGAGATTTAAATGTTTCAGCGCGGCAATCCCCTAATTTCCAGAGGTGGCGGATATACCTTGCCGTCCTTCTTCTTTTGTTTACGAGGTGGTGTCATTTGTCGTCCAGCGCCCATTCCACCGTAAGGGTACTTTGCTTTCTTCTCTGCAGGTTTCAGAATCTTCGGGAAAAAAGCGTGAGCGTGTCAGGGGGATTCAAGGGCACCCAGGATGCAACATACCTGGAACGAGCACAACAAAGTCTCATCGACACTCATCATCGCCCCTGCATTATCAAATTCGCCACAATAATTTGGAGCTGAGAAGAGCGTGACCAGCTGCCGCTTTGCGAAGAACTCGTATCCATCCTCAACAACCTGGTGTGCTCTGCAGATGAGATCCATGTCGTGCTTCTGTAAGAATCTCGACACAACGTCGGGTCCGAAAGTGAAAGAAACACCACGATCGTTTTCGCTCCACCCAGTAATGTCTTTGTCCGGATCTGACCACAGAAGATCACAAAGGAGACCTATGTGTCAGTTAGCAGAATGATGCATGTGGAGACGTCGAGATAAATTAGATCTTCGATGAAGTACGCTCAAACAAAGAACTTACCAGTGTCAGGCACGTCCGTCGGTCGCATGACTCGACGTATCTGCTCCATGCTCTGCAAATCAGGACTCAGGCCTCCGTGCATGGTGAATATTTTCTCGTCTATGATAGCAGCAATTGGCAAACAGTTAAAACAATCTGTGAAAGTTTTCCACAGCTTGATATTGTACCGCCGTTTACCTAGTAGAGCGCATAAACTGGAACATCAATGCATACTGAACGACGCTGGCTCACATTCATCATAGAATCCGTATATACGGTTGATGCTTGCACACTCATGATTCCCGCGAAGGATAAAAAAGTTCTCCGGATATTTGATCTTGTACGCAAGAAGCAGACATATTGTCTCCAAGCTCTGCTTCCCTCTATCGACATAATCACCTAGGAACAAGTAGTTGGCCTCCGGAGGGAAACCGCCATATTCAAACAAGCGAAGGAGATCGTAATACTGTCCGTGTATATCGCCTGCACATGGGTTTGTGATAGTCAGAGGTCGTTGGAGTGTGAGGCGTAAAGGAGCCCTGGGAACTTGCCGCAAATCTTTATGGGGGCCTCCAATTCCAACAGGATGGGCTGATTAATGAAAATTTCCCGTGCTTTAGTGCAGAGATACTTGATCTCAAACTCCTGTAGCTGGACGGCTTTCCCAGGCCGATTGCCGCGTACTGCAAAATGATAAGGGTGGAAGATCGGCGATACGAACCGACAGAGTAACAAGATCAGCGAACGAAAGCAACCAAGGACAAAACGCTGCAAAGAGATGGGACAATAATAATGATCTCACCTTCCAGTAACCGATCTATAACGGAGTCAAGGTCGATTTCGCCCGTAGGGTCCGCCATGTGTTATCGTGCTATTGAGATGCGGGCGAGGAATTAAGCGATGAGGATCGGAATGAGCGTTCACGCCTAAGAAGGAGCATCAACCATACCAGATGTATAAATGGGTCAATGAATGCGAGATGGTATCACTTTGCTTCGTTGAAGAGCGGTAAGATGTGCGATGAAGATGCTGGGCCGGGGGGCCGCTGTCGTATCCACTCGTCAAAGTAGTTTCCTATCAGTTAGTAGGGTGAAAAATGTAAGAGGTGTCAGCATGGCGCAATACAATTCCAGGGGTGCCAAAACGAGAAAGTTGGAGGAAGGGTTGCGTGATGACATGGGTTTTCAGTCGGGATCTGGGCTCAAAGATCCATGGAAAAAACGGAGGTCTGCCATGACAGGAACGTAGCGCCCGTTCGTCCTAGAGGCTACCATAGTAGAGGGGAAAAAAAAAATAGGACTGACCAGGAAGCGGAGATGGAAGAAACTTGGAAGATTGTCCCACAAATACGTGCAAGACAAACGCGGGCAGATGTGAAAATATGACGCGTGACTTGCAATGTGGTCGGTCCCGTGACCCCTCTCAGGAAACTCAGTCTTCACGTCCGGATCAGATAACGCCCCCGCGCCCCTGAGGATTATCGCCCCACGATGGTTGATACCTTCCAGCGATCTCCCGGTGCTCATTAGGAGTGAGGTGTTAATGGGAAAGTTCCCTTACCCGTTGAGGCTCACTTATCGACTGATGCGATTAATTCACCGGAGACCCTACAGCTACATTGCCAACATAGCATTTACCCGTTAAAGAAATATGCTCAAGTGCCGGGCACAGGCAACCATTGGTTAAGCTACTATTGTAACTCTATTGGGACCAAACTTTTAGCATCTCAGCGCACCCAACTCCTGGCTCCTGCTGTGGCTTGGCGTTCATGGTTATCTGGCCCAAGCTTAGGTGTCCGAAGATAATACTAGTATATTACACAGGTGGAAAATCATGAAACAAATAGGGGGAGCTGAGCTCACGGGCCGCACCAATGCCCTTTACACGTTCCCTCACCACCGTGTTTAACAACGTGACTTCTAAACCCGCTAAATCGACATTTGCCGCCATATCCGTGGCATAGTAGCAATGTCTCGAGTACTATACTGTGACTTCTGATTCGTTGGCTTTAGAATCTGGAAACGAACGGTCATCTCCTCCGTTCAGGGCGATCGAAAAACATAGATTACTCACTTGGAAAGAACATACCAGCAGCTCATCGACATTCATGATCGCCCCCGCATTATCGAATTCGCCACAGTAATTTGGCGCGGAAAAGATAGTCACAAGCCGCTTTCTCGCAAAGAATTCGTATCCATCTTCGACTACTTGATGGGCACGACAAATGAGATCTAGGCTGTGCCGTTGGAGAAACCCCGAAACAATGTCGGCTCCGAACGTGAAGGAAACGCCACGATCATTCCTGCACCATCCCAATGTGCCCTTTTCGGGATCAGCCCACAGCAGGTCGCAGCACAATCCTGCAGTGTTTCCAGATTAACAGTATGCCTCAATAATTGGACTTTACTGTGAGCTGCTGACCTGCATCCGGGATATCCATCGGGCGCGTCATCCGCCGTATTTGCTCCATGTTATAAAGGTCCGGGCTTAGTCCTCCATGCATGCAGAATATCTTGTCATCGACAACTGCCGCGAGTGGAAGGCAGTTGAAACAATCGGTGAACATCTTCCACAACTTGATGCTGTATCGCCTCTTGCCTATATCATAACGCAGGAAGCACAAAGTGGGGGGTTTCGTCGACCAAGTCCAACCGCCTTTCTATACCAATCACTCTCACATTCATCGTAGAACCCGTATATGCGGTTGGTATTAGCACATTCATGATTGCCCCGGAGAATAAAGAAGTTTTCGGGATACTTTATTTTATAAGCAAGCAAGAGACAAATCGTCTCAAGACTCTGCTTCCCCCTGTCCACGTAATCCCCCAAGAATAGATAATTCGACTCTGGTGGGAACCCACCTTTTTCGAATAATCGGAGAAGGTCGTGGTACTGACCATGAATATCGCCTGAACGGAGAACATCCCGGACGTTGGCATGCGCGAGTTACCCATACACATACGCATACGAAATAAGAGGTCTTATCCAAACAGATCCTATTCCTTACTTACCACATATTTTGATAGGTGCCTCCAGTTCAAGAAGGGTGGGCTGACTGATGAGAATCTCCCGCCCCTTCTGTATCAAATTCTGTATTTCCCATTCCCGCAGGTGGACAGCTTTTCCTGGTCGAAGGCCTCGGACTTTACGACGAGAAAAAGGAGGTGCAACGCGCGGTCGAGGGTTGGAAACTGAGGACCGGAATTGAAGGGGGGAGAACAATATGACGATTCGTACCTTCCAGCAATCGACCAATGATAGAGTCTACGTCGAACTTCAGGGGATCGATGATACGTTGTGCATTCATACGGGTACGAACTGACGCGGGGGAACGAGCTGTACGTCCGGTGTTTGATTCGAAAAAAAAAAAAAAGGGAAACGACGTGAAAGTTGGAGACACAGAGTGATCGTCAACTTGGAAAGACCCCTTCAACGCGGGGGGAATGCAATGGAGGAAGGAAGATATATTGCAGTGAGGATTCGCCGGGTGTAAAGAACCATATATTCATATCACGATCGCACAACGTTTTTGCTCGCGCGCCGCTAGCAATGAAAAATGGCCATATCAGGAACAACTGCTCGATTTTCACCCTATCCCTCAGTTCAATGATCTTGATCTGTGACTTCCACGCGTCAATAGTATAAACATCATTAGGTGCCAAGCATGCATGCCGTGAAGTCGGTGGCCATGTTAGATAACACAGGCTCCCCCTCCCCCCTTCCCTTCCCCCCACCGGATCCGCACACGCACACCTCACGACATCTAGTACAAACGGGTCCCTCTTCGCCTTGCAACATCGTGCAAACCTCACGGCTCTCGCGCTTAAGTAATCCGGAGTTCAACGATGAATTGACGAACCTATATATATCCGCCTTGTCGAATTGCGCCACATACTTACACGCGTCATTCTCATACTCCAAATAACCATGAACCGGCGAAAAAAATAATTTCGATTCGTCCGCTGCAATCGATCCCAAGTTGAATTGAACAAAGAATATTGACAGGTTCTGGAGGGACTTCCTCCGCATTACGGATACTTGATAGCACGCCCCCTGGACGAGGGGACAACATTAAGTTGGAATTGGACCAGGTTCCGGATTACCAAAAAATCGACTTCATGAACATGTGAGGGCTCCCAGCTCACGGTCGACCACCTGATGGAACGGTCACCAAAGTACCAAAGCGGCGGCACTTAAAACGCCCTAGTCGTTGAGTTCCAACAAGCCAAGTTGAAGTATCAATTTACTCCAGAATTTCAGTGAGTAATAGTTCAAGGCAGATATGAGATGTGCATGTAGAGTCTCCAGTGGCGAGATGAAGCGGGGACTGCAACAGAGCTAGCAGTGAGTAAAGCATGCGCACCCATTCTAACTATCGTACGGGCTTACAATTCGGACGTATCCTATCTCCTATCGCCCGGCCCTGCCTGTGCTAAATATAGGGGTGTCACGGTTCGCTTCGGGAGCGATTATTTGGTCCTGGAACGATTCGAACCAACTTTGTAAAAAAATCCACTAATCCAGCAGCACAAAGCTCAGGCTCAGAATAATATTTAAATTACCCAGCGATATGTCACTTGTATGCATCATGAGTCAGATTCGAGGTATCAGGATACAAGACGGGGGTGGGGATTGTCGTATTTCCTCTACTTTTTTGTATGTTGTGGCTCATGCCTTGCAGTTTGTTTTTGTTTGATCTCTTCTGACGTTTGGATTGCTGAACTGTTGTTTTTGTTTGTCCAATGCGACTTGTTCCTTCCTTGCAATCCATGGCCCGGGTTCCGGCCGTTCCCACTAGATGCTTACACCATCTGATTAGACAAACAAATTAGCAAACAAATAATATTGCCATGTATCCAGACATTGCTAGACACTAAACATGGCAAGAAGACTACTAGATATTGCAGATCACGCAACACCAGTGAATGATGAAGAGTAGCGAAGGAGAAAGGGAAAAGGGATGAGGGGGAAAGGGGTGTGGTAGTGCTGAGTGCGCAGATACCGAAATGTTTGATTGTGCACGTATACGATACAGTCAGTTAGTTCAGTTCAGTTCAATGAAGAGGATCGTTAATCGTCGGGGACATTAATCGTACGAAGTGGGGTATCGGTAGGAACTTTGCCGAGGCACAGCGAAACACAAAGGCAAAAAAAAAACCAAGCCAAGAATTCACGAATGACGTGAAAACGGTTAGCAGACCATCTGGAGTCCGTTATTTTTTGTTCCAATAAATAAAATCCATGGGGGTGATAATACGTAGATGATGCAGCCAAGCAAGGAAGAAAGCGATCAAGCTCCGGACGCCTGTTCAGTGACCTCGCCATCCGCAGGTCTTCTTCTTCGCCTACGTCGCCTCGGTAATGGAGGCAATTTCGGCATAGGCCTCTCATCCAAATCGAGAGCCACATTTGTCGCAGCTTGGAACGCCTGATGCAAGCACATGCCAAAAAAAAAAAAGTAATCAGCCAAATGACCCAGAGAGTGGAGAGACACAAAAGAAAAGGAACTCACCTCAACCCAATTCACGACCTCCATCATACTGCTCGCCTGTAAAAGGAACTGTTCCCCGCCAGCCCTAACTCGCATTACATTCCTCCTCTTCAAGTAATCACTTCCCAATCCACTCTCAGCATTTTGAAGCGAATAGACTTTCAACAGCATATTGCTTGGTTTAAAATGACTTGAGAATCCACCTCCACTGCATTGGCGGACCTGTCGTGATCCACTCGAGGATGAGAACGATGACACACGAGTGTGGGGTGTTCGGGTTGATGATGCAGATGATGATGATGAAGGTTGGGGCAGAGGGACGGAGGAAGTAAATGGTGATGCGATAGCATTTGCTACAGAGAGCAACTCGCTCGTGTTTGGTTTATCAAAATTCGGACCCAAGCTATATCCGAATCCCGCCGAAGGAGCCAGCTCCAGCGAAGTAGGCAACGAGGCGGGTGAGGAAGCGGAAGCGATAGCGCTGGATCCCGACGATCGAGACGACGCCTCATCACCGTCCAGCCTGAGTCGACCAGACCCAGACCCTGTAGTAGACGACATCTGACTACTGCTACCAGTCGCAGACCCGGTCCTCCTCCTCGCAGCCGCCCGTTCCCTCTCCTGCATCGCCAACCGCCGCTGATGCTCCTCCTCGATGTGCCTCTGAATCAAAACTTGTTGATTCTGAGTCCGAGCAATAGAGCGGCTCAACTCTATCTCTCTCAACATCTGCTGCGCCTCCGGCGACGTAGCTTCCGCAGGAAAGTGAACATGACGGGCCGTTAACTCAACGTCATATTCTGTCTCTATCCGCCCTTGCTCGATCGTCAAATCATAAGCACCAGCACCAGCACCTTTCATCCCTTGTCGAATCGGGCACTTGAACAGGACCTTCCTCGGATCATGCTTATACACCCTTAGGCTCGTTCCATTCAGCACAAAGAACAATTTCTTCCATCCTCTATCCCTCGCCTGGATACCAGGCGCTGAGAATTCCATCTTCCGGTTGAGCCACCCTTCGACATGGACTTCACAGGAATAAGCCGGCAATTTCTCCTTCCCTTCATCATCTCGTGGCCGTGCCGGGAAAAGTGTCCGATACATTGGAGGCGCAAGGGGGAGGTCAGGCATCGAACGTCGTCGCTTAACCGTAGCCGCAGTGGCAGGTACGTTTTTGCGAGCCGACGCCGAATCGGCAGTGCCTATTGTGGCTGTAGCAGCAGTAGCGGCAACATTCTTATGGGGCGCCCTGTGTAATTCCTCTTTAAGATCCGCTTCCGCCACGGTGTCGGGTCGAACATCAGGGATTCGGTGGGAACCAAGTGTAACCATGCTCTTTGATGCATGACGAGAAAGACCGGGCATTAACCGGGCGCGCGCCCCGTGGCCGAGCGGAGGGGAGATGCCCGCAGCATATTTTTCTGCCGCAGCACCAGCACTGCTATCGCGATCGTTCATCCTGGATGTATGGTTAACAAAGTCGCTGGGCCGAGGTGTGTTTGACGCCACACTACTCCCGGCGCCACTATGATTGTGGAAGGGTGAAGATGAGAAAGAGCAGGACGAAAAATAATCATGCTGTCCCCTATCCACATCACCCGCTCTAGGAGTTCGCGCCCCTATGGAATTGACGCCCTTAATTGCAACTCCAAAGCCACCCACATCCAAACCCCCGATCAGGAACTCTTCCGGTATGGAAAGCCGTGAAGGTACCCAGGCTGCTGGTTCACGGGTTCGAGATTGATCACCAGCTACATCTCGCAACGTTGAAGACGATGGGGGAAAGCACATTGACACAGAGTCAATTCCCCCTGAGGGATGGTGTTCAGAAGAGGTATTATCGCTATCAATATCGTTATCCTCATCCTCGGCGGGGCTGGAAGCTCGGGGAGAAGCAAACCCCTCTTCGTCTTCTCCATCATCATCTGAGCCGGCGACTTCTTCACCCTCGACGCTCCCGACCGACGGACGACCGGTGGTACGATACAGGGGAGGCACCGAACGCCGAACCGACTGTAAGTCTGGTGGTTGCTGTTGAGGATTAACCTGTGAAAGTCACGTGTGAGAAAAATTTGATTGGTCAACGCAATAATTTGAATGCAAGAAGGCAAACTGTGCCATCCACGGTTGGAAGTTTTGGATTAAGAGAGAAGAGGGGCGAAGAGGAGCAAATAGAAACATACCTGTGTTGAGGAAGATGCAACAGGGGGTAGTGTTGGAAATAAGAATGGGTGAGGCCGGCGGAGAGTGAGAGATGGGGAAAGTCGCATGTCAGACTCGGTTCGATTGATAAGGCGCCTAGGTGTAGGTGGGCAAAGAATATCATTGTTAAACAACAAGTCAGATGGGCTATCTGCATGTCGTTTGTGGTCAGCCATAAGATCAGCTATAAGAATCGTCGGTGGGAGGGGCGCCATGGTTGGTGATGGGGTGGGGCCGGAACTATACCCCAAATGCTCATGTGATGACGCGGATGTAGGTCTAGGCGAACTTTGAAGTTGAACCTCCATGGAAGATCGAGAAAGAGATGAACAAGTTACACTCCGAGCGTGGCTCGGTGGTATGTTTTGAGGCAAGCAGGTGGGACCGTTTTCCGGCGATTCACCGTCGTCGTCGTTCAAGGAAGGAGATGTTGATAAAGAAGCAGCCCCGAGATTGGAATAGAGGATACGCTTGATCAGAGAAGAGGGAATGAGGGACTTGCGCTTTTTGGTGGTGGTAGCGGTGAAGGTATCGTCCTGAGAGGCGGTGGGGCCACGAATGATATTTCGGAGTGAAATGACGGACATAGCCAAAGTCGACCACACTTGCGAAACTGCGTGGATAAGTCTGAGCGTGCGTCAACCGGCGAGGGTGATGAAAGAAAGCAAGATCAGATTGATGCCCAATACGAGGATAGAAGGTGGCCGGGGAATTTTCATCTCAGTGGAAACTCTAATAAGGCTTGGGTGAACTTACGAAATGAGGAAATGTAGATTACGCTCTAGTCATTGGTAGAACGTCAAGTAGCACCGTCGTTGTCTGGTTCCACGGGAGGAACGTGTTTGATGGACACCTGTTGTAACAGGGCGAGGACCCTGGTATATATACTCATTTCTCAAGTGTAACATGGAGCGAGCAACGCACCAATGACACACGATTAATTTAGTTGGACCATTTCAAATTGACATCCGGACTGCTTATGAGACCCCAACTCTCAGTCCAAAACCGATCCTCACACTTCGGTCCACGATTGCGGACATAATCGCTGGGGACTAACTGCTGAATCACCTTCGTCTTCCAATCCAATATTGTAGTATTGACCGAAAAGTGTATTCAGGAGCAGCGACAAAACATGGATCTATGGCTGCTGACTTGTGTCCTACTCTAGGCCGGGCCAGATGACCGGGATTCTCGCCTTCATAAACAAAAAACACCATCTAAAAGTCCAAATGTAGCCGATGTCCGCGCCCGGCTCGCAATCTCAGGCAAGTGATATTAAAATAACTAGACGAACGCGTACTCAGACCCGCAAACAAGAACTAAGGAAGCGCAAAGCAAACAAGCGCTTTTATCTAGCGCAAGCGCTACTACTGGCTAAGCCTTGGCCGGTAATAAACATTATGTAGAGTGGAGGTGTAGTAATCGCATCAAGGAAACATATCAACGATCATATCAACAATATTTGACCAACTTCCAACAAGTGAAACTCTGTTTATGTGAACGTGGGGCGAATCTGCCTCAATTAGCCCGCAGCACTTCAACCCCATCTAAAATAATGTCTTCTTCCTGGCGCCATCCTATGTCATCGTCCAATTGTCAGCAACGTTTGGTCATCACACCCGGCATTGGCAGTGGCAATATCTCCACCCTCCAGGATCGAACAGACCCGATCGGAGCACCCTCTAGTGTCTACACCGTGATATTCTACAGGCAGGATCCTTCAAATATTGCCGCTGTTACTTGACACGCCCCTCAACAACTCCTCTTCCCACCACTCTTTAAAACCCTGGGTATCCAAGCTCATTCCCAACCCTCCCTCTTCCACGGGATCCTCAATACTCCGCACACTCAATTGACAATCCCTTGGTCGGCCCACCCTTCCGGGCATAATTATCGGTTCGGTCTCATCCGGGGTGATATGAGCGTGCGATAGAGGTGGGTTGGAAAGTGCAGCCAGAATGAGGCACATCTCGTATTTAGTATACGGCTCAGGTGCTGAATAGTGGAGTATGGGAGGTAGCCGGCGTTGGCTGCTGCCCCCATTTGGGAAGGTATCTGTTCGAGGCACGCCCGCCACGAGTCGGGAGCGAGGCGATGCGTTGTTGAGGACACAATCATGTTGTTTCGTTTTTCAAGAAACCGGGTCATAAGAAAGATGGTTAGTAAGCGCAGGTGCCATGCCAACTACAATCATGCATGGGATGTGCGTATCCCGATTGGAAGAAGCAAATTCATGCATGGCAAAGATTCCAAATGTAACGCACCTGCAAGCCGCACGAGAAAGTCTGCAATGTCGAGAACCTACATTGAAATAATCGTCGAAAATCCGCGGCCCATACGTTTAATAACCAATTGCCGGCAGAAGCAATCAGAATGGAAAACTCACATTCGTTGGATACCTTGTTTGATAGTGATCCATCGTGTACTGCTTTCCGGACTGATCCCTTACCACATCTAATAGAATGTTGATGGCCGAGTCTGAGTTTACTTTCACAGGTCCATAAAGTACGGGAACCCGCAAGACAACTCGTCTTCCGTATTCCGACGTCACGCCAAGGGTAGCCTGTTCACCACCATATTTCGTCTCTCCGTAAAACTGAAGTGGTTTGGGCTTTGCGTCGACTTCGTAGGGCGGTGAAGTTCCGTCGAAGACATAATCCGTGCTGATATAAATGAGCGTGAATGGGTGAGAAGGGGAAGCAGAGAAGGTTGAGAGGGTTAGGGGAACTAGGCCATTTATCTGGAACAACGTGCGAAACGTGGGTTTTTGTGTGCAATGTGACTATGGTGACGTTGAGTTACCGTTCTAGTTGCCTCGGGATTCTAGATTGGAGAGAGTTAATAAAAGGAGTTGCCCCTGAAGCTTGAGAAGAGGACTTTACTTTTGCTGCTACATCTGGCCGGCGTTCCGCCGCACAGTGTACCACCCAATCAGGCTCAAAGGATGAAATCAACTCCTTGACTTTAGCTTCATCCGTAAGATCGAGAGGAATTAGCTCATCGGTAGGACGGGAATGCGCGAGTCCTTTCACTGCGTCACCAACACGAACGGTAACACCACAATCCGGTCAATGCACATCAGGATGGCGCGGATTAAACGGACCTTCATAGTTCGTCGACGATTTCTTGAATGCATTATACACAGCATTGCCCAAAACCCCACTAGCACCTACCGATAATGAAGCTCAGTGTCCACCGCATCTTTCCGGGCCATCCATAAAGCTCACCAGTGACGAGTACCTTTGCCTTCATCGGGTCTGAACACGATCCTGTTTATCCCTATGTACGCCGGGATACGCCGTGATATAAACAAATCAATACAGCCTTCGGGAAGTGTCAGCCTTCAATCGCCAAAGGGCAAGGTTGATTACAACACCGTGTGGGCCTTTCTTCTTCTCTGACAACCATCAGGAGTGATCTTTTCGCGTTCTCTACTCGACCAAGCGTTCACCTACACGTATATTTATACTTTTTGAAAGCATAAATTTTCACATCTCTCTCCTCTGCACAACCATTGCACTTCCCTTGATCTTTGCTGAAACCACTTTTTTTTTCAAAACAAACAATCTTCGCACACACTACAGAAACAATGCCAACGAAAATTCACGTCTTCCGTGACGATGATATCACTTCTACCATCTCTTCTTCACGGGCACCCAGTTCATCTCGTGCATCAAGCAGAGCGCCAAGCATGACACCCGGTCCAACCTCTTCTTCAAGTCGCCGACCGTCCATATCATCGCGTCGCCTTTCTCTATCCAATGGTGGTGGCATCTCTCAAGTCCAAGTAGTCGGTAAAAGTCTCATCTCTACCAACGTTTCCACTGTCACGATGGCTCTCAACAAGGAAAATCGTGACCCCGTCACGGGTGTCTTACTTTCCGAACTTCTCAACTCTCTCGGATGTAGTGGCAAAACTGGCAAACAAACCAGTGGCGGAGGTGGTGGTACCTCATTGGAACCTGCATCAGTGACCACTACTCCATTAACAAAGCAAAAGTTCCTCGCAACCACGATCACGACCACGGTTCTTTCGCCCGTGTTGGACTCCTCGCCTCCGTCCTCAACCCGTGCCACGCCCGAACCCCATTCGGCCACACGCAAAGGAGAAGATGATGATGAGGGAAGTACTAATGATGCACTGGCAACGCCTCGTCCACCTCAACGTAAATCGCGGGTCGTTGTCTCAAGCATTGACTCTCCCGCTTCACGCACCCGTGCTAAAACTGGCTCTTCATCATCTGAACTCGTCATACGCAAAGGTCGTGTTCCCCTTGCTCAAAAAAGCACCATTTCGGGCCGTGGATTGAAGGGTTCTCCATTGAAGTCGAAATCTTCCATGCCTTTGTATTCAGATGACGCTGCCACTACCATGGCTGCGTCTAAACGGACCCGCTCATCACGTTCCGCGAAGAAGACAGCACTAAAAACCGATGTCGATCCATCGGACCTCTTATCCCTCCCACTCCCCTCGTCCGAGAAATCTTCATCCTCTAAGTCCGGAACGAAGTCTAATAAGAAATCGTCCTCATCCGCTTCAAACAAACGCGTAAAAAATACCGTCATGTCACAACACGCCTCCTTCGTTCGATCGACCATACCTTCATTCGCCGTTTTTCAGGATAATATCCCTGCTCCTGCTTCTGCTTCCGCTTTTCTTCCTTCATCTGCTCCTCATCTAGAGATGGATTACCTCCTTCAAGGATCATCCCCTTCAACAGACAATGAGGATGTGGAGATGCACGATGCGAATGAGGTATCAGCCATCGTACAACGGTTGGTTGATCAGAAGTGTCGAGAGTTGACCGTTCGACCTCTGGCGAACGTTAGTGAGGCGTATGGAGCGTCTTCCAGTGCATTTGGATCGTCGGTGGATGGGGAGGGGATATTTTAAGCTGTTTGTAAAGATTAGGGACTGGTTGTGGAGCGCATGCGTAATGGGTGAGTTGACTCGTTGGCTTATCTGCATATCAATTCTTATTGATGCGTGAGTTCGTGTTCGGGTTGTAGATCTCATTGGTTTTTGGGCGACTTGGATGCGAACTGGGGCTCGGATTGAATCAGCAATTGCAAACGACAAATCACAAAAAAAAATCATCGAGATAATGGACCAAGCCGGTACATAACGTACCCCTTACGACCTCATGATGTCTTTCACTTCACATATGCCTTCGATTTGTGTCTTCCGAAAATCTTCTCTCCTCGCCCATGGCGCGTCTACGGAAACACGAGATTGCGTTCGCCCTTTAACCTTATTCTTCTTATCTCTTACCCGCCTACGATATTCTATCCAAATCCGTATCTTTTGTTTATTCTTCATTGCATTTCAACTGATTAGTTCATTCTACTTTAACACACCCACACATCCACACAAAGATATAACCATCAACTTGTTTTCGTGCATTCTCCGCCTTGTCTGATACCTGGCTTAGATGGTTCCTGCATAGTTGGACTTGCATCGTCACCCACCCTCCTCTCAAACACGATATTGACTCGATCACATCCACATTCACATTAACTATTTCATTTACTTGTGGTTGTTGTCCTTTTTTTTATCCTTCAAATTGGTCGAATATTTTGGTTTTGCTATGGCTGGGTGAACGAATGTCTGAGGTCTCATACCTAAAAGGAAGAATGTCTTGTGCTGTGACACATCCTCATATGGCAAGTAGCATGACGTCAGGAAAGCCTCATCCGCACTTCCGCTTTACACCATGACACGTGGTACCGTTACGACTCCATCCGCGATGCCATTGGCAAGGCCATTCGATGAGACCCTCGCACGAATGCCCCGTGCAGAAGACATCAATGGGCCCTTTAAAGTCGAAGACTTTGTGGATCAGCATCTCTTCCAGATAGAGATTCAGAATCTGCCTAACTTTAATGCAATCTGCACCGCGATCCAAGGACTGAGTGGCAACGTTGGAGCCGATCGGTTGACCGAAGTCTTAAATAGCATTAGTGCCAATGTAGGGGGTATGTTAAGTTCCATATAGTTCATCAACTTTTACTGAGGGTCTACTCAGCCTATCTTCAGGTTCCGCCGGGAAACCACATCTGCTTCTTCGTTCACGAGCATGGGGCGGCTTTGAATGTCTCGGAGAGACCAGACATCCTTGGAACACTCCAGTCCATATTCGATGACTATTGCCTACAGGATTCTAACAGGTCCAGAACAGGGAATTTTATTCGTTTTTCTTATTCACAAGTAGAGACCTGCGTCGCAGTTGTTTCCGAAGGTATGACTCAAGAGGATGGCTTGAAGCAGGCGGCTCTCTACGCCACTAGTATACACCACGTTAGATTGGACAAGCCGTGTGTATACGGGCTTTACGCTGGGCGAACGCATTATTTTGTCATCTGGAGCGACCCAGTTGCCGCTTACCGATCAACGCAACAGTCGTACTCGGAGCCCCAAGCTCTCATAAAATACGTCGCGTCCTTATATAATCCACCCTCATTTCACCTCACGTCATCTCCTAACGCTACCCGCGATGGCTTTCTCTTGTTATCACATAACACCATTGACGCTGAACACTTGACGCCACGCAGTGATGACTCCGCCCCTTTATGGAGAATCGAAGGCTTAGAGGGACTTTATCGCTGCATATTCTCCGGAATTCCTCACACTCGCTGTACTCGCGTGTACAGGCAAGTGGATCCTCCCGGAGTCCAGGGAGCCCCCTTCATTTACAAACAGGTTATGGGTCGACTGGATGGAACAGATCCGGTCCACCACGAAATGAAGATGCTCCACCATATCCACGAGGATGGCTATGTCGCAGGGATTGTTCGAGGGGTCGAGTTCGATGGGGAACCCATCGACATTAGCATCTGGGACTCGGATGAATTGAACCAATGGAATGCCGATAAATCACATGGACAAGTGACCTCCCGAAGAAGTTCTGCAATGGTCTACTTAGACACCGGTGCGCCAATCTCGAAAGGAAAAACCGTTTTGGATCTGGTCGCGGGATTCTTCGATTTTGTGGAAGGTACAAAGGCGTCTGATTATCAGGATCTGATGCTGAAATTGATTTCGTTAGAGTTACGTTATATCGTTGAACGCCGTGAAGTTGTTCACCGTGACATCAGCCCCTCAAACATATATACATATGTAAAGAGTGTGACACCCCAGAACCCGACTGCTCTTGGGATTCCTGGGAACATGCTGAATCCTTCGGCCAACCAACCGACCTTCATAAACAAATACCTTCTGCCAGATAACAGGTGAGTGCCTTTGACTAAATAGAGGCGGATATTCAAATCTCGTGATTGCCTCAGAAATCTGCCTAGGGGGCTGGTTGGTGGTCTGCACATGGCCGCTAGCTACCAGCCCGATAATGATCAAGCAGCGGAGATTTTGAGACAGTTTACTGTACGTGATGTTGGTCTATGTCTGTATTTCACTGACGATGGATGTAGGGCACCCCACTTTACTCCCCTCGAGCAATTCTGTCAAGGACATGGATTCCCGCGCCCTACAGGTTCCCGTCCATGCCCGAGCTTCAAGGCGAGGCGCTCCAAGTGTACCATATGCTATTTGGACCTGTTGCATATGAAGCCGGTCATGAGGTTTATGACCGCAACAACACTCATACATCACGTCTTTCGTTACAAGACCCACCACTATATCGCCCGCGACACGATGTCGAGTCTCTCTATTGGGTCATTATCGACATTCTACTCCATGCAAAGCCTGAACGGAGTGAAGATTCCCCATCAAGGAAGCTAACCGAATTCGAAGACACACTCAATGGGAGGACGTACCGTGGTAGCGACCGAACGACATATTTATTCTATCAAGATTTGGATTGGTGGAGACAAACGCTTCATCCCGCATTGGGGCCAGTTCTTGGTGAACTGCTTCATAAAATGACCCAGCAGGTCGGTCCAGAATATGAATACCTAATCGACCCACCGCGCTCCACTCATCTACACGAGGCGTTCCGAAGATTGCTCCTTCAAGCAATAGTGGCCTTGAGGCAGCAACCTCCCATTGCTTTAGACTCGAGTCGGCGAGTCGGTCGGCGTTCCCCTTATGAACCCTTGTATTAAGGATCCGTGAGCCCGTGCCGTGGTGGCACCTATTACTCATCACAGGATCAATGCGACTAGGTGTCATAGTCGGAGGAGTTCTTTATTTGTCTTTATTCCTTGTTGTTATACAACTGTATTTACATATGTATGGCCCGGGGTCGGGTAAAGGGTCCTTTACTCTTCCAGCACCCCAACTGGCCTTACAGATACCTCCTTAGATACCTTTCCTGAGCATGCTCCAAATGCTCTCAGAGTCCCAGTTACATATAAAGATACTTCAATATGAAATCACCCATGCTCCGAATGTCCGCAACGGCTTCAGGTGAATAAATTGATTTCCTAAGTTGGTTACATCTCATTCGATTGTTGGAGCCTCAAGTGTTGTCACTGACACTATCCTTCAAATCGCGAAGCGATCCGCTCAAGCATAAGAGACCTAACAAGTAACGACATCCATGGGCGTAATCCTAGTAGGATATATATAATCATGCGAAGTCTCGAGGGACGTTGGTGGCGTCGACGATGTTGTACATGTATACATACTGAATGGGGCCTCATCAAGTGCTCGCAGCCCAGCCCACGCGCAACTAGATGGATGACCAAGCTTTAGTAAGCCAAGCCTACTCCGAATCCAAGTCGTTCGATTGAGTGTAGTAGAGCCAGCAAGCATATCGTGCGCGGGAGGCTGACGTGGTCTGTAGACGAGCGAGGAGCCTTCACTTCAAGGGTCCACCTGCTAGTCCCATCCATATCAAGCCAGGACATTCGACGCTTCCGCCTGCTAAAAATGTTTGCGTAACACCCAGCCTAAAACGCTAATAACAATAACTCATGAGAACAAAAGCTTTCTGATCTCCATCTTATAACACGCCCGTGTCGCGGGATAGTTCCAGTTGTTGTCGGAGCGTGTGATTGCGAGCTCGGTAGCAGAAGCAGGAAAAGGAAGGATCCATGTTAATGCCAAACTTGGCAATGCATGGCGGAACTGGCCTTCCCAGCAATGCCAGACCTTTACTTCGTTCGTTTTCTGTAATCGCAATATTGCAATGCGGATCCCAGCGTTTCCGGTCTTGATAGATGCAGCATTGCCCTGAATAGTTCTACGAAGATGCTGTTCCTTGTTGAAAGATACCTGTCGATGGCACAGGAGCATAATCTGAATCCTCCAGTGATCGGTTCTCGTCAATTTGTCAAGTCCAATATCAAATTCTGCTTCTAGACAAACCAAAAACCACGGACTCAAGTGGTCAACGATTCGAAGTTTTTTCAACAACGCGAACGGGAGGACAGCGATCCACTTGGGAGGCCCCGGTACGTACAAAAAAGACGAGTATGGGGGTGTCCCACTCGTAATAAAATGCGTTTTCGGGTTGGTGCACGAACCAAAGAAACGCAATTCCCTCACCCCCTTCATTTCCCCACTCCTTCTGATCTTACCGCCCTCTTCAACAAAACATCCGTACAAACAGCCAAAGCCTGGATTTCTTCCGGATTAGCATGACTGCACCCGGCCCACCTAATCTTCCCGTCTTGGTCCACAAGATACACATACCCAACATGTCTGTTCTCCATCCCCATCGGTTCTCGAAAGAGCTCCATGTTTTGATGGGAAAGAATGTAGGTCGATTGAAGATGCTCGGGAATTTGCTTACGGAGGGAACGGGCTGCTAAGGCGATGATGAATGATTTAAGGGGATTTTCTTGAAGGTTGATCTACGGAGTGCAGAATTTGTTAGAATGTTTGAAATGGAACATAGATTATCAGATAGGGAAATTTATCTCACACACCTGAACATATTGGAAGTGAGGATTGTCCTTGTTCTCGCTGATTGTCCGTATTGCGAACGACTCGACATGTTCCTTAATCATTCCCGGACCACAAGTCAGCAACGATATCACGAAAAAAGAAAAAGAAACCGGAAGTCACTCATGCATACCTGGGAAGCTTGTGTAGATAACATCGCAACGAGAGAAACCTTCCCTTCGAGTACCGACGTAGTATGAACAGGCTCTTTGGGTGTTAGCCTAGTCCCCTCCATGTTAGGGAAATATAAGGCTTGCTAATCGAGCGAAACATGATGCTATAACAAAGTCTTTATAATAGCTGGTGATCGTTACAAACCTCCGATTTAATGAGCGTCTTAGGTCCAATCCACGACTTCCCTTGTCGATCTCCTAACCGATGATAATCATTAAAATAACCCTGAGTTGCTTGCTGAATTCTAAAAGAAATAACATCATAAATAACAATAATAATAATAAAGACACTCCACCCAAAACGCCTGTCAGCTCCAAGCTAATGTCACTCATACAAAGCCCAGGCACGAAGAAATAGCAAAAAGCAAATTTTTACAAAGGGGACAGCAATAACGCAACTATAAAGTTTAAAGTTATAAACTACTCACAGAACTCGTCGCTGGTCCATCCTCTTGGACTGATCCATCATATCTTCCCTCAATTCCTCCCACGTGTTTGTATGTGCACTCGGCCTCTGCTTCACGCCCAATGGACGAGAAAGTGATGGTAAAGGCGTTCTGGCTCTAGTTCCTGTTGTTGTTGTTGTTGCTGCTGCCTCTATGCTGTTGGTGGGCTCCGCGCCAGAAAAAGTCCCACGCCTGCTGGAGGGGTCATTTGTTCTTGTTGCTGTCGTTGACACTATTGAAGAAGAGGAGGAAGAGGAACTTGATGCAAGGGCTGGGGTCGCAGCTAATCGTGAAGGACCAGCAGCAGCAGTGGCAGCAGCCTTCTTGGCACTCCGTGAGTTCGATATTCCTCTCGAGACAACAAGAGGCCCCAGAGATATATCATCCCCGTACCATGCACATGCCCTCCCTGTTGATGTTGAAGTCCTCGTTGCCGGCAGACATGATCGTCGAGCAGCAGCTGCAATGCGCACCGTACTCATTTTTTGGCGCTTTTTCCGAAATCCAATTCACTCGGGATCTGCCCTGATTTACTTCCCCCGGTGCAGTCACATCCCGATAGACCATCCCCCTGGATGGATTCTTCTCGGCCCCTGGCTTCCTCGCCTCCGGCTTTTGGAGCAGTGCTTGTTATGTACTTGCTGTGGGTGAAGGCGTTGCGGTGACTCCCCCATACCCGACGGTCAAAGCATTGGAAATTTTGCCGAGGCTTAAGAAAAGTGCTCATCTCATGTGTCAGGAATATTTATCGGTATAGGTTGCACACTGTCGCTCTCTCTCTGAAGTGACCCGTGGTGTGCTCGGTCCGTGGTGGTGTGCTGTAGTGGTATGACCAACAACCCCGTTGTCCGTATGGAGTGGGACGTTTGGTTGGTTTAGTTTGGAAGAGGGTAAGCTTTGCCCATACCACCCGTGTGACCAACTTACCTCGAAATTTGTTGGTGTGCGCTCGAGTTGTGGTGACGTTTTTGGGAGGGGAGAGTAGGGTCAAAAGCACTTCCCCTGACATGACCGTCTACAAGTCGCAACTGCCACGAGGGAGGGCCGTGCGTGGCCCGTTACTCTTGATGATACGGTCCATAACTGATGTCCCCACCCATCCCCTTCTTCTTTCCTTTTTTATTTACAGACACCCGCCCCGTCCGATTAATTATATGGTTTATAACCAGAGCACGTCACCCGCGAGCTGATCCCCTGTAAGATGACATTAACACTGCGTTTAAGCCCGAAATTTCCGTAGACCTTCCTGTATCGAAATCATAAGTTCGGTGTGTTATCCAACAGCTGGAACTAATAATAAGGACGGGGGAAGCTAGCACGAGTCCACAGCAATCGAATATCGTGCTTTCCCTCAGTTAGCTATATGTCGATCGACATGTAGCTTTATTGATACTTTGTTCTTCTAGCCATGACTAATACCGGAGTCTTCCTTTCTCTGCCAACGAATTATCGTCCGCGATCGCAGAATCCATGAATTAACAAGAAAAAAGCTGAACGGGAAAAAAGATGTATGTAGTTGCATGTAATGCTACAAAAACAACAGCTTCTATACACGAGAGATACGTCCAAAGTACCATGCGTACATCGTACAAGAATGATGATCGACAGTACCTTGGTTCTTCCTTTTCTTTTCTTTTTTTCATGGATGAGGGAAGCGATCGATCGATCGATCTGAGGGTATCGGAATGCGTAAAATTGGGGTGTGAATGATGACCCCACGATGAAAAGTTGGGCGCACGTCGGACGTATACACCACGATCGATCACCGTGAGAAGGGGGGAGGAAGTGACAACAATGATGGATTGGATGGTGAAAACAGGGTCCGTATGCGCACACGATCGATAGAAAAGTTATGAAAAAAAAAAAGTGGAGAACAAGTGACAGCGGGAACGGTGACAGGGGTAAGGAGAGAGCGCCCTTTACCCCGAACCTCCCGCAAGCTCTAATATCAGTCGGCAGGCACACTCTAAGAATATCAACGGATTTTGGAAATCGCCATTTTTCTCGTCTCGAGGGATGTCCGGACGGTCCGCAGGCTCGTACCCATCTGGACCATCCGGATCTGTGGATCGTGCACGGTAGTATCCAAGATCTCTGAAATCGACCTAACACACGAGGATTTCCAAGTCAATCCGGCCAATGTAAACACAAAAGGAAACAGTCCCAACTCACCAGATAGTTCATTGAATCCACCTGGTATAGTTGGAGGTCAAATATCAGCTGAAAAGATTGAACGATCCGTTTGTCAATACAACCACAATGGTCACCATGGAAAAAATGAAAATGAAAAAACTCACCACGACATTCCTAACCCTCCACCGACACTCAATAAAATAAATATCCATATCATCTTTCGTCTGTTGATCGTAGCTGTCGCTCGCATTCGAATCATCTGGCAGAGACTTTGACCTCCCCGCACCAGCACCACCCCGACCTCCATCATCCTCACCACCCAGACTCGCGCTCAACGACTCACAGGGACACTTACCGTCCACCAGCTCCTGACTGACAACCGGAATACCTTCCTCATCCCCAAACGAACACCAAACCCCTTGCTTCTCCCTCCATTCCAATCCAAGCACTTCCAACGTCCTATAAAGCTCCAACATGACTTCCATAGGCGGACTACTGGACCTAATACCAAAATGCCACTTGGAAGCTTTATGGTGCGAAGTCGCCGAATGATGACGACCCCCACCAGCAGCATGGTGATGAGAAGAAGAGGCATGGGCATGACGCCGATGGTGAGAACGTGGTTTGGATGAAGGAGTGTTAGAACGTGCTGGTGAACCCCGACCTTTTGAGGCATTCCGCATATTGGCATACGATGCCAGATGATGATCGGCTGGTAAGAAGACCGGAAGCGGAGCAACATTGTCATCACCTGTTGCTACCGTTGTCCCGCCGTTACCAAGAGCCGCCCCTACCATGCTTGTGTCCAACAGCCGAATGTCATGTGCCGAATTCCAATTGATAGTTTCGTCGAATCCGTCATCGTCTTCATCGTCTTCTGTTTCGTCTTCGGCTGGATGTGGTGGTGACCCATAGTCCCCAGGTCCCCGATTCTGAGTGATAAAGATCGTGAATTCGGCGGACACGCAAGTACTGACAGACGAGAGGAAGAAACAACACTCACCCGCGACGGCGGTATAGCGATCGGCCTTGCTGATGACGATGCCGAAGGATTCGAATCATCTTGTTCTTGAATAGGATCCACTGACGAAAAAAGAGCGAAAAAAAAAGCCAGAAACAACCCATCGTAAGTTCCCATCTGCACCCCAGAACGAAGAAAACAAAGAGGAATAACCAGAACAGAACAGAACACCATACCCCCAGCACAACCGAACGCCCCCCAACCAGTGCAGAATAGGGAACCGAAGAAAAAGAAGAACGAAAGAAATAATCGAAGTAAAGACCACCTACACGTCCTCCCCACCTTCCGATCCGCAAAAAGCTGATACGCAACCTTGACACAATTATCCTCGAACGCAGCCAACGCCGAGCTAATAATAGCAGGCTCGACACCCAACGCTGCTTGCAACTCTCCAAACACTCTCATATCCAGTTTCTTCCCTATCCCCGGGTAGAAATCCGCAGGCGGATCGTCGTCCCCCGCATCTTGTCCATCCAAGAAGGGCGCCTTTCCCCCTCCAATACCACCACCGAGGGTCGAACTCGGTGGTGTCAGCAACGACGTGAGCGAGTCTATAGTGGAATGTGCCAGTGGTTGTTGCGCATAGATTTCCCGAAGGTAAAGGGGCGTATCCTTCGCAACCCACGGATGGGATAAAACGTCCGGGATTGTGAACCGCTTGAGTGGATTCGTTTGCAGCATCTTTTCGATCAAGTGGGCCACTTCGGGTGAAAGATGTGATGGCTTGTGAAAGAGCTATATTCGTACAACGGATGTGGGTTTGTAAATAGATTATAATGCGCCAAGAGAAAACCTAGACTTACGCCAGCAGAGATCTTCTGGAAGAGCGTAGGAACGTGCTCATCCTCGAACGGTAACCTCCCACACACCATGACGTACAATATGACTCCTGAACGGCCAAAACGCATCCACCCCCAAATCAACGATCATGAGAATGAATGAAAGATCACCGTGGCAGAGAATCAACCCCAAAAAGTAGGTGAAATCAGTTCAGGACCAAACTGGGTGGATTCAGAAAAGGAAAGGATTTGCAACAAAAGCGCACAAGTAGAAAGAGCCCCGCTGAGCCCTCCTATTTCCCGCGCTGCTCTTCTTGGAAAAGAAAGACCACTCACCTAATGACCAAACATCAATCTCAGGACCAGCATACAATTGCCCCTAACACGATGAATAATCACCAATGCAAAAGTTATAAGAATACCATTTAGCCAGGAGTGCAAACGGAAAAAGGGGGGACGGCGAGCGGGCAGGCGAACGTCTGTGTGGATATGTGCGCGTGGACAAAACTCACCGATATAACTTCCGGAGCAGCATAATTCGGACTCCCACAACTCGTCGATAACCAGTTCCCATCTGTTATCTCATTTGACAACCTAAATTGATGAAAAGTCAGAAGGTCAGGCAATCAATCAAAAAGAAGGTTGTGACCACAAGGAACAAAGAAAGAAGAAGGGCAAGGGGATAGGGAAAAAAAAACGAGAAAACGTGTAGGACACCAAGATGAACTCAGTAAAAAAAAACCTCGATAACAAATACCAACGAGACCCAAAAAAAGGAGAGGGAATCAAAGGTCACGAGCAACCGTCAATAAGATCAGCCAATGGGAATGAAATAAAACGTAAAAACGTAACAATGACCCAACCAACCAACACAAGAAAAAGGACAGAGCACAGAGCAGATAAAATCAGGAAAGAAAAAGGAAAGAAGAAAAACACACCCAAAATCTGCAAGCTTCACATTGAGATTCTCATCCAAAAGGACGTTCTCCGGCTTAATATCCCGATGGACGATCCGATGTGCATGTGAGTACGCAAGGCAGTACCTGTGTGCAATATTCAGGAGGAGCACAAACGTGTTGGGGGGATAGATTTTGTAGACTTACGCGATTTGCTGGAAGAACTTGCGCGCCGCCGACTCGGACAAACGTCCATTATCAACAATATAATTGAACAATTCTCCTCCAGCATACTAAAAAAAAATAAAAGGAAAGGAAAGGCGCGTCAACAAGGAAGGAGAGAAGGAAACAGTGGATGGATACGATGGCTAAGCTTACCTCCATAACCTACATGAACGCGTATTACCACCAACGTCAGGTATTAAGATAATCTCATCAGCACAACGAACAATTGGACGCGAACTCGAGTAACCCTCCGGCATTCGGAAGAAAAAACACCCGCTTACCATTATGACTTCCCTAGGCGTATCTATAACTTCATATCTGGAAATCAAAACGAACAGATCATCACAGTATCAGTCAGTAAACGTTTCAACACCCCATATCAGAAACACCCAAACGTCCCAAAATTCAATGAGAAAGAAGGAAGGTAGGATTTGGGCCGGAACTAGGGTCCTCCAGAGTGGGAGATTACCCCTCCGCACCACTCGCACCACCCCAGCACAATACGACACGACACGACACGACACGATGCCCGAAGGTCATAACGCCATCAGCAACAACGGCGTCCGGGGGAACAAGATGAAATGCGTGCGCGTGCAGGTGCTAGCCAGTGGAAACGAGCGAGGCACGAGGGGAAATAATAAAAATGGATGGGTGCAATTGGAATCGAACGAGCGACGAAAGCAGCAAAGAATACGAGAAGGCAGGTGAATATATGTGGAAACAAAAAAAGTGAATGAGAGAGTGAATGGATGACGATGACGATGACGACGACGATGACGTCGATGTAAGACAAGGCACCACCCTAAAAACGTCAAAAAAGCAAGATGGAGAGGGAAAACGGGGGGAGTTGGATCGAGAAAAAGAAGAAAGGAAGGATAATTCCCCACATACAGTTTAATTATATGTGGATGTTTTAGGAGCTTAAGGTATTCGATTTCACGCTTCACTCGAGTTCGAACCTGGAAAAGGAACATATCAGATCGGCAAGGGTAAGGGGAGGAAGAAGATGAAAAGGAATGCAACACCAACACGACAGCGTCACCCCCCTTGGCAAGGAGAAGAAGAACCCCACCTTGTACGCATTAATGCTCCCTTTATTAATATGTTTCAAGGCGACCTTCTGTCCTGAGAGCGTATGGACGGCAACTAGAAATCAAGGGGGAGGTGAGGTGAAGTAAGCGACAAGAAGAGGAGAGAACGAAAGCGCCGGGATCGGGTTTGAGGCATAGGGGGCGGGAAGAGAGAGAAGTAAAAAGGAGTGACGGTATGGGAGAATAAGACAGAAACGCTCCGTCGTGGTGAATAATGAACGAAAGGAAAGGACAGAAACGAGGTAGCCAACACTACACTCTCCTGTCTTCTCCCCATGGAAAGAAAAGTTGGAAAACAAACATACGTTTAACTTTTCCAAACGTCCCTTCACCAAGACTCCTAATGACGATGTATTCCCCCAACTTTGAAAGACCCGATCTCGGCTTCTTCGCTGTCGCCGTCGCTATCGAGTTCGAGTTTGAAGTAACGTTGGAGGCCAAAGTGGAGGTTGAGGGAAGGGCGGTAGTAGTAGCAGTAGCAGTAGAAGTAGAAGTAGACGTCAAGGAAGCGTTGACCATTTTTGCTTGTCGCGATCCAAGTCAAGTTTGAAGTCGATGGGGGATGAGAATGGTGATGCGTGAAATACGAGACGAGATGGTGCTGGGATGTGTAGGACTAGGTTGTGTTGCAGCGATCACTGTTATTGTTATGGTTGTTCGATCCAGTTCTAGGGTACTTAGACGCGCGCGCGCTAAGATGAGTGTTTTCGTGGGTTGGGATAGTTGGGTGAGGGAGTGATCAAAGCAAGAGGTTGCGATTAAGAGAAGAGTCTCAGAGTGTAGCAAGTTATCCCCCCTTTTCTTCAAGAGTAGTCCCCCCCACCAGGTTCAAAAAGTTGGTAAAGTACTTTCGAAAGAAGAGGACCCTAAAAAAAACTAGTACGAAGGACCCCTCGCGTTATTGTCAGATGCTGTCGGCTCGTGTTCCTTCGAACAATAGTAGCAGCTTTTGTCCCTTTCTCCTTCGGTGTTCTTGTGTAAGGAAGGAGGGGGAGTGATCAAGTTTGCGGTTGCAGTCAGAACTTGATCGTGGGTTCCAATTGCAAATTACAAGCAGGAGGGAAGGACTGATTATCTCGAATGAATTGAACTTGAAAGTTTCCGTCGAAGGAGAGTCAATATTTTTTAAGTGGTAACCCCATACCACGTGGTCTTTTTCTTTTGGACTCTCGTAACACCAACTGGGTCGGACTTGGAAGCAAAAAAAAAGTTGAGCATGGGCCAATCTCAGGGCCCCACGGAACAACCCAAATGAGCAAACACTATAGTGCTATGGGAGAGTGTAACGCGCGTGTTGGATAGATTCCCCCCCCCCTCCCTTTCACGTGAATTCCATAAACTCCGATTCAATCAAGATCAATCCCAAAAAATGAAATTCAAATTATGGATTGAATAGTGGCGAGTCGTCATGAGGGCAGCAGACACGTGACATAGGCAAGTCCCTTCATTCATTCCATACAATTAATCGATTATGTAATCAGCGATCGTTTCCTTTTTTTTTTGGGCGAGGCCAGCGAAAGAGCTGCCAAGACATGATGCTAGTGCGAGACCAGTCGAGCAGTCACAACAATCCATGGACCTTCTAGCTTGTTCGCTTCGATGAACCGTCGACCTAGTAACGGTGTGAGCGGCGTGGAGTTGCCATGGGGCGAAAATAACCGACGACTCCAGCTAGTACAGTACTAGTGGTCCGTGATTGGTTCACCGGTAACTCACCCCACACGAGCAGTAGTACAGCCTCCACCCACATGCACATCTCTGTATATGCATGCATCTATCCATGCCGATATCATCGATCCAAGTACCGACACCCAGCCAGTAGTCGTCCGTCTCGCCTCTCAGCTTAGCTGCCAGAACTACTACGTACTATGTAGTAGCCTTAGCAACTGCTAACAATCCGGATATACGATAGACGATCAGTGGCTTTTGGAAAATCGATGAGGTTCTTGTTCTTGGACACGCGGGATCGTCTCACTCGCAAGCCATCCTTCCAGACATGGGGATCCTCATGCACTCATGACTTTCCACGATCCGTACAACCCCCCGTACCTGAGCTCTCGAAAATGAACTCATTTCCCACCTCTTCTTCTTCAACTTCTCATTTCCTGATCTCTTTTCCAGGCCGCTTCCTTCCTACCTTTCAACTCTTCATCGATCCCTGAATCCCCCAGCCACATCGATGGGGACCGCATGACTTCAATTTACTGTGCGTTTTCCGGATCTAGACCTCCCCCCCTCCCTTTAGACTCTGACAGACCTGCAGTTGTACGGGGCATGTGTGCACAACGACACGTTGCGTGCGCGCGCATATTAATGATGTTAAGAAGTCATTATTGGGTGCGCTACTTACTACTCGTGCGCACATGATCACGATCGATGACATTAATCTACTATGTACTCAAGGTCATGATATGATATCGATGATGGGAAAGGAACAATATCTGCGTCGAGTGAGCCCGGCGTCTCTAGGCATGTTTACGACCATCTAGTAATATTCACATCTCGCACGAGAACTTGCGATTAGATTTATACGCGAAACCTGCAACGAATCTCTATCATTAACTACACGAGTTCGCTTACACTAAGCTATAGCTATACATAGCTGGCGATCGATACTTCATCTCGTATATTACCAATCCAGTTTTACGTCGACACGCGGACTCGCGACTTTTCACAACAGGATATCCAGACTTCCAAGCTCAACGCCAATCCACCTCGCACTTTCCGGGCATGTGCACATTTCCCCGTACGGTAGTTAACTCACCGATCGATCGATCAGTTGTGCTACCACGACCCCAACCCATGCCATAACCCCGTCGCTTTTCAGCCAGTTCTCTGGGAGACTTCGTTCGTTATGAAGAGTGCTTTACTACCATATTTTTTTTTTGGAAAGAAGGCATTGGGTTGGAGAAAATGAACATCTGAATACGTTTTCAACGCTTTCTATTGTATCAAGCACTACCTCCCACCTCGACTTTCGTCCGTAACTGATTCTTCGAATCTCTAGTGATCAGAACTATGGCCAGGCGCAAGCACCGAACAACCGTGCTGACGCACAAGACCCCTCAGGCTGCGCCTCAGAACACAGCCGTCAACGAATCACGTCCTCCCCCCAGCAATGCTTACCTCTTCGATCAACTCGATAGCATTGTCATGGAATAATACGGTACATAACTCCTCCACCGGTTTACACGCTACCTACCAACAATTTCGCTCACTCCTCAATAATGCCTCCGAGCTTACCAACAAACAGTGGGACGAGCTTTCCGGTCGATACATTCGATCGGTCGACTCAATTCAGGGAAGAAGCGATCGCTCGAGGCTCCCGAGCCCGAGAAAACGCCGAACAAAGGCTACCTAACGCTCAGCCACACCCCCGATGATCGAGCCGCCGAAACCGCTGACCGAACCGGGGGCCTCTTCGCAGCCTTCGGAGTGCACCGACGGTGAGACGATGACGACAATGAAGCGTGAGGAGCCAAGCGCTTGCGAGAGGTTGAGGATGATCACGACCCTCGTTACGCCCGAAACTGGGACTACCCAGGAGACAACCGACCGTGGGACACTTACGGTGCACCCACCATACCACAGAACACTCAGCGCCTCCGCAACATCTGCAACCTCGACGCGAAAGCTACCTCCTCGCTCGAGGCCAACCGCCAGCGTTCCCCTACAATCAATGGCGTGACTTCGTTTGCGATAGACATATTGATCTTGCCGCTATCGTTCGAGGGCTATAATACCATCGCACCCCAATACCACGAGGCCATCGACCTCGGAAGTGGCACTGAACTCACACTTAACAAAACAAATGCCAAGGGGAAAACGAAGATCAGGACGCAGGGGGAATGGATGCTGGGTTTCGAGAAATATAAGTGTGCGTTTCTCTATGCCTACCCACACCGACGGCCCCGAGCCCGACATCCATTCCATACATCCTCGACCAAATTTTCGACCTGCGTCGATCACTCCTGTGTCATCAGCGACGACTCCACCGCGCAAGTTTGTCCAAGAACAATATCACCTTTGCTTTACCGACACGCTTTCAAGTATCTCCACAGTGGTGGCGCAGCCCGCAGCGCATATAAGACAAACCGAAGAGCAGAGGTAAACAAGGAAAAGGAGCAGTTCCCATCTGCGGAGAGTTCGACACAGGCGTGCAAGTTGAGTCATGAGTAGCCGTAAATCCGGAATTCGGCAGCGGTCCTGGATGGCGTTGTTAGGGCCCTTTTATAGGCAGGGCCTAAACAACGTGGGCACCTCCGCTTAAATGGTCCGCCCTGCGCATCCGCGCCGAAACATCCAGCCTGCGGGTGAGGCAAGCGTGCCTTGATGCATGCAAAAGCTAGGTTGTGCGAAAACCCACGAAGCGTCCGAGGGCGACAAGAGAAGGCATGTGAGAGCGGCGAGCGAAGGCCCGCGGTGAAATGAGAACATTATATTACAGCAAGGTCGCCTAAAGAGAGGTGTTGAAGCGGCCGGATAGAATGCAAGGTGGAGGGTTGCTCAGATAACTCAAGTGAAGCCTGGTGTGGGTGAAGGGGAGAGAGTGAGGCCCAACGGTGACACGTCGAGGTAACGTATGGCTGCCGGGAGTCAGTTTCCCCCCTCCCTCCGCCTTGGTCAGAATGTTCTAATTTGAAGCGTTTGACAAGCCCTAGACAGGTGAGGCACAAGCGATTCTATCGAGCTCTTGTGTTGGCTCGCGGGAGACTTTTAGTTTGACGCCGAGCCGCTCGTTCTACGCAAAGCCAGTAGGTGACTGGCAGCCTCTATAGTATAGGGTGCGCTTCACCGCGCCCGCAATATACCACTCACAATCACTGGTTACCATCTTCAAGCAATAGAAAGCCACCAGGGGGTTTTGGTGGTTGTCCTGTTCTTCGTTTCTTGAAGAGTTGGCTTACCAAAGGTCCATAGTTTGCCCAAAAACACTATTGATTCGCTCCTATCTGTGAATTTTGAATACGTAGTCCCTTTGTTCTTTATTCAGAGACAGGAAACGGGGGCCGCTACTGTTAGCGTTCTAACAAGCAGCCCTGCCACTTGCAGGCTGAATCTCATGAACATTTGATGACCTTCGCCTGCGACGATCATAATGAGCGGTTGATCACACCTGATGGAGTGACCCGTTCTCCCCCTGGTAAATCTTGTTCATGGCGTTGTTTATGTATTTGTGTACAGGACTTGGATACTCGATCTTGTGTGTCGCGCGTGTGTGCATGTGGGCAAGGTTGCCATGCCGCCTGATCTGTGGCACGCGTGAATAGCTAAAGTATCTTGCTACGATCTTGCTACTGGGAGTCAGCGCATCTCGTAGCTAGATATAAACCGCGTTTTGGGCAATTGGTTCAAGTTGTTGAGCTCTCAAATAGCGAGCTCTTTCATGTGCGCTCTGTCCCTTATGTGCACCCCCCCCGAGCGGGAATTAGGAAACTCGTGCTCGACACACAATTCCCACCAGGCCGAAAGCATGGACGATAGCAGATTCCTTTCAAATATAGTTTATCATGTTCAAGTCATGCTCCTTGACGACTGGGTTGTGCATTTGAGGGCACACCTGGAACGAGTCCGAAGTTTGCACGACCTAATGCATATGACTGCTCGCACCAGCGAGGCGTCGTGCGGCCTCATTGCGGTGGGCCGAATTCAAGTTTGGAGGTCGTTCTCCGAGCGCCTGTAATCAGTGTAAACGGACGAATAACAGCGGGCCGGGGTTGAGCGGCCAATTTCCAACATGCCGGCGGTGGGTGCGCATGACCGGTTCATCGGCCGTACATACATCACTCATTAGGAGGGGCCACACAGGAATGCATGGTGGCTGCATAGGTATCGAGGGAGATATCACAGGGTTATTTTCATGGATGAACCAGCGGGTTATCTTTACTCCTTCCTGTGTGGCTTCATACTGCGGTGTGTGTCACAGCCATCGGCATCGCCGCGCATCCGCAGTACAAGCGCTACATACGCATCAGGCCCAATGACCTCAGAAACGTATGTGGAGCTGTGCAGTTCGTAAGCTTGATGACGATGATCATGATCATTAATTCAAAGTACGTGTACGGTATCACGTGGATGCTTGGCGACCAATTAATTGGCTCCCATCACCATTATATATCACCAGCAATATTTAACCTCGAGCATTCAAGTTGAAAGCCCACACTCGCCATTAAGAGGTCACCTTTCTCTTTCACGATCAGTAACTATGCGTGTAACTCGATTCCTTTCCCTGTCTCTCTTGCCTCTCGCTGCTCTCTCCGCTCCCAACCCGGCTCCACGACCCCACCCTGGACTTGGAGTCGGCCAACCTGGACCTATTGGTGATGAACTCGACAGGCGTTTCGGTGCGTTTCCCCCTTTTTTTCGGTTGTTGAAAAGAAATGGAAAGTTAACTTCTTGGTTGTGCTTTGGCTGTCGTTGGGTTTTCAGATTTTTCGTCTATCTTTGGAGACATCACTTCTGTCTGTACGTTGAGAAAAACCCTCCCAATTTGATGAGAAAGGGCCTCATGGATTCGCTTTTAAATATTGGACATCGATCCCGCACGCCGAAAACACATGCCAACCTTGTTCTTTTGTCTTGATGTGACTGCGTGACTGCTTGTCATCCCTTCCTTGTTGGTCTGGTTGTCACTGTCAGATGGTGCCGTGACAAGCATTGGAGGGGAAGCGTTCACTGTGATCACCGTTGCCGGGGGAGGGGTTTACACTCTAGCTCAAAGTGAGTTTCTGGCGGCTCGTTTGTTAACGCAAGCGCTTCTAATCCACTTGCCTGTCATCGATTGATTGATTTAGGTGCTGGTGGATACGTGACGAGCTTTGGAGGGTCTGTTTTTACCCTTGCAACTGGAGCTGCCGGTGGTCTTTTCACCGATGTCACCAGTACGTAGATATCCATTTTATTCCTTTTATACTACAGCACATTCTATTTCCCATCGGAACTTAGGTATCGGTGGGAAAGCATACACAATCATCACCTCCAAGGGAGGTAAAGCAGTCACGATCGCCGAATCCGGTGTTGGTCTCGTCACGAGCTTTGGGGGATCAGTTTTTACTATTGCGACCAGTTTGGGAGGAGAGGTCTTTTCGGACGTGACAAGTAAGTGGATCAAGCCGTTTCCCCCTTCTTTCGCACTCATTTCCGCAAACCTCTCATTCTTTTTGCGCTTTTTTTTGCGTCTGAATGAAAGGTTTCGGAGGACAAGCGTATACGATCATAACCCAAGATGGAGGAAAAGCGATCACGCTTGCGAAAACCGGTGGTGGCATAGCTACTTCCTTTGCTGGGAGCGTTTATACGGCTGCAACGTCCGTACCGTAAGTCTTCCCCGCTTCTCTTGCTTCTCTTCCGAATTGCACTTAATACCGTGGCGGCTTCTCCCTCTTCAAAAAATCATAGCGGTGCGGGAACGTCGGTGTTCTATTCTGCGAATCCGTTGCTTTCGAGTCAGAACTTCCTTAGTTATTTGGCTGCTTTTTCAGCGATGCTTGTGGGCGCTTGTGCCGTGCTTTGAAGCACGAAGTGGACCATGATCGCAGGCACTGGGTCCAATATGTCTCTTCTCTCGCTTGATGCGGCTAGTGTTGTTGAGCACTGTTTTCCGCTGCTGTGGAAATTTTGTTTCTTTCCAACCTTCAAGCTTTCCTTCCATTTGTTTTTTTCGGTTCACTAGTATATTCCCAAGCCTCTGTTCACTTCGTTTCGTCATTCTTTTGTTTTTGCCATGGACGCTCGACATGCAGCGATGTTTGGCGTTAATTTATGCGGCTTGAGCAATATTATTGGCGTTAAACGATCGATACCTCTCCGCTATAAATTTTCCGGTCTCCAACTGAATGCGTTTGATGACAAGGTCCCGTACATCCTTATGCCGCCGCGGTTCTTGTTGCCGCGCCTGCGTAAGCACGATGTTTTGACAACACGCTCCCTCGAAAAAATCACCAACGGCCGCACAGGCAGTCTCAGGGAATGGTGGACACCGTAATGGTGCCAGCGCCATTAGAAATGCCTTGAACATGCCAACTCGAATTTTTACGAGCACCCCCAAACCACGTTCTAAGAAAGATGAACTTTATCGCAGCCACGATCTTCCTTGCCGTTACACTTGTTGTAGCCCTAATCCTTGTGGCGATCAGCCTGAAAAGAGCTACACAAGAATCAAGGGAGAAACAGGATGTGGTAAGGACATCAGACTTGAACGTAAAGATAAGCTCATAATCTAGCCACGAGAAGACCCTATGTCTCTTCGAACAGTCAAACGAACTATTCCAAGCGAAGTACCCTTATCAGTGAAGGAGTATGTAGAGGAGTTGTACAAGGAAATGGGGGATCTGTCTCTGGGTTCAAGCACGAAGTCAGGTTCCCCCTGGGTTCCAGCCATTGCAGGCTGGTGGACACCGGGACAGGGTGACCTTCTGCTTGACCCAGTCCACTTCTGGGTTGTGGTGTAGGAGCCATGAATGGCCAATTATCACTGTCTGGCGGCCCAATGAATTGCATCAGCATTTGCTCCGACTCTCTATAGTAGCCCAGGTTATGAGCCATTAACCACTTTAGCAGAACGCACCTCGAATTGGCTAACTACTTCAAGGAAACCGCCGATTGTGCCTTTGAGGCCAGGAACAGGGACACCATCCAGGCTTACATGCGCAATACGAAGCACACGTTCTGAACAGTCCCAGCACCTGCACCACCGGGTTCTACCGCGTCAGGTGCCTGCGATTATGCTGGGCGGCAGTCTCCGGCACTGCCACAAGATCACTGAAAAAGCAAACCCGTCGTGTGCGGATCACGACGCTGCCTGAAGCAGCTCCTCATGCACGAATCCCTGGCAGGACCAAGGATGGAGTACTGTATGCAGTGCAGATCAAGCATGCCCAGGTTGTAGGGCTGCAGGCATATACATATAAATCGGTGACTTGCGATTGTCTGACATGGGGGTGTGGGGCGCTTCAATGTCTGCTGCTGTGTATGCGCGTGAACGTTCTGGTCGAGCCCTCACGCTCAGGATGCGAATTCTCGGTCCTCAATGCCACTGCTTCTTGTGAGACACTCTGGAATCTCCTAGGCGAGCCATAATCGCGGGTTCAACCATACTCTGTTTAGTTTGAGTAGTTTTGGCCTACACAGTCCCCATGACGCCCTTTCTGTGTGCTCCATCTATGGGCCCTTGTATATTGATAAAGACTATGTAGTCGCCCGGGTTAGGCGGGGAGTACCTAGCACGCAATGCGCGGTGCTGATGACGCCTTTAATTTCGCGTCACGCGCTGTTGCTCGTACATAGTCATGTTTGGACAGGAGAAGTATCACTTATACATATCTTATCAGAGGAAAAAAGAAGCCCGGGGCTGGGGACGTACTGCTCTTACTCTTATGACAATAGTGGACCGTTTTCTATTGACTGTTGGGCTGGTGTTTCTTGGTATGTTGATCGATGTCTGGGAGGTTTGTCTTCCCGAGATGGGCTTGTGCTCTTTCGCTCTCCTAAATATGGTGGTACTAAGGGTCCACACGGCGGCGCTGCAGTTTGCCGCCGAACACACATCTTATGAATCGCCGTCGAATCCGCCGTTTGGGTCTTAACACCAATCCTCAAAGCAGATTGCCAAGGCTATAGCGTGAGCTCGCCCTTCATGGTACTGATAGTTGGCGAATTCGGAATATCGGTCTGGAGCGTTGCTGACATGTGTGGGGTGAGAAGATCTTGTCGCATGTTGTGATAAGGCCTCTCAGTCCTCACGTAGGGACGGCGGAATGATGGGATAGTAAGGTATGCCCATCAAAACTCGTCCCTGGCGAGCTTTGACTTTGTTCACCTCGATCGTCTCAATTGCGGAGCCTCCATGTCTTGGTGCCTGGACAAATACTTGTGAATAACATTATTACGGCACCAACTTTTTTGGCACATTTTTCATTGCTTCTCAGGTTGGGGATAGTGATCGCACCACCCCCCACTTACCAAAGGGGTTCCAATTTCACACGATGCGGGGGGTTGGCCTCCGTGTCAGCGGTGGCATTGTGACTGAGGAGCGAGTATGTCGCGTTGAATCCCCCTTTTCCAGCTTGTTGTGTCTTAGCCTGGATTATTTCGTTTGGAATGGATATGGACTCTGCGACGTCATGTCATCAATATCTGTGCGTCATGGTAATGTGGTGAGATCCTAGTACTATCATGGTGCCCACTAAACGTCTTTGGCTGATTCCTTCCTTTTTCACAAACATGTATGTAGCGCATCTACGCCGCGATTTCGAAAATAGGAATAACAACACGATCATTGAAATTGGTAGCATATCTTGTCATCTGGTATGATAAGGTTTGTTCGCATAGGCGAGTTATTATGGACGAAGTTCATGGGATTCAGGTTGAAATTCGAATCATGTTGATTATATCTATGAAGCAGTTGTACTTGAGGACAAATCATGTTGCAACTGGGTCGTTCACATGATGCACACATGGGCGCCATATCACACTCATGGAAGAAACTAAACCGAACAACGCGGCGGCGGGGTAGAGTTCATTATCATCCGAATAGCATCCGTGCATAGAGATACACATTCGCACCCAGTTCTATATTGGTGCCCTGCTACAGATCTAGAGTACGTGCAACACCAAGTACCGGTTGAGCTTGCTCGTAAGTGAATACGATTTACATGATTTGCAAATTTGGGAGTGATCAGCTACATCGGCCGATAAAGGCAACTCCCAATACAGGTTTGCTTAGATAAAACTAATCCACACCACGATAGTGCAAGCTCGTACCCTATCCTCCAACCCCTCCAACAACCCTAGCGCCAAGCAGTTGTTCGAATAACTACAAAATAGATGCCTGCTGTTGTGACTGCCCGCATCAAAACGGTCATGGGAGCACCGATCCCATCTCACTTGCCACATGGAATTTCAGTATCGTTGCCAACTTGGAAAGACAATATAGGGTACGAGGAGAGCGATCCTCGAGTTGTCAACCAAATGCAATCCGGCTATCCAAGATTTTTTATCAATCTTCACATTCGGCGTGTAAGTTGTTTCCCAGTGGTTCGATCCAGTGCTAAACACCTCGTCACGCTGTTACAGCTAGAAAGACTTTGCGAGAAAAAGTTTGGCCTTCCGGGAGAGCGCTGCCATCTCTTCCCCAGCTCGAGAATCGCCCAATCATGCAGGGCATTTATGCATGCCCATTCCCCTGGCCCAACCGCACCAATTCCTGTCAGAATTGCACAATTTATGTTACAACCGCCCCCCACTGCCCGGACCGCCCGAACTACTTCGTCTAATCAACCCTCCGTTGAGCTCCACATCGTTCTTTTTCCGCTTGAGCATGCTGCCCTGGCAAAGTCATACTGGCAGCATACAGGAAATGGTATCTCCAGCCGCCTTGCCGAATACTGTCTCTCTCTCCTTCCGGTCCCAGATTTGATCGACCAGTGTGAGGCTTTATCAGGAATACCGATTTCCCCCACTCCGCCAACTAGAAACAGGTTCGGAAAGCATTATGGGAATAAACGAGATTCGCTGCGAGGATCTGGAGCCAGCACTCCCGTCGGATCCGGCACGGTGACACCGAAAACGATAGACGATGGATTAACACCCGAATTCAACACGTACCTCGAAGAGAGATATGGGCGAAATTTAGCACTTTCAAATGCCGACTTGGCCAAGCGGGCTCTCAGGCGGCGAATTGCTGGCATCATTGCCCCCGATGAAAAGACCATGCTTCTGGCACCCGCGGAGGACTTACATGGTCCTCAGAGAAGCGTTAAAGTGACCGAACATGATGTCTTCCTCTTCCCCGCTGGAATGAGTGCAATATGGCATGCCCATCAACTTGCTCTTGCAGCACTTCCTCCTGCCAAAAGTGTCTGTTTCGGGTAAGACATATGCTCTCAGTGAAACGAAAATCTTAGTTGTACTTATAATCCGCGCGAACGGATTCAGGTTCCCTTACACAGACACCTACAAGATTCTCCAAAAGTGGGGACGTGGGTGCCACTTTTTTGGACATGGATTGGATTCGGACATCGATAGCTTAGCCGAGCTCCTCAAAACGGAGAGAGGCAATGGGAAGGAACCTCCTGTTTTGGCGTTGTTTTGCGAGTTCCCATCGAACCCTCTCCTCAGGTCACCAAACCTGCTGAGACTGCGAGAGCTTGCGGACGAATATGGCTTCCTCATTGTTGTCGACGAAACTCTTGGAAACTTTGCAAACGTCGAGGTCCTGCCATTGGCTGACATAGTCGTGAGCAGTTTGTCCAAAATTTTTTCAGGCGAGGTCAACGTGATGGGTGGAAGGTAAGACAACCATCACTTCTTAAAGTAGTCGCAATAATGCCCCCACTTTCACCTCATAGTCTCGTTCTAAACCCTTCTGGGAATCACTACCCAACTTTGAAAGAGACCCTTGCGTCTACGTACGAGGACAATTACTGGATCGAAGACGCCATATATATGGAACGCAACTCTCGCGACTTGCAGCCAAGAGTGGATAAGATTAATCTTAACACTGAGTATGTATGTGAACTGTTACGATCTAGGTCTCAGAAAGAAGCCGGTGAAGTGACCACGGGAATCAATGGGCAACCGATTGCGCCGGTCATAAAAGAAGTGTTTTATCCCAAGTGGGTGACACCGGAGAATTTCGAGGCATGTCGAATCGGCTCCAAGATGCAGGTGAAGAGGGCGGAGAAGCTTTGTTCAGGGCAGTTGCAGAAGGGCGGATGGGGTGGTCTGTTCTCGGTAACGTTTACATCAGATACAGCATCCGAAGCGTTTTTCGACGCTCTTTCGTGCGACAAAGGGCCGAGTCTCGGCACGAACTTCACACTGGCTTGCCCGTACACGATACTCGCTCACTACAATGAGTTGGATTGGGCTGCAGAATATGGGGTTGAAAGGGGCTTAGTCAGGGTCAGTATTGGATTGGAAGATGAGGAAGAGCTCGAATCCATGTTTATGGGGGCATTGGGAGCCGCAGAGAGGGCTGTTCGCGTTTTGGCGTAGACAGGGGTGTTCTGAATGAATTGAGGCCTTTGTGAACAGTGTCCTCAACGTTCGGGAACACGAAAGTTTTCGTTTCCTCTAGAGGTATAGGCCTATCGTATGTCTAGAGAATGTACAATGTAAAGGACCAGTGGAAGAGCGCTCTTTGTCGAAGTCGTCCGGCATGTTTTGGATGCATTACTAAATTTGGGAAGAACAAGGAACTTCCCGGGCAACCTCAATCTCAACCTCCCATCTTCTACATTCCTGGGTAGGCTTTCGCTTAACACCACGAGGACTATTGTCCTTTATAATTCTGAGCAGCCGGAGCTTGGTATATTATCGGAATAGCTACTGAGCGCTCTTAATCATTTAAAAAGCATCTTCACACTTGGAATAAGTTCAATGGGCGATTACTCCCGGGAATTGCGCTATAGCGATCACGACCGTGACCGCTCTGGTATTGACTCCTCCATGCGGAGAGCTTCTTATGCTACTCCTTATTCTCAGGTTCGTCCTAGGGAATACGATCATCTTGGGAGCATATTTTAACTTGGTCAACAACCACAATCATTGTATTGCATTATTCCCAATTCTCCTGTTAAACCTTTCAGCGCGCTTCATCTTACCATGGAGATGATAGATATAATTTGGACAGGAAGCCCCATGCTGCATATGCTATTGATCATAGGGATAGGTTGGCCGATAGTAAATGGGGTCAGCCATCTCATCATGACAGGGATTATCCTCCCACTACACATTCTGCGTCTTCTTGGGACAACACTAGGGTTTCAAACTACTCGCGATCCCCAAGCCCACCGTATTCTCGACGTGTAGGCCAGGCATCATGGTATCCGGATGACCATATGCGGCCGAGCACATACGAACGAGAACGAGCCCCACCTTTATCCCGTGTAGCATGGGATGATGATCGCTCATTCCAGCCACCGCCTACATATCCTCCGGATCGTATTCGGAATTGGAAAAGCGATGCGTACGTAATCGTGATCTTCCACGATTCGAACAACTGAGTTCAGTTTCCTGTCCCAGATATTCTCCACCACAAGATTATTACCGTTCTGGAACATCCAATAGAACGATGGATATTGTACCAACGGATTCTTCAATACACTCTGGGGGATACAATCGCTCTAGGGCTTCCTCTTTTTCTGAAAGACCGGATGGTCGTACGGTTTCCAGACAGCCCATGGACACTGACGTTTATGGGCCTCCGCATGCCTACGGTTGGTCACCTTCAGGCTCTCACACGCGACAGTATTCCATGGAGCCCCCAAGTGGTCACCATCGAAGACTATCGCCCCCCCCTGAGCCCATGTATGCTCGTTCAGATTATTCGGGGCTGCCCAGAACTATGCATCCAGCTATCCCAAGCCCTGTATCCCCCGTGCTATCGAGTGATTTGCATAAGCGCAATAGAGCATCCTCGGGAGCTTCGACGTCGCGGAACTCCTCTCGGTCAAATTCCTTGAGCTTTTTCGATGGCCCTCGCCAGAGACCAGTGGAACCAGTGTCAATGGTCCCACCTTCTCCTGTTATATCTCCAGATTACGTATCACCACGAGGAGACATTGATCAGCGAATGAATCCTCCCGATTCGGCACGTTCATGGCCACTGCCACCCAAAGCTCGAAGCGATTCCAGATCCTTTTCCCAGTCTGGAAATCGTCCACCATTTCCCAGCCCCCCAACCCCTCGTGCAGGTTCATACGAAAAACCAGAAGGTGTTCCGTCCACAGGATTT